>NC_140535.1:4303895-4903895 GCF_057382185.1 Mchenga conophoros | reverse complement strand
AAAGAGATGAAGCGTCCACACTCACAAAGGGGAGGAGCAGAAATGTGAGCTGTGTGTCTGAGTCTGCGTCTCTTTTTACTTCCTGTTTTATTCTGATAGTCACATGTCCTGTGTGCATCATGTTCAGTTTTGCTTCCCCTGTCTCGTCAGTTAGATTATGTCCAGCTGTATCCCCCAAGTGTTTCCTCTTTGCCCTGATTCACTGTGTGTATTTATTGTCTGCATTTCCTTCTGTTCCTTGTCATGATCTCTCTCAATGCTGTGTGTTCTGCCAGCCTAGTGTCTTCTCAGTTTTAGTCTTGTTATCTGTAAACCCACCAATAAAGCTGCCTTCAAGTTTAATTCTGTCTCAGTCCTGCATTTTGGGTCCTATCCTGCCGGCCTCACAGCGCGTCATGACACCTTCACTACATCCATGAATCTTCTCTGTGGCCTTTCTCTGTTCCTCCTGCCTGGTCTCTCCATATTCAACATCCTTTGTCCAATATATCCACTACTTCTCTTCTGCACACCAGCTCCACCTTGCACTAACTTTGTTATCAGATCGCCCAGCTTGAGCTCTTCTTCTCGTGTACTCATTTCTAATCCTGTCAACCCTGCTCAATCCCAATCTTAGCATCTTCAGCTCTGCTGCCTCCAGCTCCACCTTCGGTCTTTATGTTAGTACCATTGTCAGTGGTACAGATGAGCAGGTCTCAATTGTAACTCTTCCATTTCACTTGTGCTGCTATTTAATCTCATCTACTATATAGCTTTAAACTCAAATACCTCTACTCCTTGCATTACACCTCTTAGCTCTTGCAACTCTCTGCCTGTCATTTACATAAATGTTTCACTCAAATAAAATAAGTTACAGTAGCATTGTCCAATCCAAGCTCTCTTTGTCTATTTCACCCTTTTGAAAGACATTTCAAATAGCTCAATCTCTGATACAATTCCTCATGATCTCATTGCACTTCAGCCTTAGCACAGTGGTATGGTGTTTAGCCCTGTCACCTCACAATGAGAAGGTCCTGGGTTCAAACCTAGTCTGGGGTGTTTGTTTGTAGACTTCTGTTTATGTCCTCTTCTTGTCTGTGTGTGTTCTCTCTGGGTACTCTGGCGTTCTCCCACAGTCCAAAGACATGCATGGCATTGCCCGTAAAATGGCTATCTCTCAGTGTTAGCCCTGTTACAGACTGGCATCCTATCCAGCCTGCCTCTCGCCCTATCACAGCTGGCATAGGCTCCAGTCTGGATTCAGGAGAAGGGGAATTAATTTAAAACTCAGCTTTAATGCTGGTAACTTGCACGGGGAAAAAAAGTCCAGAACATTTGCAACATTTGTTTTTCTTTGAGGAATATCAAAGTTTGTGGCATGATGCTTTTTGTGCAATCTTTGGCACTCTGTCATGTGTAGAATTATTATTAACAGGTCATGGTGCTAAATATTTTGGTAATTTTTACAAATATGTACAAAATGTAGATTTGTCCTGCCAATTAAAGTGAGTTACAAACTTCTTAATAATTTCTGGTAATTAATAATGAATGCAGCAATTTGGGGATAAATCAAACTCAGTGTGAGCTGTCATTTTCAAAAGATCCTCATTAAAAAATTAATATTTAGATGTTTTTAAACTGCTGCCAAACCTTTTAAAGCAGAGCAGAAATTAGGTTAATTAAGCAAGATTAATGCAATTACAATTCTGTCTACTCTATGTCCCTATATAGTGCACGGTCTACTTTCATTTTAACTAAAGTAACCAAAGTGAATTATATAAGATGTACTATGCAACATTTTCTTCATTATGTGCAGTATTTACAGAGTCAGTGCAATTTAACAACCCCCATACAGTAAGGTATGACTAACATGACATACATATATAGTTTTTACACTTGTGGAACACAACAATAAAAGGTAAACTGTAACAAAAGAGAGGAAAGTTGAGTAAGGTGATTTATGCCATGGCAATGAGGCTTAATGGTGTCATGTAGAAAAACTATCTGGTTATTCTGTTGCAATTTATATCCTACATATAGTGTTTAATTAAATGAGTTATACTCAGGCACATTCACCACAGTGCCAACCACTTCCCTGATTTTTCTTGTGTTTGTCAGATACAAAATCCTTAATTTTCACTACATGCGCAGAAATGTCAAATCAGACTCATGGTTAAAGTGTAAAGCATGCACAGGACATCCGGCTGACTACACTAGAAGACGAACACTTCTAGTGAAGACGATGAACACTTTGTTCATTCAAAAGAGAATAATGGTGCCATACAGAGGCCTTACTGTGGCTGAAGCATGTTTTTATCAGAGCCATCTTTATGCCAGGCTTTTACATTTGATGCATGGATGATGTCATCACCATGCAACCCTGCTCTGGCAGATTGTCTTCTGAAACAGTAACGAGGAACTCCATGCCTCCACAGGGCCATGGTTTGCAGTAGTACACCCAGCCCCTGCATATTTAAGCAGCAAACCATGTATAAAAGTACTTCTGATTATTTTAAGGCAGAATTGTCTAATTAGGTTTTGCTCTCTTATGGCCTGGGAAGCAGTGATGGAGTGAGAGAGGAAGTGGAATTTTCCTGTGAAATCTTTTAATTCCAGCCTGGTTGCCTCTCAGGCAAAAATAGTCTGAGGGAGAACCCAAAGTGGCAATCGGGTGTAACCTGTGAAGGTAAATCACATGTCAAAAACCACGAGGAACAATATTTCAGTAGTTAATGGAGAACACGGTTAGCAGGTAAATTCCAGGTTACTCTATTGGACATTGCTTTTAATGAATTTACATTTTTTAGGATTTTAATATGAAATAGAAAGATGGGTTATTTCTTTCTTCTTAACTTCCTAGCAAAGTTATATTGAAAACATAGTCCTTCCCTCACTCATCCTATGTATGTTAATCAATCTGCAATAAGCTTACAATATAAACTGGCACCAGGATTAACAGATTTTATCTATATAGATTTTAGAAGTTAGTAAGCTTTTCAAACACTTACAAATCCTTACAGATTATATATGTGTAGTGACTGATTTCAAAATAAAATATCAAATGCTTGAAAATGCCACAGCGGAAAAATTTCAAGAAGATAGCTGGGACATGCTTTCCAATTATAAAAGTTTGACTCATGAAGCTATATTAAAACAAACTTGATGTTAGCTAAGTTTCCAACACCAGTGACATACGAGTTAGTCAACTTTACCAGATTCATGAGTCGCAAATACCAATCATGGAAATGCCATGTAAATCAGCTCTGGTGTTGTTTTGTATGACGTTATTTTTGTGCCACTATTCTAAGCGCATGTAAAAAAAAATTGCAGGTGGAAGTGTTGCATTTTGAGCAGAAATTTATTTTAAAAAAAATGTTAGACCACTTTTGCAAATATGTGATGTCTTGATAAATCAAGCAGATATTTGAAGTTTACACAGCACCATTCTCGCATGAAAATATCTTAAAAGTTTATTTTGTGACCCAGAAAGAGTAATATTTCAAACTCTGCCACTCTGTGTTCCTCCGCCACTGCCTCGTTTGAGCTTTGGACGAAATGGATTCTGAGATATTGCATTTCATCATTTCGAGATGATTGGAGACCAAATCATCCAATCAGAGTTTTTTGCATCCAAGTCTGTGATTGGCTGGTTTTGTGGCACAAATATAACGGTGTACAGAAAGAGTTGAACGTGCACGGGCAGAAATGTTGAGAGCGCGAGCAACACATTGCGAGCGAGCGCAAATGCAAAAACTGAGCGAGAGGGGCTGCTATTGTGTGTGTGTGGATAATAGCAAACACTGAAATACATTTTTTGCACGCAGCTATGAGTTTTGTTCACTCAAATTCAGCTTTTCTTCGTTCAAAATAAATTTCTCCACAAAATGCAACACTTGCACCTGCAAATTTGTTTTACGTGCGCTCAGAGTAGTGGCACAAAAATAACACCATAGTTTTGCTGCCAGTTGTACAGTTGCATGTGGATGAAATAGCAAAGAAGGAGGACAACCTCCAAAGTCCTCAACTTCACTTCTAATAAACAACTGGATTCAATTTGACATTGGCTGTTCCAAGAGGACAATGATCCCAGTAGCACAAAGAAACTGGTTTTGGAATAGTTAAGTAGGCCAACATTAAGTCTCTGGAATGGGCTTCCCAAAGCCCTGAACAGAACCCTACTGAAAATGTGTGAACTATGCTTAGAAGTCAAGTTCCTGCCAGAAAACTAACTAACTAACTAACTAACTAATATCAAATCAGCCAAGAAGAGTCTAAAATCCAGATGGAATAATGCTAGAATCTTGTTGAGTACTACCAAAAACATATGGTCCAGGTGTAATCTGCTTAGCAACATTTAACCAAATATTAGTGGGCAGTAGAGCAGGACGATATGACCAAAAATATTTATCACGATATACATTTGAAAATTTGCGATAACGATATAACTGACGATATAATTGACAAGAGAAAAAATACTTTACAACTCCACAACTTTATTAGTGGAAAAAAAAAACATCAATGTATTTTCACTTAAACAAGCAGCTGTTTTTCTGTGCATTAAAGTTATATAAAAGTGTAACAGTGCAAATGCAAATTCCTTGCTGACAGTTTAACCAAAAGGCATTTCCAGTGGAAATTGGCCGACATATCCTCAGCATAACCATGTATAATATCCACAAAACTTAAAAAGAGGTTATACACACACAATACGGTAACATTATGTTGAAGCACAGTACGTATCACTCCGCGAGGCTCCTGCCTACGATAGCCGTAACGCTCCGACAATCCATCAAGCGGTGCGGCTTCTTAGCTTAGCAAAGTCGTACTGAAACATTTGACAGATTTTTGAGCGCCGTGTACATAAAATCGTTTCGAGGTCACAAACAGAATTCATACATAAGGCACACGGGATTATAAGGGGCACTGTCGACTTTCAGAAAAATCAAAGGATTGATTTTAAGTGTGCCATATTTTCCAAACAACACGGTAATAACGACGGCCCGCTAGCATGCTCTACCAAAAATAGTGCTTTGTTGTGTATTTGACGGACGAAAGCTAAACCAGTTCCACCACTGAAGCTGCAACATTTTTACAAACCAATTCTGGTTCATCCGTTTCATTCAACGGTTTGCTTTCGCCCTCCTCTTTCTCCGTCGCCGCCATGCTTTTTCCGACGTGTGCGTATGAAAACAAAGGCACTGCGCATGCGTGTTTTACCCACATTCTATCGCGATATTTCATTTTTCTATTGTTGGTGGTTAGCACTGTTGCTGCACAGAAAGAAGGTCCTTCAGCTATCTCTCATTAAGTAAATCTCACTCAGGTGCTTATTTTCGAGGATCTCGTGTTATTGAAATGAACTGCTTGGATCTGAGTTCATTGTTAGTATAGAACCCACCTTCAACCATCATCAGAGATCGAGATTTTACTTGACCCCCATTTTTTTTATTTGAGAATATACATATTCTAAAAATTAAAGAGATCTGTGGTGGTAGATTTACTTGCCTAAGGCCAGTAGTTCATTTATATTGCTGCCATAAAAATCTCAACAGGTGACAAGAGGAAGATTTTACTGCGGTCATAGAGAAGCCGGAGTCATTTGTATTCCTGATTTATTCCAACATACCTTGAAGCATTACTACACACTCAAATGAAGAGTCACTAGAGGATTTTGGTGGCATGTAAAAGAAAACTGTGCTCTCTCTGGCCATGTTTTCTATCCACACTTCACTAACTGTTTTCAGTAGCAGTTATGTCCTTATCACACACAGTAGTCACTGTGGGTTTCCTCATAAAAGCCATACATTTCAGGAGACATTCCAGAAAGCTGCAATTAAGCATTTCAAACAGTTTCAGCCAGAAACAAGTACTACACCTGTGCAAGCTAACATAACAACAAGAGCTAAATAACACAGCAAACAAAGGAAACCTTTGAACCCTTGACCTTTTAGAGTGGGACTGACATGGATCATTTATGCTGTGAGGGCATAAGTAGACACATTTTTCTGAAATGTTTCCATTTGTCCGCCTTATAACGAATGGTGCCTCCAAATCAATACAGAGATTCTTTCCCCCGCATTGCTTCTCACTTGCTCTTTGTACTTGTGTGATAAAGTTACTAAAAACTACTGCAACTTTAAAAGAAGCAGGCTTTAAATACAGATTGTTCTCAGTGTGCAGTGAAAATGTAGTTATTGAACTACGTTATAAATGCATTGACTCGTGGTTAACAGCAGCACGAAGACAGCACTATTTTTAACAGCGTCACTGACCACAACAACATGTTGTCTACAGCTCACCATTGAGATTCAAATGAATGTTAAATCATCTTATGGGCACATAGTAAATAGAGCCTAAACTACACCCACAACAATGTAATGAACATATAAAAAAGGAATGTTTTGAAGACAGCAAAAGCAGCAGCCAGCAGGACTTTGATTCGTTGTAATAATGACAGAGGTCCAGCTGTTCCTCTAATCCTATCTTGTTAACTCAATCTATTCCTACTTCTTGTCTCTTTTATCAGTTTCATACAATCACCACATGGCAGTCTATCACAGCTCCAGTCATGATGATTGGCATTAACTTTGATAAGATTAGAGGACTGGCCTTGGGTCCACATTTTCAACTTGGTATGAGGTCGCTTTTGGTACTGCAAGATCCCTTGTTACCGCTGCAGGTGTAAAATCAATACTACGCTCATATCTGTCCATTAAATACAAGAATAGAGCCTTCAACGGAAAATCTTGGAGAAAAAAAAACATGTTGATCTTTTTTCTACTGTTATTTCTGTACAGATCCTCTTTTACCCCAACTTTCTATCATTTCTATGGTACGTGGACAATGAACAAAACCTCTGTTTGTTTCTACTATCACCAGACATTATACCACTCAATGCGAGCCTGCCAGGTTTGCCAGGACAACTTCAGTTCAGTTCTCTCTGTTGCCTACATAGAAGACGACGAGAGTCTATGGAAGCATTTTAAATAATAAAAAAGGAATGAATTTTAAAAAATGTATAATTTTCTTTCTTTTTTTTTAACTCAAGTTACCTTAAGTTAAATAAAATGGAATAAGGGGCTAACTTGACACTCTTATATTATCCTATATATAGGATATACATAGAGGGAGAGAAAGAGAGAGATAATAAACTAATTATTATTTGTGGTTTGTTAAATGATCTTTCAGTTTGCTTATTGATCTTTCATCCATATCTCCATCCTACAGATTCCCACGTGTACCGGAAACATTCTACAAAACTTTGACCCATGATATCTCGGGGCTTCGGAGGTCAGCACTGTACCCTCACAACAAGAAGGTCCTTGATTCAGTTCCACCAGCTCAATGAGGCCTTTTTGTATGAAGTTTCCTGTGAATGATGTGTTCTCTCTCGATACTCTGGCTTCCTCCCACAGTCAAAGACATACTTGTTAGATTACATCATTTTTCTAAATTGGCTTTAGGCATGAATTGTTGTCTGTCTCTATGTGTTAGCTCTGTGACAGACTGGGTTCAGGGTGTGCTTTGCCTCTTGCCTTGTCTCAGCTTAGATAGGCTCCAGCCCCACGGTTACCCTGATAAGTAGAAGAAAGTGGACAAATGCATGCATGGAAATATTCTCATGGGAAAAAGATTTAGAGATCATCCATGAGAACACTGTAATTTATAACCACTTCCTTGTATTTCTTTATTGGTCTCTCTCTCTACCTAGTTTAAGCTGCAATTTCTATTGCATAATTATCATTATATGTCCATAAATTCAATTCTGAAGATCTACAAGAAAAAACATTCTATCACTCAATTTTTTCCTTTGTTTTAGTATATAAAAAGAAACTAGCACAATGCTTGTTTCAGAAGGCAGGACAGAGGGACGTGTAGGAAAGACCGCCCCTGGGGTCAGCCAAATGTATCAACCATTTAGCAACTGTCCCAATCTAAAAAGGAAACAATGTAAGCCTCTGTATGTCTGATGCTTTGGCCATGACATTTAACTACATAATAAAAATCACAATAAGCAATTGATGTCAGCCTACATCATCATCAGTAAACCAAGTTATCTCAGTGCCAGTCTTCTTGCTTCAAATACCTTTATTATGAAGCATATATAATGAAAAATATAGAACCTTTCAGTTGAAATTAATGTTTCAGTTTTTAACTGGACAGTCTATGAACAATTGTTTAACAAAGTCCCCACATCACTGCCCCCCACACCCCTCCCTATCAACTCAAATCCTCAAGCTGCATTAAAGGCAGTGAAGTTTTGTTCTCTCTATATTAAAGATGCTAAATCTGTTCAAAGTCCTCCAGTCTGTTTTCTCACTGTTGCTATCCTGATGTTAAAAATTGGAACATCCTTTTTTCCCAGAAGAAAAGCATAAGGTTTTTTGCACAGAGGAGGCCATAAGACAGGAGGTGATGATCAGAAGAGGATTCAGTCTTATTTGGCTTTTAAAATCTTTGAAAACAAGGAAAATATTCCCAGTCAAAAGTCCTCACATTTGGCACATGTGATGCAGCAATGAAACAGATTTGCCTCTGATTTATTTATTTATCACATATAGGTGATTCTATTCAACTTCACTTTTAAATAGACTTTTAAAATGTTCAACTTTAACTTTAGTCATATCTTAACATTATCTAGCCCCCTTTCTCTTCCCAGCTCTCTTTCAGTCTTTTTGAGACCATCCATATTTATCTGTCTCACTGCTTTTTCTAAATTATTAAGCTATGGCTTTACTGAGTGTCTGACCTTCCGATGTCTATAGAAATCTGGCTTTGGCAAGCTGTTTTTCTCTTGAAGCTGCAGGATGACTGCAAACACACCTTGGTTATACAGGCTCCATCCATCACTGAAGGTTTTGAGACAAATAGGATAACATTGCAATAGTGCCAAGAGAGTGTGATTGCCAATCCTTTTTCTTTGTGTCCAACCAGGTGGTGACTCTCTAGCCAGTAGGAGATACTTGTTAACTTATAACACACAAAGTCTCGTAGAGCCAGCCTTCCACTTGTTTTGCACTTACACAGGCGACTCTTTTATATCCTTTGAGTTTTGTAATTCCAAATAAATGAAAGAATTATAACATTCAACTAAGATGAATTGCTAAGTTTTGAAAAACGTATAACAATTGAGGGAGGCAAATCATTTTAACTGTAATTAATCTACCAATTAAGGAAATTGGGAGTGTTATGCAGAATTCATTCCACTTTGGTCTTGAACTTCTCCAATACGGCACCAGAATTTTAATCACTGGCTCTCTTCTATAGTGTCTTTTATTCTGTCTTTCTCCCATCACCCCCAGCCTGTTGTCCCAGATAGCCGTCCATCCAGCCAGGTTCTGCTGGAGGTTTCTTCCTGTTATTGGGGTGTTTTTCATTGCCACTGTTGCCAAGTACTTGCTCAGAGGGGGTCTTTTGATAGTTTGGGTTTTCTATCTATTACAATATAAATATATTCAATACATGTTGTTTTGAGGCGATTGCTCTAGTGATTTGTTGACATATAAATAAAAATGAATTGTATTACACTGACTTAAATGTGTTAGGTGTAACAAACCTTTTGCCCAAAGGCTTGGAAAACAGGGTCGGAAAAGAACAGATGACTGCACAGATGCTTCTCCTGAAAGACTTTTACTGATAGTTTTTTGCAGCCACTTCAGCCCCTTGTCTCGGTAGCATACTCTAAAGCTCCAGTAAAGTTAACTGAACTTTACTGCCATTTGGAGTACAGCATATTCCACTTAAACACAGGGTGGCTGTAGCTCGGGAGGTAGAGCAGGTCATCTACTGATTAGAAGGTTAGTGGTTCAATCCCTGGCTCCCCCAGTCTGCATGCCAAGTATCCTTGGATGAGATGCTCTCCAGTGCATCCGTTGCAGTGTAAATGTTAGTTAGTAAGAACTTAAACGCATAGAAGGAAGTGAATGTAGCATGCTGTATGAAGAAAAGCGCTCTATAAGAATCAGTCTGTTTACTTGCATATAGCAAGAAGAATATACAGTAGAAGTAGTTTATAATTTGGAAACAAAGTTTCTATTATATGCTGGGTGCATATTCATATTTCATGCTTAATTGAAGTAGTAAAATTAAAGAAACATGACAAAGGTTAAAGTATTAGCTAGTGAGATGTAGTATTTAGGTGTGTGGGATACATATTTAATCAATATTTCATATTTTATGATACTCGTCTCATTAGTGTGAATTAGCACACACTAATCAGTTAAGACAAAGTGTATGAGGATACAGAAAGATTGCACAAAGCTTCTGTACATTTACTACAATCTTCAAGTCTATCTTACTTTTTTCCCCTCCTGCAGCCTGAGACGGGTAGAATAAGGAATGTTAAGGACACTTTAAAAAGAAACCTTTCACTGCATCTGATGCAGATCTGTAGACTTGTATCTACTATGTTAATTGTTTGTCATTATATTAAACATGTTTTTAATCGATATGACTGTTTTTCACAAACAATACATTGTTGGAGACACCCATGCACACTCTACTGTGGACACAGGGGGACAAAGGGCTCTGTGGAGTTCTAACATACTCGTGGTAACAACTACATGTGAATAGCACAGGTCTGCAACCAAAAAACTGCATAGGACTTTTTGACTGTTTCACTGAAAACAAGAAAAATATTTTTAAAATTCCATCACGTCAGATTTTCTTGCAAAACTCAGGTTTTTAGTTTAATTAAGCGTACAATTTCCCCTTTTAAACTGAAATCTGGTATCCTATACTTGAGTCAAAAAACCATATCCAATAATGATTTCTAACATTAATTTAATATTTCTAAGTGTGAGACTCAAAGGAAATAAAGCGAAAGGAGGAGAGAAAGTTTTCTCAGACAAAAAGAGTGAACATGTAGTGTTAAATATATCATGAAGGAATTGTTTTTTGTTTCTTTGTTCAATTATAAGAAAGATTATGCATGGTTAATTGTAATAAAATATTGACTTTTTTTTCATCGCTGTTGTGCTTTTTTATTGTAAACTCCTCATGTTTTGCAAAAAAAAAAAAAAAAGTTTTTTTTTTGCAGACCTGTATAATCATTGAAAAACATATAGTTATTATTAAACCCTTTACTCCCTGGAGGTACTTGTACCAAATCAGGCCACATCACCAAAACTGTCACCAGAGCTGGTTTTAAAAGGTTACAAATTCTCTCCATGTTCACGGGACTTAAATAGATGTAACATTAAATTCTGTTACAAAGTCAGGAGAGCTGCAGTTGAAAAGTTTCAGAAAACTTCCAATAATACAAGTGTTTACTTGACATGTTGCAAAACTTCATTTTATTTAGTTAATTTCCCTTTACACAGAAATTTCAATTTGGAATAATCAGGTAGTCTAAATGAAAGAAACCACTACGATTTTAGCTAACGTCAGCACTAATTGCCTCCTTTCCTAATTAGTTTACACATTGCTCAGATCGAAATGTCAGTTTTTTCTCACGTAGCCTACGTACTACTGTCTGTGTTCTAGAACAAAACACTGAGATAACTTTATGAGATAACTCTCACCACCACTATCTAAAAAAGTGGAAATCTATTTATAGTTCCCAAAATATTCATGGCTGCCGACTCCTTCTCAGCCTGGAAAACTCCCATTTAATCATATAAGAGACAAATGGATGAATAATTTAAGTCAAACGAGGGGGAATTATTTCTGCAATGTAATGATCAGAGGAATGAAATCAAACAAAAGCAAGGGAAAATCCCTCTCACCTCTCATTCAACTCATGTCTGTGGACAAACATCAAACAAATGTGAACCCATTCAGGTCAGTGAAATCCTGGATTTAGCTTGGTGTCAACTGACTGATGTCTCAATTTCACTGTAATCACTATCTTACCAGCATATTCCGGGTCCACATGAGGAGGGTAGAAGCGAAAGTTGATGAAGAAAGGGATGGGCATTCCATACTTGAACCACTCCACCACATAGGGCTGGCCGTTCAAGGGATGGGAAACGTCGCATCCCAGGATGACGTTTTCTCCTGCACGTGCTGTCACAAACTGGGGCTCCTCTCGCACTCCGTGGGCACCTGTGGAAACAGTAACAGGTAACAGTTACAGGTAAGAATCCAGCTTACACACCGACAGAGTGTAAAGTTCCACTTTGGAATTAGATCCACGATCTGAGAACTTTTTATATGTGGAGTTTGTATGTTTTCCCTGTGTCTGCATGGGTACTACAGCCTCCTCCCACAGTCCAAGGAAATGCCCTTAGTGGAGTCGCGTTACCTGGTGATTCTAAATTGTTCAAAGGTGTGAATGGTTGGCTATCTCTGTGTTAGCTCTGCAACAGACTAGTGAACTGTCTAGGGCAGCAGTCCCCAACCCCCGGGCCACGGATCTGTAATGGTCCGTGAGTCGTTTGGTACCAGGCCGTGAGAGTTGAGGCTCAGGTGTGAAATGTATGGTTTTTATCGTTAACTCGGTTTCCCTGGGTCTTTTCCCGTGTTGTACTCATGTCTCTTATTTTGAAAGAAATATTTACATGTTACCATAGCGATCAGAGAGCATTAAGGGCCAGAGAGGAGGACGTTACTCTCAATGTTGTTGGCGCATTTCAGGAGGACGCTGCTAATAAAGTTACACGATTACACAGTAAAGACGCATTTATTATTATATTTACAAAATACCACCGTTTTTGTCTCAGTCATATCATTTTATTTTGTTGTATTTATCCGTGACACCTTAAAGGCCAGTCTGTGAAAATGTTGCCTGACATCAAACCGGTCTGTGGTGCAAAAAAGGTTGTGGACTGCTGGTCTAGGGTGTACCCTGCCTTTCTCCACTATGGCACCATTGATAGGTTCCAAGATGGATATTAACATGTCCATGTGATAGCTGTTGGCATATAAATCAACAAAGATTTCTACACTTGTCTCTAAAACAACAGGTCAGGCTGTATGTGTTTCAGTTGTTTAGTTATTGTAGCCTTTTATATACCTTCTTGTTTTTCAGTTTATTAGACACTTTAACTCCTCATACTTGCCCTTTAGCCAGATAAGGAAAAAAACAGTCATTGATATACTGAGCTTTCTTCATACTACAGGCCCCAGATCATTTATAAAACATAGTCTACCTGCACACTATTTGTCACAACAATGTAACAGCCCAAAACTTATGCAAGTGTTACAGCTCAGGCAGCCATGGCAGTTAGATGCTCAGTAGCTGTCATGGCTCTAGTAGTATCTATTAGACTTTAGTTTTTTTCTGCTATCAACATTGTTCCTTGATATAGTTGTTTATAGTAGTATTTTTTTCCCCATATGTTCTGTGCTTAACTCTAGTTTTCTGTTATTTTGAATGGTCCTGTTTTGGTTCTAATACAACTGTTCGTTTTAAAAAAAAAAAAAAAAAAAAAAATGTCGCTCCGCTCCATAATAGGCTAATGATGATCTGTCTCAACCAGCTCATTTGACTGACAAAGTTCTCAATCTGGAGGCTATCGTGACATCAGCCAGTTTGAAGTAAACAACAAAGGTGCCTGCTAAGCTCATTCCAGTGGTTTAACAGAAACGCCACGACAGAGATGGTTGAGATTAGCAAGAAATGTAGCAAAAAGCTGTTTAGAAACAGAGTTCCACCCAGGAAGTGAGTGTTTTTGTGTGATAACACAAACCTGGGCTCAGCTAAAAATTCCATCACTCGAGATGCAAAGACCACCGGTGGCAAATCCAATACACAACCAAGGCCACTGGGTGGTTGATAACAGCAAGATTAACAGCGCTTTCAGACACATGAATGTGATTTATCTTGTGAGAATCTTTTTCAACTGACAGAATGTGAACAGACAAAAACATGAAAGAGGTGATGTGACAGTAATGTCCCTGATGCTCGATAATGCCCGGTCCTTTAAGGTTTTTCTTTAAGCATTCGCTCTGTTCACTCAGGACCGGAGCAGTCCGAGTCAGTCTGTGTGTCTGTGGGCTAGGCGCTCACATTGATCCCAGGCTAATTACCATGTAGCTTGGTTTTATGAGCGGAAACCCGGTGTGGTAGCATTTTACCAGTCAATACAGCTAATCAGATGTACTCACTGCTCATTCCTCTGTGGCCAGTAAGGAAGCCGGGCAGGCAAACACAATCTACTGCGCACAGTTGATAGCCTGCTGCCTGTAGCGCTTCTAATTATTGAAATCAAACAGTGGAAGGCAATGTGAGCACATGGAACCAACAGGATTTTATCTACTATGTACAAATAATCAAGGGACAGCTCACTAGTGTTAGTACTGTATTCTGTAGAAAGACCTACTACAAATGTGAGTCAGCAAAAATATTTTCAGACACTGATAAAAAAAAAAATGCAGTCACTGTTATTACTGTGAGCTGAAGCATCAACTGCTGAAATATTTAGAAACCAGTGATTTGGTGAGTGGATATACTGTCTCAACCTAAAGCTCAACCTGGTCCCACACCAGCACTATTCATTTTTTAGTTAATTTAAAAGTAGTCCTACAAAGGACTATAGTAAAGACTCTCTATATGTTGTAAATACCAAAGATTACAACTGATTATAACTGTGCTTTATCATCCATGTATTCGCTTCCGCTTATCCTTTTCAGGGTAGCAGGGGGTGCTGGAGCCTATCCCAGTTGTCATAGGGCAAGAGGCGGGGTACACCCTGGACAGGTCGCCAGTCTGTCGCAGGGCTAACACACAGGGAGGGACAACCATTCGCACTCACATTCACTCTAAATTGTGCATTCATACCTATGGGCAATTTAGATTTTTCAATTAACCTATCCCCACAAGCTGCATGTTTCTGGACTGTGGGAGGAAGCCGGAGTACCCGGAGGGAACCCACGCAAACACGGGGAGAACATGCAAACTCCACACAGAAAGACCCTGCTGACCTGATGGTGGAATTGAACTCAGGACCTTCTTGCTGTGAGGCAACAGTGTTAACCACTGTGCTGCCCTGTGCTTTATCATATTTACCTGAAACCATTCACCAATGTGTTTCATGCAGAGGTGCTGAGTATTTATCATGAAGTGCAAGTACTGTTAGTGGAAACAAGCAGAGAGTGAGCTGTATTTCCAGGCTAAAATTAAAATAATGAAGAAATAAATATCTCCACAAAGCTGTTCAATGCAGCACAATGTGGAATAATGTGGAAAAGGACACGTTGGCAAAAAAGTTTGACCTTCTGTTGCTTTCTTTGGGGGGAGAAAGATGTCACGATGGAAACAGAAGAAGAAATATGAACGTGTGAATCAGAAGCAGAATGATAACACATGAGCCCACCTCTCCTTCGACAGTGGTGCCGAGTGCAACAGTAAAGAAAAGGTCGGGGCAAACAGCTCGCAAAAAACACACAGATATTAAAAGGATGCTTTCTGCTTCAGCCCCATCATCAGACTGAAGACCTCTCTAGTTTGCAGTTACCAATATGTGTGTTTGTTGTGCAACACACCAAAACAAATCACATTGATCTAGTAATTGAATATTCATTCAAGACCAGCTATAAATTCTCAACAGCGTTAACCCAAATTAAGTCTTCAGCCAACAGCCCGAGCTTTCAAATGCATATTAAGGCTGGAGGAGGGAAGCACGCAAAGCTTCCACAGTCACCTTGAACTGAGGTCACTACGAAAAGCAATTAATTGTGTAAGTTTAGCACTGAACAGATGATATTTATCATATAATTAGACCTAATCGTTACTGTCAGACTAATGAAATATAAAACACAAAGTGAAATGTAAATCAACAAATATGAGGAGAGCTAGGCTTCCCTAAACAGCGTGGGGTATCTCATTGAGTGATTTATTACCAGGATAGGCCTTTCATTTCCCATAGAATGCATTAAATAACACATTCATGTGCTACATACAGAGTATCTTTATACAGCACGACTGAGAGGCAGTCAGTGTGTATCAGAAGCAGCCTGTGGATTCGTGGTTTGATGTGTGTTCTCATGCTTGTTGGAAGAACTGGCTAATAACTGAGCGAGTGTGATTTTCCTATTGGTGCACCCCACACCTCTGCAACCCCACCCCCTCGCTAACACACACACATCTGCACACGCACTACCTCTAGCAGTGCTATGTGTTGATTGGCTGCTGGTGACATCATCACAGATAGCACAAAACAGCCCCCTTGGAAGGTATGACTTCACTGTTTATAACTGATGAGACAGAGAGGAGCAAGAGACAGACAGTGAGTTAAATCCCCACCACCACCGTAAGGGTTTAGCTCATTTACAATCAAAGACCCAGGGGAGGATACTGTGGCAAGGTAAAACCACTGAGGTGTGCATACACATACATACACACAGCTCCAAGAGTGTAGGCAGGGTGGAACAAAAAGGGAGGGTTCAGGGTATTGTTGCCAGGAGGACTGTAACGCTTGAGTACAGTAAGTTGCTTCAAAGCCACAATCAGATTATAAAGTATAGTGTTTAATGAAGGGTGACACAACAAGTCAGCAAAGTGTACATGTTTATTCTAATCTCAAAGAACTCTGACGTTGACTGATCACTTACAAAGGTAAACTGTTTTGTTTTTTTATTTCAATGTGACTAAGGAAAATGTAGGTAGACTATGATTGGTACAAGGAGAGAGGTGGCTGATATGACGGGGAGAAGGAAGGTAGATATAGTGGGAAAGTAATCCCAGTATTATTGGAGATGGGTTCAAGCAGTTCTACCATGGTGTAGACAAGAAGAGAAATGGAGTAGGTGAATAGAGGGACAGACAGGATATTCAGTTTGAAGTTGGACAATAAAGTTATGATGCTTAATGTTGTCAGTGCATATGCCCCAGAGGTTGGACCTTGCTGAAGAGGAGGAGGACTTGTGGATGAAATGATAGTGTCTCCTTGAGGAGAGATTTCTGACTGGAGAAGATTTCAGTGGAGGTGTAGGTGAACAGAACCGGGGTGATAACGAGGTTCTGGAAAGGTATGGTGCTAAGAAGAGAAATGCAGAAGGCCAGACAGTAGTGGATTTCCCAAAAACAAAAAAAAAAGGATTAAATGGCTGTGGTGAACACGTACTTCAAGAAGAGGAAGGAACAAAGGATGACTTATAAGAGTGGAGAAAGTTGCACACAGGTGGTGCACATTTCATGCAAAAAGTGCGACCTAAAAGTGATAGGTGACTGCAAGCGAGATTGGGCAGGAAAGGATGTGCAGCAGGTTACACTGATTAAGGATAGTGATTAAAAAAAAGGACTAATGAGTGAAGATAGCGCATTGAGAAGAAGCACTTTGAGGAGCTGGTGAATGTAGAAAATGAGAGTTAGAGGAGGACAGATGGAAATCAGTTAGTGAACTAGTAAGTACAGCGAAATAGGAAGGAGGAAGTGAGGGCAGCTTTGGGAAAGATTTATTGAAGCGAGCAGGCATAGAGTTGTTCCAGCTATCTATGTCAGTTTCTAACTCCAGTATCCAGATGGATGAGTTCTGCAAAACAATAAATAAACGTTTAAAAAAAAAATCACTGCAACAACAGTTTTCATGATGGGGCAAACTATCCACAGAGGCCAATACGGCTTTTTGCACCAGGCAGTAAACATGCTTTTTAATGCTGTAAAGTGGGGTATTATAATAGAGAAGCGAATGGGAGCTGGATTTAGCCTCCAATGGCACCAAGAGGAACTGCAGTTTTTTAGCTCTGGAGGTTGCCCATGTACTACAAACAGAATCCAGTGGAAAATACAAGTTTGTAAGAGCACACTTCTTTCTTCCTATTACTTGCATGACATTCTCAATGTAATTATTTCTAAACTCATTTTAATTCAATTTCTTTCTGCAGTTGCAAAGAAAGCAAAAAAACTAAATGTAACATATGTGTGTTACAGGTGTTCTCTGGTTCATATTCCAGTACACAGCAAAGTGACAGTCAAAGGTTAACTGTTTTTTCCTGGAGATCATTTAACAGTATGATACACTGTGACACTACAAATAGGTTTATCGCCACAATGAAGTCTCACAGAAAGGAACATTTCTATATTTCTATATTTATACATGGTGACAAAAGAATCCATGCATAAAAAAATCACTGAGGTGCAATAAATAAACAATACAAGAATAATGCATTCTCAACACTGTAGTATCTGAGCTGAAACTCTGATGACAGTGAGCATACTCAGGCCTCTCAGCTGTTCCCCTTGGTTTGTTCCTGGCGCTGCCACAACAGCAGCAACTGTCCACCCTTCCAAGTGTCTACATAATGTTGTACACAGTACAACGTAAACTCTTTTTAGCTACATCCTATTATGCTTGCACCTTCTTTCTGAATCATATTTGAAAGTTGAACTTAGCATACTGTGGTGGTAATAAAATGACAGTCCTGTGAAATGAATGGAAGCATTATTAATCATGCCAGTCAGCCCATAAGCCCACACTCAGAAACCCTTAATAAACATGAAGCAATTATTTTGAGTACAATGGAACTGAAATATATCAAATCAAAGGTTTATTTATTCAAAGTGCTTGCTATAAGCTGTAAATTTAATTTGACCAGATTACATTAAATTTAACCTTTTGCATTGAATTTTGGAACAGATTTTACATGTTATTAAAATAATTAATTAAGCATTTTGGGCAGAATTTAGTGTGGAGCACATATTGTACAACAAGGGATATAATATTCCACCAATGGCTACAACAGAACTCACTGAATTCGCAGGAATTTAAGAGTAGCACTTCAATAGGATGCCACTGTTGCAACAAGTCAGTTCATAAAATGTCTTTAGATATTCCACCATCAACTCTAAGTGGTATTATTGCAGTGTGGATGAACTGAGAAGTAACTCAGTGATGAAATGGCATACCACACAAAGAAGAAGTCGCCAACACTCTGCAAAATCAAAAACTGCAGAGTGCAGATTAACATCCATGTAAAAACTAGAGATGGCACGATACCACTTTTTTATGTCCGATACCGATACCGATATCATAAATTTGGATATCTGCCGATACCGATATGAATCCGATATAGTGTTTTTTAATCAACAAAACTGTTTTTTAAAATATCTTGCTGCATTTTGCAAGTCTGCAAGTTCATACTCAAGTTTAAAACAACAACTACACTAAAGCTATTCTGTTATACCTGTATACAAAAAAATATTTCATAGTTCAGCAATACTGATCAATCTAATAAACCTAAACCTACACCATCCTCCCTATTCTGGTATTTTAAAGAGTACTTAGCGTAAATATTAAGCAACCTAACTAATAGGGTTCCAACTCCCAGCAACAAAAATAAAAAAATAAAAAATAGGGAACCACCCCTCACGCTCCACCTCATGATGCTTAATCGACGTAATCAACCTTAATTTGATAAAGTGTGAAAAAAATGCACAGAAATCAATTATTTTTCAAGAAATATTAAATAGATTCAACATCTTTCTTCAACAAAATTGCAGACTGCACAGATGGTACCTTCCCAAAGGAAAAAGTACTATAGCTTACTAGGGTATATATATTAGACTTAACAGTTACTATATACAATAATGGACTTCTATTCATTTTACATAAAATTAAAACTTTGGGTGTCAGATAATTATTTATTAAAAGCTCGACATTTTAAATGAGAATAAGAAAGAAAAGTATGTCTTTGTGCCCCCTTTTCCCTGTTCATGCCCTATCGGCCCCCCTGGCTAAACTTTGCTAGATCCGCCCCTGCACAGTTACAGCCGTAAGCTACGTAGAAAAAGATCCTGGAGTAGAAAGTAATATTAAATACATTCTAACAACAGCTGATCAAGCTTAAACGTGCTGCTGTTGTTCAGCCGCTGGTTTCCTCTTTCTGGTGCAAAGTGGGCCAAAAACAAACCAGAGACACGGACTCGCGACAGAAAAGCCGATCAGCTGATCGTTAAGCAGTTTCATGATTGAAGTAGCAGCAGGGGAGGCAGTCGCTCCATATATCGCTTGTTAAGCTTAAGGCAGGAATGCTTTACAAACATTCAGAGATGGACTTACACACTTGCTTTACTTCTCTCGGGGATAACTTTGTCGGAGATGAAATGCCGGGTTGCTAGCGAAGCTCCACATGCTATCCAGACCACCGACAGGTCCCGCATGCCACAGCCGCTCTATCACGTGATGCATACTGCTCCGACTGCTAACGTTCTGAGGTGAGTTACGGCGTGTTGCAAGTTTTGTGAGGTGCTTTCGTGATATTTAATGGATCGGATTACATTTTTTATTTTTCTCCGATATCCGATCCAGTAATTTAGGTCAGTATCGGACCGATACCGATACGTAATATCGGATCGGTCCATCTCTAGTAAAAACTGTGCATCGGGAGCTTTGGTGCATGGGTCGAGAAATGAGTTTGAAGTTGTAAAATGAAGGGGAGATGTTGATTGTCGTCTGTGCATATGGCCAACGGGTTGGATGTCAGTTAGAAGATATAAGATATATATATAATATATATTTCACTCGCTGGGCTCACGTCCTCATTTTATGTTTGACAGTGTTTTTGTAGGTAAAGGTGAATGGCTTGGACATAAATTGAGCTGCTGGTTGGGGAAGTAGAAGTAGGACCTGGCAGATCCCCATGTACTAAACAGAAGTGAAGAAGATAAAGAATTGATAAGGGGAGGTAGGGCGGGGCATGTAAACAAGAATAAACAGCTTATCGGACTGGGGGAGCCTATATAGATGAGAACCGCAAGGAGCGTGTTTGGTGGCGTGGTCCCACTCTTAAGTGTTAGATGGAGTAAAGTACAAACCCATGCACCCTTTATTGCTCTCTATTATTATTATTGTTATTTGGTGGTAGTGGCATTTAAAATAGCATTTACAAATAGTGTATATTAACTCTTAATATTTTTCCTTAGATGCCCAACAAATATGTTAAAATTTTAAAACAGTATCGAAATGTCTTCAAAACCCAAAACATAGGAGCAGACAAGAGCTTGACATCAAACACAAAACAATAAAGTTAAGTGTGCACAACCATGTGAACTGCAGTGTATTTGTTGTGAAAGGAACAGTGAAGAACAATGCAGTCTAAATCTGTGTACTGGAAGAAAGATGTAGGAAAAGGAGGAAAACTGAAATCTGCAATTGCAAAGTCATATCTACAAGCTAAGGGGAAAAGCATAGCTCATTGGTGTTTGTCAGCTTGTGCTCCAACCCTCCGATACACAAGGGTGGCTTAAAACACTAATGCTACCAAAGGATGGGAGACTTGACCTAATTCTGGGTCTTGGGCTCTCATCCCTCATCATTTGAATTTAAATATCTTTCCAGTGTGCATGCAGCAGCATCTGGTTCACCATGAACTGAATGTGTTGCAGAAATTATTTATATTGCCTAAAGCTTGACGAGTTTGACTACGACAAGCTTTTAATCCCAAATACATACTGCTTTCAGTCCACGCAAACAACCGAAGCCACCGGTTAAAGTGACCACACCTGGCAAAGACTTTCAGCCAGCTTTTTTGATTATGAGGCTCCCATTTACAAAATGTCTTTAAATCCAGTCCACTTTTCCTGGCACTGATGCGCTGATGCATGTCATGTGTTGATTCCAAGATCATCAGTTCAAGCTCAACTACAATGTGCGACTGCCTAAATGGACAAGTCAAATCCCTTCTGGACAAAGGTTTTATTATCTGACGAGAAAATGACTGTTTGGCAACAATGACAGAAAGTATGTTTGGAGTAGTTAAAAACACTATAGCGACTGTCAAACATCATAGAGGGTGGGAATCCTAAAGAAGGAGGACGATTTCCAAGTTCTTCAACTTCACTTCAAATAAAACAGATGGTTGAAACATGGACACAATTAGGCATTTCAGCCGGACAATGATCCCAAACACACATCAAAACTGGTTTTAGAGTAGCTAAAGCAGGCTAACATTAAGCTTCTGGGTTGACTTTCCCAAAGCCCGATCACAGCCTTATTGAAAATTTGTGGACTACACCTAAAAGCCAGGTCGATAACATGAAACCAACCAGTTTAATCGAACTTTCTCAGTTCTATTGGTGAAACATCCAACCAGAATCCCATCTCGACCTGAAGTCTTTGGCTGCAAAGACATCAGGTCGAGGCGTAACTTGCTAAGTTACATCAGTTAACCAAATATCGCTTAGCAATGTTAGTGTGAGTATACTATTTATACCTATACAACCCTGTGTGGATTAGAGAAAATCCAAAATAAATTCAAACTTATGCACGCAGTTATTATTTTCTGCACAGCCAGCTGAAGTCGCAGCTAGCAGCAGCCATGACGTCAGTTTGACAGCAAATTTTTTTGTACAGTGCCATTTGTGCAAGGAACAGCAAGATGGATATAAAATGGTCCATAGATTTGTCTGTGAAGTGTCTGTGAAGAGGACAAAGAAGTGTGATGACAAGTCCACCCGCTGTGATCGAGCAAAGACTGACAAGTTCGCTACAATTTCCAGTGTGGGGATCATTTGTCACCAACTGCATCACGTGCTACAACCCTGGTCTACATATCACCGTTGATGAACAGCTTTTCCCATCAAAGACTCGGTGCTGTTTCCTGCAGTATATTGCAAGTAAACCGGACAAGTTTGGGATCAAGTTTTGGGTGGCCTGCGACCTAAAATCCAAGTACATTTGCAATGTCTTCCCATATCTTGGCAAGGACCCCAATCGTCCCAGTGGGGAGAGACTTTCTGAAAATGTAGTAATGAGGCTGATGGAACCATTCCTAGACAAGGGCAGAAATGTTACCACGGACAATTTCTTCACATCGCTTTCACTTGCGCAAAAACTTCTTGGACGGAAAACCACCATCCTCGGCACAGTCAACAAGATTCGCAGGGAAATTCCTCAATCCACTAGACAGACAGATCGCAATGAATTCACCACTCAGGTATGCCACTCCACACCGAGCCCTGGAAAAAGGGCCACGTGTCAGGTCAAACACAGATGCAAAAAAAATCAGGCCACTGTGCGATGTGTTCACTGCTACAGGTACACATGTGGTAAATGCAGACGACAGATACCGTGGCAGTGCCAGGATTGTGAGTGATTGCTGAAAATGTTGAAATGTACTCACTCACTTTTTATCATTATTTGTAAATATGTGTACAAATGGTTGGTTTTTTGTACTGTTTTCATCAATAAATGTCAGCAACAAAGGACATACAAAGGACATGTGTTGATTTCTCCCTAAGATGGCAAACTGAAACACTCCACTCCCCCACCCCCTCAATCACTCACCCCCACTCCCCTCCCTCCAGAATTCCTAGGTAACGACCTAATATACATATGAATGACTAGCCAATTTAGCTTCCACTTCCAGCATTTGACTGCTCTCCGGCTTTTAAAGGTAGAACGGTAGAAGCCTGGAAATCCCAGTGTTAAGCCTCTTACCTCCTGCTGACCGTCAGGAATTAAGGCCAAACAGCTGAGGGTAGATCAGCAGACATTCAAGTTAAAGAATGTTCATAAAGAAGCAAGGGCAAACAGCTCTATGACTATTTCACTCTTTAAATACTGACAATTTAATAAACAAGTCTCTATTTCAGCAGGCAGATCGTGAAAACACCACGTTCATTATGTAAACCCCAGATTTCTTTACGCTATAGTTTCTGTATTGTCTGTTGTTTTCATGCCTGCAATGTGTGATCAACCTCTGGCAAACCTAGATCTTTGGTGCAATTTTGTTTGGGAAGATGTAAACTCTCTGATCAAACTGCTGTTTCAGGAGGGTAATGATGGAAAACTCCCAAGTTAATCCTGGCACAAACCTAAATGAAGTGAAGCAGTGTATTCTCATCAAGAGAGGGATACACAGACATTTTTGCATCTATTCAGCTATCAGCATGTGTTACATGTTCCACTCTTTTTCTCTTTAAGTAACTTTAAACAGGTCAGGATCACATTCCACCACTGGAGGAAGTACATATGTATTTCAGCCCACCGTGTTTTTGGTAGGAAATTAACACTTAGGCAGGTTAAAGACACTGTTCAGCATCCACATCTAAGACAACTCCTCAAACAAAGTCAGACATTTCCTCTCAGACAGATGTAAGGAATGTCGAAAGTGCTGTGTAACAGGTGTAGTCGTTATGAGTCTACATTTTGCAAACACCAATCTGAATCCAGGTATTTCTCCGGAGCCAGGGCCCAGGGAACGGATTCAAATAAATTCGACACCCCTGCTCTTGTGTATCAGCCCACACAGCAGTAGTGCGTGTGGGCTTCTCCCATAATTAGCAAATCCCCACATGAAAATACAAAAAAATAAAATAAATGCAGCTCTTGAAGCCTACAAATACTTTAATAATTACTTAAAACAATATCAGTCTTACAGCGAAGGAATGAGGGGGAGTGGTAGAGGTAGAGCAGGTCACCTAATAATCAGAAGACTGGTGGTTCAATCAATGGCTGCTCCAGTCTGCATGCCAAATATCCTTTGGCAAGATACTCCATGTGTGAATGTTAGAAAGCACTTGATCATTGAAAAGGGAGCTTGTGTGAAGAACCAGTCCCGTTACCAAAGCTCACAGAAGTGTGACAAAACACGCAAAATACACAAAATGACCAGCACTGCTCCTGTGTGACTCAGAACATGTTACTTAATTGCAAGATGTTTGAATTCTACTGTAATTTACTATTAGGAAACCACATTTAAAATGTAAAACCGATTTAGGCAACATATATGCTGTCGATGTGTAGCTTTAAAGTTTTCATGCTTTAAGTTTGATCAGGTTTTCTCTTTACTGCAGCCAGTGACACCCCACCAGCCATCTCCAAACGCAGATTTGTTTGGTTTACCCCGGACCTTCCCTGTATTGCCTTGAGTGTCATCAGCTTTTTAGAAATCCTTACAGTTTAGAGATTTACTAATAGTCTACACCAGAAACGCTTTGCTGTCATTAAAAAGCTGCTCTAGCTATATCTACTACGGCTGGGCAATAAAACGATAAAGATAATTATGATAAAACAACTTTTTCTCCATAGAAATATGACACATTGTCAACATAAAGTTGGTAGAACTCATTCTGTCCATGTTCTGACGGACAACAAGAAAGGCAAATGACAAAGACAATCATGTCATGCCAGTTAGCAGCTCTCATTTTTCAGATGACACTTTCACAGATGCACATGGAGTATAAAGACAGAGCTAAACAGCTGTCTACAATATCACATGAGCCTCACTGCCCACTTCATTGAAATACTACTGTCTTTCTTTACATTTTAATTCAGTTCAGTTCATTTTATGTTCAGTTCACATGTTTGTGCCTTCGCAATCAGCATGAGCTTATATATTTACCAGAAGTAGAAGTAGGATCAGCAGGTATAGTTTCCCTCTTCCCTTTCTGATTGTTGGGGATTTTCTCTGTATTATTGTTGGGATTTTACCTTGCAATATAAAGCGCCTTGAGGCGGCTGTTGTTGTGATTTGATGATATTAATGTAACAAATCCAGATAAGTTTGTGAGACTGACATTTGAACGATGAAGAGGAGGAAAACTGTCCTGGTGAATGATAGGATATAATCTTTTTCAGATATGATCATCTACAGTGGATTTCTTTAGCTGACATGAGTCTACAGTAACAGTAATTTGTATTTTGACTCCATTAGTTACTCCAAAAAAGTAACAGTACTGTAACTTGAATATATATTGATTATGTTTTTTATCTTTAATCAGTAAATTCTTACTCACATAACATAGCCAAAAGCATGCTTACTGTACACTGTTGTTTGATTGTAGTGTGGACACAGTTTTGTGGGGTGGAGTGGCCTGAACAGTCTGCTAACTATGTACCAAAGCTACACTTTACAACAGTTGGCTATTCATCAGACAAAAGGTCACCGAACTGTTGGAAATGCTGAGCATTCTATATGTAGGACATCTTACTAACAGCAGTTTTGTACTCCTCTCACGATCGAAGCAGGTGATAACCAGCGTTGTGCCAATTATCTAGGATTAGTAATTTTAGGCTCTCTGAACCATGATAGTGCACAAAACTCTAAAGTCAAATATCCTTGTGATATAGGCCCTTTCAAAAACAATCACTCTGAATGTGAAACAAACTTGTTAATCCTGCTTTGTAAATCCCTTTTATCGCGTTAAACTCCTAATTCTCTGTGCAGTAGCAGAAATTATTTTTTTTATTTATTTATTTTTTTGTTGTCCCGTTTGGATCTTTAGCCATCAGAATTGTTGTCTTAAGGCCAAGAAAGATGCCAAGCAGATT
Organism: Mchenga conophoros; assembly: GCF_057382185.1. Lineage (NCBI taxonomy): Eukaryota > Metazoa > Chordata > Actinopteri > Cichliformes > Cichlidae > Mchenga > Mchenga conophoros. The sequence continues at coordinate 4,877,763 of NC_140535.1, read as the reverse complement.
TATTTTACCAAGTGGATCATCATGGCCTTGCCATATTGGTCCATTTGATTGACCTTTATTATAATTATGTATTTATTTTATTTTCGGTTGCTACAAACGGGACAGACATGACTGGGGGACAGGACAGGGAGAGAGAATGAAAGAAAGAGAGGGAGAGAAAGAAAACCAGAGGGGAGAAGAGACGGTGAGAAAGGGGAAGAAAGAAAGAAAAACAAACAGAACACCTGGATCACCTGTATGGAGAAAAAAAAACAGAAGAGAAAGCAAACAAAAAAAGAGCAACATAATAAAAAAACAGCACCATCACAATAAACTAGCTAGCAGTAGATAACAGTAGATACTAAATAATAAACGATATTGTGCCGCACGCAAGATAGACAGCGCACAATGTGCTTTGAGGCAACAGCCAAGAAAGGTGTAGTCCGCGTCTGTGAACACCCATGTGTACACCTGTGTGCACACCTGTGTGGATCAGCATGCTTGTATTCCAAAGGTTTCTCCATGTAACGATCTGCTAGGGAGTGTGGGGAGCCACTTATCACCTGCTGGTAGCGACAGCTCTGACCGGAGCTTGGTGTCCTCTGCAATTTAACGCCGGCTGATGGGCCAACACAACAGATGTTTCTATCTTTGAACTGCATACATAAACACAAATGTAAGTTTTCTTTCCTTCTTTAAATAAAACAAAATATATTTTTTCTATTATCAGAGAAAATTATGCTATGATGACAACACCACTGGAGTGCATTGGGTCTCATCGGCTGTGATGCATACTGTTCAGTAACTCTGTGTGGTGTCACATTAACTTCTTGCAGCAAGTCAGGAGCAACAAGGCCACACAGACAAAGATTTTAGTAATAATAGATCCTGAGCATCATCAGACCTGCATCCAACCTGCTTTTTTCAGTGTATTCTCCCTGTATTAACATTACATAACCTGGAGGCCCTGCTGCTCCAAAACCACTCGCTGTTCTTTTTGGCTGCTGCTGAAGATTACACTAAGGCCTGGTGTAAGCACTGAGCATTAAGCTAGTTTTAGAGGTGAATGCGAATCAACAGCACTCAGCTTATACGGTGCTGTGTTTTTCCCAATATTACATTTCAGGTTAAATATTACATAAAGATAACCAGAGTAAATAGAAAACGCAGTTTTTAAAGAAGGATTTAATATATTAAGGGAAAAAAACAGACCTACCTGCACCTTTGTGAAAAAGTGATTGTCCCCTACACTTAATAACTGGTTTCGCCACACTTGGCAACAAGAACTGCAATTAAGAATTTGCAATAACTGGCAATAAATGTTTCACATCACTGTGGGGGAATTTTGGCCCACTCTTCTTAACAGAAACGTTTTCATTCAGCCACACTGGAAGGTTTTTGAGAATAAACAGTGTTTGAGGTCATGGCAAAACATCACAATCAATTGACTGGCCCATTCCAAAACCTTTCTGTTTTTCGGGTGGTGGGGGTTGTTTTGATTGTCCTGCTTTTAATATGGTTTTTTGTTTTGTTTCGGGTCATTCAGAGGTGCTGTTGCTGGTGTCTTTCCAGTCACTGTCCTGCTAAAATACATAAGCCAAGTGAGCCTGAGCTCCAGACTAGAGCAGGGCGATATGACCAAAAATATTTATCACGATATACATTTGAAAATTTGCGATAACGATATAAATGACGATATAATTGACACTAGACAAAATACTTTACAACTCCACAACTTTATTAGTGCAAAAAAAACCATCAATGTATTTTCACTTAAACAAGCAGCTGTTTTTTCTGTGCATTAAAGTTGTAAAATGTAACAGTTCAAATGCAAATTCCTTGCTGACAGTTTAACCAAAAGGCATTTCCAGTGGAAATTGGCCGACGTATCCTCAGCATAACCATGTATAATATCCACAAAACTTAAAAAGAGGTTATACACACACAATACGGTAACATTATGTTGAAGCGCAGTATGTATCACTCCGCGAGGCTCCTGCCTACGATAGCCGTAATGCTCCGACAATCCATCAAGCGGTGTGGGTTCGTAGCTTAGCAAAGTCGTGCTAAAACATTTGACAGATTTTTGAGCGCCGTGTACATAAAATCGTTTCGAGGTCAGTAAACACAACCAGAATTCATACATAAGGCACACGGGATTATAAGGGCCACTGTCGACTTTCAGAAAAATCAAAGGATTGATTTTAAGTGTGACGTATTTTCCAAAAAACACGGTAATAACGACGGCCCGCTAGCATGCTCTACCAAAAATAGTGCTTTGTTGTGTATCTGACGGATGAAAGCTAAACCAGTTCCACCACTGAAGTTGCAACATTTTTACAAACCAATTCTGGTTCATCTGTTTCACTCAACGATCTGCTTTCGCCCTCCTCTTTCTCCATATGAAATGCTATGTATTGTATTCACAAATTTAACATCCTAAATTCATGGTTTTTACATTTTTATCTTTTGCACTTGGCAGGGAGTGCTGTAATGTTTTCCCTTTATGACAGGGAGTACTTCTTACAGCCATGGATAGTGGCAAGAGGACAGGACAGTTGAAAGTACTGGGGAAGGCGTGCAGTAAATGGCCTTGGTGACAGATTTGATCCTCTACATTAGTCAAAGTGTCTTTCTTTGTCTCCCTTTGAAGAAATTTGCTTTGGACGGAGCAACACCACCCAGACCCACTGCACTCCACATAGTGCAGTGGGTAAATAAATAAATAAAGATACACATTACTCTTTACAAATTAAAGAGTTGTGTGTAATAAATTAGGTTTTTTTTTTGAGCAACAACAGCAACACTGGTTCCAACACATTATTATTTCTTCTTGCCAGGTGCTGGCACTTGGTCAGGACCCGTATCGTAACTGAAACCTACAAAAGTCTGTGTTAGGAGTCAAAGCAGGAGACAACCAAAGCAGTTGAAAATCTGCTCGGTAACAAGTTTGTTTATTCCAGAGCTTAAACAAGTTAAATATTTATCTAAACTGCTTTCTCTTGCTGTGTGTATATATACAACCCACTCTTCTGTCTGACCCACCAAACAATTAGTAATTAGTTTCATAGCATCCAGATAGCACTACAGTGATGTTGTGCTACATTACATTGAACCAAATCACTGAAATAAACTCTTTTACAATCAAAAACACACATTAAGGCAAAAACAGACTTTCAAGCTCAACATTACATGGCCTGCTATGATGACAACACCACTGGAGTACATTGGGTCTCATCATCTGTTTCAGATGTTGACTGTCTTAATTACACTGAGCTGACCCACATACTGGAAACTGACGCTAGCAGCACGCTTGCCAAGAAGTAGTTAAGGGCAAGATTTAAATAAAAGCACTCACTACCAATTAAAAAAAAAATAGTGTGATCTCATATACTTCCATAATCCCTGCGATACATCAGATAAGTGAAAACATTTCCCCCACACATAGACGGTACTCATGTACAGCTGCCGAAATGCCAGCTTAAAGCTCCAGTTTGTTCACCTGTGTCGCTCCTTCACATGTGTGCACCTGCTTACTCAGCAGTTATGCGTGGCTGTCGCTGCTCTGACAAGGTCGTGTCATTAGGATCACTGTAAGAATCACCTTTAACTTTTTCTTTCCCTTAGTCTTGTGATTTTACACACAAAAATTATGAATGGATAATTTAGGAAAAATACAAATACAACATTTGCAACAACGTACTCCAGTTAGATAATAATCCAGGATTCCTGAAAGATGCAGCAAACAAATCCTGCATTGTCTGCGAAACGTGCCCATCAAATGTTCACAGTAAACACATTTTGTCTGGTGGTAGAGGAGATACAGTGCCAGCTGCTTTATATGTCTCTATTTAGACATGACAGCTATTCCCTGCCCACCTTAGGTCCAGAGGGTTCTCTCACTGCTCTGCACACAGGTAGCTCTTCTCTCCATCTCTCTAAAAAGCTCACTGCCTTTCATTCTTTCAATCTCTGCATATGAATGAACGGTATAATAAAGGACGACCATCTCTCCGAGCTGCCCTTGCGTTGTGTACTATATTTCAGTAATCAACACAAAGCATCTTGTGAGAGCTCTTGATTGATCCAGTCTGTGAGAGAATTGTTTCTTAAATGATTTGACTGTGATGGGAAGAAATGTTTCACCTCTACAGAAGATCAAAGAGGCAAGTTGTTTGGGTAAAGACCCAACAATCGGACCAGCCACTGGGCAAAAGTGGGAAGGAAAAACTCCAGAAAGGCAGAACAGCAGTTTGCTTCAATTGAGAACTACATCTTGAATTTTACAGCTACTGATTTGTTTTTTGGATCCACGTCAAGTTCCATCAATCCATATACACCAACACTGTTGCCATGGAGCAGTGAAGGGCTGATGTGTCACGTGTCATATCTAGCATGTAGTCAGTTTGCCTGTTATATACATTTTATACAGGGCCCATGTCAAATAATGCCTCTAGAATGCACATAAGTATCAGGGTGAAGATGTGAGGCAGCACAACTGAGGTATCTTATGGCCCTATCCAATAAATGTTTAATGGGTCTAGAGAAGTCAGCGTGGAGGAAGCTGACTGTGCTGCATCAGTAGGCCACGCTGTAAAATGAGACAGGGGAGGAAGCCAGGATGGTGGGGGTGGGCAAATGTGATATGGAGTACAGGATTCAGAGAGAGTATACGGACTCACCAAGATGTATGTTAGCAGGAAGCCATTACCAAAAACCACACTGCTGCAATAAAAAGCCCCCAAATGAAAATGGGATTGGTATGAAGGATGGTTTTTAGACATGCTCCGTTCCAAATCAGCACTGATATTCAGCTTATTTTCAGAGAAACACACTATACAGTATTTGACTTCAAATGAGCCGCACTGCTCTGTCTGATAAAATGAGTAGAAGTTATCCACTCATCCATCTAACCACTTCCTCTCCCTCACAGCATACACAAGTTTGTGTCTGTAAAACTAGCAGGGGGTGTAAGGTAAAGAACCAGTGCACCATGCACACTGAGATCTCTAAGCTGATCAGGAAAAACAGTGTTAACTCAAGTGAAGGCTTTCCTCGCAAAATGCATTGATTACAAACATTAAACATTGTCAGGATCATTTAGTGGAGTGTCACAGTAACCTTATGAGGATGTGACAGGTTTGCAAGAGACAACTATGTAATGTCTTGATGGCTACAGAGAAAACTGATAATCCACTTTGTGAGGCAGGTCTCATTTTTCTGCTCCCAAACTTTGTCTTTCAAAGTGTCTCAAAACACACTGATAACAAAACGGTTCTTTTGCCCATCAGGAGCTCCCTTATACTGTGTACATCTGCCCATCCATATACCCCACTGCAAACTCATGCAGCTGTGGACAAAGCGCTAATGACGCCTATAATCTCAGGGACATAACAGAAAAAAGAAAATGAAAGTCTGCAGACAGCAAAGTCCCCAGCAAAGTAGGAGGAAGAGAGACCAAGAACACCTCCAATGTAGGGCAGTTAATTTGATTTTACGCCGTCTTGTGATTTGATTGGCGGTTGGAAAATTCACTTTGATAGGTATGTGTACGGCCAGGGTTTTGGTATACATTTATTTCAGTCCTCCAAGCAGAAGGACACCTGAAGAAGTTCAAATCAATCCACAGCACTGCTTCATCAAAGGGAAAGACGACTTTCACCTATCAGACAAAAGGTGTCTTTCCCCTTCATCTGATGGGCTTCATCATTTCTGCTGTCAGGTACCGAAACCCCCGAATAAAGATGGTGGTAGATTGATGCTAAGGTCTTTCCACAGAAATGATTGGTGTGTCCACAGTGACAGTGACACAAGCCTCCGAGACTGCCTGAATCTTTTGGTAAAATAAACCATCTAATGAAACTGGTAAGGGTCAGAACCGGTTTTTGTAAAGAACTGGTTCTGAGTATTTCAGTTCCTACAATTGGCTGATTTTATTTCTTGTGTCTGAGGAGGAATATTGGCACAGTCTTTTTTTCTTTCTTTTCTTTTTTTTACATTTTATTGCACAAACGTGTATCCAGAACAAAAACAACCACATTATACTCATGCTATGCTAAAACCCAGAGTGAGGTTAGCTGAGTGGATGCAGGCCAAAGCTCAGCAGCCAAACCCTGAACTTCAACAGCTAACAAACGGATGAGAAGTCAGGCTGCAGACTCTGTTTCTACCTGTTCATGTTGCTGCAGCAGAATCACTGCGGCAATCGCTTCAAAGTCTCTTTGTGCTGGTTTTCATCTTTGCTCTGTGCTGTTAGCTTTGTGTTCATACAAATATAAATATATTTAATTAATCAACTAATATTTAAGTGACAGAAAACAGGACAGTCTACTTTGTGTTGTTTTTTATTTGTTAGTCTGGATCCACAAGTCACACAAAGCTACATAAATGACTAATGACTAACAACAATAAACAAAGAAAGTCCAAGCTTTGTAAAAATTTCAGCCTGGTGGCACGTAATAACCTGAGTTCAAGTGAAGTGGTGAACATGTTCTAAATATAGCACACAACTAAACCAATACCAAGTTGTGTACTCGTGTTTTTATCCAACGATCCCGTGCAAAAGGGTCAGTGGCAGTATATTGTGATTGCTCACTTTGTGTACCGTGACTGCAGCAGAAGAACTGTGGTAACTAGAAAGTGCATTTTCTGAAGAAACTGCAGTGTGAATGCTTGAATCTGAATGTATGGACTGAAATGAAATAATTACTGAATTTTGAGTTATAAATATTGAATGAGATTAAAAAAAAACAAAAAAAACCCGAATTTAACCTGAAAACAAAGGTGCTGAACTGCTAAAAGCTGAAGGTTACACAGAAGAAGGAGTTGGAAAAAAACTGAAAATGTTTTAAATGTAAATTAGAAAACCCTAAGAAATGAGAAAAGAACATTTAGAGTCAGAAAACATCTGAATGAATATTAAAAGGTCATATTCTTTGAATCACTGAATGACTCAAATGTGATCCCTCCACTTTGATCCACACAGTTTAAAAAGTTTAAATGCCTGAGCTTTGAAAGATACGGTGTTGGAAAGAGAACAATAATGGCGACAATTTGAGGGTAAAATGATGGCTGTAACACTGTGGACACAGCAGCAGTTGAAAGAGAAGTGCTTAAGATGAATCTTGGTACAGTGGCAGGCAGAGCTCGTTAAGCAGGCAGGTGTGAGCCTGGTTGCTATAGTGACCGCACCCAATGGCTCCATACACACGTACACAGACATGCGCCTCACTTTTGCTGCTTAAAATGAACAGAAAAGTCAGGCCGAAACAAATCGTTCCCAAATGAAAAGTAAAAGTCGTATTGACAAAATTCTTTCACCGTGAGCGACAGCAGCTTCTAGTCTACTGAATTCTCAGTTTTCATGCCTGTGGAGTTTATTATATGGACGTGGTGACAGTGGAAAGACACCATGCTCTTCTGATTTTCAAACGAACCTTCTGAGCCATTTTAACATTAGAGTCTATGGAAGAGTTGGAGGGAGGAGGCTGTGTATTGGTGACATTTATGAAAGAACCATAACACCTAGTACAATAGTAAACACATTGGATGAAAGAGGACAGCGATGGCTACGTTTTGAGGGTAAAATCATACCTGTAGAGCAAACGCTGCGGACACAGCAGCAGTTTTAAAAAATATTTTAAGATTAATTTTTTTGCTCCTCTCACTCTAGCAGTTGAGCTGCCTCACTCTAGCCCCAACATTCCGTCCCATACACACCCATTATAAACTCTGAAACGGGTGAAAAAACATCATGAAACTTAAACTGGAACTGAAGAAAAAGTATAATAGATATTGAAAAGATAAATACAAGTTGAATAGTTGAATGTCTTGTCTTCGTTTTAAAGTTTGAATGGTGGCTCTATGTCAACGTATGTTGAAGTAGTAAGAGTTTAAAAATGAGTAAGTTGAATGAGAATTTGAAGGGTCTCCCCATTGAAATACATGGGAAATTTTTGTTGAATAAAGTTGAATAAAATTAAAAATATAAATGTTAAAAATGAGAAAAATAGAAGCAATGTTGTCCAAAATAATAGGAATCTAACGATGTTTGAATGGTTTTTCTAAGTTGAACGGTTTTGAAGGAGTAGGCTTTCAAAAAACGTACGGAAAAATAAAATATAACTAGAAAGTGCATTTTCTGAAGAAACTGCAGTGTGAATGCTTGAATCTGAATGTATGCACTGAAATGAATTAATTGCTGAATTTTGAGTTAAAAATATTGAATGAGATTAAAAAAAAAACAAAAAAAAAACGAATTTAACCTGAAAACAAAGGTGCTGAACTGCTAAAAGCTGAAGGTTACACAGAAGAAGGAGTTGGAAAAAAACTGAAAATGTTTTAAATGTAAATTAGAAAACCCTAAGAAATGAGAAAAGAACATTCAGAGTCAGAAAACATCTGAATGAATATTAAAAGGTCATATTCTTTGAATCACTGAATGACTCAAATGTGATCCCTCCACTTGGACCCACACAGTTTAAAAAGTTTACATCTCTGAGCTTTGAAAGACAAGATGTTGGAAAAAGAACAACGATGGCGACGTTTTGAGGGTAAAATGATGGCTGTGACACTGTGGACACAGCAGCAGTTGAAAGAGAAGTGTTTAATATGAATCTTGGCACAGTGGCAGGCAGAGCTCGTTAAGCAGGCAGGTGTGAGCCTGGTTGCTATAGTGACTGCACCCAATGGCTCCATACACACGTACACAGACATGCGCCTCACTTTTGCTGCTTAAAATGAACAGAAAAGTCAGGCCGAAACAAATCGCTCCCAAATGAAAAGTAAAAGTCGTATTGACAAAATTCTTTCACCGTGAGCGACAGCAATGTCTAGTCTACTGAATTCTCAGTTTTCATGCCTGTGGAGTTTATTATATGGACGTGGTGACAGTGGAAAGACACCATGCTCTTCTGATTTTCAAAAGAACCTTCTGAGCCATTTTAACATTAGAGTCTATGGAAGAGTTGGAGGGAGGAGGCTGTGCATTGGTGACATTTATGAAAGAACCATAACACCTAGGACAATAGTAAACACATTGGATGAAAGAGGACAGCGATGGCTACGTTTTGAGGGTAAAATGGTGGCTGTAGAGCAAACGCTGTGGACACAGCAGCAGTTTTAAAAAATATTTTAAGATTAATTTTTTTGCTCCTCTCACTCTAGCAGTTGAGCTCTCTCACTCTAGCCCCAACATTCCGTCCCATACACACCCATTATAAACTCTGAAACGGGTGAAAAAACATCATGAAACTTAAACTGGAACTGAAGAAAAAGTATAATAGATATTGAAAAGATAAATACAAGTTGAATAGTTGAATGTCTTGTCTTCGTTTTAAAGTTTGAATGGTGGCTCTATGTCAATGTATGTGGAAGTAGTAAGAGTTTAAAAATGAGTAAGTTGAATGAGGATTTGAAGGGTCTCCCCATTGAAATACATTATAAATTTTTGTTGAATAAAGTTGAATAAAATTAAAAATATAAATGTTAAAAATATGAAAAATAGAAGCAGTGTTGTCCAAAAGAATAGGAATCTAACGGTGTTTGAATGGTTTTTCTAAGTTGAACGGTTTTGAAGGAGTAGGCTTTCAAAAAACGTACGGAATAGATAATAATAATAAAATAGAATAATAATAAAGATTCGAATAACAATACTGTGAATGCTTTTCAAGCATTCACACTAACTAGAAAGTGCATTTTCTGAAGAAACTGCAGTGTGAATGCTTGAATCTGAATGTATGCATTGAAATGAAATAATTACTGAATTTAAGTTAAAAATTTTGAATGAGATTAAAAAAAAACCCGAATTTAACCTGAAAACAAAAGTGCTGAACTGCTAAAAGCTGAAGGTTACACAGAAGAAGAAGTTGGAAAAAAGCTGAAAATGTTTTAATTGTAAATTAGAAAAACCTAAGAAATGAGAAAAGAAAATTTAGAGTCAGAAAACATCTGAAAGAATATTAAAAGGTCATATTCTTTGAATCACTGAATGACTAAAATGTGATCCCTCCACTTGGATCCACACAGTTTAAAAAGTTTAAATGTCTGAGCTTTGAAAGACAAGATGTTGGAAAGAGAACAACGATGGCGACGTTTTGAGGGTAAAATGATGGCTGTAACACTGTGGACACAGCAGCAGTTGAAAGAGAAGTGTTTAAGATGAATCTTGGCAGAGTGGCAGGCAGAGCTCGTTAAGCAGGCAGGTGTGAGCCTGGTTGCTATAGTGACCGCACCCAATGGCTCCATACACACGTACACAGACATGCACCTCACTTTTGCTGCTTAAAATGAACAGAAAAGTCAGGCCGAAACAAATCGTTCCCAAATGAAAAGTACATGTCGTACTGACAAAATTCTTTCACCGTGAGCGACAGCCATGTCTAGTCTACCTAATTCTCAGTTTTCATGCCTGTGGAGCTTATTATATGGACGTGGTGACAGTGTAAAGACACCATGCTCTTCTGATTTTCAAACGAACCTTCTGAGCCATTTTAACATTAGAGTCTATGGAAGAGTTGGAGGGAGGAGGCTGTGCATTGGTGACATTTATGAAAGAACCATAACACCTAGTACAATAGTAAACACATTGGATGAAAGAGGACAGCCATGGCTACGTTTTGAGGGTAAAATCATACCTGTAGAGCAAACGCTGCGGACACAGCAGCAGTTTTAAAAAAGATTTTAAGATTTATTTTTTTGCTCCTCTCACTCTAGCAGTTGAGCTGTCTCACTCTAGCCCCAACATTCCGTCCCATACACACCCATTATAAACTCTGAAACGGGTGAAAAAACATCATGAAACTTAAACTGGAACTGAAGAAAAAGTATAATAGATATTGAAAAGATAAATACAAGTTGAATAGTTGAATGTCTTGTCTTCGTTTTAAAGTTTGAATGGTGGCTCTATGTCAATGTATGTGGAAGTAGTAAGAGTTTAAAAATGAGTAAGTTGAATGAGGATTTGAAGGGTCTCCCCATTGAAATACATTATAAATTTTTGTTGAATAAAGTTGAATAAAATTAAAAATATAAATGTTAAAAATATGAAAAATAGAAGCAGTGTTGTCCAAAAGAATAGGAATCTAACGGTGTTTGAATGGTTTTTCTAAGTTGAACGGTTTTGAAGGAGTAGGCTTACAAAAAACGTACGGAATACAGAATAAAATATAATAATAATAAAGATTAGAATAACAATACTGTGAATGCTTTTCAAGCATTCACACTAATAATAACTAGAAAGTGCATTTTCTGAAGAAACTGCAGTGTGAATGCTTGAATCTGAATGTATGCATTGAAATGAAATAATTACTGAATTTAAGTTAAAAATTTTGAATGAGATTAAAAAAAAAAACCCGAATTTAATCTGAAAACAAAAGTGCTGAACTGCTAAAAGCTGAAGGTTACACAGAAGAAGAAGTTGGAAAAAAGCTGAAAATGTTTTAATTGTAAATTAGAAAAACCTAAGAAATGAGAAAAGAACATTTAGAGTCAGAAAACATCTGAAAGAATATTAAAAGGTCATATTCTTTGAATCACTGAATGACTAAAATGTGATCCCTCCACTTGGATCCACACAGTTTAAAAAGTTTAAATGTCTGAGCTTTGAAAGACAAGATGTTGGAAAGAGAGCAACGATGGCGACGTTTTGAGGGTAAAATGATGGCTTTAACACTGTGGACACAGCAGCAGTTGAAAGAGAAGTGTTTAAGATGAATCTTGGCAGAGTGGCAGGCAGAGCTCGTTAAGCAGGCAGGTGTGAGCCTGGTTGCTATAGTGACCGCACCCAATGGCTCCATACACACGACACAGACATGCACCTCACTTTTGCTGCTTAAAATGAACAGAAAAGTCAGGCCGAAACAAATCGTTCCCAAATGAAAAGTACATGTCGTACTGACAAAATTCTTTCACCGTGAGCGACAGCCATGTCTAGTCTACCTAATTCTCAGTTTTCATGCCTGTGGAGCTTATTATATGGACGTGGTGACAGTGTAAAGACACCATGCTCTTCTGATTTTCAAACGAACCTTCTGAGCCATTTTAACATTAGAGTCTATGGAAGAGTTGGAGGGAGGAGGCTGTGCATTGGTGACATTTATGAAAGAACCATAACACCTAGTACAATAGTAAACACATTGGATGAAAGAGGACAGCCATGGCTACGTTTTGAGGGTAAAATCATACCTGTAGAGCAAACGCTGCGGACACAGCAGCAGTTTTAAAAAAGATTTTAAGATTAATTTTTTTGCTCCTCTCACTCTAGCAGTTGAGCTGCCTCACTCTAGCCCCAACATTCCGTCCCATACACACCCATTATAAACTCTGAAACGGGTGAAAAAACATCATGAAACTTAAACTGGAACTGAAGAAAAAGTATAATAGATATTGAAAAGATAAATACAAGTTGAATAGTTGAATGTCTTGTCTTCGTTTTAAAGTTTGAATGGTGGCTCTATGTCAATGTATGTGGAAGTAGTAAGAGTTTAAAAATGAGTAAGTTGAATGAGGATTTGAAGGGTCTCCCCATTGAAATACATTATAAATTTTTGTTGAAAAAAGTTGAATAAAATTAAAAATATAAATGTTAAAAATATGAAAAATAGAAGCAGTGTTGTCCAAAAGAATAGGAATCTAACGGTGTTTGAATGGTTTTTCTAAGTTGAACGGTTTTGAAGTTATAGGATTACAAAAAACGTACGGAAAAATAAAATATAATAACTAGAAAGTGCATTTTCTGAAGAAACTGCAGTGTGAATGCTTGAATCTGAATGTATGCACTGAAATGAATTAATTGCTGAATTTAAGTTAAAAATTTTGAATGAGATGAAAAATACACAAATTTTCACCTGAAAACCAAAGTGCTGAACTGCTAAAAGGTGAAGGTTACACAGAAGAAGAAGTTGGAAAAAAGCTGAAAATGTTTTAATTGTAAATTAGAAAACCCTAAGAAATGAGAAAAGAACATTTAGAGTCAGAAAACATCTGAAAGAATATTAAAAGGTCATATTCTTTGAATCACTGAATGACTAAAATGTGATCCCTCCACTTGGACCCACACAGTTTAAAAAATTTAAAAGTGTGAGCTTTAAAAGACACGGTGTTGGAAAGAGAACAACGATGGCGACGTTTTGAGGGTAAAATGATGGCTTTAACACTGTGGACACAGCAGCAGTTGAAAGAGAAGTGCTTAAGATGAATCTTGGTACAGTGGCAGGCAGAGCTCGTTAAGCAGGCAGGTGTGAGCCTGGTTGCTATAGTGACCGCACCCAATGGCTCCATACACACGTACACAGACATGCGCCTCACTTTTGCTGCTTAAAATGAACAGAAAAGTCAGGCCGAAACAAATCGTTCCCAAATGAAAAGTAAAAGTCGTACTGACAAAATTCTTTCACCGTGAGTGACAGCCATGTCTAGTCTACCTAATTCTCAGTTTTCATGCCTGTGGAGTTTATTATATGGACGTGGTGACAGTGTAAAGACACCATGCTCTTCTGATTTTCAAACGAACCTTCTGAGCCATTTTAACATTAGAGTCTATGGAAGAGTTGGAGGGAGGAGGCTGTGCATTGGTGACATTTATGAAAGAACCGTAACACCTAGGACAATAGTAAACACATTGGATGAAAGAGGACAGCCATGGCTACGTTTTGAGGGTAAAATCATACCTGTAGAGCAAACGCTGCGGACACAGCAGCAGTTTTAAAAAAGATTTTAAGATTAATTTTTTTGCTCCTCTCACTCTAGCAGTTGAGCTGTCTCACTCTAGCCCCAACATTCCGTCCCATACACACCCATTATAAACTCTGAAACGGGTGAAAAAACATCATGAAACTTAAACTGGAACTGAAGAAAAAGTATAATAGATATTGAAAAGATAAATACAAGTTGAATAGTTGAATGTCTTGTCTTCGTTTTAAAGTTTGAATGGTGGCTCTATGTCAATGTATGTGGAAGTAGTAAGAGTTTAAAAATGAGTAAGTTGAATGAGGATTTGAAGGGTCTCCCCATTGAAATACATTATAAATTTTTGTTGAATAAAGTTGAATAAAATTAAAAATATAAATGTTGAAAATATGAAAAATAGAAGCAGTGTTGTCCAAAAGAATAGGAATCTAATGGTGTTTGAATGGTTTTTCTAAGTTGAACGGTTTTGAAGTTATAGGATTACAAAAAACGTACGGAATACAGAATAAAATATAATAATAATAACTAGAAAGTGCATTTTCTGAAGAAACTGCAGTGTGAATGCTTGAATCTGAATGTATGCACTGAAATGAATTAATTACTGAATTTAAGTTAAAAATCTTGAATGAGATAAAAAAAAAAAACCGAATTTAACCTGAAAACAAAAGTGCTGAACTGCTAAAAGCTGAAGGTTACACAGAAGAAGAAGTTGGAAAAAAGCTGAAAATGTTTTAATTGTAAATTAGAAAAACCTAAGAAATGAGAAAAGAACATTTAGAGTCAGAAAACATCTGAAAGAATATTAAAAGGTCATATTCTTTGAATCACTGAATGACTAAAATGTGATCCCTCCACTTGGACCCACACAGTTTAAAAAGTTTACATCTCTGAGCTTTGAAAGACAAGATGTTGGAAAAAGAACAACGATGGTGACATTTTGAGGGTAAAATGATGGCTGTGACACTGTGGACACAGCAGCAGTTGAAAGAGAAGTGTTTAATATGAATCTTGGCACAGTGGCAGGCAGAGCTCGTTAAGCAGGCAGGTGTGAGCCTGGTTGCTATAGTGACCGCACCCAATGGCTCCATACACACGACACAGACATGCACCTCACTTTTGCTGCTTAAAATGAACAGAAAAGTCAGGCCGAAACAAATCGTTCCCAAATGAAAAGTAAAAGTCGTATTGACAAAATTCTTTCACTGTGAGCGACAGCAATGTCTAGTCTACCAAATTCTCAGTTTTCATGTCTGTGGAGTTTATTATATGGACGTGGTGACAGTGTAAAGACACCATGCTCTTCTGATTTTCAAACGAACCTTCTGAGCCATTTTAACATTAGAGTCTATGGAAGAGTTGGAGGGAGGAGGCTGTGCATTGGTGACATTTATGAAAGAACCGTAACACCTAGGACAATAGTAAACACATTGGATGAAAGAGGACAGCCATGGCTACGTTTTGAGGGTAAAATGATGGCTGTAGAGCAAACGCTGCAGACACAGCAGCAGTTTTAAAAAAGATTTTAAGATTAATTTTTTCGCTCCTCTCACTCTAGCAGTTGAGCTGCCTCACTCTAGCCCCAACATTCCGTCCCATACACACCCATTATAAACTCTGAAACGGGTGAAAAAACATCATGAAACTTAAACTGGAACTGAAGAAAAAGTATAATAGATATTGAAAAGATAAATACAAGTTGAATAGTTGAATGTCTTGTCTTCGTTTTAAAGTTTGAATGGTGGCTCTATGTCAATGTATGTGGAAGTAGTAAGAGTTTAAAAATGAGTAAGTTGAATGAGGATTTGAAGGGTCTCCCCATTGAAATACATTATAAATTTTTGTTGAATAAAGTTGAATAAAATTAAAAATATAAATGTTAAAAATATGAAAAATAGAAGCAGTGTTGTCCAAAAGAATAGGAATCTAACGGTGTTTGAATGGTTTTTCTAAGTTGAACGGTTTTGAAGGAGTAGGCTTACAAAAAACGTACGGAAAAATAAAATATAATAATAATAATAATAAAGATTAGAAGAACAATACTGTGAATGCTTTTCAAGCATTCACACTAATAATAAAGATTAGAATAACAATACTGTGAATGCTTTTCAAGCATTCACACTAATAACTAGAAAGTGCATTTTCTGAAGAAACTGCAGTGTGAATGCTTGAATCTGAATGTATGCACTGAAATGAATTAATTGCTGAATTTTGAGTTAAAAATATTGAATGAGATTAAAAAAAAAACAAAAAAAAAAACGAATTTAACCTGAAAACAAAGGTGCTGAACTGCTAAAAGCTGAAGGTTACACAGAAGAAGGAGTTGGAAAAAAACTGAAAATGTTTTAAATGTAAATTAGAAAACCCTAAGAAATGAGAAAAGAACATTTAGAGTCAGAAAACATCTGAAAGAATATTAAAAGGTCATATTCTTTGAATCACTGAATGACTCAAATGTGATCCCTCCACTTTGATCCACACAGTTTAAAAAGTTTAAATGCCTGAGCTTTGAAAGATACGGTGTTGGAAAGAGAACAATAATGGCGACAATTTGAGGGTAAAATGATAGCTGTAACACTGTGGACACAGCAGCAGTTGAAAGAGAAGTGTTTAAGATGAATCTTGGCAGAGTGGCAGGCAGAGCTCGTTAAGCAGGCAGGTGTGAGCCTGGTTGCTATAGTGACCGCACCCAATGGCTCCATACACACGTACACAGACATGCGCCTCACTTTTGCTGCTTAAAATGAACAGAAAAGTCAGGCCGAAACAAATCGTTCCCAAATGAAAAGTATAGGTCGTATTGACAAAATTCTTTCACCGTGAGTGACAGCAATGTCTAGTCTACTGAATTCTCAGTTTTCATGCCTGTGGAGTTTATTATATGGACGTGGTGACAGTGGAAAGACACCATGCTCTTCTGATTTTCAAACGAACCTTCTGAGCCATTTTAACATTAGAGTCTATGGAAGAGTTGGAGGGAGGAGGCTGTGCATTGGTGACATTTACGAAAGAACCATAACACCTAGGACAATAGTAAACACATTGGATGAAAGAGGACAGCGATGGCTACGTTTTGAGGGTAAAATCATACCTGTAGAGCAAACGCTGCGGACACAGCAGCAGTTTTAAAAAAGATTTTAAGATTAATTTTTTTGCTCCTCTCACTCTAGCAGTTGAGCTGCCTCACTCTAGCCCCAACATTCCGTCCCATACACACCCATTATAAACTCTGAAACGGGTGAAAAAACATCATGAAACTTAAACTGGAACTGAAGAAAAAGTATAATAGATATTGAAAAGATAAATACAAGTTGAATAGTTGAATGTCTTGTCTTCGTTTTAAAGTTTGAATGGTGGCTCTATGTCAATGTATGTGGAAGTAGTAAGAGTTTAAAAATGAGTAAGTTGAATGAGAATTTGAAGGGTCTCCCCATTGAAATACATGGGAAATTTTTGTTGAATAAAGTTGAATAAAATTAAAAATATAAATGTTAAAAATATGAAAAATAGAAGCAGTCATGTCCAAAAGAATAGGAATCTAACGGTGTTTGAATGGTTTTTCTAAGTTGAACGGTTTTGAAGGAGTTAGATGCCAAAAAACGTACGGAATATATAATAATAATAAAGATTCGAATAACAATACTGTGAATGCTTTTCAAGCATTCACACTAATAATAACTAGAAAGTGCATTTTCTGAAGAAACTGCAGTGTGAATGCTTGAATCTGAATGTATGCATTGAAATGAAATAATTACTGAATTTAAGTTAAAAATTTTGAATGAGATTAAAAAAAAACCCGAATTTAACCTGAAAACAAAAGTGC
Organism: Mchenga conophoros; assembly: GCF_057382185.1. Classification (NCBI taxonomy): domain Eukaryota; kingdom Metazoa; phylum Chordata; class Actinopteri; order Cichliformes; family Cichlidae; genus Mchenga; species Mchenga conophoros. Next base: position 4,860,278 of record NC_140535.1, on the reverse strand, counting down.
TGAACTGCTAAAAGCTGAAGGTTACACAGAAGAAGAAGTTGGAAAAAAGCTGAAAATGTTTTAATTGTAAATTAGAAAAACCTAAGAAATGAGAAAAGAAAATTTAGAGTCAGAAAACATCTGAAAGAATATTAAAAGGTCATATTCTTTGAATCACTGAATGACTAAAATGTGATCCCTCCACTTGGATCCACACAGTTTAAAAAGTTTAAATGTCTGAGCTTTGAAAGACAAGATGTTGGAAAGAGAACAACGATGGCGACGTTTTGAGGGTAAAATGATGGCTGTAACACTGTGGACACAGCAGCAGTTGAAAGAGAAGTGTTTAAGATGAATCTTGGCAGAGTGGCAGGCAGAGCTCGTTAAGCAGGCAGGTGTGAGCCTGGTTGCTATAGTGACCGCACCCAATGGCTCCATACACACGTACACAGACATGCACCTCACTTTTGCTGCTTAAAATGAACAGAAAAGTCAGGCCGAAACAAATCGTTCCCAAATGAAAAGTACATGTCGTACTGACAAAATTCTTTCACCGTGAGCGACAGCCATGTCTAGTCTACCTAATTCTCAGTTTTCATGCCTGTGGAGCTTATTATATGGACGTGGTGACAGTGTAAAGACACCATGCTCTTCTGATTTTCAAACGAACCTTCTGAGCCATTTTAACATTAGAGTCTATGGAAGAGTTGGAGGGAGGAGGCTGTGCATTGGTGACATTTATGAAAGAACCATAACACCTAGTACAATAGTAAACACATTGGATGAAAGAGGACAGCCATGGCTACGTTTTGAGGGTAAAATCATACCTGTAGAGCAAACGCTGCGGACACAGCAGCAGTTTTAAAAAAGATTTTAAGATTTATTTTTTTGCTCCTCTCACTCTAGCAGTTGAGCTGTCTCACTCTAGCCCCAACATTCCGTCCCATACACACCCATTATAAACTCTGAAACGGGTGAAAAAACATCATGAAACTTAAACTGGAACTGAAGAAAAAGTATAATAGATATTGAAAAGATAAATACAAGTTGAATAGTTGAATGTCTTGTCTTCGTTTTAAAGTTTGAATGGTGGCTCTATGTCAATGTATGTGGAAGTAGTAAGAGTTTAAAAATGAGTAAGTTGAATGAGGATTTGAAGGGTCTCCCCATTGAAATACATTATAAATTTTTGTTGAATAAAGTTGAATAAAATTAAAAATATAAATGTTAAAAATATGAAAAATAGAAGCAGTGTTGTCCAAAAGAATAGGAATCTAACGGTGTTTGAATGGTTTTTCTAAGTTGAACGGTTTTGAAGGAGTAGGCTTACAAAAAACGTACGGAATACAGAATAAAATATAATAACTAGAAAGTGCATTTTCTGAAGAAACTGCAGTGTGAATGCTTGAATCTGAATGTATGCACTGAAATGAATTAATTGCTGAATTTTGAGTTAAAAATATTGAATGAGATTAAAAAAAAAACAAAAAAAAAAAACGAATTTAACCTGAAAACAAAGGTGCTGAACTGCTAAAAGCTGAAGGTTACACAGAAGAAGGAGTTGGAAAAAAACTGAAAATGTTTTAAATGTAAATTAGAAAACCCTAAGAAATGAGAAAAGAACATTTAGAGTCAGAAAACATCTGAATGAATATTAAAAGGTCATATTCTTTGAATCACTGAATGACTCAAATGTGATCCCTCCACTTTGATCCACACAGTTTAAAAAGTTTAAATGCCTGAGCTTTGAAATATACAGTGTTGGAAAGAGAACAATAATGGCGACAATTTGAGGGTAAAATGATGGCTGTAACACTGTGGACACAGCAGCAGTTGAAAGAGAAGTGTTTAAGATGAATCTTGGTACAGTGGCAGGCAGAGCTCGTTAAGCAGGCAGGTGTGAGCCTGGTTGCTATAGTGACCGCACCCAATGGCTCCATACACACGTACACAGACATGCGCCTCACTTTTGCTGCTTAAAATGAACAGAAAAGTCAGGCCGAAACAAATCGTTCCCAAATGAAAAGTAAAAGTCGTATTGACAAAATTCTTTCACCGTGAGTGACAGCAATGTCTAGTCTACCTAATTCTCAGTTTTCATGCCTGTGGAGTTTATTATATGGACGTGGTGACAGTGGAAAGACACCATGCTCTTCTGATTTTCAAACGAACCTTCTGAGCCATTTTAACATTAGAGTCTATGGAAGAGTTGGAGGGAGGAGGCTGTGCATTGGTGACATTTACGAAAGAACCATAACACCTAGGACAATAGTAAACACATTGGATGAAAGAGGACAGCGATGGCTACGTTTTGAGGGTAAAATCATACCTGTAGAGCAAACGCTGCGGACACAGCAGCAGTTTTAAAAAAGATTTTAAGATTAATTTTTTTGCTCCTCTCACTCTAGCAGTTGAGCTGCCTCACTCTAGCCCCAACATTCCGTCCCATACACACCCATTATAAACTCTGAAACGGGTGAAAAAACATCATGAAACTTAAACTGGAACTGAAGAAAAAGTATAATAGATATTGAAAAGATAAATACAAGTTGAATAGTTGAATGTCTTGTCTTCGTTTTAAAGTTTGAATGGTGGCTCTATGTCAATGTATGTGGAAGTAGTAAGAGTTTAAAAATGAGTAAGTTGAATGAGGATTTGAAGGGTCTCCCCATTGAAATACATTATAAATTTTTGTTGAATAAAGTTGAATAAAATTAAAAATATAAATGTTAAAAATATGAAAAATAGAAGCAGTGTTGTCCAAAAGAATAGGAATCTAACGGTGTTTGAATGGTTTTTCTAAGTTGAACGGTTTTGAAGGAGTAGGATTACAAAAAACGTACGGAATACAGAATAAAATATAATAATAATAAAGATTAGAATAACAATACTGTGAATGCTTTTCAAGCATTCACACTAATAATAAAGATTAGAATAACAATACTGTGAATGCTTTTCAAGCATTCACACTAATAATAAAGATTAGAATAACAATACTGTGAATGCTTTTCAAGCATTCACACTAACTAGAAAGTGCATTTTCTGAAGAAACTGCAGTGTGAATGCTTGAATCTGAATGTATGCACTGAAATGAATTAATTGCTGAATTTTGAGTTAAAAATATTGAATGAGATTAAAAAAAAACAAAAAAAAAAAAACGAATTTAACCTGAAAACAAAGGTGCTGAACTGCTAAAATCTGAAGGTTACACAGAAGGAGTTGGAAAAAAACTGAAAATGTTTTAAATGTAAATTAGAAAACCCTAAGAAATGAGAAAAGAACATTTAGAGTCAGAAAACATCTGAAAGAATATTAAAAGGTCATATTCTTTGAATCACTGAATGACTCAAATGTGATCCCTCCACTTTGATCCACACAGTTTAAAAAGTTTAAATGCCTGAGCTTTGAAAGATACGGTGTTGGAAAGAGAACAATAATGGCGACAATTTGAGGGTAAAATGATGGCTGTAACACTGTGGACACAGCAGCAGTTGAAAGAGAAGTGCTTAAGATGAATCTTGGTACAGTGGCAGGCAGAGCTCGTTAAGCAGGCAGGTGTGAGCCTGGTTGCTATAGTGACCGCACCCAATGGCTCCATACACACGTACACAGACATGCGCCTCACTTTTGCTGCTTAAAATGAACAGAAAAGTCAGGCCGAAACAAATCGTTCCCAAATGAAAAGTAAAAGTCGTATTGACAAAATTCTTTCACCGTGAGCGACAGCAGCTTCTAGTCTACTGAATTCTCAGTTTTCATGCCTGTGGAGTTTATTATATGGACGTGGTGACAGTGGAAAGACACCATGCTCTTCTGATTTTCAAACGAACCTTCTGAGCCATTTTAACATTAGAGTCTATGGAAGAGTTGGAGGGAGGAGGCTGTGCATTGGTGACATTTATGAAAGAACCATAACACCTAGGACAATAGTAAACACATTGGATGAAAGAGGACAACGATGGCTACGTTTTGAGGGTAAAATCATACCTGTAGAGCAAACGCTGCGGACACAGCAGCAGTTTTAAAAAATATTTTAAGATTAATTTTTTTGCTCCTCTCACTCTAGCAGTTGAGCTGCCTCACTCTAGCCCCAACATTCCGTCCCATACACACCCATTATAAACTCTGAAACGGGTGAAAAAACATCATGAAACTTAAACTGGAACTGAAGAAAAAGTATAATAGATATTGAAAAGATAAATACAAGTTGAATAGTTGAATGTCTTGTCTTCGTTTTAAAGTTTGAATGGTGGCTCTATGTCAACGTATGTTGAAGTAGTAAGAGTTTAAAAATGAGTAAGTTGAATGAGAATTTGAAGGGTCTCCCCATTGAAATACATGGGAAATTTTTGTTGAATAAAGTTGAATAAAATTAAAAATATAAATGTTAAAAATGAGAAAAATAGAAGCAATGTTGTCCAAAATAATAGGAATCTAACGATGTTTGAATGGTTTTTCTAAGTTGAACGGTTTTGAAGGAGTAGGCTTTCAAAAAACGTACGGAATACAGAATAAAATATAACTAGAAAGTGCATTTTCTGAAGAAACTGCAGTGTGAATGCTTGAATCTGAATGTATGCACTGAAATGAATTAATTGCTGAATTTTGAGTTAAAAATATTGAATGAAATACAAAAAAAAACAAAACAACCAAATTTAACCTGAAAACAAAAGTGCTGAACTGCTAAAAGCTGAAGGTTACACAGAAGAAGAAGTTGGAAAAAAGCTGAAAATGTTTTAATTGTAAATTAGAAAAACCTAAGAAATGAGAAAAGAACATTCAGAGTCAGAAAACATCTGAAAAAATATTAAAAGGTCATATTCTTTGAATCACTGAATGACTAAAATGTGATCCCTCCACTTGGACCCACACAGTTTAAAAAGTTTACATCTCTGAGCTTTGAAAGACAAGATGTTGGAAAAAGAACAACGATGGCGACGTTTTGAGGGTAAAATGATGGCTTTAACACTGTGGACACAGCAGCAGTTGAAAGAGAAGTGTTTAAGATGAATCTTGGCAGAGTGAGAGAGAGAGCTCGTTAAGCAGGCAGGTGTGAGCCTGGTTGCTATAGTGACCGCACCCAATGGCTCCATACACACGCACACAGACATGCGCCTCACTTTTGCTGCTTAAAATGAACAGAAAAGTCAGGCCGAAACAAATCGCTCCCAAATGAAAAGTAAAAGTCGTATTGACAAAATTCTTTCACCGTGAGCGACAGCAATGTCTAGTCTACCTAATTCTCAGTTTTCATGCCTGTGGAGCTTATTATATGGACGTGGTGACAGTGGAAAGACACCATGCTCTTCTGATTTTCAAACGAACCTTCTGAGCCATTTTAACATTAGAGTCTATGGAAGAGTTGGAGGGAGGAGGCTGTGCATTGGTGACATTTATGAAAGAACCATAACACCTAATACAATAGTAAACACATTGGATGAAAGAGGACAGCCATGGCTACGTTTTGAGGGTAAAATCATACCTGTAGAGCAAACGCTGCGGACACAGCAGCAGTTTTAAAAAAGATTTTAAGATTAATTTTTTTGCTCCTCTCACTCTAGCAGTTGAGCTGCCTCACTCTAGCCCCAACATTCCGTCCCATACACACCCATTATAAACTCTGAAACGGGTGAAAAAACATCATGAAACTTAAACTGGAACTGAAGAAAAAGTATAATAGATATTGAAAAGATAAATACAAGTTGAATAGTTGAATGTCTTGTCTTCGTTTTAAAGTTTGAATGGTGGCTCTATGTCAATGTATGTGGAAGTAGTAAGAGTTTAAAAATGAGTAAGTTGAATGAGGATTTGAAGGGTCTCCCCATTGAAATACATTATAAATTTTTGTTGAATAAAGTTGAATAAAATTAAAAATATAAATGTTAAAAATATGAAAAATAGAAGCAGTGTTGTCCAAAAGAATAGGAATCTAACGGTGTTTGAATGGTTTTTCTAAGTTGAACGGTTTTGAAGTTATAGGATTACAAAAAACGTACGGAATAGATAAAATATAATAATAATAATAACTAGAAAGTGCATTTTCTGAAGAAACTGCAGTGTGAATGCTTGAATCTGAATGTATGCATTGAAATGAAATAATTACTGAATTTAAGTTAAAAATTTTGAATGAGATAAAAAAAACCCCCGAATTTAACCTGAAAACAAAAGTGCTGAACTGCTGAAGGTTACACAGAAGAAGAAGTTGGAAAAAAGCTGAAAATGTTTTAATTGTAAATTAGAAAAACCTAAGAAATGAGAAAAGAACATTTAGAGTCAGAAAACATCTGAAAGAATATTAAAAGGTCATATTCTTTGAATCACTGAATGACTAAAATGTGATCCCTCCACTTGGATCCACACAGTTTAAAAAGTTTACATCTCTGAGCTTTGAAAGACAAGATGTTGGAAAGAGAACAACGATGGCGACGTTTTGAGGGTAAAATGATGGCTTTAACACTGTGGACACAGTGTTGAATGAAATTAAAAAAAAAACAAAAAAAAACAACCAAATTTAACCTGAAAACAAAGGTGCTGAACTGCTAAAAGCTGAAGGTTACACAGAAGCAGAAGTTGGAAAAAAGCTGAAAATGTTTTAAATGTAAATTAGAAAACCCTAAGAAATGAGAAAAGAACATTTAGAGTCAGAAAACATCTGAATGAATATTAAAAGTTCATATTCTTTGAATCACTGAATGAAGAAAATGTGATCCCTCCACTTTGATCCACACAGTTTAAAAAGTTTAAATGTCTGAGCTTTGAAAGACACTGTGTTGGAAAGAGAACAATAATGGCGACATTTTGAGGGTAAAATGATGGCTGTAACACTGTGGACACAGCAGCAGTTGAAAGAGAAGTGCTTAAGATGAATCTTGGCAGAGTGGCAGGCAGAGCTCGTTAAACAGGCAGGTGTGAGCCTGGTTGCTATAGTGACTGCACCCAATGGCTCCATACACACGTACACAGACATGCGCCTCACTTTTGCTCCTTAAAATGAACAGAAAAGTCAGGGCGAAACAAATCGTTCCCAAATGAAAAGTATAGGTCGTATTGACGAAATTCTTTCACCGTGAGCAACAGCCATGTCTAGTCTACCTAATTCTCAGTTTTCATGCCTGTGGAGTTTATTATATGGACGTGGTGACAGTGGAAAGACACCATGCTCTTCTGATTTTCAAACGAACCTTCTGAGCCATTTTAACATTAGAGTCTATGGAAGAGTTGGAGGGAGGAGGCTGTGCATTGGTGACATTTATGAAAGAACCATAACACCTAGTACAATAGTAAACACATTGGATGAAAGAGGACAGCCATGGCTACGTTTTGAGGGTAAAATCATACCTGTAGAGCAAACGCTGTGGACACAGCAGCAGTTTTAAAAAAGATTTTAAGATTAATTTTTTTGCTTCTCTCACTCTAGCAGTTGAGCTGTCTCACTCTAGCCCCAACATTCCGTCCCATACACACCCATTATAAACTCTGAAACGGGTGAAAAAACATCATGAAACTTAAACTGGAACTGAAGAAAAAGTATAATAGATATTGAAAAGATAAATACAAGTTGAATAGTTGAATGTCTTGTCTTCGTTTTAAAGTTTGAATGGTGGCTCTATGTCAATGTATGTGGAAGTAGTAAGAGTTTAAAAATGAGTAAGTTGAATGAGGATTTGAAGGGTCTCCCCATTGAAATACATGGGAAATTTTTGTTGAAAAAAGTTGAATAAAATTAAAAATATAAATGTTAAAAATGAGAAAAATAGAAGCAGTGTTGTCCAAAAGAATAGGAATCTAACGGTGTTTGAATGGTTTTTCTAAGTTGAACGGTTTTGAAGGAGTAGGCTTTCAAAAAACGTACGGAATAGATAATAATAAAATAGAATAAAGATTAGAAGAACAATACTGTGAATGCTTTTCAAGCATTCACACTAATAATAAAGATTAGAATAACAATACTGTGAATGCTTTTCAAGCATTCACACTAATAATAAAGATTAGAAGAACAATACTGTGAATGCTTTTCAAGCATTCACACTAATAAAGACTAGAAAGTGCATTTTCTGAAGAAACTGCAGTGTGAATGCTTGAATCTGAATGTATGCACTGAAATGAATTAATTGCTGAATTTTGAGTTAAAAATATTGAATGAGATTTAAAAAAAACAAAAAAAAAAAACGAATTTAACCTGAAAACAAAGGTGCTGAACTGCTAAAAGCTGAAGGTTACACAGAAGAAGGAGTTGGAAAAAAACTGAAAATGTTTTAAATGTAAATTAGAAAACCCTAAGAAATGAGAAAAGAACATTTAGAGTCAGAAAACATCTGAATGAATATTAAAAGGTCATATTCTTTGAATCACTGAATGACTCAAATGTGATCCCTCCACTTTGATCCACACAGTTTAAAAAGTTTAAATGCCTGAGCTTTGAAAGATACGGTGTTGGAAAGAGAACAATAATGGCGACAATTTGAGGGTAAAATGATGGCTGTAACACTGTGGACACAGCAGCAGTTGAAAGAGAAGTGCTTAAGATGAATCTTGGTACAGTGGCAGGCAGAGCTCGTTAAGCAGGCAGGTGTGAGCCTGGTTGCTATAGTGACCGCACCCAATGGCTCCATACACACGCACACAGACATGCGCCTCACTTTTGCTGCTTAAAATGAACAGAAAAGTCAGGCCGAAACAAATCGTTCCCAAATGAAAAGTATAGGTCGTATTGACGAAATTCTTTCACCGTGAGCGGCAGCAATGTCTAGTCTACTGAATTCTCAGTTTTCATGCCTGTGGAGTTTATTATATGGACGTGGTGACAGTGTAAAGACACCATGCTCTTCTGATTTTCAAACCAACCTTCTGAGACATTTTAACATTGGAGTCTATGGAAGAGTTGGAGGGAGGAGGCTGTGCATTGGTGACATTTATGAAAGAACCATAACACCTAGTACAATAGTAAACACATTGGATGAAAGAGGACAGCCATGGCTACGTTTTGAGGGTAAAATGGTGGCTGTAGAGCAAACGCTGTGGACACAGCAGCAGTTTTAAAAAAGATTTTAAGATTAATTTTTTTGCTCCTCTCACTCTAGCAGTTGAGCTGTCTCACTCTAGCCCCAACATTCCGTCCCATACACACCCATTGTAAATTTTGAAACGGGTGAAAAAACATCATGAAACTTAAACTGGAACTGAAGAAAAAGTATAATAGATATTGAAAAGATAAATACAAGTTGAATAGTTGAATGTCTTGTCTTCGTTTTAAAGTTTGAATGGTGGCTCTATGTCAATGTATGTGGAAGTAGTAAGAGTTTAAAAATGAGTAAGTTGAATGAGAATTTGAAGGGTCTCCCCATTGAAATACATGGGAAATTTTTGTTGAATAAAGTTGAATAAAATTAAAAATATAAATGTTAAAAATGAGAAAAATAGAAGCAATGTTGTCCAAAATAATAGGAATCTAACGATGTTTGAATGGTTTTTCTAAGTTGAACGGTTTTGAAGGAGTAGGCTTTCAAAAAACGTACGGAAAAATAATAAAATATAATAATAATAAAGATTAGAAGAACAATACTGTGAATGCTTTTCAAGCATTCACACTAATTAGAATAACAATACTGTGAATGCTTTTCAAGCATTCACACTAATTATTAGCAGGACAGCTTTAAGATGAGTCAGCAAGAAGACACTGGTACAGTGTATTCAGTGCACATACAGGAGAACAATGGCTTTCAGAGATGTGCTACAAAGCTGCTCCAAGTCAAAAGCTTTATCATGAACAGTATACCACGCGCAAGCTTATCTGTGATAGCCATACTTTCTTTTATTGTCACACATCTGAGGAGTACCTGTGAGGTACTTAGAAGGGAGCATGTCTGGAGTGAAACAGAGCAGTTATCATTGTGGGAGTCAAACAACATTTAGTGAGATAGTGTCTTTATTTTATGAACTACGCCGATGGACTCAAACATCCTTCTCTGCCAGCTTTCAAGCTTCTTTCAGGAGTGATATATAGTTAACATTATACAGGAAGTCAATACTAGATAAGCAAACTCTGTCATCCCCCACATAGAATTAGTGGTAAACCCAGGACACTGAGTGACGGGACACACAAATCCAAGTGCAATAGAAAAACACTTGCAGCTGAGCCTGAGAGAAAATCAGCTGTTCCTGTCCCAATTTCAGCACTATAAACGTATTCCAAGCTTATTAAAGCTACTAAAGGTGTGAAAGTCAACACTAGTGTGTGCATATGAAACATTCCCAGTTCAGTCTCCCTAAAATCATGGCAAACTTGATAACTATATTGATATCTGAGTTTCTCTGCAGGTAAATGTATATTTGGGGGATACAGGTCCTTCTTGGATGTCTTTGACAGTTCATAAAGTTTTATTCATCTAAAACCAAAGATGAATTATATTAACTTCTGCCTATTTATCCCATAGACTGTATACACTGCACAAAAATGAAGCCAAATTTGTCCCAAAGTGTTTTCTGTCCTGTGCTCCACTTCTCTCATGTCTCACTGATACTGTGTCTGCACTGAATAGACAAAAATGAACTAAACTAAAATATTTTGGGTTGATTTTGATTTTTATTTGTCAGTTTATCAGGTGCTTTTCTTTGATAACTGAGCTGAAACAGAAATGTGCTGTCCTTGCACTGGAGGTTCTGCTTACATACTGCAAACCTGACAGGGATCTGAAACGATTTACAACTACACATAAAGCGCACAATCTTTTCCATCAGTTCGCGTGGCTGTGTACCCTCAGTGGACGGGTTCACTGAACCCAAATGGAAGCTGCTGGGAGCTCAGGGGGAACGACGGCAGCTGTCAGTCACTGCTCCTTGGCCCAAATAACAAGCTGATTGACATCTAAAGGTTGGTGACTTTTATGAAGTGTGCCATTTGCCCCAAGCAACAAGAGTGCTACTTTCCATTAAGCTCTATGTAAATGAAAGGTGTCTGTATGTGGTGAAAGCACAATATACTGTGCATGTCCGCCACTTTATTAGACCTGTGCACCTGATCAACTGCCCATTAACCATAAACCAATCAAATAGTAGCAGCTCAGTGCATTTACACGTGAAACAGAATGCGATTTAAAGTTAGAGTTTATAAAAAATCTCACCATGAGCTGCGTTAGATTGCACTTCATCAAAAATAATTATATTGCTATACTATTTTATCAGCTTTTTTTTAAACAGTAAATTTAAAAAGCACTTGATAACAACAATAATTATAATTAATTCAAATTAATTAAGGAGTTTAAACAAACGGATCAATTTACCATTATAGAAAAATAAACATACCAAAGCTGTTAATTTAGGGAAGCTGTGATACTGGGTGGTGGCATAATACATTTTTTATGCATTACTTACATGTACAGTCTTGGTAAAAGCGAAGCTCTCAATTTACCGGTCGATCTACGTCCCTACCCTCACCTATGGCCACGAGCTGTGGGTAGTGACCGAAAGAACAAGATCGCGGATACAAGCGGCGGAAATGAGCTTCCTCCGAAGGGTGGCTGGCCTCTCCCTTAGAGACAGGGTGAGAAGTTCGGCCATCCGGGAGGGGCTCAGAGTAGAGCAGCTGCTGCTCCACATCGAAAGGAGCCAGCTGAGGTGGTTCGGGCATCTGACAAGGATGCTTTCTGGGCGCCTCCTGGGTGAGGTGTTCCGGGCATGTCCCACCAGGAGGAGGCCCCGGGGCAGACCCAGGACACACTGGAGAGATTACATCTCTCGGCTGGCCTGGGAATGCCTTGGTGTTCCCCCGTATAAGCTGTAGGAGGTGGCTGGGGAGAGGGAGGTCTGGGCTTCTCTGCTTAGGCTGCTGCCCCCGCGACCCGGCCCCGGATAAAGCGGAAGAAGATGGATAGATGGATGGACTTACATGTACAGGCAACTCCACTGAAAAACTCCTGATGTGATTTCTTTTGCAGTATCCTATAGGTCTTTGGCATCACAGGGACCTAATAATGTGATTAGTATTTCTTACTATTGTGTTTCAGTTCAAGATGAAGAAGGAAAACCTGCTTTCATCCTAGCCAAACTAACATTTAAATAAATGCTGGATAAAGTTTACAAGGGGGTAGTCCATAGCTGTAAACCAGAGTGACAATGATCCAGCTTCAAAGAGTACGACCACATGCCTGAGAACATTAACTCGACATGAAGCTGGCAGGCAGAAAATTCAGTCTAAAAATATCCACTGACAAGTGCCAACTTTAAACTGCATCTTTTTTTATGCAAGAGGATTCAGAATCAGAATACTTTATTGATCCTTTATTGAAACTAAGATACATTCTCATTTTAACAGGATGCATGACCTTTAGAAAGTTGAGTGTTTAGCATCGGAGAGCCATTTTCATGCACACAGCTCAGTCTGTGCATCTTCTGACTCACACCTACATTCACATACTGGTGAATTACTATTATCAGCTATTATTGGCCTCTCTGAGACTGACACCCATATTGATATAGACCCAGTACATAATGCTGAAAAAGATGCAAGACGATGATTTATGAATTGTTCCTTTGTTGAATAATGGGCACACTGGGAAAAAATATTCAAAACAAGAGCATACATGTACATTTTAATTTACACTGTATGCCTCATACAGTCCTCACTAACCATTTATTAGCCTTTAGCCTTGTTGCAGGAAGTATACCATGCGGGCAACTTACAGGACCTTTTCTCAAGATCCTGAAAATGACAGCAATTGGAATTTTGATGAATTGATTAAAGTCAAATAGTGGTGGCCAAACGTTTTATAAGCAAATTTATTTGCTAAGAGAATTCTGTGTTAAAAAAGAAAGAAAGAAAGAAAAGAAACAGTCATGTACTTTACCATACTGCTGAGTCTAGCCTTCAGAATGAATCTGGGTGCAAAGATGAAACCACACTGAGATTTGGCTCAAAGAAACTAAATGTTTGCTTCAAAGACTTTCTGAAGCTTCTGTTCCCGTTCCATGACTCCATATCTTTGCTACCATATTAAAGCTTTAAAATAACACAAAAGCCTTGAAAAAGATATCATCTCAGTTTCCCACTTCAGCTATAATTGTTTGCATGTACCTTTGCTTTTCCCTTTTGCTACATTGTTAACATGCAGTACTGTGGAGGCAAACCTGACTGTGCCATGCATTGATGAGCACAGTGAAGCAACAAATATTCAGGTAAAAACTGACCTAAAATGACACATAGGGCCTTATTTTGACATGTAGGTTACAGTCCTCTCAGCTGGGCTGTGCCATATCATATCCCTGCAGTAATACACATTATAGTATACATTTTTATGTGATATAAAAGTGTCATATCGTGATATCATTGCTATAGCAACACCATGCATTTGTATTCCCTGGTGTGCATTACAACAACTCAAGCCTCGGCACGTCTGAGAGTCCCGTATCAGCTTTTGCTATGATGATTTATTACTTAAAAAGGGATCCACTTCAGCAACCACCAATAACGCACAATGCTTTACAAAATATACAAGACAACTGCTGCTGCTAAATGTGGAGACAACAAGCTTTTTTCACCACTTGAGGCAAAAACACTGTTGAGTACTACCAGGCTAGCGAGGAGGAAATACATGCAGCTGATGATGCGCAACCCAAATGCAGCTCCTGCATAGTTACATGGTTAGAGCGCTTTAGTTATTGTTAAAGTGTTAAGGAGTTATATTATACTTTTACTCACATTTTACAGGGAAAACACTAACTAGGATATTTGTAAACACTATTTGACTTATGCTGTGTCATGGGATATAATGCTATGTCACTATTACTGAATGATGCTGCTGTTGGCACCTTGTTTCAGGAAATTCACACTTTCAGTTAGGAAGCATGTCATCACTGACAGTAGCTCATTGGAAAAGGATGGAAAATGCCCCTGCTTTTGGTTTTGAGTCTGTGATGCCCACCGCTATGTCTCAGAACTCTCTGCATTAAGTAATTTACTAACTAGTTTGCTGGACTATTAATATAGAGTAAATTCATATTTCACCCTTTTCGATGTGACTCTAAAATTCTGTATTTAGAGTGTACATTGCATAAATGAAAGAAGCTGTTTATAATGCCAACAATAAGAAAAGATGCGAACAGGTGATCTATCAATTTATACTGCATGTGTAGAAATTAGGTCATTAACGTCAGTAATCGGATCAATAAGAGGTCGGATCTGAGCATTCCTAATGAAAAGCAACTCTCAGCCCACTCAGAAAACACAAGTCCTTCAATTAGAAAATGCTGAACACCCGCAGGATTTAAATTCACGCTGCAAATGAGACACGAGTCTCCCATTTCTTGGTCAGCAGCTTTATTTTTGCCAAGCAGCCACCCACTTACAGCGAGACTGCTCGTTAAGTGATCATACTGTAGGGATCATCAAAAAACTGGGATACCAGGAAAGTTTGTGAGTTCAATTAATTAGGCAGCAGCGCTCTGTGCCAGCTCAGTTTTGCCCAAAATACACATGCTCTGACAACATCACTCAGTCAGTAACACAACTTAGGCCCAGATGAATCTCATTTCACTGAATCTACCATAGAGGCCTCTGTATATGCATCCTGCAAGATTTGACTGAGAACAGCTGGTGCAGACCAGATGACCCCCTATGAGCAAGAGCTTTGGAAACAGCGAGAAGGAAAAACTCCCAATTCACAGCGGTGGAAAAACGAGAAGCGAGCCAGAGATTAATAATGACTATTTATTAAATGCAGTGGTGTACTGTATAAACACATAGCGAATGAAAAAAAAGCTGAGTGTAGAAGAAAGACTTCATGGGAAACCCCCAGCAGGTTTGGCAAACTGCGGCGTAACAAAGGTGTCACGGTTCTGGGTCGGTTCAACCCGGCGTTCCAAGTTTATTATGTTTTGGTTTGCTCATGAATGATCGTTTTGTTACCTTTGTGATTTGTTGGTTATTATTTGAATTCTATGTTCTTTTTATTCATGTTTATGGATTGTTCTTTGGTTGTGTCTCATGTTTAGCATTGAGTTCCATGTGTTATATTCTGTCTGTCTCTCAGTGTCGTGTCTGCGTCCTTGTGTAGTGTTTTCTTGTTTCCTGTTTTATTGTGAAGGTCTGCGTCTCATGTGAGTGTGTTCAGTTTTACCTCCCTTGTCTCGTCTCGTTAATTACTCCCTGCTGTGTCCACCACCTGTGTGTAATCTCCCTGTGTTTCTCTGTGTGTATTTAAATCGCGTCTTCTGTCATTGTAGTTGCTGGTCCATCTGTGTATCCACCATGTCTCACTCGTGTGTTTTCCCTGCTGTCCGTCGTCATTCTCCGCTGCTCATCCTCCTTCATGTTCATGTCCTGGTTTGTGTCCACTAGTTTAGTCGTTCTCAGTTTAGATAGCCTTCTGTTCCTTTTGCCGTTTGCCCATTTTTATTTTGTGTTTAATAAACCACCCTCACACCTTTACAAGTGCCTGCGTTTGGATCCTCCTTTATTTCTTCCACACGGCTCAGGGTTATTCAGGCTGCAAACCTTCATCACTCTTTATGTTTATTGGACACACATCTTTGGTCAAGTGGAATGTGATTGTGTTGGTGATTTGTATCTTTGTGAGGTGGATGGTTTTTTTTCTTGGGTAACATCACTTCTAAATATTCAAAGTATTTTCAAACAATGGAAGATGATCCTTTTTGAGGAAAAAGCTCTTTACCTTCTGCTGTCCCAGGCATTTGATTTTTTTCTTTTGTACAGTGGTACTCACAGAGACAGCCCAGAAAACTTCACACTGCAGGGTGCAGGGACAGCTGTGATTGGCACATGCAGGCACATCATCAGGCAGTGATTGAGGGAGCGCATGACTTGCTTTTGCTTTGCATT
Source organism: Mchenga conophoros (assembly GCF_057382185.1). Classification (NCBI taxonomy): domain Eukaryota; kingdom Metazoa; phylum Chordata; class Actinopteri; order Cichliformes; family Cichlidae; genus Mchenga; species Mchenga conophoros. The sequence goes on along the minus strand of NC_140535.1, from coordinate 4,844,467 downwards.
CTATTGGCGGAGCACACATTTTCATTGTTGCTCGATCATATTGATTACGTGAAGCCAAAATTGTGATCATGACTAAAATTTGCCCTAATTTAAACTTGAAGCCCTAATTTTAAGATTTGTTTGCTTTTCCATGTGTTTCCATGTGGATATACTAACTGGGACCATTAAAAAAAAAAAGCATACTATGTCCATTACTTTTTCTCACATTATCACACTCCGATGTGATGGTGACACACAACAGCAATCACTCACTCCTCCTGTTGTCCCCCTGAGTGGGTTCCAATCATTGAGACCCTTGACATGGGGGTGATGCAACAGTAGTTAAGGGAGCGCTTTACACCCACTATCATGTTTGCCTCAAACAAAAAGCACGACATCGCTCGCTTACTAGCATGCATACATACTAGGAGTTTAATTCTCACTTCACAAAGAGACATTTACAGATCAGTGTAAGATGATGAAAAACTTACGTTTAGCATAGCAGAGCATAAGTGGAAGAGCATCAACTAAACAGTCATGAAATTGACCTAGCTTGCTCCTTTTTTTCCCAACAGACCAACAGTTATAATAAGCATCTCTGCAAATGTGCATTCGATTTTAAAATCAAACTAGAAGACAGAAACATACTTCTGGTTCTACTGTTTGAAGGTTGAAGAAGATGATCAGTGTGATTGTTGGACAAGTTCCTTTCAAAGAGAGCAGGTATCTGAGCAACATGAAACTACAGTGATGAAGATTCAATTATTTATAAATATCATAATAATGATTGCCATTAACTGGAAATTACATGAAAAATGGTGGTGAGCCACAGCCAATCACTTCGCCACACATCCATCCCTGAGGATATCATCCATTGGCAATTGCACCAATTTTCACAACTTTTTTACAAACCATTCTGGGGTTGACTATCTCTGCCCAATTCAAGGATCGAGACAAAAGACCAGAAGAAAAATGCAGGAGATGGAGAAAGATGAATAAAAAAAGTTCTACGGGTGCCTGCACAACTAGATATGTGATTAAGAGCTTTATTACTATGTTATTACTGTAGACTCCAAATCCATTACAGGTTCTGAAGAATGACAAACAGGTACCGATGCAAGGAAAAAGAGACGTCTTGGGCAGGATTGTTGTGCTATTATTACTGTGGGCTCACGCTGTATTTTTAGTGGACTTAATGAATTGACAGAGCACACAGAGGACACAAACACAGACATTTTCAACTGCTACTGACTGATCACGTTAAGATCTTCATATTCATTTAGCACTTACAGTGATACACTGTGTATAAGTGCTAATTATTGCTACCTCAGGATTCACCAATGGTACATTCATGCTAAAATAACCCGGATGCTTATTGCAAAAGCAGCTGGCTTATTTACTTAGTTTTTAAGCCAAATGTAAACTGAACCAAGTCTCTGTGTTTGTGGGTTTATTGGGTCACACTGTTTATTTTCTCAGCAGTCCAAAAGAACTGAACAGAGCACAAACACATCAGAGTTAGAACCAGTCTACACAGATCATGAAAAATGATGAAAGCATTCTTAAAAGTGGACCTATTACGCTTCTCCTTATTTTTTTTCTCATGTGTGTCCTGCTCAATTGACAGATGCTCATATTAAACATGAGCAAATAACAAAGTTTCAAATTTTAGCTCAGTGTGTAGCTGTGGCTAAAAGCTTTAGCAGTGGCACAAACTTTGTCTTTGTCTCACTTTTTTGATTTGTTTTTTACTTTTTACGTTTCAAATTAATGGAAAATTACTTTCGGCAGTGGCGACACTATCAAAATTTTTACCATGAATGCATGCATCCCTGTGGATCTTAAGCACGAGCTTCAGACTGCTCTAAACACTCTGTTTCAGAGTATGATGGGTATGATGTCATAGAAAAGGGGCATCTAGGTACCTAGGTCACACCTAGGGTCAGGGTGAGGAGTAGGATAAGGGTTGGCTGCCTCTTTTTAAGGTTAAGTTTTCAAGCACTTTAAGGATGCACAACATCCTTCTTCTGTTATTTACACATAGGTCATGTCTACAGTAATGCTCCTCAAGGCTTGAAATAGCACACAGTAATCAACGTATGAGTGAAATTGAATATTACATGAAGTGGTAAAAACTGCACAGGGAAATTCTCTTTTTACAAAGCAAACAGCCCCTACTTCCCACCTCCTATCCAGCCCTCTTGGCATGTCGTAGCATGTGTATTTATGTAGCAATTGAGTGGCATTTATCACACAGCTTATTTGTAATTAGTTCACTTAGTCTGGGGGAGACAGCCTGTTAGTTGGCATATGTTCAGATCCTGGTTAAAGACACACTGCTCCCCAAGGGGATAGTAGAACGTTGACATGTGTGCATATGGTGTGTGTGTGTGTGTGTGTGTGTGTGTGTGTGTGTGTGTGTGTGTGTGTGTGTGTGTGAATGACAGCAGACAGTCGCTGCAGAGGGTGCCCTGAGCCTCCATTAACACAACCCACCATGTTGCTATCCCTCGGCTACCCGGCCATGCTGAGAGAGACCTCTAGAAACCTGGAGGGGAGCGAGTTCATCTGAGTGCATGGAAGAGGAAGACGACAGGGCAAATGTACAGAGAGAAAGCAGGAAGAGGAGGCGACGAGAACCTGAGTCAGACAGGATAAGTGAGAGGAGGGAGAATGTTGGGAAGGGAAGGATGAAATAAGAGGAAGGAAGGCTGGAGAGAAAGAGAGGGAGAATGGTTCAAGTCCAAGGTTATCACATGGCGAAAGTCGAGCCACTTGCCAGCCGCCAGCTTGGGACAGCAGCGCTCTGATGCAAGGATGCTGCCCTGCGCCGCTTCTACCAGCTGGGCCGTTTGTCTCAGTGAGTGTGCCTGTGTGCTCAAAAATGGATGCTGCAGAGCTCCGTCACAGCACAAGGATCAGATGCATAACCTGACAGACTTCCTAAGGGGGACGTCTTTACAAAACGCGAGTCCAGTCACCATCGCTCCTCCTTCTACAAGTCGCCAGCTGTCCCAGACATTGAATAGCTTGGGGAAGCCGCTTAAAAACATCGCTCTAAGTCTCCTTCCTTTGGCAGGCGATGCTTAAGTGTATCCTTTTTAGGCTGCATATTACATAACTGTTTGCAGTGGAGCTAGCGGAGCCCTGTCTCACATGCCAGAATGATGTGAGCAAAAATAAACATAATAAAAAACCTGCAAGTGTCTGTTGTGTCAAAAGTCTGAAACACAGTGGTGGACAGCTCGCTGACAGAATCCCTTCCTTATCATTTAATCATGCCGAAGCACATATGCTGTCCCAGTCGCCTGCATCTCTCCTCTCTCTCCAAGATGAGTGGGGGATTTTTAAGGTTAAAGCGCTATTGCAGCTTTGCTTGCCTGCCATATCCCTCCCTGTGCATGACATCATTGATGTGAGACAGACTCAGACTCCATGACACACTTTCAGACCACTGAATTATATGTGGCAAGGAAATGATGCCATATAGAATTAAAGCTCAGACAATTAATTAACTGGTTCACAGACAGCTATGTGGATACTTTTGAGCTTTGGAGAGTTGATCAGACTGAACAAACAGTAACAATGTGCTATGTGAATACTCTCAAGCTTTGGAGCGCTGATAAGGCAGAACAAACTGTAGCAATATGTCAACTTAGCTTTAAGAAAATTATAATTTTTCACTGTTTTTTGTCCTTTTTTGACCAAAAGACTGCCTCCTACACTGATGTGCTCTCTGAATATAAAGCTTGGTAACAGCTACACTTAACCCTCTCAGAAGACGTCCCTCAGCGCCCCATGGAAAGGTTATGATCTTTCACCCATGACGTCAACAAGCCAAGAAATCTGAAGTCATCACAACTTGTCATTAGTGCGTGAAAAGCAGCCTGAAGAGTGACGACAACCGTGTGAATTCCCCTAAATGTCAAAGTTCTCCCTCTAGCGGACAATGTCCGCCACAACTGAGCTTCAGCCGCTCCCCAGGAAGAGGTTAATCCATTCATAGCATTATAATGACATCTACACCAGCGCACCATACTAATCACATCTGCCTTCAGATTTCAGCAGCTGCAGACCGGCGTGGAGCTCAGTGAGACAGGCTGCTACAGCTGCGAGAGCCCAAACTCACGCGTCTCGGGAGGAATATGCCAACCCAAATAGACTGCAAAATCTGTCACTCTGGAGCCAAAAACGTCACAACTTCGGCAGTGCCATTTATCAATGATAACCACAAATTCCCGAGATACATTACGGCAGGAATAAGCATGTTTAAACCAGGTTTTATCCTCCTCCTTTTTTTTTCTTTTAACGGTGGACCGGTCCCTTATCCTTTACCCACTCAGGTGATGAACACACGTATGAACTTGTTTTGACATTTTCCCATAGAGCCGACACAGTCAGAGTGAGCTAATAAGAAAAGCATAAAAAGCCGTTTCATAGTTTGAACGTGCCAAAGTGAAAACTTGAGCAAAGACACACACACTGCACTTCGACTCACCTTGAGCGGCCGTTCCTCGGGTGCTGAATACACTTGCTATCAAAGTGGCCACATACCAAATCATAGTACTATTGCCGACCAGAAATAAATCTCATCATATCTCAAAGTGCCCCTTTCGGTGAATCTCTCATCGCCGGGTGCCCCAGGACAAACTGAAGCGGGCCGGTATCCTTGTCTTCTTGTTAACCGAGCCCTGGACACTTTTCCATCGGCGCTTCCCCCTCTCTCTTCCCCTCTCCTCCGCTCTCCACTCGCATCCTGAGTTGGATCACCTGCGCCAATGGGACGAGAGCAGGCGACGCTGTGAAACCAAGCCCGAGCCTTTAGATATCCACGAGCCCGCCTCCACACCCGTTTCATTGAAGGGTGTGGGTGGGCTCCGGACGCCGATTGGTTACCTGCGCTGTCGTTTTCCGAGTTGGAGTGATGCGTTCCTGGCATGTGGTGAGGCTCGGAGGTTCTGCACCTCTGCTCGGTGGAGCGCCCAGGAATAGCTGCTCGTCGCTGGCTTTTTGTGGTTTGTTTGTTTCAGTGCGAATAAACTTACATTAACAGCTGTAATGGCATGTATCGGAGAAAATAATATTATGTTGGTCACTTGTAATAGAGTTAGAGGCAAACCATCCGATATGGTAAGTGCAGCATCTCAATGATAAAACTGAAGGGAAAAACTTATTATACAAAACCACGTCAGACATCCGCAGACAGAAACAACCCAACAGGTGGTTACCCTTTATAATGGATGGAAACCAATCCTGTTTCTTTAAGGCGTTTACTGCTCTTTGACTGTATTATGCGTGACTCTGAATTTTTGCAAGTCGACGGAATCGGTGCTTATGAACAAAACGATGACTTCCTGATTTTAGCTTTTTAAAGGTAATTAATTACATCTTCCCATTTTTCTTGGACAGCATGAATGCAGCAGTGGAGGGAGCGTTTCAAGGTGGGTTGGCGTGTGGAGCTGTTGCGGAGCTGCAGTATCATGCTGCGCAATAAGACGAGAGGAATCCACCACCCTGTGTGTGTGTGTGTGTGTGTGTGTGTGTGTGTGTGTGTGTGTGTGTGTGTTGGGGGGTACATCATCACGTGACTCACACCCGTGCATTCATATCCCTTCTGAAATATGAGTTCACTGTTTAAATGACGTGCTGGTGGTCTGCCAAGTCACCAAGACTGCCATTAAAGAATCCTGACTAATTTCCAAGACTTCTGAATTCAGCATGATTCACACTTTTTCATATAACGATTCCGTCAATGGCAGTTTTAAATTCAACTGACTCAGCCTGCCTTGCTCACAAGCCATCCATCATGCCTCATAGCTAATTCTACCTCAAGGTCTGCAAGGACCCCCACACCTCCTTGAGGAGGAGGTTTTGTTAATAGCCTCTGGTAGGATGACAAATACAAGTGATTTAAAGTCATTTTTATTTAACATATTCCTGTGCGTCACTCTTATCCTTATTTACGCTGTTTCCCACGATTCCCATTCGAAACTTTGGCTGCTGTTCAGCCCAGTTTCCTGCTGAGATCAGTGAGGTTTAAGCAAATGATTCAGGTCTGACAAATCCACAGCTGAATTAACTTTGGGATGCTATACTTGTAGAAAAAATAGTCAAATCTTCCTTTTTAAAGGACATATGTAACAATTTTGTGTGTTTCACAAAATCTGTTTAATTTCACTAAAACATTTTGGCAACTTTCAAAACTTTTCTTTAAAGGAGTGTCATAATCAGTTCAATAATTATGTAATTGTATTTATTAGCAGTCTTTATATATGTCGGTGCATAGATATTGTCCCACACTAGAGTATGGTTCATACCCCTGCTGTGTTAAGGGAGAGGTGTGGGGCCCAGACTGGGATTTGGCCAAATAGACTAGTGTGCTATTTTCAATAGATAATCATTTGTAAGTAAGTAAGTAAAGTTTATTTATATTGCCCTTTTCACAGATGAAAATCACAAAGTACTTCACAATACAAAGAATGAAAATATAACACCTAACGATGTAAAACAATAAAATACAACATAAAAACAACTAATTAGTTGAAAACGTATCTATAAAAATGTCTTCAGCTGCTTTTTAAAAGAATCAATGGAGTCTGTAGAGCGTAAAAACAGTGGAAGAGAATTTGCCTAATAATTTGGCCTAGGGGGAATATATAAAGTAAAAAGAGAATTGGACCCAAGACAGATCCCTGAGGTACCCCACAAGGCTAAACATGTTTTCAAGTCTACTGGATAATAGAGCCAATGGTGCGAGTTGCCATAGCCAATCTTCAAAAGCCACACCCCCAACTCAATAAAACTGGCAGAAGTGGAAACTCACCTGTCACTTATGATCGCTTAAAGTTAACGGTCAAGCAACTCATCTAAGCCATCATGTCAGAAACAGTATGAAATTTATAGCCTGATGGATTAAACTACAATTACACCCAAGTAAACATTCGCAGCATTGTGGTTGACACTACGTTATCACTCAGGTCAAACTTGTAGATAAAAAAACTGAACTGTAGACAGACAGTTGTCACAACAGTTTAACCAGGAAAAACATGCATCACTTGTTCCAACCAGAAAGCAGGCAGAAGCATGTGGCATGTCAAGCACCAGCATATCAGTGTCTCTGACAGTGACATTGCTGTCACATAGATGCAAAGTAAGGTCTACTTTCTTGATGTTCAACGGCCATTTTGGCCTCTGTAAAGACTAGAGTACAGCCTGGATCACTGCCACAATGAGCAGTGGGCTTTAAAGGTGCTGTGTGAAGTGCAAATAGCATATGGAAATTAGGCTTTCATCACACTATCTGAGCCACACGACTATGCTCAACTCCAAGAGGCTTTTATTCTCTCCGTTGTTTAATGAGCCAGGTGTAATCTATCAACTGCTGTGGCTATAAACTGTAACAATGACACAAACTAGTATCGTGTCATTTAAAGACATGCTCTACATTTTCTCTCTATATTCTACCTGAACAAGCTCAATTTTAATTAAAAAAATAAAATAAAATCTGGAAAACATCTAAAATGCTGTCACTTAGGGGGACCTGTCCAAATATCAGAGATAATAAATTCAATTTAATAAACAAGAACATGTGATTAAGCAAAAACTTAAAATTAACTGAAATTATTTCAAATTACTGCTTAGATGAGAAGCCTGGAAAGCAGACTAAAAAAAGGAAATACTATGTTTAATAATAACCTTTCCATATTACCTTTGAGTTCTTTTTTATGTATACAGGTAACAGAAGGCAGAGGCACAGAGAGCAGAGCTCATTCCATGCAGGTACAGTATTAACACTCATTATTATTATTATTATTATTATTATTATTGTTGTTGTTGTTGTTTTTGTTAATAATAATAATAATAATAATAAATAATATTCAAAATGACTGTTAGTTTTACTAGAGTCAGATGTCTAAGCTTCCCAGGATCACCATGTCTGGATTTACAAAAGAAGACTGTAGATACTAAAATTCTTGCTCACCACAGAGTTTAAGTATCCTGATCCTCAGTGTACGTTACTTTCAACTCACTGATATTTACTGTTACAAGTCATGGTTTTTCTACAATTTTGTGGCCTTGTGTCTGAAGTCCAAATATACCTTCAAATAACCAAAGTGACAGCGACCTCTAATGGCCATTATCCCTCAGGGATAACTTGAGCCATTATGAGCAACAACAGACTTCAGAATATATTTATAGAAATCCCTGTCTGTGTTAATCGGTCGGGGTGGATTCATAGCTTCTCACAACACCAGATACATTTTACACCTTACATCCCAACAGGTTGATTTTTGATTTATCTGGACGTAGTGTTTTTAAACCCTACATCAACCTTTTGGGATTTACTTACCTGGATGATTCAGCATGCATCAACACACTCTGCACCTTACCGTTATTAATGTGTTGTTGTGCAACGGTGACAAAAGTTCTTCTAAAAGTCCGGAAAATTAATGAAGAAAGGCTCTGCCAAAGGCTCAACCTTCAAACAAGCAAAATATTTCCCTAAACCACCACTTAAAACATCAACATGACAAACTGGAACAGATGGAAACATACATGTTCCTGATTTTGTACTGCCTGTCTGTATTCTTTTATCATTTGTTGGCCAAAGACAACATTTTTTTTACCGTGGATTTTAAAGTTAAGTCACTTTATATCAAATAAAAAAATATACATCACATCAAAGTCAGACAGCTTATTTTTGATTTAAAGGGCCAGTAGTTCTGACCTTTTAGTGTTCCAATGTCACATAACCAGTAGCCTTTATATCATCACCATTAAGCCCAATCTGATTGCCAATGCAACCTTTGTACACAAGGTCAACATGTTTCCTTTTCCTCATTTGTTCCCCTCTGAAGTAGCTGAGCTGAGAAAGTGGCGTATGCAATAAAGGAGGGAACTGCAGTAGCTAAGTAAACCTGTTCCTCTCTCAGGTTCGGCCTTTGGGTCCAAAAACCTGTGCCAGTTATGACTGTTACAACAGCAAAGATGGCGTAAAATACAGAAGTTCTGATTCCAAGTTGTGGCTACTTTTAAAAGATATGAGGGACACAATGCATCCTCCAGCAAATATTTGCTCTCTGGCACCATAAAAGATTGATTCAGCCATGAAATAGATTCTTCAGTTAAAATTCCCTTAACTGTAATGAACAAGTTATTGTGTCATTATCCACCACCATAGCTTACTGTATGAAGAAAGGTTAGTTACTGGACAGCAGTAGAAAAGTTTAAAAATAAACAATGAAAAAGCTGCTTCCACATAACCTAAGATATAAAAGCTCTTTCTTCATATGCAAGATCTCTTCTGGGTTGCGGTTGAAATCTGAGTTACATCTGACCTGATTTGTGTTCATAAATTTGCAAAATTCTCAGCTCATTTAAGAGAAACAATGTCTTGATATCCTGGATGTGTTTTGTATTGAAGCCTCCCTGTAGGCCTTGGAAAGGAAACTGCAAATACATGTGAACTACAATAACAACTTTGTACATGGGCCAGATTTAAGCTGAAGTTTAGCACTTGTGTAAAACAATTCTTTGGTAAACGTTAGAGTAATTCAGCTTCTGTACTCAATAAAAGAAATTCAGTTCAGTCTGCCAGGGTGGCTGGAGTCTATCCTAGCTGTCATAGGCAAATGGCAAAATGGCCTGTATTTGTATAGTGCTTTACTTAGTCCCTAAGGACCCCAAAGCTCTTTACATGTTCAGTCCTCCACCCATTCACACACACATTCACACATTTTATCATTTATAACACAGGTATGTCTACTAGTATCCCAAAGGGATACATTTTTATATGTTTATAAATTTGTAATTCTTTATTTATATATTGATAAAGAATTACAAATAAGTTGATGCTTAAAGCAGGTTTATTTAATTAATATCCAATTTATTTCCAATTTGTATCGAATTTATCTTTAACATGGTGTTTTAGGTATGATTTAAGGACCAATGTAATGGTAAGGTGTCTGCTGCTCCACTTTGAATATTGAGAGATTACCTAATGGATTTTAAGCAAACCCAAGACCATATTCGTTTGTTTGTAGAAATATTGTAATTGTAGAATTGCTAGCTCCCCTAGAGTTTTGGCCACCCCAACTATCAGATGATTCCCTATGAGCAAGCATTTAGCAACAGTGGGGAAGAAAAAATCCCTTCTAAAAGGAAGTAACCGCTAACAGAACCGGGCTCAGGAAGGGACAGCCATCTGCTGCGATTGGTTGGGCCGGGGGGAGTGAAAAAAAACAAACAGCCAAAGTGATTATTATTGGAGCAGCTTAATACATTTTTGGAGTGTAATGTGCTGTTAATTGCCTTTTCCAACCCCTATTTGTGTTTTTGTCACTTTTGTCCAGGGTCAAAGAAGCAATGCTGGAGATTGATTCTGTGTGGTCTTTCTCTTTTCCCGCTTGAAGGCTGCTGAGACTGCAAGGTTTTGTCCCCCTGTGCTACTCATGTCAGTGCAGGGGGAACTCTTAGAGAGGCCAAGGTTGAACAAAGGGATGCTGGAGAACCTCCAAAGATGTTATGCGATCCTCTTAAATGGGTTTGTACTTTACACTTGCTTCTGCCTTTCCTGTTTGTTCTCATGTGTGCAGTATTCCTGGATCATCTTCTGATATGAGTTACTGAGACATCTGAGAGATCATCCAACTACTATGCCTTCACTTTGCATTGTTGTTGAACATTCACTTTCAATCAACGCACTAAACTTATTCTCCTGAGTTCTCCCTAAAGTTGTGTTTAAATTAGAACCCAGCATTATTTGTTATTATTGAATCAAGTATTTAAAAGTAGCTGTTACAAATTAATTTTATATCCTGGCCAAGTGAGAACTCTTCTTTTTAACCACTAAATGTCATCAAATCATGTAGCTGACCTGCCATACAGTCCAGGGTTCTGTTATGAAACTGATTGTCCACAATAGAAAATTAAAAAGTTACAAGTAAAGTAAATTAATATTCTGCTGCAATGAGTCTTTACATCTCCATTGCTTTGTAGAATTAACTTGAAACAAATTGTGCTGTAGCTGCAGGACTGTGCCACAGTGCAGTAGCTCACTGAAACCTTCTTTTTCTACTCTATGATGACATTTCTGCTAGTGTGTGGATTTAAAACGACAGCAAAATTATATTTTAAAATAAAAACATGGGCCTAGGAGTAGCCTACTCAGTCTTCCACCTAAGCTGAAATTGTGTGCCTTCTGAATCAACTTTCGTGTTTTATGCCGTTCTGTGTTACCAGTCTTGTTAGTTTGCAGATGCTGTGGAGGTGTTCCCATCTGTTTCAAACTGGCATGTGCGCAGGGCATGCGTCACTGCACAGAAAACAGGGGAAAAATTTGGTAAGAGCATAAAGTGATAGACCAGATTAAGTCAAAGTGCAAACACCTCAAAGCTACCCTTAAGTAATAAGTAGCTGCCTGTAAGCTGATTCTATCTCTGACAATAAATGGTCTTGTCTGAATTTATTGTCAGTCTGACCTTTACTTTTTCACAAAAGGAGTTGCAGTTACTAAACTGACTGGTCTCTGTCATAAATTTAGTTGCTTTTTGGGGGTGGGGGGGGGGCAGTTCTGTACAGATGAAAGTCATGAGGCTCAAAATTAATTTGTTCATTCAGTTTGAAAAAGATCCAAGGAAGGGAGGATCTAATCCTTCAAGCAGCATTTAGGTGAAGCCTCACAGTCATGTGAAGCTTGGAGCTCTGGGCTGTTTGTTGGGCCTTCTTCACAGACCAGTTCACAGTTCCATGCCAGGAAAGTCCTTTAATTTTTTTTTACAAAGCTCATATATTTATCAGGGAGGTAGCACTTTACAACCGGCCTCTATTCCTTTGAAAGCTTAACCAGAGAAAAGGAATCATCTTCCATGTCCTTAAAATTCCACCATATAAGGGTTTGTGTAACATTTGTATTATTCATTGGCTGCCAAAGTCCATTTCATCCTTGGTCAAGAAAACTCTGGAAAGGCACACCTAATGGAAAATTGTACAATGCAAGGTCTCTAGTAGCTGACCAATAAACTAGCAACTAGAGCCATAGCCATGTTAAGTATGTCATTTGAATATTTCATTTAGTTTTTTCATTAATATGGTCATTAATGTATTCTGTTAATATAAATATGTAATTTTAGTATAAAGTTGCCTATATTGAATAAATCAAAGAAAACAGAGGGATCTAAATGTGATAAAGGACATTTAGCAGATTTGAATCAGGCTGTTGCAGAAGTGCACATTGATCAAGCATGGGGAGCAAAGGCTGGTCCCTGTTGTCCATCCAACAAATGACCTCGTAGTACCATATCACCCCATCAGAGCACTTCACTCTCGCACTGCAGGCTTACTTGTTGTTGTAGAGTATTTAAAAGTAGAATAGGAGGCAGAGCCTTCAGTTTTCATGCCCCTCTTCTATGGAACCAGCTTCCAGTTTGGATTCGGGAGACAGACACTATCTCTACTTTTAAGATCAGGCTTCAAACTTTCCTTTTTGCTAAAGCATATAGTTAGGGCTGGATCAGCTGTCCCTGAATCCTCCCTTAGTTATACTGCAATAGGTGTAGGCTGCTGGGGGATTCCCGTGATGCATTGAGTGTTTCTTCTTCAATCACATTATCGCACACTATGTGTTAATAGACCTCTCTACACTGAATTATACTTGTTATTAATCTCTGGCTCTCTTCCACAGCATGTCTTTAATCCTGTCTTCCTTTTCTGACCCCAACCGGTCAAGGTATATGGCCGCCCCTCCCTGAGCTTGGTTTCTTCTGTTAAAAGGGAGTTTTTCCCTCCCATTGTCGCCAAAGTGCCTGCTTACAGGAGGCCATATGATTGTTGGGTTTTTCTCTGTATGTATTATTGTAGGGTCTACCTTACAACTGTATTGTGATTTTGAGCTGTTTAAATAAATAAGAATTGAACTGAACAGACAAGCCACTATAGCTTAAATTGCTGAAAAATTTGGTTCTGACAGAACTATATCAGAATACACAGTGCATTGGGGTGGCTGTAGCTCAGGAGGCAGTACAGGTCATCTACTAATTGGAAGTCTAAGGAATATGGAGAGAAAGTGTCTGGACTTCTTTAAGTTTCTTGAAGACATTTGACCTCCCATCTGAGAAGTTTCTTCAGTTCTAAAATCAAATCGTGGATTGTTCCAGGTATTTAAGCTCCAGTGAGAGTTGACCCTCACTATTGATCCTCTGGCTCACCACATGAGCCGAGGTGTGAAAAAAGGTGTAGGTCATTATCAACAGAGGAAACCGTTGTGGGACCTTGCCTCAGCCTATTATGTGACTTACTGAGACCACCTGACGCAAGATGTGAGTTTGAGTTGAGCCACCTGGAAAAGGATATGAAAACTGGATTGTAGGTGGCAGACAATTGGTCTGGTGAACCACCCTCTCTGTTCAAGAATAGTCGTTCACAGTGGACATAAATAGTGGAGAGACATAGATGGCTTCTTTCACCCCTCTTGCAAACCATCTGTTCTCTCTGTCCAAAATGTGAACACTGACATCCCCAAAAGAGTGACCTTTAGATGCCGATGTACAGCTCAGTCTCGTCCTGTGATGGTGGCTCTTCTGTGTTGTGTGATGCATTTATGGAGTGGTTGTCTGGTTTCTCCAGTGCAGAGGTCTGAGCACTCCTTACTGCACTGCACAGCATACACTATGGTGTTTAGTTTATGTTTGGGTGTTTTGCTCTTGAGATCAAACAGTTCGTCTCTGAGGGTGTGGCTGGGTCTGAAGTACACTGGGATGTCATGTAATGAGCAAATTATGCTGAGTTTTTCGGATAAACCTGCTACATAAGAAATGACAGTGTTGTTCTGTTTGTCATTGTGATTCTCACTAGTTGGTGTCTGACCTTCTTTCTTGTGCATCTTTGCTGATTTGATGAAAGCCCAGTTGGGGTAACCACATGTTTTAAGAGCTTTCTTTGAATGTGTGTGTTCCTTTTCTTTCCCTTCTGGCTTTTAAAGGGAATGTTTTCTGTTGCAGGATCCTGATTATTCAAAGTTTGTATAATTGAAGAATAGGTCTGGATCACTAAGAACCTACACAGACATACTAATTGGAAGGGTTGATGGTTTAATCCCTGGCTGCCCCAGTCTGCATGCCAAAAATATACGTGCCACAATCTAAAGACACCCAAGAATAGATGGGAAACAAAGTTAGTGACATCCATCAGTCTGGAAAAGGTTACAAAGTAATTTCTACGGCTTTATTACTCCAATGAACCACACTAAGCCATTTTCTACAGTTGAATCATGCAGCAAGACAATGATCTGAAACACGCCAGAAAGACTTAAATCTGCTCTTTGGCATCTGATTTTTTTAAAAACCTTCATACTTGAACGGTGATATAAAAGCCTATTATCACAAAAACTTGGACTTAAAGAGCAATTACCTTTTCACATGTTTCCAGGTAAACCAGGTTTATCACATAAATAAAGTATCTTCTTGTTTTCTTGACTTTGTTAAATTCACTGCATATCTGATACCAAACCTGATGACCTTAACATCTTACTGATCTGTAGCTGGGCGTTAGATCCTGTTGGTTCCACGCTGCCACATCAAAAGTACTTTATAACGCTGCTAATTTCTCTGGGCAAAACATGTCTAATCACTCCCTGAATTATGTTCCCTGGCTAAACTTCTAACGAAGAAGATGTTTTGTTTTTTGCCACAGCTGTAGTACCACTTTGTAGTTGACACCAGAAAAAGGATGTGCAATCTGTGTCCCATGAGTGGTTTTCTCTTCACATCATAAGACATTGTCAAAACTTGATTCTAACGCCTACCTACATATAAAACTCACCAACTCTGCCTTCTCTTTAGCGATTGTTTTTTCTAAAAACTTTTCCAGCATTTCTTCTCTGTGTTCTGCAGTTTTTTCCACACATGTCTGAATTAGTTGTGACCCCATGACTCACTGATGTTCAAATGTCAGGCTGTGATGTTTAGTCAGGGAACATTTAGAACTTATGAGCAATGGTGCTTGTTAAAGGGTGCATAAAAACATCAATGAAAATAATTATACAAGATCCCTTCTCAAAAAATAAATACAAAATTGAAAAGCCATGTGTATCAAAGGGACAGCGAACTGTTGAGGATGCTCTTTTCCAAGGAGTAATCCAAAAATCTTATCTGATTTAAATTTGGCCAATTTTATATTCAAGATCATCTTGAGGCCCCTTCTTTTATTTTGCAATAATCTTGCTCCTTCAAATGCACTTTTATTTCTGAATGTGAACATAGTCATGTGGAGGTAAATTTGGGGAAGGGGTGAAAATTGTGCTAGTGTAGCCAAAAAACTGTACTATATACTTCCACACAACAGCAGTGCCATAGTTCAGGTTGTTTCTACTCCTAATTTTCTCCCAGAAGCAGATTACCAGTCTTACCAGGTAAGATGTATTCACAGCACATAACCTTGTGGATATTAAAAAAAATGATGAGAAGCGAGTCTTCACATGAGCGGCTCCTTTCAATCTTAGAAACTGTGGAGCTTAAAACAGCTGAGACCAGTCAGTGGTAAATGGCAAAATATCTATTCACAACACCAAGACCAAGTCAAGAAAGTATTTGCTCGTCTGCCTTCACACACATATGCACTGGGAATTTTTAACTATTCTTCCAGAAGCACAAACTGTTCCCACACAGTTGGGAGCATGGAATTGTCCAATATGTCTTGGTATGTTGAAGCATTAGAGTTCCCCTCATTGGAACTAAAGGGCTAAGCCCTTTATTAGCCAAAAGCAACTCCTCCTCCAATAAACTTTAAACTTTGCATAGTGCAGTCAGACAACTACTGTTCACCTGGCAACTGCTAAATCCAGATTTTTGCATCAGATTGCCAGATGGAGAAGCATGATTCATCATTCCAGAGAAAACGTCTCCTCTGCTCTAGAGTCCAGTGTTGGCATTCTTTACACCACTGCATCTGACGCTTTGCATTGTTCTTGGTGATGTAAGGCTTGGATGCAGCTGCTTGGCCATGAAAACCCATTCCACAAAGCTCTCTACTCAGTGTTGTTGAGCTAATCTCAAGGCCACATGAAGTTTGGAGGTGGAGGTTTAGAGCAGTTGACTGCAGAAAGTTGACAACTTTGCTCACTATGTGCAGAGTTGTCAACTTTACATGACCTTCCACTTTGTGGCTCAGTTGATGTCATTCCCAAAATGACAATTCATTCCCAATCACTTCCAATTTGTTATAGTACACTGATTTTATACATAATACCACTAACAGCTGACTGTGGAATATTTAGTAGTGAGGAAATATCACAAGTGGACTCGTTGCATAGGTGGCATCCTATCATGGTAAATGGACGGACTGATTCCTATGTAGTGCTTTGCTACTCTGCTGGAGCGCTCAGAGCACTTTACACAACATGCTACATTCACCCATTCATACTCCAATGAATGCATTGGAGAGCAACTTGGCTTTAGTATCTTAGTATCCTAGGTACTTGATTTTGTACACTGATATTATACACTTGTGTATAATATTGATATTATACACTTGTGTATAATATCACTTGTGTACATTCAAGTGATTAAAGCGCTTGTTTCAACGATTCATGTGTGAGTTAGTACTTTAGGCAAAAATATTTCTCTTCCTTTGATCCAACCCTACATTTAGATCATGTTCTTCTTTTTTTTAACTGAAGGCCAGTTTTACATCAAGGACGATAATGTTCAAAATGTTTACAGAGAACATCAGAGAAAAGGGTTTAGTTCTTGTCATATTAGAAAGATCCTAAAATTAGCATTTAATGCTTTAAAGTGAATTGGAATAGAGTCTACATGATTAGAATCAACTGGTGCTTTCAACTGCCTTTCAGTTGAATGTGTATAAAAGATAGCATGTTCACTTCAGGACATTTCAGGAGATCAGGCACACGTTTCCCCTGGAGTTCTTTGACAATGACATATTCATTCATATCCTGATTAACCAGACTGACTAAGAAGAAAAAGGTTACACTGTATCTTATCTTGCTTGAGGCTAGTGAATGCCAATGAGGTGATTAAATCTCAAAAGCTGTTAAGTGAAGTCAAATTGGGTGTACAGCAGATATCCTTCACTTATATCAATCTGCATGACGCCCACAGGCCAAGTGCTTTCAAAGATAAGATGAACAGTAGTAGAAGTAATCATCTGTCTTTGTAAAGTCTCTAAGAAAAGACTGGGTTTCTCAAAAGACATGGAAAACCCCAAAATACCTCATTTAATGTGATTCTGTCCTTTCTGAATGCTTCTGGCACAGGTAATATACTTTGCCAGCAAAAAACAGATACAATTTAAGAAGGAAAGAAAATTGTAGACATGTAGGGACAACAAAAGAATCGGAAAATAGGCACCACTAGACTAGAGTTTGTTTTGCTTTTCTTTTGCTCTTCCTTAGCTTCAAAAACAGCAGAAAACTGTCAGTTTTATTTCTAAAGAAAATTAAGTGTAACAAAGTTGACCAAAATGCTTAACGAATTGGTTAACAGACAAGTGAAAACAATAGACAAAAATACACCATATGGAAAAGAAATAGAAAAAACTTATAAGACTTGCATAAGATTTGGCCTACTTCATATAGTGAATCATATAAGGCTTATATGATTTACTCATGAAAGTCACCACTTTCTCATTACTTTCATATATTGTTTTAGTAAGTATCCAAGTTTCATTTATATAATTTTTCAAGGGATCTTATATCTGTTTTCACTCTTGTATGCTTTTCATAAAAGTTTCACACAAGACAGATACAAACTTTATAAGATTTATATATATCTTTTCCATATGGGACAGAACCATAAGAAATAACATGAGGGCAAATACAATACATTTAACATAAAAACTGTCATAATGCATAAACAGACTCAAGCGCAGAACTCTGTTTGTGAAACGGTTGAACAGTTGTTGTTTTTTTTTACAAAAGACACCAGGTGCTTTATACAAATGTGCAAAAGAAGACAGGGAATCCAGGGACGGGAAGGGAAAACCACACTCCTGTAGGTCAAACGCACGAAATGCTCCTCTTCGGTCACACACGCCACTTGAAAAACACTCACAAAAGCACTCCAGGGGAGAGGCAGGGATGGGTCCAGGAAGATCTATTGACATGGAGAACACGGTCAGTAGCCAGGAAGAAAATCACAGGAAAACGAGGAATTAACTAGAGAGAGCCGGGGCAACACTGACAAGAGTTGTACAACAATCCAGCGATGAGAAACACCGAACCGCCATCTTAAATAGTCACCAGAATATGTTACGTATTTAAAATATAAAATCTAAGTAACTTTATTCCGTTTAAAAAGGTGATCATTAGAATACAGTTACTTTGTTGAAATAAATGGATTACATGGCGGTCTTTTCCTATTTCAAATGTTAGGCCAGTGGTTCCCAAACTTTTTTTGCCAGGCCCTTTCACACCGCAAACATTTAGTAAACAATTAAACAAATAAAAGTAAACTGCAATTAATTACAGGTAGCAATAAACTAAACTACTAACTCTTTTACGCTACATCCATCCCTACATGGGTATTTTTGAAAATGCAGCTTTTCTATGCATTTGGACTAGAGCTGGGCGATAGAACGATAACGATATGTATCGCGATATAACTTTTACTCGATAGAGAAATTAAGCTATCGCGATAGACTTCGCCACTCTTGTCCTCTTAAAAAAAAAAAAAAAAGAAAAAGGTCAGCCAATCCAAATTAAGTAGCGCAGAGCCGAACCAATCACAGCCGCAGCGTCACGTCGCGTGACTTGTTACGTACAGCACAAGTGCCAAGCCGCACGTGTGTTTGTTTGGGAAGCAGCCAGCGGGTAATGGAGCCAGCGCGTAATGGAGGAAATGAGTGTGCCGACTAGAAAAATCAACCGAGCGTGACCGAAGAGAAAACAGATGATGGTTCCAACGCCGGAGAGATTGTCGAACGGAAGAGCCATAGAAGTTCCGTAGTGTGAAGGTATTTCGGCTATTTCAAGTCTGACAAAAAACAGAGTAGCGTGCACTGTAAATTGTGCCGAAAGCAAGTCTGGAAATACAATAAACTGGTGCATGCGTCACACTGCGCCACGTTATTGTTTCGGTGAAATGAATTTCTACAATACTGTTTCTGTTAATTCTACTCTCTGCAGTGTTTAAATGCTTACATATACACACAGTTACTGTCCCTCCACACATACGACTCGGTTCTGCTTCTATGCCCCAGCTTTGTTTACTTTTTCCCACCGAGGCTTCTAGACTTCTGATTGGCCAACATTTCTGCACGGTTAGGAATCTAGCGCCACCTGCTGCTTTGGCATGTTCATAGCAGCGTTTTCCTTCATTTCTGCCTTTATGTGTGGACGGGATTATTTTTTAAAACGAAAACGGAAAATCTCCGTTTTCAAAAATACCCGTGTACGCGTGGACGTAGCCTCAGTCTCTGACTGGAAGCGCTAATTCGTCATTCGGCTTTTGTCAGACTAAAGTAACTGTTAAAACTGTTTGAAAAGCTAAGCTATACAACAAGGAGAGATTGAGAATTTCCTTTTAGTTCTCAGTTTATTTGATATTGACAAAAGTTAGTCAGTTTTGTCTGTTCTTCTGTAAAACAAACTAAGATTTATTTTTAGAATTAATATTTTGTTTCTAAGTGGAATTGACAATTTAGTAGTCTGTTTCGTTTGTTTTATTTTGAAACTTAAACGCTTTAGCGGCTGCCTTTTGTGTAGTTTGTAATATTTGCCTTTATTTATCTGAAAAAGTCTCATGTTCCTTAAGTACATCTACCCTGTTGAACTTATTATGGGAAATAAATATTTAAATAAAAACAAGCTGCTGATTATTTCACATTTTACTTGTGAGCAACGGCACATTTAAATCTTACAAATATAGTTATTTGGCTTATATCGTGATAGATATCGTTATCGCCTGAAATGAAAAAAACATATCGTGATATGAAAAAATCTCATATCGCCCAGCTCTAATTTGGACCTTTCGTCCACGTGTAAACGGCGTTTTGAATCACCGAAAACTGAGATTTTTTAAAATTCCTGTTAGGTTGGAGCTTTTCGAAAACGTTTTTGCGTTTATGTGTGGATGAGGAATACGGAGTTCGTCATGCAATGTCAGAGGTATGTGCCTTTTATCACGTAACACTGTGCACGCTACGTTATTGTTTACATGAGATGAATTTCTACAATGGCGGATAGAGACAAAATATTGTTACTATTAATCTGACTATCTGCCGTTTTTACACGCTTACATATACACATGCAGTTATTGTCCCTCCATTTAGAAAGGCAGAGGCGTCACGGTGTAATTATTTTACGTGTAGTTTTTTTTTTCCTGTGTAATAATATTCAACATTGCTATCAATACATTTTTCAAAAAATGCCTCTCTGTGCAAAATGGGTTCAAAAGCATAAGCAACTGTGGGATACTGTTTGTCCATGATTTCGAAAGGGGGAACAAATTGTGGCAGGATCAGCCTGATAATATTTGTATCCCACTGTAACTTAACTGTATAAAGAGCTAAAATCTCCAAAATGTAGTAAGTCATAATAAGAAGTGTTTGTGAACTAAAAATCAAGAATGTGGGGTACTGTTTGTCCGTAATTTGCACAGCCCAGCGTGTGCTCCCGACGCAGGGGAAACTAATTCTGCCGGGGAGACCTACCTTGGCACTTGTCCAGGTGAAGCCAAAGGCAAGATATACTTCATCATATTTTTTAGTATTTGGCTTGGAAGGAAGATGGTTTGGAAACATATTTGGCAATGCTTCATCTTCTGCTTTGCGTTTGTGTGGGACTCCTGTCAAAAACCTGTCCATTATGCTAGCAGTGTCCAAGCCTTCTTTTTTTTATTATTCATACTGCCCCCCACTTTGGGAACCTCTGTGTTAGGCTATCCCCTCTGTAATTTAGCTAATTCCACGCATAGCCAGAAACCTAAACAGAACACACAATAAGAGGCTCTAATGTAAGCGTCCTGTTAACGTTGGTGGCATCAGTCACACAATGGACCTGAAACCAGCACAACAGAGCCAGCAGTGCATTTCTTACTTGGAAATTCCGACACCACTTCATATTCAAAAAAGAGAGGGGTGGACAAAATCTGACAGTGCAATGCAAACTCTGCTTGTCAGCAACCAGGCTACTCTCAGCGTCAAAAGACTCCCCCTCCAACCCTAAATAAACATCTGGAAGTAAGTTTTAAAAAAAAACCCTCATGTTAGCCTACTGTAAATAGCTTGTTTTAGTTGTGGTAGCTACCTGGTTTATGTACCACTTCAGTATGTTTGATGTTACTATTGCTGTGTGATTTTAGCTAACATTGTTAGCTGCTGTCATGTGCAGTTCTGAAAGCAGTACCAAAATGATTAACAGTAGGGTGGACATTAAGGTTGGGCCATATGTAAAAATTTTCCAACCAACAATCGGCAGTTCGATAAATGAGGATAGGCGATAAATGACGATAGCTACTTTTTGGATTATTCATTTATTTATTTATTTGTTTAAGATGCATCAAATCACACAAAAGACGTCAGAGATTTTTTTTAATGTTCACTGGAAGAGACATTTTAATTTTTTACTTGTACAGGGGAAAAAGAAGCTAGTTTCTCTTTGTTTCCCTCCCAACCGTTGTGTTTTTAAAAAAAATAAAATTTAGATAAAATGTTTTTGTTTTCTTCTGAACATAGGCTGCTGCCTTTCTTTCTTCCTATTATGAGTTTGAGTAAATGAATCGTTGCATTTGGGCGCACTCTGAGGAGGGTGCATTTGCTCATAGCTGAAGAGGGTGCCGTTAAAACAGCGCTATTATTTTTCCCATTGACTGTTCTCACTAATAATGCTAGCTTCAACTAGCATTATTACCAAATTTACTCATGGGCAAATAACTCTAGTAAAAACAATTTGCGAAAGCCTCAGCCTATCCTTGATAGTCGATATATTCGTCCATTTGCCCAACCTTAGTGGACAGTAGGTAAGGCTGCACTTTTGCAGTGATTTTGTATAGAAAACTATTTATGTATCAGTAATATGTTTTCTTTTCGTCTTTCTATTTTCCCAGAGGATGCATCCCAGGGTCATGCACAGTTTACTCAACGCATACACATTGGATGATGAACAAAGTAGCAAAGACACAACCCCTCCCCTCTCAAATAAGCCATCCTTAGCACTCCAGCCATCACCCAAAAATGAATAAATTCTTGGTATTTGACTTTATAGTCAATGAAGTGCAGCCCTTTTCTACTCTTAAGAAGACCTTATTCTGTAAGATGGTTGAAGGACTAAGTGGGGGCAGAACTCCTGTGTGAAGAAAAATATTGATGACACACATTGAGAAAATCTTTCCAAAAATGAAGGAAGCAATAACTGAAATTCTTCCACATGCTCAAAATGTGTGCACAGCAGCAGATATCTGGACTGCGCATCACAGATGTTTGGCATCTTGTGCCACTGGATGAAGTCAGACACACCTGATATCCTTGTGTTGGTGTTGTTCCCACATCATCACAATTAATGTTGTTCCAGGTTCAACATTGCAAGTGACCAATCACCTTCTCGTGACACCATAATTTTGCGACTTCGAAAAATACCTGCCTTAAAAAAACGTACTTGCGAGGAACCGCCTCTGTCTGCCGATCCAGCAATTTGAATTCCATTCAGGATACTTTTCTTTAATAAAAAGTAAGCTTATATCCCCTCGGCTTGCTGCCGGTACGTTGGGGTTTTTCCCGGTGGACGAGAGGGTTTGTTCCCTGCGCCTTAGGGTCGGGGAACGGGTCCTGACTGTCATCTGCGCTTATGCGCCGAGTGGCAGTTCGGAGTACCCAGCCTTCTTAGAGTCCCTGGGGGGGGTGCTGGAAGGTGCTCCACCTGGAGACTCTGTTGTCCTGCTGGGAGACTTCAATGCTCACGTGGGTAACGACAGCGAGACCTGGAGGGGCGTGATTGGGAGGAACGGCCTCCCTGATCTGAACCCGAGCGGTGCTTTGTTATTGGACTTCTGTGCTAATCACAGTTTGGCCATAACGAACACCCTGTTCGAACATAAGAGTGTCCATAAGTGCACGTGGCACCAGGATGCTCTAGGCCGTAGGTCGATGATCGATTTTGTAATCGTATCACCAGACCTGCGACCATATGTTCTGGACACTCGGGTAAAGAGAGGGGCTGAGCTGTCAACTGATCACCACCTGGTGGTGAGTTGGATCAGGTGGCGGGGGAGGACGCTGGACAGACCTGGTGCACCTAAACGCGTAGTGAGGGTGTGCTGGGAACGTCTAGCAGAGGCCCCAGTCCGCGAGATCTTCAACGCACACCTCCGGCAGAGCTTCAACAGCATTCCGAGGGAGACTGGGGACATTGAGTCCGAATGGACCATGTTCAGCGTCTCCATTGCCGAAGCTGCTGCATTGAGCTGCGGCCGCAAGGTGGTTGGTGCCTGCCGTGGTGGTAATCCCCGAACCAAATGGTGGACACCAGAGGTGAAGGGAGCCACCAGGCTGAAGAAGGAGGCCTATCGGGCTTGGTTAGCCTGTGGGACTCCGGAGGCAGCCGACAGGTATCGACAGGCCAAGCGGAATGCGGCTCGGGCAGTGGCTGAAGCAAAAACTTGGGTGTGGGAGGAGTTCGGAGAGGCCATGGAAAAAGACTTTCGGACTGCCTCGAAGAGATTCTGGCAAACCGTCAGGCGTCTCAGGAGGGGAAAGCGGTGCTCTACCTGCACTGTGTATAGTGCTGGCGGAGCGCTGTTGACGTCGACTGAGAAAATTGTCGGGCGGTGG
Source organism: Mchenga conophoros (assembly GCF_057382185.1). Lineage (NCBI taxonomy): Eukaryota > Metazoa > Chordata > Actinopteri > Cichliformes > Cichlidae > Mchenga > Mchenga conophoros. The sequence continues at coordinate 4,820,710 of NC_140535.1, read as the reverse complement.
AAGGAATACTTCGAGGACCTCCTTAATCCCACTGACACGTCTTCCGGGGAGGAAGCAGAGTCTGGGGATGAGGGGTGTGACCCACCGATTTCCGGGGGCGAGGTCACTGAGGCAGTTAAACAACTCCTTGGTGGCAGAGCCCCTGGTGTCGATGAGGTCCGCCCCGAGTTCCTGAAGGCTCTGGACGTTGTAGGGCTGTCTTGGTTGACACGTCTCTGCAATGTTGCGTGGAGATCAGGGGCAGTACCTGTGGACTGGCAGACCGGGGTGGTGGTCCCCATCTTCAAGAAGGGGGACCGGAGGGTGTGTTCCAACTACAGGGGGATCACACTCCTCAGCCTCCCCGGGAAAGTCTATGCCAGGGTGCTGGAGAGGAGGGTTCGTCCGCTAGTCGAACCTCGGATACAGGAGGAACAATGCGGTTTTCGTCCTGGTCGCGGAACACTGGACCAGCTCTTTGTCCTCTCGAGGATACTTGAGGGTGCATGGGAGTTTGCCCAACCAGTCTACATGTGTTTTGTGGACTTGGAGAAGGCATTCGACCGTGTCCCTCGGGGCGTCCTGTGGGAGGTGTTGCGCGAGTATGGGGTGTCTGGCCCATTGCTACGGGCCATTCAATCCCTATACAACCGTTGCAAGAGCTTGGTTCGCATTGCCGGCAATAAGTCGGACTCGTTCCCGGTGGGTGATGGGCTCCGCCAGGGCTGCCCTTTGTCTCCGGTTCTGTTCATAATTTTTATGGACAGGATTTCTAGGCGCAGCCAAGTGGCGGAGGGCTTTCGCTTTGGTGGCCTCAGAATCTCATCTCTGATTTTTGCGGATGATGTGGTTCTGTTGGCTTCATCGGGTGAGGGCCTCCAGCTCGCACTGGAGCGGTTCGCAGCCGAGTGTAACGCAGCGGGAATGAGGATCAGCACCTCCAAATCTGAGGCCATGGTTCTCAGCCGGAAAAGGGTGGAGTGCCCACTCCGGGTCGGGGATGAGTTCCTGCCCCAAGTGGAGGAGTTCAAGTATCTCGGGGTCTTGTTCGCGAGTGATGGGAGAAGGGAGCTGGAGATCGACAGACGGATTGGGGCTGCGGCTGCAGTAATGCGGACGCTGCACCGGTCAGTCGTGGTGAAGAGGGAGCTGAGTGTAAAAGCGAAGCTCTCAATTTACCGGTCGATCTACGTCCCTACCCTCACCTATGGCCACGAGCTGTGGGTAGTGACCGAAAGAACGAGATCGCGGATACAAGCGGCGGAAATGAGCTTCCTCCGAAGGGTGGCTGGCCTCTCCCTTAGAGATAGGGTGAGAAGTTCGGCCATCCGGGAGGGGCTTAGAGTAGAGCAGCTGCTGCTCCACATCGAAAGGAGCCAGCTGAGGTGGTTCGGGCATCTGGCAAGGATGCCCCCTGGGCGCCTCCTGGGCGAGGTGTTCCAGGCATGTCCCACCGGGAGGAGGCCCCGGGGCAGACCCAGGACACGCTGGAGAGATTATATCTCTCGGCTGGCCTGGGAACGCCTTGGTATTCCCCCGGACAAGCTGGAGGAGGTGGCTGGGGAGAGGGAGGTCTGGACCTCTTTGCTTAGGCTGCTACCCCCGCGACCCGACCTCGGATAAGCGGATGAAGATGGATGGATGGATGGAAAAAGTAAGCATTATAGATAGTTTCCTTGCAATATTGAATTTATCGCTTGGCTTGTAGTGATGGGATTTCCGGCTCTTTTTAGAGAACCGGCTCTTTCGGTTCGGCTCACTGAAAAGAGCCGGCTCTTTCGGCTCCGAACCGGCTCTTCAGGTTGTTTTGTTGCTTTAATTAATTTATTATTACCTCCCTTTGTTGAAACCTAAAGCTGAATAGCTGCCTTAACTTTCTGCCAAGAAACAGATGAAAAGAAATTGTTTGGTCTCTGTCAAACAGGTGTTGTTTGTAATGTGTTTTATTCATTACTTTGGGTTGGTTACTGGTTTTTATACCACTTCTTCTGTGCCCGTTGTCTTTAATATTTTTACATTTTTGCTCCATAAAACAGTACTTGTCAGTTTTTGGACATGGAATATCAGCGGTTGAGGTCCCTTGGCTCATCAAAATGGAAGTAAAAGGTTTCAACATCCAGCCTTTTTATGATTGAATACAAAGTATTATAACAGAGTTATCAGTATGTGATTTTGCAAATACTTAATCGTGCTTTATTGTAATTAAGAGTATGACTAAGTATAAGTTTAATAGTAATGATGAATAAGAAAATATAGCCAGAGTAATGAAATGAGTCTAATTCCTAATTCCACATTTCTAGCGTTAACTGAACTTCCAAAAGAGAGCTACACTAGATCACTTAAATTACACAATTGAAAGCATATGTGTATTGTTTGTGTATTTATTTATTCATAAGACTTAATGGGACACCAGAACAAGCTAAAGTAATTGTTGTCAGCGACATTGCAGATCTTGAGAGATTTAAACAAAAGAAATAGAGTTCAGTGTAGAAAAGAATTGCGTTGCTGACTGTGATATGAACAATATCTGATAAGTGTGAGAAAAATAACTATGCATGTGAATGATTGATTACAGTGGTAGAATAAAAACACCAGAACAAATTGTGGCTTTTAAAACAGACTTAGAAAATTATGACTGGCAAAAAGTTTATGTGGAAGACACTAATGATGCATATAATACATTTTTAGATATATTTTAGTCAATCTATGACAGCCACTGTCCAATTAAAATGTTTTCTGAAAATTATAAAAAGAAAAAACCATGGTTTACACAAGGTCTGGAAAGAGCCTGTAAAAGGAAAAATAGGTTATATATAAGATTTTTTTGACACAGAACAAAGGAAAACGAAGACAAATATAAGAAATATCGAAATAAATTAACATCTATTATGCGATATGAAAAGAAAAGATATTATGAACAGCTGCTTCAAAAACATAAAAATACTATTAAGGCTACCTGGAGTGTATTAAATAAGATAATAAAAAATCAAATTAATATATGTTCTCCAACACGTATTGTAAAAAGAGGTAATGTAGTGATTGAGAATATTGAGAGCATAGTTAATGAATTTAATGATTACTTTGTTAATGTAGGTCCCAACTTGGCAAAAGAGATTTCTGTACCAGGAGGAAATGATGAAGTAGATTCTACTTCTTGTAAATGTAACTCAATGTTTCTTGGTGGAGTCTGTGAGAGTGACATTGTAGAACTGGTGAGTAAATTCAAGAGTAAAAAATCCATGGATTGTGACGATCTTGACATGTCGCTAATTAAAGAAGTTCTTCATAGTGTCCTTCAGCCATTAACATATATTTGTAACAAATCATTTCAAACTGGAATTTTTCCAGATAAAATGAAAATTGCCAAAGTGATCCCATTATATGATGAAAAACAGTTTGGAATATGTGTGTTCATTGATTTACGTAAAGCCTTTGATACGATAGATCATTCTTTACTTTTACGGAAGTGTGAAAGGTATGGTTTAAGAGGTGTTGTACAATTTTGGTTAAATAGTTACTTGAATAATAGGTGCCAATATGTGAGTATTAATAACATGAAATGTAAACTTAGACAAGTAACTTGTGGAGTTCCACAAGGATCTGTTTTGGGACCTAAGTTATTTTTACTTTATACAAATGATATTTGTACAGCCAGTGATACTTTAAAATATGCGATGTTTGCTGATGGTACAAACTTATTTTGCTCTGGAAAGGACATAGAGAAATTACTGAAAACAGAACTCATGATGTTAAATAGATGGTTTGTATTTAATAAACTATCATTGAATGAAAGTAAAACAAAATTTATGTTATTTGGAGGTAGTGAAAGTAATATCAAAGTAAAACTGAATTTAAATAATGTTGAAATTTAAAGAGTATATGAGACATAATTTTTAGGAGTAATTATTGATGATAAACTCTGTTGGAAGCCCCACATAAAACATGTGAAACGGAAATTGTCCAAGTCTATTTCTATTCTTTATAAAAAAAGAGATTCTTTGAATAAGAACTGCCTATATTTATTGTATACTTCCCTTTGTTTGCCTTAAATTACCTATTGTGTGGAAATTTGGGGGAACACATACAAAACATATTTGGATTCAATATTTAAATTGCAAAAAAGAGCTATTAGAATAATAAATAAAGTTGGATATAGGGAGTCCACCAACCAGTTTTTTGTAGGATCATCTATTAGTGATGTGTTGGTCGTGAACGAAATGGCTCTAGAGCCGGATACTTATCGCAAGCCGCTTCTTTTTGTTTTCATATTTTAATTTATATTTAATTGTGTTGTGGTTTGCAGTGTTTTGTGTTGTTTCACTTGTTTCAAAAGCTGAAAATTTAAATAGTTAAAAGTTGAAATGTAAATAGTTGGTTTTTGTATTGTATGATTTATTTATTACATTTTATGTGGAGTGAATAAATAAAAGTATATTTACGGTGATCCCTAGAGACAAAACACGTACAAACTTCAAAACACGTACAAACCCTGAAGCACATAAAAACTACAAAACACGTAAAAACTCAGAAGCACGTAAAAACTCCAAAACACAACAGAAGTGCTCCAGAATGCTAGGCCCAGTGTTGAGCTTTTGTTACCTAGAGGCTACACAAGCCAGCAAGTACCAAGGACCGGATTTGGTGTGTGGTAGTATGAATATATATAAGTGCTTGTGTAGAAATACACAAACAATACACATATGCTTTCAATTGTGTCATTTAAGTGATCTAGGTAGCTTTGTTTTGAAGTTCAGTTAACGCTAGAAATGTGCTTTTTGGAGTTTGTATGCGTTTTGTCTCTAGGGGCCACCGTATATATTTATGTATAAACATATATAAATAAAACCACATTTTTTTTACATTGGTAATTCCTTTTGTGCATAATTTCATATTATTGTTTTCTTGGCTAAGGATTTGATTATTCCTATGGGGGTAAGGGATAGGATAATTATAAGCCACAAGGCTTCAGCCTATTCCTTTTTCGGTTACTGTTTGATTGAGTACTTTTATGTAAAATTATAATCTGTTGTTGTTGTTGTTGACCGAAAATAAATTTCATTTCATTTCAAATAATTTTTAAAAAAAAATGTCCATTTACCTTTTACTACCACACACCAAATCCGGTTGTTGGTACTTCCTGGCTTGTGTAGCCACTAGGTAACAAAAGCTCAACACTGCGCTTAGCATCCTGGAGCACTTCTGTTGTGTTTTGTAGGTGTTTTGGAGTTTGTACGTGCTTCGGGGTTTGTACGTGCTTTGACGTTTGTACGTGTTTTGGAGTTTGTACATGCTTCGGAGTTTGTACGTGTTTTGGAGTTTGTACATGCTTCGGAGTTTGTACGTGCTATGGTGTTTTTACGTGCTTCGAGGTTTGTACGTGATTTGAAGTTTGTACAAGCTTCGGGGTTTGTACGTGCTTTGTCTCTAGCGGCCACCGTAAATATACTTTTATTTATTCACTCCACATAAAATGTAATAAATAAATGATTTAATACAAAAAACCAACTATTTACATTTCAACTATTTAAATTATCAGCTTTTTCCTTTTAAACAAATTTAAAGTGAAACAACACAAAACACTGCAAACCACAACACAATTAAATATAAATTAAAATATGAAAACAAAAAGAAGACATATTCTCTGTCATATGGGCCTGCATGAATAAACTTTCTGAATCCTTTATCATCCACAACTGAAAATAGTTGTGGATGATTACTATACTTTTCTAATGTGACGTAGTTTGGCTTTACGACCCTAAAAAAGAAAGCACAAACACCAAAAGAGCAGACACGTGCACAAATATCATTTAAATGTTTTTGTTCACATGGTGTAACCTTGTATATGTTGCAGCAAATGCACAATTTCCAGCCACATTGTTATTTCAGTGATACGAGTAACCTGGATTTCAATCAGGTGACATCAAAATCACAAAATTTAAACGTACCCCACTCAAACCTCTGAAAATATGAGCTGACATGTTCTCTGCTTGGATTCTGCGCTTGAGCTTGTCTTCTGTTATTTTCATTGTTTTCTTACCTCCCTACCTGTTTCCAACCTGTCTTCCCAATGTGATGTTTCTGCAATGTATGTATGGTCAGAAGGGGGTTAAATTTTCACTGCAGGTTTATGTGTAACATTGCATGTGACAAATAAAGGCTTGATTGATTGACTGATTGATTACTCCACATGAGCTGGCATTTACCTGATATTCTGAAGGAATCACAGTTTCTGTAAGGACATAAGAGCATAACTTTTGGATGTGTTACACTTCTTTTTCACAAGTGAATACAATCATTAATTTTCATTCCATTATTAATAAGTTATATAATGTCCCAGGCCCAACTTTTACATGATGGCCCAGGACAAATTTAGTTTGATTAGTACAACAAGGATGAACAAATAAACAATGTAAACATTTCAGAACAATAAAACACCAAAATACATCCAACGTTTGATCAGGGATCTGTCTTGTTCATTCAGCGTGGAATCTCAGGAAGCAGTTGTGATCGGGGGTGAAGCAGAGGTGCACATTGCATTTGCAGCACATTGCTTTTGGTGTACCATTGCACACTGGCACCCTGCATCGTCCCTTGTCCCCAGTCATAATCAGCCAGTGGGTTGTTTGATCCAGGCGGACATCTTGGACTGGAATGGGAGCTGTGCGTCCTTTCTTCCTCTTCTCCTCATATGCGCCAGCAATGGACTGGCTGGGACAACCTCTCTTCTTCTCCAGGCTCTTCCCACACATGCAGAGGCCCTCTGCAATGTATGATTTGAAGGTATAGAGCCTCATTTGGTCTTTCTGCTTCATGCCAGTGCCTTCACAGTCTCTTCGGTAGAGCAGCCAAGTGGTAATGGTGATCATGTCCAGGAAGTGGAACAACAGCCGGTGGTACCATTTCTTGGATCTAACAATGTGAGTGTGTAAACAGATTTGTGTCCCCACAACAATAAGTAATATACGTCCACACACAGACACACAATTACTTTACCAACTGACTGACCAACCATGTGACTATGATCATATAAATGCACACAAACACATCTCTACACACATATGCTAATGCATTACATTGCCTGAAAAAAAATTAACTGCACAGTGTTGCTTCAAGGCAATGAATGAAAATTAACAGTTTAAAAAGTAGAACAATCAAATATACTTCTTAACATATTTATGCACATGCAAGTAGAGCAAGGCGATATCACCAAAAATATTTATCACGATATATATTTGAAAATTTGCGATAACGATATAACTGACATAATCGATGCGAGACAAAATGCAACTCCACAACTTTACAAGCGTAAAAAAAACATCCATTTATTTTCACTTAAACAAGCAGCTGTTTTTTATGTGCATTAAAGCTATATAAAAATTTAACAGTGCAAATGCAAATTCCTTGCTGAAAGTTTAACCAAAAGGCATTTCCAGTAGAAATGGGCTGACATATCCTAAGCATAACCATGTACAATATCCACTGAAGTTAAAAAGAGGTGCTTTGCAACATTAAACTGCAGTGTGCCAAATAGTCAAATGCGTATTTTTCATACCATAAGGTGCACGGGATTATAAGACACATTAAGCGACACAAAGCAGTCAGATAAGTCAAACTTTATTCAACTCATTCTTCTTGCTTCCTCCACTTCTGTACCATTGATTCATTAATGCTGTATTCTATCACAGCTGCTCAATTCCCATGTTGTTGCAGTATATTAATGACTAACCTTCTATTGTGGATGGATAATCTCAGTTGTTCTCCTGACTGAAGTTTGGGCCGTTTACAGCATCCTGCCATGCGATTGCATTTGTCTCTAACCATCAGGAACCCTCATGTTGACTTTTATCGAGTGGAAAAGTGTTAGCGTTCATCCTCCAGCTTCACTGTTTATGTTATGCTAACATAGCTGTGTCGCTAGTGATGACGTAGCACATCATTATATACCACCTAGCCCAACTTCAGTAACCCTACAAAGGTCACTGCTGTTCAGTTTCCTGTCTTCATTTATGTTGGAAGTGATAGCAGAGCTGTACATTTGAATTTTTTCAGAAATCTCTGTCAGAACATGCTATTGGATTGTTAAGTGATGACGTGACGAATCCTACTTCCGGGCCTAAAGTAGTCTGCATTTAATATGGCTTTTGTGTTGTTAACATGTTTAATGTTTTGTATTTTCTTCTATTTGATCTCAAACAGCTCCTAAAACAGTCAGTGATCATTGTTGACCTCCCTCGGCTTTTATTACCGCTAATCATTTATTTAAGCTCAGTTTTTAAAACCTTACGATGTAACTACAGCCCAGCCCATGCAGCAGTATATGAATGACTAACCTCGTATTGTCGATGGATTATCTCAGTTGTTCTCCTGGCTGAAGTTTGGTCCTTTTACAGCATCCTGCCATGCGATTACATTTGTTCCTGACCACCGAGAACACTCACGTTAACTTTTATCGAGTGGAAAAAAAGTTAGCTTGTTTATATTATGCTAACATAGCTGTGTCACTAGTGGTCACGTAGCACATCATTATATACCAGCTAGCCAAACTTCAGTAACCCTACAAACGTCACTGCTGTTTAGCTTTCTGTCTTAATTTATGTTGGAAGTGATAAGATAAGATAACCTTTATTAGTCCCACACGTGGGAAATTTGTTTTGTCACAGCAGGAAGTGGACAGTGCAAAAGTTATGAGGCAAAAATTAGAATACAATAAGAATAAATACAGTACACAACTGTACAGAATAGAATAAAATAAAATACTATATACAGTAGAATAAAATAAAATAAATATACAATAAGATAAAAATAGAATACAAATACTATATACAACTGAGTAAAAATACAACGATGACAGAAAGGATTATTGCACTTAGTATTATAGCAGAGCTGTACGTTTTCATTTGTTTCCAAAACCCCGCAGTCAGGACATGCTATATTGTTTTTAGATAGAAGCTAGCGAGCTAACTTCCTGCTAACTTCTAACTCCGTTAAATGTCATAAATTCCATTTTCATGGATGCCTGGATGTTAAACTCAATTGTTACACCTGGTAGAGCAGAACGCTGATCATTTTATTAAAGATGAAAGACTTTAGACAGTTTTTCAACTCTCAGTAATGCCATAGTGATCGTTTGATATATGGACCTGCAGCGGAGTTTAGGCTCAGACACGGATAGTAACGTCAGACTGAACAACCGGATATCATGCTTGGGTAACTAGCGAAACTAGCGAGCTAACTTCCTGCTAACTTTAACTCCGTTAAATGTAATAAATTCTGTTTTCATGGATGGATGTTAAACTTAATTGTTACACCTGGTAAAGCAGCAATGCTGATCGTTTTATTAAAGATGAAAGAATTTAGACAGTTTTTAACTCTCAGTGATGCTGCAGTGTTCATTTGACTTTGGGACCTGAAGCGAACGGAGTTTAGGACCCAGATTTACGAGCACGTTAGTCCGACAAATACGGCAATAACGATGGCCGCTTGCATGTTCTACAAAAAAAAAAAAAGTGCTTTGGTGGGTATCTGACAGACAAACACCAAACCAGTTCCACATCACTGAAGTGGCACCATTTTCACAAACCAATTCTGGTTCATCCGTTTCACTCAACGATCCGCTTTCTCCCTTCTCATTCTCTGTTACCGCCATGCGCGTATGAAAACAAAGGCACTGCGCATGCGCGTTTTACCCATATATTATTGCGATATTTCATTTACTTATCGTTGCCTAACATTGCACCTCTATTACCGTGAACGGTATAATATGGCCCGGCCCTACATGCAAGTACACTCAACAAAAATATAAACGCAACACCTTTGTTACTGCTCCCATTCCCCATGGGATGGACGTAGAGACCTAAAATTCATTCCAGATACACAATATAACCATTCCTCCCAAACAGTGGTCACAAATCAGTCCAAATGTGTGGTAGTGGGCACATCTGCTATACTGAGATAATCCATCCCACCTCACAGGTGTGCCACATCAGGATGCTGATCTGACATCATGAGTAGTGCACAGGTGTACCTCAGACTGCCCACAACAAAAGGCCACCCTGGAATGTGCAGTTTTGTCTCACAGCAAAATGCCACAGATGCCACAAGCAATGAGGGAGCGTGCAATTGGCATGCTGACAGCAGGAATGTCAACCAGATCTGTCGCTCGTGCATTGAATGTTCATTTCTCAACCATAAGCCGTCTCCACAGGCGTTTCAGAGAATATGGCAGCACATCCAACCGGCCTCACAACCGCAGACCTCGTGTAACCACACCAGCCCAGGACCTCCACATCCAGCAGGTTCACCTCCAAGATCGTCTGAGACCAGCCACCCAGACAGCTGCTGGAACAATTGGTTTGCACAACCAAACAATTTCTGCACAAACTGTCAGAAACCGTCTCAGGGACGCTCAACTGCATGCCCGTCGTCCTCATCGGGGTCTTGACCTGACTCCAGCTCATCGCTGTAACAGACTTGTGTGGGCAAATGCTCACATTCGATGGCGTCTGGCACGTTGGAGAGGTGTGCGCTTCACGGATGAATCATGGTTCACATTTTTCAGGGCAGATGGCAGCTGAGAATGTCCCAGTTCTTGCATGGCCAGCATACTCACCGGACATGTCACCCATTGAGCATGTTCGGGATGTGCTTGACCGGCGTATACGACAGCGTGTACCAGTTCCCACGAATATCCAACAACCTCGCACAGCCGTTGAAGTGGAGTGGACCAACATTCCACAGGCCACAATTGACAATCTGATAGACTCCATGCGACGATGTGTTGCACTGCATGAGGCAAATGGTGGTCACACCAGATACTGACCGGTTCTGGGTCCCCAGACCCCCAATAGCGCAAAAAACTGCACATTCCAGGGTGGCCTTTTGTTGTGGGCAGTCTGAGGTACACCTGTGCACTACTCATGATGTCAGATCAGCATCCTGATGTGGCACACCTGTGAGGTGGGATGGATTATCTTTTTTTTGTTTTTTCTTTTTTTTTTTGCCTGTCCCGTTTGGCTCTTTTGCCATCAGAATTGTTGTCTAAAGGCAAAGAAAGATGCCCAACGGATTTACTTTACCAAATTGACCATCCCAGCCTTGCCGTAATGGTCCATTTGATTCACCTTTTATTCTTTATTTTATTTTCACTTACTGAATACGGGACAGACCTTTACTGGGGGAAAGAAGGGGAGAAAGAAAGAGGGAAAGAGAAACAGCTGAGAAGAGGGACGGGGGAGAAGGGCAAAAAAACAAAAACCAACAGAATGAGCAGAAAAGAAAAAAAAAAAGAAATAAAAAATGCATATATCAATCACCTGGATCACCTGCTGAGAAAGAAAAAAAGAAAACAAGCAGAAGAGAACAAGAGTAATAGAATAAACAACATCACAATGATATATGGGAATATGACAGTAAATACTAAATATTAAACATTATTGTGCAGCACATAAGATCAACAGAACACAGTGTGCTTTGAGGTAGGAGCCAAAAAGGGTGTAGTTTGTGGGTGTGATCACCCGTGTGTACACCTGTGAGCATGGACGCGCTTGTTTTTTTAAAAGGTTCCTTCATGTAATGATCTGCTAGAGGGTGTGGGGGGGCCACAGCCCCGTCCTCCAGGGCATGAAGCAGGTATGGAGGAGATCAAAACTCCAGACATCCAGAGGCCCCCAGAACACAAGAGACCAAGGAAGACCAACAGAGGGGCAGCCGCGCCACTGTCCCAGAAAGAGCTGAGGAGAGTCCCAGATGAGGGCTCACTCAGCAGCCGCGGAGCAGAAGCCAGGGGGAGTTGCAGTGACGCGCCCGTGAGCTCCGCCGGCAGCCAGCCGTGCCTGAGTGACCGAGCCCCAGGCCGAGAGGCCGGGGGCACCCCACCTCCGAAGTGGCCCGAGCGAGCCCCAGGCTCCAGGCCCCGATAAGCGGCCGCCAAGGAGTGAGCCGGTGTGTACCTGGACGCCCACCCCCGGACACAAAGAACCACCAACGCACCAATGTCTGAGGGAGTCCGCCACTGGCAGGGGAAGTGGTGGTAGGGGGAGATAGGCCTCCAAACCTTGGAGGGCCTGAGATGTCCCCAGAGAGGTGGCGCCTGACACCCAACCTGACATATAGACACAGAAAGTGTCATTATAGTCCAAATATGAAGTCCACTCTTTTTTAAAATATTTAATAAAGTCTTCATCTTTAAGTAGTGATATATTAAATCTCCAGTTTTTTCTTGGCGTAGTATTATTCTTGTGCATTAGTGTTAAAGATACAGGACCATGATCGCTGACAGCTATAGGGTGAATCTCAGTGTCTGAAATGTCGTTCAGCAGTGAGCTGCTGACCAAAAAATAATCCAGACGAGAGTAGGAGTGATGGACATGTGAGAAAAAAGTATATTCCTTACTGGTGGAGTGAAGGGAGCGCCATGCATCGCAAAGACCAAAGTCGCTCATATACTGTTTGATTATATTTATGGACTGCCAATTACGCTGAGTTCCCGCTGTATTGAGCCTATCCATGTCTTCATTTAGTCCAAGGTTGAGGTCACCTCCAAGAACAAGTGTGCCATCTAAGTGTTCAGAGAGTGCACTGAAAAAACCGTGAAAGAATGAGGGATCATCAACATTTGGACCATATACACTTGCAATACATAGCTTTTTATCAAGTATAGATAGTTTAATGATTAAGAATCTGCCCTCTGGATCTATAACTGTATCGAGTACTGTGAAATTAATATTTTTATGTATTAAAATTGCTACTCCCCTTTGTCTAGAATTATAACAAGCTGAGAACACATTGGGAAACTCAGGTGTTTTAAGTTCATTCGAACCTCTAAGAGGTCTGTGGGTCTCTTGTAAAAGGACAAGATCTGCCTGTAGTTTTTTGAGTTGGTTAAATATTTTTAACCTCTTTACTCTGGAGCCAGCTCCATTTATATTCCATGTAATGAACCTCAGTGTACCCATAGATGTTTGTGTATAACTAGGGATGTATGCTGTGTGCGTCGCTTAGACAGGTGGAGAGAATACGTCACTTGTTCATAAAAAGAGAAGGAGAGAGAGAAAAAATGTGTGGCGAGATGCTCCCTGAGTCTGACTTTGTGTATGCATAGTTACTAATATGAGTAGGCTTGGCTTAAGTGTGTGTGTATCTTATATGACTGTGTGCGCTGTCTGACTGATGTAAATGTGCTGCCGTTGAACGCATGGTGCGTATGTGTCGAAATAAAGGATGTTTGTGGATGAGTGTCGAAGCAGGTGATCGAGGCAGTGAAAGGAATAAAGAAAGAAACCAAGGACAGGGGTGAGCAGCATAAAACCAAGAGGGGGAAAAGAGCGGGAAAAAAAACGAGAAAAAAACAAACAAAAACAAAACGTAAACATTCCAATTAAATCACTGACGGAGAGTGACGGTGTTAATTCTGCTATGAAATCACACTTTAAGATGCGATTTGATACTGGTAAGTTAAACAGATGTTAATGCAAGTTAGTGTGAGTGGATAGGGAAAGGGTGCAGCTGATTCTTATCTGGTGTGAGGTTAATACAGCCACGGAGTGATGTCGGGGTCGCGGTGGAGCTGTCCGTCCACGTACAGCCGGTCCACAGCGATGACAGCGCGGTAGCCCTTCTGGATGAAGCCGCGTCGGATTGGGAAGAGGACCCTGCATCGTTCCAAGATCTCTTTGGGGAACTGGTCGTTCACGCTGAAGTCCGTTCCTTTTAATTCCCTGCCGCGGCTTTTCACATGTTGCTTTTGTTTGAAGTGGCCGAATTTGGCCACGATAGGACGTGGTCTCCCGGCCGTAGCCCGAATGGGGCCGAGGCGATTTACCCGATCGAAGACGATGTTCTTCACAGTGTCCTCCGGCAGCTTCAGGTGGGTTTTGATGAAGCTTTTTACCGTGGTCTCCGCGTCCTCTCCAGCGGCTTCTGGAATACCAGAAAATACCAGATAATCACGCATGCTACGAGCTTGTAGATCGATAACTGTTTCTTTTATTTTTTTATTTTCTCTATTGAGCTGGGTAACATTATCTGTGAGACATTTCACCGACTCCCTTAGCGTGGCATTTTCAGCAGCAAGCGTTTCCACCTGCTGCTGGCTGTACTCCAGGGATTCTCGCAAGCATTTAAATTCTCGGTGAAGAATCTCCACCAAGGACAGCCTTGCGTCGAAACTGGACAATCGCTTGTCGATTGACTCCAGTATGTCAGCAATATCTTTGCCGGCTGGCGATGTTGAGCCGGGGGAATCTGCCGGGCGTTGTCTTTTCGACGACGGCGTCTCAGGTTTGGCCGGGGAAGCTGCACACTGGGTCTTCTTCATCACGAGATCCTGAAAGCACTGATCAATATAATCTTGGAGAGTCTCTAAACTCTCCTCGTTGTTCTCCAGGGTGTTGGAGATTATTTAGACAAATAGTGTTAGTTATAAGACAATTGATAAGTGTATTTGGTAATACTGAAGTTTAAATGAATTTGTTCAAATCTAAACTACCATTTGCTTTAATTTTCCGCCAAAATCTCTGACGTCAGTTAAAACATGAGTTGCTTACCTTGTCCGTCACTTCCGTCACTTACCTCTACCGCCTCCCACTTCGAAAGCCTGGATGGATTATCTCAATATAGCAGATGTGCCCACTACCACACATTTGGACTGATTTGTGACCACTGTTTGGGAGGGATGGTTATATTGTGTATCTGGAATGAATTTTAGGTCTCTACATCCATCCCATGGGGAATCGGAGCAGTAACAAAGGTGTTGCGTTTATATTTTTGTTGAGTGTATTTGTTATATACATTTATTTCACTATAAACGTGTAAAATAGTGATCTTTATCTTACCTCCTAGTGGAGATGTCTCTCATGTAGTGCAGCTTGCAGAAAGAGGTTCCCCCCCCCCCCAAATGAAACTCACACCACCTTCAACTCATCCTTTTATTGGACAGAGATGTGCCTGGTAGCATTAGTTGACAAAAAAAAGTTGGGGTTTTTTGAAGGAACAGTGTGAGGCATGAAAATGTGGTTTGTTGGCTCAGGACAACGCTATGCAGTAGAGGGATAAATTACTGTTAATCTCCATAGACTCAAGAATTCAAGTCAATTTCCACAGCTATGGGCCAGTTAATTATGTGTACAGCTGATATTTTTATTCATAGATTCAGCACACAACCATTAGGCTAGGCTATTTAGAGCGATTTCTCTTTACTTATGTTTGTAAAATGATCAGGGAAGCTACTGTGATTTTGCCTGACAACATTTTTATGACAGCTAAATTTACTTGTACTTTCATAATAGATCATAATACATTGACACTCAATTTTCTGTCTAGCGCAGCAGTCCCCAACCCCCGGGCCACGGACCAAAGTCGTTTGGTACGGGGGGGTGCAAGAGTTGATGCTCGGACGTGAACTTTATGGTTTTCAGGGGGGTTTTTTGTTGGGTTTTTTTTCACGTTTTTATTGTTAACTCTATTTCCCTGGGTTGGGGACTGTCATGGTCTGGGTGGTTTTCCACAGCATCGGCTCCTCCCCACTGGGTGGAGTCTTTGTTGTTCCTCACCTGATGGCAATCATACCAGCAGTATTTATGACCTGTACACTCAACTGGTCTTCGCCAGATTATCTGCCAACTTTAGTCAGTTCTCGGCCTCACGTCTGTTCCTTGATGACTCATCGTGTATATTAACCTTATTTCCTCTGTTTTCTCGTCAGCCTCTGAAACCCACCTACCAAGCTCTCCTGGATACAAGTTTGCAGCCGCCGGTAATCTCTCCCCTTTTTGGAACTGCCAGTCTCTCCTGCCTGCCTCCCTGCATTGCACGCAGCACCCACCTGGACCTCTCCTGCCTCCCCCCTCCACGCAACCCCCACCTGCAAGCTTGTAAGACAGCTCAGTGTATTATTCTCAGATTCACTCGCAGCTCTCTGTGGGATTCCCCTGACTGCTCTCTCTTCTGTTTCAGTGCCCTGGCCAGCCACAGTTTCCCCTGCCCAGTCCCTGCACCCAGTTATCCCTGCCATCTAGTCATAGTCACAGTATTTTCTCTCGCCTCAGACGTCTAGTTTATGTTCCTTAATTCTAGTCTGAAATTTCTGTTAGCCTCTGAGCATTGTAAATAAAGACTCTTTTCGTTACACCGCACCTCTGGCCTCCGGGTTTGAAACTGCACTTGAGTCCATCCCATTTCCACGGGCCACTGTGCCATGACAGGGGACCACTGGTCTAGAGAACACTGGTTAGCCAATGCTGTCGTCAAGTAGCCTATCACTAGCAAACAAACAGCAAGCCAAGCGATGAATTCAATGTTGCAAGAAAAATATGTATAAAGCTTACTGTTTATTAAAGAAAAGTATCCTGAAAGGAATTCAAATTGGTGGATCGGCAGACAGAGGCGGTTTCTCGCAAGTGATGTCACAAGAAGGTGATTGGTCACTTGCAATGTTGAACCTGGAACAACATTAATTATGATGATGGGAACAACACCAACACGAGGATATCAGATCGTGCTAGTATCGCTGTAGGTCTGCTGTACTGGCATGTAAGAGGATAAGAGGCCGTCACACCTATTGTGGTATCGTAAGGAATTACTTGTTTATATATATATATATATATATATATATATATATATATAGTCTGAAAGCCAAGTTATCTGAAAAGTTGACAGTGCAAAGTGCAATTTTCAACTCACATCCTCTCAGCAATCATCAAAGCAATTGACACTCAATTTGCAGCCTGGCCTCCCGTGAGGCAAGGATGGCAGCATCCACAATCCCAAAATTTCAACTTTGGTGGCTTGCTGATGATGAAAGAGAATCCATGAGAAGAACAATGATCCAAAGGCTCGTCTCCTCAACACAGAACCTTCTAATAATACCAGCACCACTGGACATGCCTCAGTGGGAAATGAGCCAGAAGATAATGATGACAACTTCTTCAGTTTTCAGAGTCCACAGGTGATCTGTTCCACAGCGGAGGATGGAGGTACAGAGGTATCTTCAAGATTCAGATAAGACATTGCCTCATTAAAGGCATATCCAGTGATCAGAGCCCTCTTCTTGAAATACAATACGACTCTGCTGTCAAGTGCTCCTGTCAAACATCTCTTTAGCCATGGAGGACTTGTTTTCACCCCACACTGTAACCGCATGACAGACAAACACTTTGAACAGGTGCTCTTGCTGCGTTACAACTGCCTTTACTGGACTGTAGACTAAGTGGAAAAGATGTAGGTAGGTTGCTGAAACTATCTTGGTATTGTTCACAGATAAGGCTTGTAACCTCATTATTTTGTAATCTTAGTATTTGTTTTTTGGCATGGATTTGAAAAGCAGCACCTCATATGTTTACTGCAATTGTTAGCCAATTATTGGATTTTTGGGGGGATTTAAGGTTTTCAACCAAACAGTTCAGCACTGGCACCTTGGATGGTTCTTGTTGCATGCCTTTGTTAAATGCACATAAAGTAATGTTGCTGGGTTACATTAAAACATGGTAGAACAATATTGACAGTAGATGCCAAAATAATATATTTTTCATTTTTGAGAATTGTTTTATATATTGCCTTTTTTGTCCTAATAAGGAAAATGATTTTTTTCCCGTCCTTGTGCAAGGCTACTTTTTATTATAAATAAGTGATGTTGGTGACCATAATAGTAAATACTAGTGCTGTCAGCTGGACGGCACTAACACGTTGACGCTGTGCAGTCCCACGCATGGGGAGATCCACGCTAACTCGCTAACGGAGATTTATCACGTTAATGCGGTTATGGAGTTAACGTCATTTTAACGAGATTAACGCTGACAGCAGTAGTAAATTCTTTTCAATGGTATATTTTATGTTTGTCTAGTACTCTTCCACTTTTCAGCTTTGTAAATTTAAAAAAAATTGTTGAGGAAAGACGGTGCTTTTTTAAATTATCTTTAAGCAGACAAAACATCTTATGTTAACACACCCAAGTCTTTGCTCCTCTACAGTAAATATATTGTCTTTTCAGGGAGTTTGGGTTTAACAGCAAATTGGTAGAGAAAAACAAACAAGAATTTTGCAGGATGCAATTGCTACATTCATGTAGTTGTAAAAAGCGTGACAATATATTAAGCAATCCAAAGTATTCAGAATATGTTACTCACACTGAGTAACTTAACAGAATACGTTCCAAACTACATTTTGGGCCACGTGTTCTGTAATGTAAAGTTGAATACATTTTAAAAGTAACCAACACTGGTCACCGGTGAGTCAGGATAATGTGCAGCAGGTGTGTGATTGTTTGCAGGTTTGTAGGCCAGAGGCGGGAACCTGCATGAGTTCCACCTCATCTGTACCAAGAGTATCTGGCTAGAAGATCTCAGTGCTCTTTTGGGGTTATATATGTTTAGGAGTTTGCTTAAATAGCTTGGCGTCATACCATTCAAAACTTTGAAATTAAGTAAAAGAATATTAAAATCAATACAATAATGGACAGGGAGCCAGTGTTAATTTGCTAAAACTGGAGTGATGTCATCAATCCTAACACCTGCTAAAAGAACTGCAGCTCCATTTTGGATCAACTGTACATGATGGACAGATGAGTGTTTAAAACCCAAATAAAAATAATTGCAGTAGAAGAGATGGAGGCATCAATACATTTTTCTAGGTCTTTAGGACTTTGCTTTGGCAATTTCACGTAACTTGTATCTCTAATTTAAAAGAGCTATCTAAAACAAGTCAGAGATGTCGTACATTCTTGGAATGATGACAAACAACAGGACCAAGGGTACCAGTTGGGGGCATGACTTCCAAAAACATGAACTTCAGACTTATTTTCATTTAGGGTAAGGAAATTCTGTATTAGCCTGTCTTTAACATCATGTAGACAGATGCTGCAGTTTGACAGAGGCATCCAATTTCAAGGGGAAGAAAAGTTGGATATCATCAGTATAACAGTCAAAGGGAATGTTGTATTTCCTGAAATTTATCCCAAAGGCAGCATGTATAAAGAGAACAGAGCGGGACCCAAAACAGACCCTGTGGTCAATGTCACCAGCAGGCCTCTTCCATTGAGGGCTGCTGGTGACATTGACCACAGGGTCTGTTTAGGGATACCAGAGCATGTTGAGTTAAAAAGATTAGCTAGCTCTTCAATGGGTAATTCTGCCCAAGGGTTGGCATCGTAGAGGGCAGAGTTAGTGAAAGTGTAAGAAAACTGAACAGATTGATGGATTTATCAACTGATGCATAGGTCCCTTGTTGTTCAACTCCAGGTTACACACCACCATATTAACCATCACAGGGAAATGATCCGATATCCCACAGTCTTTGATTTCCGTAATACAGACGTTCAGACCGTATGGCAGCATCAACTCACAAGTTAAATCCCTCACCCACTGAATGAAATTAAATGAGTCTTACAGCTGTTATGGAAAATCTTGAATAAACTGCAACAACCAGGTGAGCGTATCTTTGAAGTGAGGTTTATTAAAAAAAGAAAACACTGCAGTGGAGAAAATCTTCAGAGCAAACACCAAACAATTTTCTGAGGAAGGACACCGCCCTGAACCATTTTATACCTTCCCAGAACACTCAAACAAAGAACATTCCACAGCACATCATATATCTCTATACCTTCAATCCAGCTCATCCTTGCCCGTCTCACACTCTAAGAAAAGTTACGACCACCCGTCACCTCCCTAAAAGCAGGATGTTCTGGAGATCTTCAAGTCTACAATGCACCCTCTGTGAGGTGTAATAAAATCTGAGGCCCACTTGTGTGAACATTCCACATATGTGTATACAAAGAGGTGTCTGGAGTGATTTTGCTATACTAAAGTGATGTAATTAAAATATGGGATCAATACATAAAAATAAAGAAATTTCCAGTACACAGCAAACATAGATGTTAAAATTACCAAGAATTAAAAGATAGTCATATCATAGCATAAGACTGCCACCCTGTTTTTCCTGTCTTTGTGAGCGCTTCCTTGGGGAAAAACTAAAGTACTTACCAAGGGGATGTTCTGTCTACCTGCTGTTTTGTACGGAGCCCCGCAGGGGACATGGGAGAAAAAAAAATTAAGACGGACTTTTGCGAGATCTCGCAAAACAAACTCGGGATCTCGCAAAAGTTTTAGCCGCATTCTTCGGAGGCCGCCAGCTCGAAGCCGACCGGGAGGTCGAGGCACGATGTGCCGGGAAAGCGGTGTTCCTCCCAGCTGTAGTAGGTCTCGACCTCCCGTTAGCTTTGAGATGGTGGGTGTCAGATCTCCGAAAACGTCGGAGCACTTTTGCAAATGTGTGATGTCTTGTAAACCGAGCAGGTATCTGACGTTTACACAACTACAGTCACGCCTCAAAATATCTTAAAAGTGTATTTTGTGACCCAGAAAAAGTAATATTACAACTAATAATAATATTACTTTTCCATTGTTGGAATTCAACTTTTGCGAGATCTCGCAAAAGTCTGTCTTAATTTTTTTTCTCCCATGTCCCCTGCGGGGCTCCGTAGTTTTGCATAAGCCGCCCAGTGAGATCTTTAACAATAGTGGCTATGGATACCAACTACGAATGGACCAATGTTCGACAACACCTCTACATTGATGATATCAAGCTGTATGCCAAGAGTGAAAAAGACATCAATTCACTGGTCCACACCACCATTTGGACTGGAGAAGTGTATTCAGATGGTAACAAAGAGAGGGAAGGTAGTCAAAACTGAGAGGACTGCACTATTAGAAGGCAACATTGAAGATATTGAGGATAGCTAAAAGTAACTGGGAATCCCACAGGCAAATGGAAATCATGAAGAGGCTGCTAGAAAAGCCAAATACTGCCAAATACTCCCAAAAACCTGCAAAGGGTAAGGTAAGTCCTCAGGAATCAGCTGAATGGGACGAACAAGATCCAGGCAATCAATACCTATCTATGCCCTACTTATTGTCAGATACACTGCTGGGTTAATAAGTTGGCCGAAGCCACTCTCGTCAAGACAAGAAAGTCCCTTAACATCCATGGAGGGTTTCACTCCATGTCCAGCACCCTGGGACTGCATATTAAGCAGAAGGAAGGAGGCTGAGAACTAGTGAGTGTCAGAGCCAGAATCCAGGATGAAACAATATCCATGAGTACATAAGGAAGATGGCCACAATTGATAGGGTGCTTAGTGAATACCTCAGACACCAGAAACCCGAGAAAGTAGAGCAAGAACTGTCATGGAAGGACAGGCTGATATCTCAAGAAATCCTCCTCAATAGGGATGTGATGGTTTGTTGTGTGGTGCCCTCTGCACAGATTTCCACTGATTCCTTTTTCTGGAGTGTGGTGAGCTTGCCCTGAGATTGAGTGAGAGTGTTGTGGTGTGGAATAAAGAGATGTTTGGGATTCCTTCCTCCTTGAAATCCCTGAGGCACAGGATTCCATCTTTATCATATTAAAACATTTCTTTGAGTCATATCAGATGATTGTGTAATAAATCGTTAATAAATCACGCAGATACATCATCTGTATTTATTTGATGTCGACAAAGAAAACATCTGGCAGAGCTGCTCTTGTTTTGCTTGCACCATTGTTACATCTTTCATTTTGACTTGATTCTGAAATTGTATGTACAACATGTATTTTATCACACTTGTGTTATACTCTAGTTGCTAGTTTGTACGCTCAAGGCTGGTTTTCTAGTTTCTGAGAAACTATCAGAGAAAAATGGCATGGATAATGTGTAAGTAAATACGGATTGTAACAATGTCTCTGGCACTTCTTATAGTACTCTTTACTCTACCTGAAGACTCAAAGCACTTTATACAAGATCCATCATTCATCACTTGACACCAGCACTTATTTCTATACTTAAGTGCTTTCTATCTAATATTCAAACTGTGATGGATGAGCAACTTGGGGTTCAGTATCTTGCCCAAAGATATTTGGCATACAGACTGAAGCAGACTTGGCATGCATTTTTAAATTCTCTTTGCTATTTGGGCTGATTGGAACCTGATGAATCTAAAAACAAACAATAACGTGATTTTTCTTTTTTTTTTACCTGATTTTTGTTTCTGAGAAAAATTAGATACACATATGATGACATTCGCTTTAAATTTCGATAGGACAGTGGCAGTATAATATCCTCGTAAGTGGATATCAGGCCCTTGTAAAGCAAAATTTAGTATTTTGCAGACTGGGTGGAAAGAGAAGGACGTAATCTGTTAATGTTATGTAGATGGAAATGGGCAGAACAGATGAGATAATTGATGTGAGATTTAAAGGATAGTGAACTGTCTAGGATGACACCAAGGCTCTTAACCTGAGGAGAAGGGAAAACTGGAGTTATCGATAGTGAGTGAGAAATGGTTTGCCTTCAATAGGTTGGATTTGGTGCAAATAAGGAGGATTTCGGTTTTATCCTCATTGAGCTTCAGAAATTTAGAGCTAAACCAGGATTTTAATTCGGACAGACTTTCTGTAAAGGAAGAAGGTGGGAGGGAGGAATCAGGTCTGCAGGAGAGACATAACTTATAGAGCAAAATTGAGTATTTTGGTCTAGACAACCCAAAATGTGATGTCCACGTATGTGGACGCCAGGTCCTAGGAGGGTTAAAGATACTTTTATTCAACCAGCAAGTTTTGTTTTGACCGGAGATGACACAGGCGTCTCCCAAAAGATAATAAGACAATGTACAAGAGGCATAATTGTGGAAAAAAAAATATCTCAGCTTTTATTACATTTGAGAAAAAAGTGTCATGTCCAGAATTATTCATACCCTTCTCAATAATCAATAGAAAAGCCTTTATTGGTTGTAACTGCAGACCGGCTTTTTGCACGTCTCCACAGGTACTTTTGCCCATTCATCTTTAGCAATGAGCTCCAAATCTTTCAAGTTGGAGCGTCTTCTTGCCATCACCCTGATGCAAAACGTTAATGTTGTTGTCTCCTAACCATTTCTTCACCAAGTTTGCTGTGTGTTTTGGGTCAATGTCGTGCTGAAATATCCACTGGTGGCCAAGGCCAAGTTTCTTTACAGACTGCCTGATGTTGTTGTTGAGAATCTTCATGTATTGCTCTTTTTTTCATGGTGCTGTTTACTGTGATTAGGTTCCCTGGTCCATTGGCTGAAAAACACCCCCAGAGCATTAGGTTCCCACCACCATGTTTGACAGTGGGAATGGTGTTCTTTGGGTTGAAGGCTTCTCCTTTTTTACGCCAAAAGAAGGAAAAATTTAATTTTTGTTTCACCTGACCATGACACAGAAGACCAGAAGTCTTCTTCTTTGTCCAGATGAACTTTTGTGTGCTTTATCTGGAGAAGTGGCATCCTCCTTGGTCTCTTCATCTGTGAAACCCAGCATTGTGCAATGTCTGTTGGACTGTGTGCCTTGAGACATTGCCACCAGCAGAGCCCAGATTCACCAGGATGGCCTTGATGGTGATCCTTGGATTCTTTCTTTTTTTTACCTCTCTCACTATCCTCCTGGCCAGCACAGGTGTCACTTTTGGCTTCCGATCACGTCCAGATTTTCCACAGTGCGGAACATCTTGTATTTTTAAATAATACTTTGCACTGCAGCCACTGGAACTTGAAAACATTTAGATATGGACTTGTAGCCCTTTCCTGACTTGTGAGCAGCCACATGTCCTCACTGTGCTCCTTTGTCTTAGCCATGGCTGTCCACAAACCAACTGCAGAGAGCTGCTGTTTTTCACCTGTTGAGTTGATTAAAACAGCTGTTCCCAATTAATCAGTGTAATTAGGATGCTTTAGAACAGCTTGGACTATTTGGAATGGTATAGAACTTTGGATTTTCCCAGAGACTGTGACAGTTTGTGAAGGGTATGAATAATTCTGGACATGACACTTTTTGTTCAAATTTAAATAAAAGCTCAGAAATAATTTTTTCCCACACAATGCCACTTTTACATCATCTTATTATCTTTTGGAAGATGCCTATGCCATTTCCAGTCAAAAAATAACTTGCTAAAATTTGCCAGGGGTATGAATAATTGTGGGCTTGACTGTAAAAGTACTAATAATGTGAGACACACATGCAAAGACAACTTGAGTTGCTATGCTGGGCTGTACTGCTTCCTTCTATTCCACGCCTTCATGTGAAAGTGCAACTTTGAATATCAACGAGAGACCTAAAAACGGCATAGTCACCCTGAGGCAAAACTGAGGTGCAGAGGTGAATGAAACGGAGAGGTGAGGAGGAAGAACAGTGTCAAACATAATCTGTGACCCAAAAATGTGTTCCAGCTTTGTCTCAAGTAACTAGGCAAAAGACTGAAATGGATGATACGAGAAAGGTTTTCATGTTTCAGTAGACTTGTGGTATCGCAAATATTTTGCAACAAGTATCATTAATTTTATTATGATTATTCCTAGTGATTTTATTTTAAATTTCTGTTTTCCATTAATTCATATGATGACAGATGGATACTCACCGCATGGATGGATTGTCTTACTATATAAATAAAAACATACGTACATAATTCCTGGACAGTAAAAGATACAAGAGAATATTCTACTCTACATATATGCCTTTTACATAAGAAAAAATATATTAAAATGCAATCATTTTAGAATAAACAAATTTTTTTTCTGAGTAATGAAACATTTTGCTATGTGTGTATTTTGTGCTCAATCAACTATTACTGTAAGTTGTTATTGTCCACCACTAAAATAATTATTCACACACATCATTTTATGATACTTGGTTGAATGAGTTAGATGTGACTAATTTATATAATTATTTGTTAAACAGAACGTTTTTTTTAGGTAACCTGTTTTAAACGGCCTCATAAAATCTATTTTGACTCGTTATTGTAGTTGAAACATTTGATTCTTAAGAAGAGTAATGACAGGAACACTATTGGGATAAGCGTATTAGCCATTGGCTCTGTAGTACAGTAATGAGCATAATGTTCTAGTATGTGGATTTACTGGATTTATTTGATAAAAGCGGTAAACATATCAGCTGACAGATGAATATGTTCTGAGAACACAACAGCTTGCACAGAGAATGCAGCTTATACTAAAGCCAGATGGTAACCAGTGGTTAATTGCTCAATAATCTTCACAAACACCGGTTTGTGGTGTTTTAGGTGTAAGCTAGCATTTCCAGACTGCATGCTGGGAGATCAGAATTTAAGTCTTATCTGCTGATTAAAATTATCTCTGGGGTCTTCACTGTTCAAAAGCAGATTATAATTTCTCACTGTGTCTTACTGTTGTTCTCTGTCTTTGCTGTTATTGACAGAGTTGTGTTATGAAGCATCAGTGGAAAGTACCAATAAATACATATATAATACTTTTACTTACAAGGACCACTCACTTTAATGATGATCTCACTACTGCAGCAGCTACTATTTTCTCATAACTGGTTGTGATTCCTCTTTCTTTGCCATAAATAGAAACTCACTATTTCTTTGCATGCCGGATATGAAGGACAGGTACCTCTAGATTTGCAAAGCAGATGATATTTGACACTCTTCAGGTAAAGGTACCCTACAGAAAGACAATCAGATTGAATGTGAGCATGAGAAGCATCTAAGGTAACATTGATTTATCACCTACAGTGGCTTCCCTGCATACAAATGACCCCAGCTGGACTGGATCTTCAAGGGCACTGATGAGTAAGGAGGTGGGGTGGAGAAATATGTCCAAATGACCCACTGCCACACAAGAACTGTGACTCAGTACTAAGAGTGTACTCCTCCCTTCCATTTAGGCCTGCTAACCTCATTTACATGATTGAAAGATTGTGGGCTACACATGAATATTAATACAGGATGCATAAGGATGAGTCGAAGTATGTTATAGCAAAGTAATGGTACTCTATTAAAGTAATATGGATCAAGCTCCACTATTTGGGAAAATACCATCTAATCAAGACAATATCTTATATCTGTGTGTGTGCAGGAACTGAGTGCAGTGAGTCAAGCAGGAACAAAGTGGCTTATGAATGAAAATTTAAATGAAAAAATAAATTTTCAGCAAAGGGTAAGCTAAAGAATGTAGTCAGAATCTTTCTGCAGCAGTCTTTAGAGTTTGTCATTGTTTACTTTTTTTGTAAAATTCGCCTGCCTTTGACAAGAGGCCTAAAAACTGCACAGTCACTCTGAGGCGCAGCTGAGGTGTAGAGGTGTATAAAGAGAGGTGAGAAAGAGTAAGAGAACAGGACAAGTGATGGCTGTGCCACAGAGAGAGAAACAGCCTCACAAGACATATTCTGGTGTCCATCGGCTAAATCTTTGGTACTCGTGACTTACCATATTCCACTTGTGCTCCAGATCTTTCCATGCACCAGCTGCTTCTTGTCCCAGTCAGTCATCTCCTTGTTGTTAATCTGATCCTGCCCACCCACTCTACCGTGGCTCAACCTGGCAACTGTCTGAGCCTCGGGATATTTAGATGTTTATTCTCTCACTGCACGCTCAGTTGTTGAATAGACATTTTCTTATACTTCTGCTCTGTCTCATTCTGTTCCAAAGTCCACATGCTCCATTTCCAGTGTGCCTCTCCTATAAGCTTTGCTCCCACTAATCATAAAAAAGGGTTTCAAGCAAAAGTGAATTTACTTAAATTTATAGAAATTTACATCTTAAGGTATGATATCACCACAACTTTCAAAATACCTCTTTAAGAACTCCCCAAACGTTGGAAAGGCATATTGGTGATAAAGGTTTAAACCAAAATCCACTTTTAGTGCAGTAAGTAACACCAAACTGAAACTCAAAGGAGCTTGCAAAGAAAAGCGTCTGGACTTCTTTAAGTTGCTTGAAGACGTTTCACCTCTCATCCGAGAAGCTTCTTCAGTTCTAAGGTCAAATGGTGGAGAGTCCCAGATAAAAACCTAGTGGGAGTGACCCCTCCACAGGGGGACAAAAGGACCCCCTGATGATCCTCTAATCGCCTGAGCCAAGGTGTGAAACTGGGTGTGGGTCCCAATCAGCCAGAGTTTCGGGTGTGTTCATTGTGAAACCTGGCCCCACCTTATCATGCGAAGTCCTGAGGTCAGATGGCCCAGGATGTGAGTGGGCGTTAAGGCGTCTGGGAAGGGATCTCAGAACTGGATTATAGATGGCAGAGAGTTGGTGTCGTAAACCCCCGCCTCTGTTCAAAGATGGTCGCTCACAGTGGACATAGATGGCTTCTTTCACTCCTCTTTCAAACCATCTGTCCTCTCTGTCCAAAATGTGCACATTGGCATCCTCGAAAGAGTGTCCTTTATCCTTAAGATGCAGATGGACTGCTGAGTCTTGTCCTGTGGAGGTGGCTCTTCTGTGTTGTGCCATGCGCTTGTGAAGTGGCTGTTTGGTCTCTCCAATGTAGAGGTCTGAGCATTCCTCACTGCACTGTACAGCATACACCACATTGTTAAGTTTGTGTTTTGGCGTTTTGTCTTTCGGGTGAACCAGTTTCTGTCTGAGTGTGTTGCTGGGTCTGAAATACACTGGGATGTCATGCTTGGAGAAAACTCTCCTGAGTTTTTCTGATACACCGGCTACATAGGGGATGACAATGTTGTTGCGTCTGTCCTTCTTATCCTCCCTCGCTGGTGTCTGATCTTCTTTTCTGTGCCTCTTTGCTGACTTTAAGAACGCCCATTTAGGATAGCCGCACGTTTTGAGTGCTTCCTTTACATGTGTGTGTTCCTTCTTTTTTCCTTCAGGCTTAGAGGGAACATGTTCTGCCCGGTGGTGTAGGGTCCTAATTACTCCAAGTTTGTGTTCCAGAGGGTGATGGGAGTCAAAAAGGAGGTACTGGTCCGTGTGTGTGGGCTTCCGGTAAATTTCGATGTTGAGTTTGCCGTTCTCTTCAATGTGCACGGTGCAGTCCAGGAGAGGCAAACAGTCGTCCTTTGTGTCTTCCCTGGTGAACTTGATATTTTTATCCACAGCGTTAATGTGCGCAGTGAAGGATTCCACTTCTTGTGTCTTGATTTTGACCCAGGTGTCGTCCACATATCTGTACCAGTGGCTGGGTACTCTTCCTTTGAAAGAGCCAAGAGCCTTCCTTTCCACTTCCTCCATGTAAAGGTTGGCTACAATAGGTGACACGGGGGAGCCCATGGCACAGCCATGTTTTTGTCTGTAAAAGCCTTCGTTGTACTTGAAATATGTAGTGGTGAGGCAGAGGTCTAACAGTGTGCAGATCTGATCGGGTGTGAAGTTGGTCCTGTCCTCCAAGGAGCTGTCTTCTTGTAGTCGTTTTCTGACAGTCTCCACGGCCTCCGTGGTGGGTATGCAAGTGAAGAGAGAGACTACATCAAAGGACACCATGGTTTCATCTGGATCCAGGGTAAGTTTCTGAACCTTGTCGGTGAAGTCGGTGGAGTTCTTGATGTGGTGTGGGGTGTTCCCCACGAGAGGCACAAGGATGGTAGCAAGGTGTTTTGCAATGTTATACGTGGCTGAGTTTATGCTACTGACTATGGGTCTGAGTGGGACAGCTTCCTTGTGGATCTTCGGAAGTCCATAGATGCAGGGTATGGCATCCCCTGGGTAAAGGCAGTGATATGTAAGGCGGTCAATAACCTAAGATGTAGACAAAGCAGAGTTGTTCCTAAGAGCCTGCGCCTTGGATCCACTGTCAGGGGATACAGAGCAGACTTGATTCTACAGAGAGCACAAAATCACCTTTTAAGTGAAAGGATAAGACAGGTCCATTTCACCATAGATGCCCTCCAGATCAAGATCAGCCAGACCCTGCAAGAACTGGAAATCCTTCTACCCTCTCCAATCTTAGAAGAGGTTTACAAGTTTGTGGACAAGGCTCAGCGGGCCCAACACTCTAAAGGAAAAGAAAGACAACGCAGGAAATTTCACACCTTGCTTTCAAAAACACACACTCCTCATCCTGAACCTACACAACCCAGAGAAGAAAACACACCTGATGTCAGTCAGGAGAATGGGTTAAGAACTTTTCAGACAGGATTCTCACTGAACCTGAAAAGAGAGTATTAGCCAAAGGACTCAATTTTGCCATTTCTCCACAACAGTTGCCCATAGTGGACCTCATCACAGCCACAGAATCTGCCATACGGATTAATAAATTATCACAGACAGAAGCAGAGCAAATCAGGATGAAAGTCTCAGCCACGCTCTCCAGTGCCAAAGTCCCTCCATCCAACCTCACAATACAGGAAAAGAAGGCCGTCGCTTCCCTGAGCAAAGACCACAACATCACTGTTTTACCAGCTGATAAGGGAAGATGCACCGTGGTCCTAAACACTACAGATTACCATACAAAGATCACTACTCTCCTCAGTGACAACAATACCTACGAAGCCCTAAAGCGAGACCCCACAAGCAGCTACAAAAAGAAAGTTATAGCTTGCCTTCAAGACTTTGAAAAGGACAAAATTATTGACCGCCTTACATATCACCGCCTTTACCCAGGGGATGCCATACCCTGCATCTATGGACTTCCGAAGATCCACAAGGAAGCTGTCCCACTCAGACCCATAGTCAGTAGCATAAACTCAGCCACGTATAACATTGCAAAACACCTTGCTACCATCCTTGCGCCTCTCGTGGGGAACACCCCACACCACATCAAGAACTCCACCGACTTCACCGACAAGGTTCAGAAACTTACCCTGGATCCAGATGAAACCATGGTGTCCTTTGATGTAGTCTCTCTCTTCACTTGCATACCCACCACGGAGGCCGTGGAGACTGTCAGAAAACGACTACAAGAAGACAGCTCCTTGGAGGACAGGACCAACTTCACACCCGATCAGATCTGCACACTGTTAGACCTCTGCCTCACCACTACATATTTCAAGTACAACGAAGGCTTTTACAGACAAAAACATGGCTGTGCCATGGGCTCCCCCGTGTCACCTATTGTAGCCAACCTTTACATGGAGGAAGTGGAAAGGAAGGCTCTTGGCTCTTTCAAAGGAAGAGTACCCAGCCACTGGTACAGATATGTGGACGACACCTGGGTCAAAATCAAGACACAAGAAGTGGAATCCTTCACTGCGCACATTAACGCTGTGGATAAAAATATCAAGTTCACCAGGGAAGACACAAAGGACAACTGTTTGCCTTTCCTGGACTGCGCCGTGCACATTGAAGAGAACGGCAAACTCAACATCGAAATTTACCGGAAGCCCACACACACGGACCAGTACCTCCTTTTTGACTCCCATCACCCTCTGGAACACAAACTTGGAGTAATTAGGACCCTACACCACCGGGCAGAACATGTTCCCTCTAAGCCTGAAGGAAAAAAGAAGGAACACACACATGTAAAGGAAGCACTCAAAACGTGCGGCTATCCTAAATGGGCGTTTTTAAAGTCAGCAAAGAGACACAGAAAAGAAGACCAGACACCAGCGAGGGAGGATAAGAAAGACAGACGCAACAACATTGTCATCCCCTATGTAGCCGGTGTATCAGAAAAACTCAGGAGAGTTTTCTCCAAGCATGACATCCCAGTGTATTTCAGACCCAGCAACACACTCAGACAGAAACTGGTTCACCCGAAAGACAAAACACAAACTTAACAATGTGGTGTATGCTGTACAGTGCAGCGAGGAATGCCCAGACCTCTACATTGGAGAGACCAAACAGCCACTTCACAAGCGCATGGCACAACACAGAAGAGCCACCTCCACAGGACAAGACTCAGCAGTCCATCTGCATCTTAACACTTACACCCCCGGAGAGCAGTCATTTCGGGGTAGTACCTTAGACCCCCGCGGAGTCATCATTTTGCGTTTCTACCTTTAAAAGCCGGAGAGCAGTCAAATGCTGGAAGTGGAAGCTAAATTGGCTAGTCATTCATATGTATATTGGGTCGTTACCTAGGAATTCTGGAGGGAGGGGATTGGGGGAGAAATCAACACACATGAGTCTAGGTCCTTTGTTGCTGACATTTATTGATAAAAACAGTAGTTTCATTTCATGTTATTTCCTTTTTCATTTCAAGCAAGGAAGTGGATGTAGTTAGTAAGTAAGATATTTCAGACATTATTCTGACACAGAGGAGGAGATACTGGAATTATAATTAGTATCTATGCATGCATTTGTGATTTTGTTTGACCTTCCCATTGCTCACAATTTGAATTTGTTCACACTGCAGATGAGTGTCTCAGTCCCCAAACAAGCTCTCTTTTTCGGTGGAGAAGCAGTCTCCTCATCCGCAGTGAGTGTGGAGAAATCAACACACATGAGTCTAGGTCCTTTGTTGCTGACATTTATTGATAAAAACAGTAGTTTCATTTCATGTTATTTCCTTTTTCATTTCAAGCAAGGAAGTGGATGTAGTTAGTAAGTAAGATATTTCAGACATTATTCTGACACAGAGGAGGAGATACTGGAATTATAATTAGTATCTATGCATGCATTTGTGATTTTGTTTGACCTTCCCATTGCTTACAGTACAAAAAACCAACCATTTGTACACATATGTACTAATAATAATAAAAAGTGAGTGCAACACTGCAACCCATCACCCCGTCGTTCAGTGGTCGTTGATCAGTGGTCCATTGTGGCACCATTCAGAGCACTGGTACAATAGTACCAGCAAGATATGGGAAGACATTGCAAATGTACTTGGATTTTAGGTTGCAAGCCACCCAAAACTTGATCCCAAACTTGTCAGGTTTACTTGCAATATACTGCAGGAAACCCGTCACCCCGTCGTTCTGTGGTCCATTGTGGCACCACTGATCAACGACCACTGAACGACGGGGTGACGGGTTGCATTGTTATGTGGTCACACCCCCGTCGTTGATCAGTGGTCCATTGTGGCACCATTCAGAGCACTGGTACAATAGTACCAGCAAGATATGGGAAGACATTGCAAATGTACTTGGATTTTAGGTTGCAAGCCACCCAAAACTTGATCCCAAACTTGTCAGGTTTACTTGCAATATACTGCAGGAAACCCGTCACCCCGTCGTTCTGTGGTCCATTGTGGCACCACTGATCAACGACCACTGAACGACGGGGGTGTGACCCCGCTGATCAGTGTGACCTGACCCCACTGATCAATTGTGATCAAGGGTATATATATGATACAATCTCACTGCACTTAGCCTAACCCTTCATTGCCCTGAAGAATCCTGTGGTGTACGGACCTCCTCTCCAAGGAAAGAAAATGCAGAGAAGACTCACCACCCAGCAGGCGTTGGAAATGATCCTGGCGGAAGTCGACCCTTGTGACTCGGATGGAGAAGACCTAGAAGTTCAGCCGGATTCGGACTCAGAGCTGTCTGATCAGTCTTCCGGTTAGTTTCATTTCATGTTATTTCCTTTTTCATTTCAAGCAAGGAAGTGGATGTAGTTAGTAAGTAAGATATTTCAGACATTATTCTGACACAGAGGAGGAGATACTGGAATTATAATTAGTATCTATGCATGCATTTGTGATTTTGTTTGACCTTCCCATTGCTCACAATTTGAATTTGTTCACACTGCAGATGAGGAGACTGCTTCTCCACCGAAAAAGAGAGCTTGTTTGGGGACTGAGACAGCGAAAGATGGCACAGTGTGGCGTGAAGAACATGTGGGGACCCGTCTCCCTTTCACCCCTATAGAACCGTACGCTGCAGATGGAGAGCCAACGGCTAAGGCCAGGAGAAGTATCTTGAGTCGCCTTCAGAGCTTCCTGTGTTTCATCACTCTTGACATGCTTCGTAGCATTCAAGAATGGACTATTCAACATGCACAGCAAACGGAGCATGTTTGTTGGTTCATGGACCTCCCTGAACTAATGGCATTTATTGCTATTGTCATCTTGCGGGGGGTTTACAGGGTTCCATCTGTAAATGACTGCTGGTCAGCAAACCTGGGAAACCCACAGATAATTGGAACTATGGCACGAAACCGCTTCCAAGACATCATGCAACACCTACGCTTTGATGACAAGTCCACCCGCTGTGATCGAGCAAAGACTGATAAGTTCGCAGCAATTTCCAGTGTGTGGGGATCATTTGTCACCAACTGCATCACGTGCTACAACCCTGGTCTACATATCACCGTTGATGAACAGCTTTTCCCATCAAAAACTCGGTGCAGTTTCCTGCAGTATATTGCCAGTAAACCGGACAAGTTTGGGATCAAGTTTTGGGTGGCTTGCGACCTAAAATCCAAGTACATTTGCAATGTCTTCCCATATCTTGGCAAGGACCCCAATCGTCCCACTGGGGAGAGACTTTCCGAAAATGTAGTTATGAGGCTGATGGAACCATTCCTGGACAAGGGCAGAAATGTTACCACTGACAATTTTTTCACATCGCTTTCACTTGCGCAAAAACTTCTTAGACGGAAAACCACCATCCTCGGCACAGTCAACAAGATTCGCAGGGAAATTCCTCAATCCACTAGACAGACAGATCGCAATGAATTCACCACTCAGGTATGTTGCAGGTCTTTTGTGGTTCTATGTTTATGTGTTTCATTGTGTGTAAAAGGGCTATGGAATTAACAATTTATCTTATTTCTTAGGTGTTTTCAACCTCTGCTGCCACGCTGACGGCGTATGCGGCCAAACGGAAGAAGACAGTATATATTCTTAGCAGCATGCACAGCGTGGTTCAGACCGAAAACACTACCAAAAGGAAGCCAAACACTGTCACCCTTTACAACAAGACAAAGTGTGGCGTGGATGTGATGGACCAGATGGTTCGGGAGTACACTGTCCGCAAAGGAACACGGCGCTGGCCAGTTGCCGTGTTTTATAACATGATTGACATGGCAGCACTGAATGCACATGTGCTGTATCAAGAATGCACCGGGACGAAGGAAAGACGGGTGGACTTCCTGGTAGCCCTTGCAACCGAATTGGCTCACTCTCATGTAGCTGCGAAGAAGGAAAGAAAAGAACAGTTGCTTCGGACACAACCCTCCACACCGAGCCCTGGAAAAAGGGCCACGTGTCAGGTCAAACACAGATGCAAAAAAAATCAGGCCACTGTGCGATGTGTTCACTGCTACAGGTACACATGTGGTAAATGCAGGCGACAGATACCGTGGCAGTGCCAGGATTGTGAGTGATTGCTGAAAATGTTGTAATGTACTCACTCAATTTTTGTTATTATTTGTAAACATGTGTACAAACGGTTGGTTTTTTTTCTATTTTCATCAATAAATGTCAGCAACAAAGGACCTACATGTGTGTTGAGTTCTCCCTAAGATGGCATACTGAAACACTCCAAGTGTTTGCAAGTAAACCTGACAAGTTTGGGATCAAGTTTTGGGTGGCTTGCAACCTAAAATCCAAGTACATTTGCAATGTCTTCCCATATCTTGCTGGTACTATTGTACCAGTGCTCTGAATGGTGCCACAATGGACCACTGATCAACGACCACTGAACGACGGGGTGACGGGTTGCAGTGTTGCACTCACTTTTTATTATTATTAGTACATATGTGTACAAATGGTTGGTTTTTTGTACTGTAAGCAATGGGAAGGTCAAACAAAATCACAAATGCATGCATAGATACTAATTATAATTCCAGTATCTCCTCCTCTGTGTCAGAATAATGTCTGAAATATCTTACTTACTAACTACATCCACTTCCTTGCTTGAAATGAAAAAGGAAATAACATGAAATGAAACTACTGTTTTTATCAATAAATGTCAGCAACAAAGGACCTAGACTCATGTGTGTTGATTTCTCCACACTCACTGCGGATGAGGAGACTGCTTCTCCACCGAAAAAGAGAGCTTGTTTGGGGACTGAGACACTCATCTGCAGTGTGAACAAATTCAAATTGTGAGCAATGGGAAGGTCAAACAAAATCACAAATGCATGCATAGATACTAATTATAATTCCAGTATCTCCTCCTCTGTGTCAGAATAATGTCTGAAATATCTTACTTACTAACTACATCCACTTCCTTGCTTGAAATGAAAAAGGAAATAACATGAAATGAAACTACTGTTTTTATCAATAAATGTCAGCAACAAAGGACCTAGACTCATGTGTGTTGATTTCTCCCCCAATCCCCTCCCTCCAGAATTCCTAGGTAACGACCCAATATACATATGAATGACTAGCCAATTTAGCTTCCACTTCCAGCATTTGACTGCTCTCCGGCTTTTAAAGGTAGAAACGCAAAATGATGACTCCGCGGGGGTCTCAGGTAGAAGCCTTCTTGACTTGACTGCTCTCCGGCTTTTAAAGGTAGAACGGTAGAAGCTGGGAATTCCAGTGTTAAGGATAAAGGACACTCTTTCGAGGATGCCAATGTGCACATTTTGGACAGAGAGGACAGATGGTTTGAAAGAGGAGTGAAAGAAGCCATCTATGTCCACTGTGAGCGACCATCTTTGAACAGAGGCGGGGGTTTACGACACCAACTCTCTGCCATCTATAATCCAGTTCTGAGATCCCTTCCCAGACGCCTTAACGCCCACTCACATCCTGGACCATCTGACCTCAGGAATTCGCATGATAAGGTGGGGCCAGGTTTCACAATGAACACACCCGAAACTCTGGCTGATTGGGTCCCACACCCAATTTCACACCTTGGCTCAGGCGATTAGAGGATCATCAGGGGGTCCTTTTGTCCCCCTGTGGGGGGTCACTCCCACTAGGTTTATATCTGGGACTCTCCACCATTTGACCTTAGAACTGAAGAAGCTTCTCGGATGAGAGGTGAAACGTCTTCAAGCAACTTAAAGAAGTCCAGACGCTTTTCTTTGCAAGCTCCTTTGACTACAATGACCTGGATGACTGAGAACCTTCACAGACACCAAACTGAAACAGTTAGATACCCATAAATATATAATCTGACCAAACAAAATTTAAAAAAAAAATGCTGCCATGAATTGTGACATTTTGATTAAAGAGCAGACAAGGGTGGCCCTACAGTCATTTGGAGCCAAGATCAATATAGACAAAGAGCTTGCCACCAACTGTATGATTCCATAATTCATAACACTATTTAGACCTTATGTCTAATCTTTTGTAGTACATAAAGTGTGTGTTAGAAGGTATTTTGAATAATGCATTTCAGAAGGAGTGGCTCAATAAGAAGAAGGAGCAAGAATTATTAAGAAAAAAAATAATCCCACTGTACCTAGCCTAAAACAGTGGTCCCCAACCCCCGGGCCGTGGACCAGTACCGGTCCGTGAGTCGTTTGGTACTGGGCCGTGAGAGTTGAGGCTCAGATGCGAAATTCATGGTTTTCAGGGTTTTTATCGTTTCTTTTTAATCGTTTTTATCGTTAACTCCGTTTCCTCGGGTCTTTTCCTGCGTGTTATGAATACATTTTCTTTTTTTAGGTACTGGTTTTATTTAGTCGTATTTATCTGCGACACTTTTAAAGGCCGGTCTGTGAAAGTATTGTCGGACATAAACCAATCCATGGCGCAAAAAAGGGTTGGGGGCTGCTGGCCTATAAAACACACAAAAATGTCTATAATCCTTCAGGTGAACCTATGATTAATGGCAAGGATTACATTTCTTATTCCAACTTAAACCAAGACAAAATCATTTAGAATGGAACATACATTGATGATTTGCTAATGTTTTATATGGGCAATTTTCCTTAACGCCACTCAGTCCAACTCCTTTAGAATGTATTTCAAGTGAAATTAACTTGCTGGACCTTAAAATCACTAAAACATCTTCTGAAGAGCTGCATACCATAATCTTTCAAAAGTGTACACCATCCTTCATGCCAACAGTTTTCATCTTCCTTATTTGGTCAACAATAATCCTTTTGGTCAGTTTCAATGTCTCATGAACGTGGGTTTATGAGAATGAATCATTTGTTGGATGACGCAACTGTGCTTGGGCTTCAAGATGCAAACTGATGACATGATAGTATAAGGTCGTTAAGATAAGATGGGGCCTGATTATTCAAGACCTTGTATCCAAGGAGCAGGAGTTTGAATTCAATTTATTTAACAGGAAGCCAATGAAGGGAAGCCAATATAGGGGAAAATATGCTCTCTCTTTTTAGTCCCTGTCAGTACTCTTGCTGCAGCATTTTGGATTAACTGAAGACTTTTCAGGAAGTTTTTACAACATCCTAGTAATAAAAAGTTACAGTAGAATAAATAAAATCATTATTTACAAACTGCATTTTGTAATTCTTTGGGTTAACCTTGTAAAATATTTAAATTTGTAAAAAGATGAACCAAGAAAATACTGTCAAAACAGAGAGAGTGCAATAAAACATAGCTACAATAGAAATTGAAAAATTAAAATACAAAGGAGGAGATGAACCAAGGATAACATCAGTAACCACAGACACGACAAAGACAACGACAGTGCCCAGTATTTCCCTGGCCCCTCTTGTTTGGGTTAAGGTCCTGACAGGCCTGGGGTTGAATCCTTTCTCCTCCCTCCTATCTCTTTCTTTTTATAATAGGGGTGTCCAAATTCATAGGCTGCATCCTCCTGATACACCCGACCCATCCTTCAAATTCGGGGAAAAGGAGGACGCATTTGTTGGCTGCATTCGGAGGAGTCTGCGAATTTGGACAGCCTTTGTCGCGTCGCTGTGACGTAATCGGCCTACAAATGCAGCCTCAGGAGGATGCAGCCCATGAATTTGGACACCCTGAGTCTCTCTCGTGTTCTTTCTCTGCGTCTCTCTCATTCTCAGGTGGAGTTATGAGCCAATATTCCTCCCTGGTCTGCCCGCAGGTGGTGTTTCTCCCACACCTGTTCTGTACTAACTCATTTGCTCAGGGTATTTAAGGACCGTTTGGCACTGATACTCACTGCCAGATTGTTTATGCCGTTACGATGCCGCTTGCCCAAAGCCAGTGTGATTACCCTCTTGTCATGAAATCCTGTTGCTTGGAGGAATTTAACAGAAACTTCCAATTACACTTCCTTGTTAGCAGTGTAGGGACTAACGCGTTACATCATAACGCGTTACAGTTCGACTTACCTCGGAAACCGGAACACGGACCTGGGAATGATGTCACACTCGAGTAAACTGGCTAGTCTCGGGATTCCAATATGGCAATGCCCTCGAAAACGGTTGTTTTGCTAGCCCTCTACAAAAACAAATTGCTACTAAACACGTATGCAGCCATAGCTGGACTCGGTGGGCCGGTGGTGATTTTTTGTTTTTATGGGCCGATGTTTTTGGGGTTTTTTCTTTTTTTTCTGTAACGGTATAAACAATGAAAGATGGTGGACTGGCCAGATGCTGGCAGATGTGTAAAAATAACTCAGTTGTTTGGTGGTGGCTGTCGCGGAGCTTCCACAGATTCAGTAACATTAGCAAGGGGTGGAGGCCAGCAGGTGGATGAGGGAAAGGGGAGGCAGGAGGAGGAGAGACCCGAGGCAGCCGCTGGTCCGAGTGTCAGGTGAACTGAACTTCAGGTAAGAAGTTATGAACTGCACACTAGCTAGCATGACGGAGTTTCTATACAGCTGGGTGGGTGCTATGATGTTACTGATGTTGAACTTTATTTTATTCATAAGGTTAATTATTAGAGTTGCCAACCATCCCCTAAAAACGGAATCGTCTCGTATTCAGGGAAAATATTATGCGTTTCGTATTGAGGTGAAAAGGAACACAGTTTGTCGGTGAATTCAGCTACAATGAAAAAAGACACAAAGCTGGAGTTATTCTGTCTTTACGCTGCACAGCTGTTTCTTCTTCTCTCATTCTCTCCCCCTCCCTCTCCAGTTGCTACTTCAATCATGAAACTGATCAATGATCAGCTGATCGGCTTTTCTGTCGCAAGTCCCGTCTCTCTTGTTTGCTTATTGCCCACTATCACCCAGATGGAGAAACAGGTTTACCTTTAGGTGACATGAATGAGTTGAAGGGAAGTTATGAGCTGTTTCTGAGAGACAAATAACACCAGGATCCTTTTTTTTAGGTAGCTGACAGCTGGTAACTGTGCAGGGGCGGATCTAGCAAAGTTTTGCCAGGGGGCAGGTAGGGCATTAACAGGGAGAGGGGGGCACAAAGAAATACTTTTCTTTCTTATTCTCATTTAAAATGTCTAGCTTTTAGCAAATGATTATCTGAATCTTACAACAAATGTTTTCATCTGATGTAAAATGTATAGAAATCCATTCTTGTACATAGTAAGTTTTTTTCAGGGTCCCATCATAATTTCTTCAGAAGTAAGTATTGTATATGATGCCAGTATTTTCCCACATTTTCTAGATTCTGTACCAGTACTGTGTGTACTGTCACAACAGCGTTTGTTTTCATTCAAAGGCTTTATGGTTTTTCCTATAATGGTGGGCCAGTCTCCTGTCCATCCCTGTATGCAGCTCATCTGCAGTCTGGAGTTACCTATATCTTCCTACTCGGAAGGCAGAATTTCTGAGTTGCGAGTACAATCGAAAGTAGTTTCCATGTTGGATGTAAAAAGCGCACATGACACTGTGACGTAGGTAGGCTAGAATCATGGCGGCAGTCGACGACGGTCCAGGCGTGGGATTTCTCTCGTGGAAATATGCGCATTATTTTTTCCTTTCTGTTGGTAGGTGGCACAGTGCACTGTGGCAGGATAGTGCTAACATGTAGGCAAGCTAGAAGACTGGCATCCTTGCTGAGTATCCAGTTAGAGAAGCAACACATTAATAAGAGAATTCTGAGTAAAACCAAAATTACTTTCCCTAGTAACTAGTTACTTTGAAAGTAAAGAGTAACTTGAAGTAACAGAGTTACTTTTGAAAGAAGTAGCAATGTAACTAAGTTACTAATTTAAAGTAACTTACCCAACACTGCCTGTTAGTTACCTGCCTGTCCACTCTCGACCAAAACTCCCTGCTCCTTTGGGAAGTTCTCTTTGCTAGATAAAAACAAGTAAGGTATCAGAGTCAAACCACAAATACTGCTGAATTTTGTCAAACTCACCATGGCTGTTTCTAACTTCTCCTATTCTCTCTAGCAGATACTCCAGTTCTGTTCCTGTTGGCAAATCTTTGTCCTGGTTTCGTATTTGAGGAAGAGACATACGACTGATGGTCCATTGTGCATCAAAACAATGATTTTATTAAGACACATATATGTGGGAAGATGAGCTCTGCAAAACATCAGCCTCGATCTTCTCCGAACAATAAATGGGGTGTGATATATATAACATCAGGGTATCAGGAAATATAACGCCCCTGGTGCGTCCAAACAGATAAAAAACATGCACCAGCTCCAGTAATTCTGTCTTAGGACATATTCTAAAAAAGAACAGTTCCTTCCTCTGTTCCTCCGCCACCCGCCAGATGCTTCCTGTTATTCCACTTTCTGCGCTTCAGAACAGAACATGAGCATGCCGTTTACAAGCAAAACAAGTCTATATACTGTGCATGTGTGCAGGCAGCCTATGTGACTTGACCTCAGTGCATGACTTCAACTCTTTAATTAGCACAAAAATGCAATATGTGTATAACATGATTACAGTTGCA
Organism: Mchenga conophoros; assembly: GCF_057382185.1. Classification (NCBI taxonomy): domain Eukaryota; kingdom Metazoa; phylum Chordata; class Actinopteri; order Cichliformes; family Cichlidae; genus Mchenga; species Mchenga conophoros. Next base: position 4,780,420 of record NC_140535.1, on the reverse strand, counting down.
CCTGCAACGAAAGATTATTATATAACTATGCTCCCACCTGAAATACAGACTTTAATGTAATAGCAACAGTTTCAATAAATGCTCTAATGAAATGATAAAGATAAATCATAAGTGATGCAACAGTAATAATAATGGTTATGAATAGTAACAGTAAAATAATATTCTCATCTCTACATCTTCCACCCATGCCACTTACCTATTTTCAATATACTCATTCCCATTTTACAATAAAGACCTGTAAACCTCCTGTCATTTTCCTGAGTCCAAATTGTGGACCCATGTTGAACAATCTGGCCAACCTTCAGATTCAGCAGCCATTCAAGCAGCTGTTTTCCACCAAGGTGTTTTGTTACATAAACAGATTCGCACTTCACTTGATGAAATGCTACAGGCAACACATCAGAGGCTAGATCAAATGAATGGCATCATTTAATCAGTTAATTCTCCCTAAGTTGGCTCCCTTTATTATAGGTTTGCTGAAGGGTCAGGCCCTCCAGTGGGCTGAGTCTTATTTAATTACCAATTTAACTGAGTCATCCACATATGATAAGCTTGTAGGGGAGTTTAAAAGAGTGTTTGATCATCCCCTCCAAAGAAGAGACAGCTAGACAGCTCTTTAATTTATGAAAGGGAATAGGAGTGTGACTGAGTACTCAAGGGAATTTCTAGTTCTCGCAGATTGCTTGATGCCCAAGTAACTGGGATGCCCAGTTGGTGTAGCAAACCACTCATTACTCCCCTCCCAGTCTCTGCTCTCAATGGGCAACAGTTGGCAACAGAGATGGGCAGTAACGCGTAACGCGTTACTGTAATCCGATTACTTTTTTCAAGTAACGAGTAAAGTAAGGGATTACTATTGCAAAAACGGTAATTAGATTACCGTTACTTTCCCGTAGGAACGCTGCGTTACTGCGTTACTAAAACCGTGATTTTTTGCGAGAATGTCTCATGACAATGACGTTAGCAAGTGCAACGTTTGTGACAACAGCTGTGTGCAGATCAACAATGGATCATATATCAAGTGCGGGAGAGAGTATGAGCGTGCAGCGTTTAAAGCGTGAAAGTACTGACCTTACTTTGAGTTTGATTCCATAAAAAGTGACAAAAACATTAGCGTCCATTAGCATTGTGCGTGGGAAGAAAACTTCTTTTTACAGCGAAAAAAACCCCCTAAACTTCCGAGCAAGCACCGAGTGCGCAACGACGTAATGGGAAATTCACAGAGAAACTCGCGGATTCTTCCACTGACCGCCTGCACCAAGATAAACCTCCGCCTACCCTACTCCTGCTTTACAGGTGAAAATAGAGCAAAAGGACCGCTAGTCTTTGACTTTATTTATTTTCTGCTGTGTTTTACTTGCATCTATTTGAAAGACTGAGTGTAAACACAAAAGAAAAATTATTTTATGTGCTGGAATGTGTAGAAAATAGGTTTAAATGTTAAACAAACTTCTTCCTGTCAGAGAATGTTGCATATAATTAAATGTTTGCTTGATGCATAAAGTTAAAAGATTAAAACTAATAAAACAAGTTTTAAAAAGAGACTTTTCCATTTGATTACATTTTGTATGATGGATTATGTAGAAAAAGTAGAATTGGGCTGAAAGATCTATCACTTTATCACCTATTCAGGTTGTAAATCGTGTTTTTAAAAAGTAACTAAGTAATTAATTACTTAGTTAACATAACAACGGGATTACTTTTTGGGGGAAGTAATCAGTAATTAGTTACTGATTACTTTTTTCAAGTAACTTGACCAACACTGGTTGGCAATAATCACTCATTAAACTAAACCTGTTTTCCTTGTCATTTCTGGAAAACCACCAGAAAGTACCAGAGTATTGTTCTTACAGTATCTCACAAAAGTGATTAAACCTCACATTTCTGTTAATATTTTGTTATATCTCTTCATGGGACAACATTGAAGATGTAAAATTGTCAGTGTACAGCTTGTACAACAAGCAACAAGTAAATTTGGTGCCCCCTCTAAATAACTCAACCCACAGCCATTGTTTCCTAAACCGCTGGCAACAAAAGTGAGTACACCTATAAGTAAAATGTATATGAGTAGATGACCACATGAGGGAACACCAGCGCCACAGGGCCAGCCAGGCTTGTGAGGCCTCGCCCTGCAGGGATACCACCCAACCAGGCGGAGAGTCCCCTGCAGAGCCCGGTTGGCAAGACTCGTTTAACTCCAGAGGAGTAGAGTAGAAGAATAACAGCCATGGAGTGTCTTTATTGTGTTGAATCTGGTCATTTCCTCTATAAGTGTGAGTAGGCCGCCAGTCAAAGTAGGAATGCTGGCAGGTAGGACACCGGTTAACTCATTCCTACCTCCTTTAATGATTCCTGGCACAGTTTCTTATGATTATCATTCTGTTTAACTTTAAGCTCTTGTTGACTCTGGGGAGTTGCAGAGTTTCATGGATTCAAAGCTTGTTAAACAACTAGGTGCTGCTCTGGTCCCACTTCCTGAATCTCTTCGCATGTCAGCTGTCAGTGGTGACCTCCTTGCCAGCATCACCCATCACCCTCAACCCTTCTCAATCCTGCTTTCCGGAATCACCATGAGTACATTACTCTGTTCATCTTCGACTCACCTGATTCACCTCTTGTTCTCACCTCCCTCACTACAAACACACAACCCAACAACATAAATTGGATAAACAGTAATAGCCCTTTTCCACTAGCACCTACTCAGTTTCAGTTGTTTCCAATACAACCAAGTACCGGCTAATGTGCACGGGGTTGTTCTAGCAACACGGCCTAAGATCCTGTTGTGGTGGACCACTAGAGGGCTCCACTCACACCCAGTGTAGAGGAAGTGTGTTCCTGTGTTTTGTGGCGCGATATGCGCAGTTGATGTTGGAGACGAATAAAGAAGGAGTGAGAACTGAGAGCTGTGTCGTTGATGCTTACCTCCACATTGGTGACCCCTGACTCGAGCATGCAACGGGCCGTAGATAACGCACACTCCGCTATGGATGCATCAGCGGCCACCGGACCTCCGCCTCCTGTTGCAGCTACGTTCGCTGTGGCGCTGAAACTGCCGGACTTTTGGCTCCATGACCCCCTGTCATGGTTCGTACACGTGGAGGCTCAGTTCGCCCTTCGCGGCATCTCGGCTGACGACACGAAGTATCACCATGTGGTGGCCTCGCTCGACCCGCTGGCCACCCGTCACGCGATGGCGCTCCTCCGGGACCCACCCGCCCAAGGGAAATACGCCGCCCTCAAAGAGCTGCTTCTTCGGCGCTATGCCCTCTCCGACGCCGAACGAGCCGAAAAGCTCCTCAACCTGTCAGGCTTGGGTGGCGGTACCGCGCTCGAGCTCATGGAGAACATGCTATCGTTGCTCGGGCCGGATGACGGTGGTTTCCTCTTCGTGCACCTCTTCCTTCGCCAACTACCGGCCGCCGTGAGAGCTGTCCTCGCGAACTCTCCGCTTCTGCCTGCGAAGGATTATCGCTCCCTGGCTGAAGAAGCGGATCGCATTCTCCTGGCTAGCCGCACTTTCGACGTTCACGCCCTGGCTACGGACACGCCGGTGGCACCTTCCACGCCTCCACCTGCCTCCCCCGGAGCATCCGCCCCCTTGCTGACGGCAGGGATTGCTACACGCCGGCACCGCGGAAAGAGCATCTGTTTCTACCATCAGCGTTTTGGCGACAGAGCGCGTCGCTGCCTGCCGCCTTGCGCTTTCACGGCCCAGGGAAACGGACCCGCCAGCGCGCCGTAGCAGCCGCGACCGCTGGCAATACAGAAAGGCTGCTCTTCATAGAGGACTCGCGCTCCGGGAGACGTTTTCTCGTGGACTCCGGCTCCCAGAAGAGCCTCCTTCCCCCTACCGCTGCCGACGGACTAGCAGCGAACTGTGGGCCGCAGCTCATTGCAGCTAACGGCTCTCCCATCAAAACGTTTGGGGAAAGGTTGGTGACTGTTTGTTTTCATGGCCGGGATTTCCAGTGGAACTTTGTTGTTGCTGCTAGCTCTGTACCTATTTTGGGTGCTGATTTCCTGTGTGCTCATGGACTACTTGTCGATGTCGCTAACAGACGTTTAATCGATGCTCTCTCGTTTTCTTCGCTACCCTGTTTTACTCAGGCCGCCGAGCCCCTGATTCGGGCTAATGTAGTGACCTCCGGGGATGCTTTTCAGCGTTTGCTTTTAGAGTTTCCATCGCTGTCTGTCCCTAATTTCTCTAGCACGGTAACGAAGCATGGGGTTGAGCATTATATTCCCACGGTCGGGCCCCCGGTGTTCGCGCGCGCGCGCCGCCTCGACCCTGCGAAACTGTCCGTCGCTCGGGAAGAGTTTGCAGCCATGGAGCGCCTTGGCATTGTACAGCGTTCGAACAGTGCATGGGCCTCTCCGCTTCACATGGTGCCCAAATCGGACGGTCGGTGGCGGCCATGCGGAGATTTCCGCCGTTTAACACTTACACCCCCGGAGAGCAGTCATTTCGGGGTAGTACCTTAGACCCCCGCGGAGTCATCATTTTGCGTTTCTACCTTTAAAAGCCGGAGAGCAGTCAAATGCTGGAAGTGGAAGCTAAATTGGCTAGTCATTCATATGTATATTGGGTCGTTACCTAGGAATTCTGGAGGGAGGGGATTGGGGGAGAAATCAACACACATGAGTCTAGGTCCTTTGTTGCTGACATTTATTGATAAAAACAGTAGTTTCATTTCATGTTATTTCCTTTTTCATTTCAAGCAAGGAAGTGGATGTAGTTAGTAAGTAAGATATTTCAGACATTATTCTGACACAGAGGAGGAGATACTGGAATTATAATTAGTATCTATGCATGCATTTGTGATTTTGTTTGACCTTCCCATTGCTCACAATTTGAATTTGTTCACACTGCAGATGAGTGTCTCAGTCCCCAAACAAGCTCTCTTTTTCGGTGGAGAAGCAGTCTCCTCATCCGCAGTGAGTGTGGAGAAATCAACACACATGAGTCTAGGTCCTTTGTTGCTGACATTTATTGATAAAAACAGTAGTTTCATTTCATGTTATTTCCTTTTTCATTTCAAGCAAGGAAGTGGATGTAGTTAGTAAGTAAGATATTTCAGACATTATTCTGACACAGAGGAGGAGATACTGGAATTATAATTAGTATCTATGCATGCATTTGTGATTTTGTTTGACCTTCCCATTGCTTACAGTACAAAAAACCAACCATTTGTACACATATGTACTAATAATAATAAAAAGTGAGTGCAACACTGCAACCCATCACCCCGTCGTTCAGTGGTCGTTGATCAGTGGTCCATTGTGGCACCATTCAGAGCACTGGTACAATAGTACCAGCAAGATATGGGAAGACATTGCAAATGTACTTGGATTTTAGGTTGCAAGCCACCCAAAACTTGATCCCAAACTTGTCAGGTTTACTTGCAATATACTGCAGGAAACCCGTCACCCCGTCGTTCTGTGGTCCATTGTGGCACCACTGATCAACGACCACTGAACGACGGGGTGACGGGTTGCATTGTTATGTGGTCACACCCCCGTCGTTGATCAGTGGTCCATTGTGGCACCATTCAGAGCACTGGTACAATAGTACCAGCAAGATATGGGAAGACATTGCAAATGTACTTGGATTTTAGGTTGCAAGCCACCCAAAACTTGATCCCAAACTTGTCAGGTTTACTTGCAATATACTGCAGGAAACCCGTCACCCCGTCGTTCTGTGGTCCATTGTGGCACCACTGATCAACGACCACTGAACGACGGGGGTGTGACCCCGCTGATCAGTGTGACCTGACCCCACTGATCAATTGTGATCAAGGGTATATATATGATACAATCTCACTGCACTTAGCCTAACCCTTCATTGCCCTGAAGAATCCTGTGGTGTACGGACCTCCTCTCCAAGGAAAGAAAATGCAGAGAAGACTCACCACCCAGCAGGCGTTGGAAATGATCCTGGCGGAAGTCGACCCTTGTGACTCGGATGGAGAAGACCTAGAAGTTCAGCCGGATTCGGACTCAGAGCTGTCTGATCAGTCTTCCGGTTAGTTTCATTTCATGTTATTTCCTTTTTCATTTCAAGCAAGGAAGTGGATGTAGTTAGTAAGTAAGATATTTCAGACATTATTCTGACACAGAGGAGGAGATACTGGAATTATAATTAGTATCTATGCATGCATTTGTGATTTTGTTTGACCTTCCCATTGCTCACAATTTGAATTTGTTCACACTGCAGATGAGGAGACTGCTTCTCCACCGAAAAAGAGAGCTTGTTTGGGGACTGAGACAGCGAAAGATGGCACAGTGTGGCGTGAAGAACATGTGGGGACCCGTCTCCCTTTCACCCCTATAGAACCGTACGCTGCAGATGGAGAGCCAACGGCTAAGGCCAGGAGAAGTATCTTGAGTCGCCTTCAGAGCTTCCTGTGTTTCATCACTCTTGACATGCTTCGTAGCATTCAAGAATGGACTATTCAACATGCACAGCAAACGGAGCATGTTTGTTGGTTCATGGACCTCCCTGAACTAATGGCATTTATTGCTATTGTCATCTTGCGGGGGGTTTACAGGGTTCCATCTGTAAATGACTGCTGGTCAGCAAACCTGGGAAACCCACAGATAATTGGAACTATGGCACGAAACCGCTTCCAAGACATCATGCAACACCTACGCTTTGATGACAAGTCCACCCGCTGTGATCGAGCAAAGACTGATAAGTTCGCAGCAATTTCCAGTGTGTGGGGATCATTTGTCACCAACTGCATCACGTGCTACAACCCTGGTCTACATATCACCGTTGATGAACAGCTTTTCCCATCAAAAACTCGGTGCAGTTTCCTGCAGTATATTGCCAGTAAACCGGACAAGTTTGGGATCAAGTTTTGGGTGGCTTGCGACCTAAAATCCAAGTACATTTGCAATGTCTTCCCATATCTTGGCAAGGACCCCAATCGTCCCACTGGGGAGAGACTTTCCGAAAATGTAGTTATGAGGCTGATGGAACCATTCCTGGACAAGGGCAGAAATGTTACCACTGACAATTTTTTCACATCGCTTTCACTTGCGCAAAAACTTCTTAGACGGAAAACCACCATCCTCGGCACAGTCAACAAGATTCGCAGGGAAATTCCTCAATCCACTAGACAGACAGATCGCAATGAATTCACCACTCAGGTATGTTGCAGGTCTTTTGTGGTTCTATGTTTATGTGTTTCATTGTGTGTAAAAGGGCTATGGAATTAACAATTTATCTTATTTCTTAGGTGTTTTCAACCTCTGCTGCCACGCTGACGGCGTATGCGGCCAAACGGAAGAAGACAGTATATATTCTTAGCAGCATGCACAGCGTGGTTCAGACCGAAAACACTACCAAAAGGAAGCCAAACACTGTCACCCTTTACAACAAGACAAAGTGTGGCGTGGATGTGATGGACCAGATGGTTCGGGAGTACACTGTCCGCAAAGGAACACGGCGCTGGCCAGTTGCCGTGTTTTATAACATGATTGACATGGCAGCACTGAATGCACATGTGCTGTATCAAGAATGCACCGGGACGAAGGAAAGACGGGTGGACTTCCTGGTAGCCCTTGCAACCGAATTGGCTCACTCTCATGTAGCTGCGAAGAAGGAAAGAAAAGAACAGTTGCTTCGGACACAACCCTCCACACCGAGCCCTGGAAAAAGGGCCACGTGTCAGGTCAAACACAGATGCAAAAAAAATCAGGCCACTGTGCGATGTGTTCACTGCTACAGGTACACATGTGGTAAATGCAGGCGACAGATACCGTGGCAGTGCCAGGATTGTGAGTGATTGCTGAAAATGTTGTAATGTACTCACTCAATTTTTGTTATTATTTGTAAACATGTGTACAAACGGTTGGTTTTTTTTCTATTTTCATCAATAAATGTCAGCAACAAAGGACCTACATGTGTGTTGAGTTCTCCCTAAGATGGCATACTGAAACACTCCAAGTGTTTGCAAGTAAACCTGACAAGTTTGGGATCAAGTTTTGGGTGGCTTGCAACCTAAAATCCAAGTACATTTGCAATGTCTTCCCATATCTTGCTGGTACTATTGTACCAGTGCTCTGAATGGTGCCACAATGGACCACTGATCAACGACCACTGAACGACGGGGTGACGGGTTGCAGTGTTGCACTCACTTTTTATTATTATTAGTACATATGTGTACAAATGGTTGGTTTTTTGTACTGTAAGCAATGGGAAGGTCAAACAAAATCACAAATGCATGCATAGATACTAATTATAATTCCAGTATCTCCTCCTCTGTGTCAGAATAATGTCTGAAATATCTTACTTACTAACTACATCCACTTCCTTGCTTGAAATGAAAAAGGAAATAACATGAAATGAAACTACTGTTTTTATCAATAAATGTCAGCAACAAAGGACCTAGACTCATGTGTGTTGATTTCTCCACACTCACTGCGGATGAGGAGACTGCTTCTCCACCGAAAAAGAGAGCTTGTTTGGGGACTGAGACACTCATCTGCAGTGTGAACAAATTCAAATTGTGAGCAATGGGAAGGTCAAACAAAATCACAAATGCATGCATAGATACTAATTATAATTCCAGTATCTCCTCCTCTGTGTCAGAATAATGTCTGAAATATCTTACTTACTAACTACATCCACTTCCTTGCTTGAAATGAAAAAGGAAATAACATGAAATGAAACTACTGTTTTTATCAATAAATGTCAGCAACAAAGGACCTAGACTCATGTGTGTTGATTTCTCCCCCAATCCCCTCCCTCCAGAATTCCTAGGTAACGACCCAATATACATATGAATGACTAGCCAATTTAGCTTCCACTTCCAGCATTTGACTGCTCTCCGGCTTTTAAAGGTAGAAACGCAAAATGATGACTCCGCGGGGGTCTCAGGTAGAAGCCTTCTTGACTTGACTGCTCTCCGGCTTTTAAAGGTAGAACGGTAGAAGCTGGGAATTCCAGTGTTAAATAATGCCACGGAGAATGACCGTTACCCCATCCCCCACATTCAGGATTTTTCTGCCAATCTCGCCGGAACGTCGATTTTTTCTAAAATTGACTTGGTGCGGGGGTATCACCAGGTTCCCGTGCGCCCCGAAGACGTTCCTAAAACCGCTGTCATTACCCCCTTCGGCTTGTTCGAGTTTTTGCGCATGCCGTTTGGCCTGAAAGGTGCCGCCCAGACCTTTCAGCGGCTGATGGACTCCGTTTTGCGTGGGCTGCCGTTCGTTTTTGTTTATCTGGACGATATATTGGTGGCCAGCTGCTCAGCGAGCCAGCACGAGTCCCATCTGCGCCAGGTTTTCCAGCGTTTGGAAGCGCACGGCCTGATCATCAACCCTTCCAAGTGCCAGTTTGGGTTGCCTGTTCTGGATTTCCTCGGGCACCGCATTTCCGCTGAAGGTGTGGTTCCGTTGCCCGACAGAGTCCAGGCCGTTTCGGCTTTCCCGCGTCCCATGTCGGTTAAAGCGTTGCAGGAGTTCTTGGGGATGATAAATTTTTACAACCGCTTTCTCCCCAGAGCTGCCCACCTGCTACAGCCACTCTATGCTGCCTTAAAAGGTAAAACAGCCAAAGATCCGGTTGACTGGCTGCCTGAACGCGTCCGTGCGTTTTCCGCAGCCAAGTCTGCGCTGGCTGACGCCGCCCTGCTGGCCCACCCGCTTCCGTCGGCGGAGATCGCGTTGACCACCGACGCCTCGGACTTGGCAGTGGGCAGAGTGTTGGAACAGCGGGTTTCAGGTCTCTGGCAACCGCTCGCCTTTTTCAGTCGTACGCTCCGGGATGCTGAACGCAAGTACAGTGTTTTTGACAGGGAGTTGCTGGCCCTGCACCTCGCAACACGGCATTTTCGTTTTTTCCTCGAGGGTCACAACTTTGCTGCGTACGTTGACCACAAACCTTTGACGTTTGCGATGTCCAAGGTCTCTGACCCATGGAGCGCACGCCAGCAGCGCCAGTTGGCGGCCATTTCTGAGTTTACCACAGACATTCAGCATGTGGCTGGTAAGTCCAATCACGTCGCTGACTGTCTCTCACGTGTGTTGGTTTCTCCGGTGTATGTCGGCATCGACTATGCTGCCATGGCCGCCGAGCAACGTGCTGACCCGGACGTCCTTGCCCTTCAGTCAACTAAAACGGGCCTCGTGCTGGAGGACACCCCGGTGTGGGACGGCGGTCCGCGCCTTCTTTGCGACGTTTCCACCGGCCGCCCCCGCCCGGTGGTTCCCCTTTCGTGGCGTCGTCGTGTTTTTGACTCGGTGCATGCCCTCTCTCATCCCGGCGTCCGGGCCTCGGTCAAGCTGGTCAGCGCCAGGTTTGTTTGCCTTCGCAAGACGGTGAAAGAATGGGCGGCGGTTTGTATCCCATGCCAACGCTCGAAAATCCACCGGCACACACAGGCACCCCTCGAGCCTTTCCGTGTCCCGGGTAGGCGTTTCGATCACGTTCATGTGGACCTGGTTGGTCCCTTGCCGCAGTCACAGGGTTTCACGCACCTTTTGACTGTGGTGGACCGCACAACCAGGTGGCCAGAGGCGGTACCCCTGGCGTCCACGACAGCGGCGACGGTGGCCAGGGCATTTTTGTCAACGTGGGTTTCACGTTTCGGCCCCCCTGCTGACATTACCTCGGACAGGGGCCCCCAGTTTGTTTCCGAGCTTTGGTCTGCTATGGCTGACGGCTTGGGAGTCAAGGTCCACCGCACCACAGCATACCATCCGCAAGCTAATGGGATGTGCGAACGGTTTCACCGGTCACTTAAGGCCGCGCTCCGTGCTTCCTTGACAAGTGGCGACTGGGTCGAACGTCTTCCGTGGGTTTTGCTGGGTTTGCGTAGCGCGGTTAAAGAAGACCTCGGGGTTTCCCCGGCTGAACTGGTCCTCGGCCAGCCTCTCCGGGTCCCCGGGGAATTCTTACCTGAGAGCCCTCCCCCATGTTTCGATACCTCTTTGTTGCCTTTTCGCCCCCCAAGAAACTCATTTCCTGTTCCTGGTCCTGTGCACCACTGCCTGCCTGACACCTTTGTTCCGAGTTCATTGGACTCTGCTCGTTTCGTTTTCGTCAGGCACGATGCCCATAGGACTCCGCTGCGTCCACCATATGACGGGCCATACAGGGTTCTTAAACCAGGCAACAAACATTTCGTTTTGGACTTTGGCGGTCGGCAGGAAGTTGTCTCTGTTGACAGACTTAAGCCTGCACATGTTATGCAAGAGGATCAGGTGGTCCCGGCCCAGGCCCCTCGCCGCGGCCGCCCACCTGCCACCGGGCTGATGGATTCTGTTTTTTCCCCCAGGAGCGACCCGAAATCAACGGAGTCCGAGTCGTCTTCAGCTTTTTCTGACCGCCAGTGCCAGCCTCGCTCCCGGGCTGGGTTGCCCTCTGTCAGTTCCCCACCCCCCCAGTTCAGCCGCTCCGGCCGTTTGCTTAAGCCCCGGGTCCTGGACTAGTTCTGCTGGGTGTTCGGGGGGGGGCATGTGTGGTGGACCACTAGAGGGCTCCACTCACACCCAGTGTAGAGGAAGTGTGTTCCTGTGTTTTGTGGCGCGATATGCGCAGTTGATGTTGGAGACGAATAAAGAAGGAGTGAGAACTGAGAGCTGTGTCGTTGATGCTTACCTCCACACTGTGACGTTTATCTGCATGCAACACAAACACCACAACTATGGAGGACGCCAATGTGACAATATACCTGCTGCTTGGAGTATGGCTTTTTGTCAGACTCAGCTATTATCTCTTCCTCCTGTTCTCTATTAGCTGCAGGATTTTTTATTTGTGGTAAAAGAAAGATAAGAAAGTCTGACCTTGTATAGATTTCTATGTGCTAAACTGAATAACCATTAAAATTAAGTACACATTACTTTTGAGAGCCTCTATATTCTCCAAGCTTACCATCTCATCCGCATTTGGGAGGGCGAGTCCTCCCCGATATCTTAAACATCTTCATATTCATTTACCTGGACGAACAGATCCACGTCTGTCACCTCCTGCAACGACTTCTGGAAAACAGGTTATTTGTCAAAGTAAGCAAATGTAAGTTCAATGTTTAGCGTGTGTCTTTTCTGGTGTATGTGACTGAGACTAAGTTTGAGAAGATCCTCCCAAGATTCAGGCAGCGACCCACTTCCAGAAAGCTGCTCCAGTGATTTTTTGGCTTTATCAGAACTTAGAGTTGTTGCTCCTAAAGTGTTTGATCTCCCCTAAGGTTCCTTTCCTGTGAAACTCCATTGCCCAGGAAGCATTTGGCAAACTCAAGCAATCAATTGCGTCAGCGCCAGTCCTGGCTCAGCCTGCTTAAAGTCATCTTTTAAATTAAAATCACACTATCCTTTCTGCTACATCGGATTTTTTTTTGTTGTTGTTTTTTTGTTAGTTGACTTGAAATCAGGTGTGATATTTCACTAAGCATGTCAGACTAATAAGGACATTTTAAGGAAACTTTACCGTACTTAGTTTGATGGATTTTAGATTTTATCTTTAGCAGATAAAGATGATTTTCATACTTGTGAACTACTACTACAAGTTAAAGTTGACTTGTATTGTTGACCTGATATTCTGGAAAATGCACAGCAATAAATCTGAAAACATCAGTATGGTTTCTTAATAATGAAGTCTGTTTCATACAAAAAGATTAAATGAAATATAATTATATAAAATTGCCAGTTCCTAAGCTTTGATAACATTAAATATCTATCACCATGTATATGATTTCATCTGCAGGACACATGCATACATCCATCCCCCATGCTGACTCGTAGCCAGCGTGGAACTTAATGTGACTCAGCAGCTGATATTTTCATGTGTGGGCTCTAACTATGAATAATCCTGACTAACATTAATGACCTTTATGGTCCAGCCAACGCCATCTATCATGCGACCGGAGCAGGCTTTGTTCCCTGTGACGACGTCTGCTCAGCAGCCACCCACCAACACCTGATGCAAGCGAGTCTTTGCCTGCCACCATTGTCCTTGGAGCATAGTCATCAGGACATTGGCTGCCGCTCACCCGCTCACATGTCTCATTTGCCATGTGTGTTTGTGCCGAGCGGGCAAACCGGAAGAGAACATGTATGAGTCACCCACCTTTTTGTTCCCCTCGTCTGTTCCCACACGGTTTTTTGTTTTTTCCCCCTCATTTTATTGACAGTATAAGTGAAGGGGAGCTGTTTTTTATTCCCTGGTGACTCACTGCCCCTGAAAATCCAGGTTCAGACTCCCACTGGGCCAGTGAGTGAGCGGGTACACAGTCAGGCAACATTTGTTACTATGAGTCAAGGTTCATTTAAGTTGACAGGAAGTCAGTTTCACATCATTTTTAAGTGAAATGACATGAGTAACATTTTATATCATTTACATTTCAGCTACATAATGTGTTTACATATTGTCACAAACATGAGCAGTTCTCTTCTGATTTATGCTTTCATTGATTTTTGGCAGGAGATGCCTTAGTAGGCCTAGTCCTACTCATATTTTTTTTCCATGGACTCTACAGGATCAGCTGTGTATGATTCACCTTACAACAAAATGCTTATATATCATAAATTGAGAACAGAAGGTTAGAATAGCGGGAGCCTGTGCTTTTTTGTGAGCTCTGAAAAGGACATCATAGCTGCTGGCCTATGTTGCACTGGTTTGTTTTGCTATGGTTTCCAGTCTTATAAGAACCCCCAAATGTTGTTTCTCCCCCCTCTGTATGTATTGCAGTACATGTAATTCACTATGATGGTTAACCACCTACACCAGCTCAACTTAAACTTGTGATGCTACTCTGCAGTGACTTTTTAAGCTTGAACTCTAATATGACAAAATACTGTTTTTATAGCTTTAAAAACTGGTTTTAAGTAGACATACAGCACTTGTGCTGTATATAATATTATAGCAACATAAAAGTGTATCATGTTGGCTGCAAATACACTCCTGTCTTAACTCATTGATGCAATCAGACCAGACTTAACACACACTAATGCAAAACTGCAAATTAGTGAGTTAATCACCTTGAGTTTAGTCTCCATATTTGACCTCTATTCATTATCAAATCTAAATTAAGAAATTTAAAATTCATTGTCTCAAACAATTTACTGGTTTATAATTGGGTGAGGCAGTGTAATTTAGTTGTGTAATTCTGTTCTCGTCCAAGCCAGCTGAGCATGGACTGACCCTCATGTTAATTCATTAGCTTTTGTTGGCAGCGCTGATGGCAGGTTGCAGTGGAAAGAATGCAAACATACAGGATGATTTGGGCGACAGCGTCCGCTTCAGTTCAGTTTAGCAGGTGGCTGCAGTCAGTGTTCTGACACTAAGGTAAAGGTTGCGCCAGTTAGTGCATGTGTTCGCAGGTTCAGTACCTACGCACTCTGGCTCATGCTAAGTGAGAAATGATGCTCGTGAGAGCTCACTCTGTCGTGTAATCACAGCTTTCAGAGCTAATTGGTATGAGGTTCTTTCAGTATGTTAGTTGCTGTGGGGTGCAGCAAAGTGAGAGGTTTGTGTGAGAAGCTTAGATCAGGTAGTAGGTATTAGATTTATTTGTTGATACTGTGGTAAAAGGATCAGCAAATTGGTATCTGTATGGGCTATACCATCCAGTGAAGAAACTGCTGTTTAGAATACTAGAGACTGGGATCATTTTTAATTGGTCTCCAGTTTGTCATCCATCGTCCAGAACGCACTCTCAGTTATGAATACATAGTTTATAATGTAATCAGGGATTGCTTTACTTTTTTTTTTCATAAAATCAAAACAGTGAATGAAAAAGGAGCACTGAATCAACAGTAAAGGTATGACGGTTTCATTTCTTCACAAAAGTGTATTAGTATTCTATTTAAATTTATTGTATTTTACTTAAATTATATACAGAGTCATGGAGGCAGATGGTATTGTAGAACCAAGATTGACAGAGACAAAATTATTGACGTCAGAGTATGCTCTGTGTGCTAGTGAACTCAACTGTGCTACAAGAATTAGCAATGTTATGGAGATGCCTTTTTATAGCAACATAATTATTCTCTTAATTGCATTTCACTCTCAGCCATCATTAATAATAACTTTAAAATATGATTGTAGCATGAAACAACATGAGAATGCGTGTCTACTCTGATCAAGGCTACACAAAGGTTTTGCAGACTGACATGGCTCTGGATAGTGTTTATGAATTCTTACAATTCTATGATCAAATGTGGTACACCAGTATAACCAGTAGATAATAACAAATTGTACTGTCCGAAAGTCTTGTTGAGTTCTGTGTCAGGGTTTGTTTTTTTTTTTTGTTATTTCTTAAGAACATGACTTTCAGACACCTGTTGTTGACAGTTCTCCACATGCCCGGTTTCGTCAGTTTCTGTAAGGACATACTGTGAACCATGCTGAGAGATATCAACATTTTGGCTAATACTCAAAACCTTGGCTGTTAGCCTACACACCTTCTGTGTGTAGGAGACCAGGTGGAAGGGAAGCACTGGAGGTGGACTCAAACTGTTCTACTATGACGTGGGCAGGAAAAAAATTGAGTGGGGTTAATCTTGAAGGAAAATTATGTGAAAAGTATTGTGGAGCTGAAGACAGTGTCAGGATCATCATCAGTTTGAACTTGGAAATTGAAGGGGCGATGTTGAATGCGGTCAGTGCATATGCCACACAGGTTGCTGTCACAAAAGAAAGAGGAATTCTGGAGTATGTTGGATCAAGTGGCGGAGAGTGTTCCCAGAGGGGAGAAGGTACTGATTTGAGCAGACTTCAATAAAACAGAAGGAAACAGTGGTGGTGAGCAGGTATAGAGTTAAATGAACCAGCTATTATGTTGCATGTCTCGTTTACCCATTCACACAAGCAAACTCCGCTTCAGGTCCCAAAGTCAAACGATCACTGCGGCATCACTGAGAGTTAAAAACTGTCTAAATTCTTTCATCTTTAAAAAAATGATCAGTGTTGCTGCTTTACCAGGTGTAACAATTAAGTTTAACATCCAGGCATCCATGAAAATAGAATTTAGTAAATTTAATGGAGTTAGAAGTTAGCAGGAAGTTAGCTCGCTAGTTTCCACCTAATCATGATATAGCATGTTCTGACTGAGAGATTTCTGGAACAAATTAAATGCACAGCTCTGCTATCACTTCCAACACAAATGAAGACAGAAAACTAAACAGCAGTGACGTTTGTAGGGTTATTGAAGTTGGGCTAGCTGGTATATAATGATGTGCTACGCAATTGCTAGCGACACATCTATGTTAGCATAACATAAACACAGTGAAGCTGGAGGATGAACGGCAACTTTTTTCCCACCCGATAAAAGTCAACATGAGGGTTCCTGATGGTTAGGGACAGGCAGTGCAGAGGGGGGGGCTAGAGGGGCTTGAGCACCCGCCCCTTTCCTGATGGGTTCCCAAAGTGCCCTTTTGTTGAGGCAACTTTTTAAAAAAAAAAAAAAATTATTATTATTTTTTTAATGTGTGTGTGCGTGCGGAGTCCTGTCTGTGCCCCTCAACAATAATATTTAACTATTAATCACAGTTTTGCTAAATAAAAGGATCTGGCTTGCATCAGTCACATGATCACATTTAACCAATGATCGCCCTTGACGGCAGAATGCGCTGGTTACGAGCCAGGAACGAGCTCACAAAGAGCACGCGCATTTTTAGCGGTCTGGAGCTGTAGGAGAAACACACATTAACTCAGAGACACAGACTGATGCGACAAAACCAGTAAGTAGGTGTACAGCGTACACTGTAGTGTATAGCACCCAGGAGTATTAGCTTATTACGTACACGTTGGTAAGCTGTCTTGTGGCAACTGACGAACTGAAACAAACGAGCGTGCTGTGTGTGCAACAGCGCGACAAACATTACCTGTCCTTTTATTAACTGCACAAGTAGTGCTGGTCACAGCTGCTGGCTACCTGTGTAAGGCTGTCATGGGTCTGTAGCTCTGTCAGCGTTTTAGGGAACATATTTAGTTTTAAAGTATTTAGAACATATTTGGTTTTGAAGTAAGTTTCCGGGCTTTTCCTGCCTTTCTGGAGGGATTATATTTCACTAAAAAACGATCTAATATGCATGTCCACATAATAATTATTATAATTATAATATTTTAAAAAACACACTGTATTTTAAAGAACATACATTAAGAAGCAGATTATATTAGATTTATATTTTAAATAAGACAAAATTTGGATTTTACAGCAGTAAAATGATTGTATCTCTACAGTTTAAAAATGTAATAAGCTTTGCCCTGCACAGAGTGGATAGTGAAACAAATGGAATCATCATAATGACATTATTTCATATTTATTACTTCCCCCTCCTCATTGCTTTATTATTGTAGCTCTAGTAATAAATATGTAAGGATTCTGGATCAGCACCGTGATGCCCATAGTATATACAGTATTCTGAAGAAGGTCTAAAATGTCACTGTGTGTGCGTGCATGTGTGTGTTTTATGTATATGGATTTTTTTAAATTATTACTCATGATATAACATTGTCCAGACATGGCTAGTAAGGACATGAGGAGGAAACAGCAGGAGCTGTGTGAGGCTACTAAAGGCAGTGCTATAACATTTTTCTCTCATCATTTTATTTTAGATTAAGTGCAAGAGTTGTTAGGTGTGGATAATTAAATTATAGTTTATTGCAATAGCAAGTTGTGCCTTGTTCTCAGAAAGACAGCAAGTGGAGAGTGATATATGAAATGATGGGATGGAAGGAAGAAGAGAAGCAAAGAGTGATTCACAGGCAGAGCCTAAGCGCTGTCACCAATCTTTGCATTTAGTTATTATCTCATGACACTTGTTTAATCAGCTACCATCTCTCCTATGGACTTTTTAATGTCTACAGTCTCAGATCAACACAGCCCTGCCCTCCAGCACTATCCACAGCAACCCCTCAACAGCAACATTGTACCCATCAGGTAAAACATCGGCTACGTTTGCTTTGCCTTGTTGCCCATATTAGATTCTTGATGAATGTGTGTTGTTGTTATTCAGCCTGGCTCAATGTGCCCCTTTTTAGCTTTAAGCACCCGCCCCTTTAAACCTCTCTGCACGGCCCTGGTTAGGGACAAATGCAATCGCATGGCAGGATGCTGTAAACGGACCAAACTTCAGTCAGCAGAACAACTGAGATAATCCATCCACAATACGAGGTTAGTCATTAATATACTGCAACAACATGGGAATAGAGCAGCTGCCAGAGAATTCAACATTAATGACTCAATGGGAAGTGGACGAAGCAAGAAGAATGAGTTGAGTAAAGTTTGACTTATCTGACTGTTTTGTTTCGCTTAATGTGCCTTATAATCCGGTGTGCCTTATGGTCCAAAAAATACAGTAGTCATTTCTTTGTTGGACTGTCTAGCTAATATGTCTGTTAACTGCAATACACTCACAATTAAAGCCATCCTCTTTACACAATAGCAGCCTTAAATTGAACGACTAAGATATCCACAAGACAATGCATCATGTTTTATAGCCGACAGTAAGCAGCTTTTTTGTTTTGAAAATCTAAATACCTGGCCCTTTACCCTAACCATAAAACCACATTTTGAGTCTCAAAAATACCTTTATATTTATGAGGACCAGGATTTGGTCTTCACAAGTGACTGTTAGTCACACAGTATATTGGCTTGACAATTTTTGGTCCTCACAAAGATGTTCAAACAAGTACACACACACACACACACACACACACACACACACACACACACACACACACACACACACACACAGAGGATCAGAGATGATAAGTTTTAGAGTCAGACTGGTTGCTATGGCAACTCCAGTCACTGACAGGAGGGAGGTGGGAAACCCCCTGCTGCCAGCATGAGTCAGATTCAGAAACACAGGTAGGCTGGGATGAAAAGCAAAAAGTACAAATCATATTGGAAAAATTCCTCCATCGTGAATGGAAACACCTTCTGATCGACAGACTGATCTCTTCATTGAGCATAGCATGTATGATATGTTTGATTTTTGAGAGACTGAGGTACCCTTCACTTCAGTTTTCACCTGAAATTGAATAGTTTTATTATAGTTCTCCGTGTGAGCGGCTCTCTGCTCTGGGGACGTCTGGGTTAAAACCATATATCCTATCACAATAAGAAAGACTGGATTTAGGATTCAGTGCATGCAGAGCCAGAGGTCATCATTAAAATCTAGAGTGAGTGATGTCATTAGTACTGCACCAGGGAGATGACAAGTAAACAACTACATTTTTCTGTGTGTTAAACTGTGTTTTTTGTGATGTTTTCATAAAGGTTTGTGCAGTGTAGTTTCCACTGGAGAAACTGCTGTTCTGTCTCACATATAGAGCCTTACACATTACTACTGTCAGGGTTCCTGGGTCGGTGACCCAGTATTTTCAGTTCACGTTCACTGTTTATCTTCTGCCTGTTCCACTTCCTGTTTTATTGTGTTAGCCTTGGTCCATGTGCATTATGTTCCGTCCTCTTCCCGTTTATCATTAGTTCATTATGTTCAGCTGTGTACTCACCAGGTTCTAATCTCTCATCACTCAGCCTGTGTATTTATGTCCCTCAGTTCAACCAGTCCAATGTCGTGTCATTGATGTTATTGTGATGTTGTCTCTCCGTCTGTATGTTCAGTTAGTCAGTCAGTGCTTCAGTCAGTCGTCCAGCCAGCCATTTTCTCCCTTTGTTCTGTTCATCCACTCCTTATAATAAATCGTCACCTACCTGCGAGTCCTGCGTTTGGGTTCCTTCTTCCTCGCCTCCACCCAACCGCTGACAACTACACAGACAGACTTTAAACTACACATTTTCTTTATCTGTTTAGAAGTGCCAACTACTTTTTCTGTTTTGAACTTTAAGGGGAAAAAACACTCTGTCCTTGTTGGCGGGCAGATAATGTGACTGTTACTGAGTGCCTACAGTTTGTGTGTCTGTGCACTTACTGTGTTGTGTGGACTGGTCTGGGCCCTTTAATTTGAGGTACATTCAGGAGGAACCCAGGATATCTTTCTGTTTTGTGGCTTAACCTAAAATCAGTAGCAGCTAAGCAGTCACACAAAGGTGTTTATTAGTTCACTAAGGTAACTTCAGGTTAACTTGGTTATTCTAGCTATGAGCTACAGTATTAAAAACACTGTAGGAAAGGCTTTATGCACTTTAGTCAGCGGGGCTTACTACATTACAGTTTAATCTGTTTGAAGCCACAAAGGAAAGTCTGCAAAAATACTGACTGTGTAAGTTAACAGATTTTTCAGTATCACAACCTTGGGTCATAAAGATATGAGTGTCGGGATTGAAATTGGCCATCTATGTTCTGCTTTCCCAGTTCAGAGTTCCAGGGTTACTGGATACCTATCCCAGCTGTCATGGGGCAGCAGGCAGAGTACACGCTGTACAGGTCACCAGTCTGTCACAGGGCTCATGACACAATATATTTGATAGTCGTAGACTCAAGTGCTGTCACAGAAGTTGGCTTCACAACGAGTCAATAAACAATAAAAGAAAAGAGTAATGAATAAACTGACAAAGAACGGTAGTTTATCAGTATCTGCAAACACAAACCAGTCAGCTTAGTAGCAAAGGACACTCCACAGTACCCATACATACTGTTTTGAAATGTTAAAGCAATTCAGCTTGCATTTTGGCACTCCTGCAAGTAGGCAAGAACTCAGAATATGTCATAATTTGGAAGAACCCTCTGTGCCTGACTGAATACAGACTGTCTATAATTGGACTGGAAGGAGAAGTCTCACCTTCATGGGAAACTCTACCAGACACAACAGCTTTTTGCCTACACAGAGAGATTACCACATCAATTTCCTATGTATCTGATGCTCTATAATACAGCCTGATATACTATTATTATTATTATTATATTTCTGGTCAATACCATCACCCTTAGCCTACATAAAAAATAAAGCCTTTACTCTAAATGAGAACACAGATTATCAGTGTGGTCATTTCAGTTGCAGAGGTTGAGACAGTTTTAGTTTTTATTCTTTCAGCTGCAGTGGTGTTTAACAATGAGTGCAAGTAGAGAATAAATATAGAGGGAGATTTCAAAGGTAGAATAAACTATGCACATTTGATTTATCCAAGCACAAATATCTGGCCTTTTTTAGG
Organism: Mchenga conophoros; assembly: GCF_057382185.1. Taxonomy (NCBI): domain Eukaryota; kingdom Metazoa; phylum Chordata; class Actinopteri; order Cichliformes; family Cichlidae; genus Mchenga; species Mchenga conophoros. Next base: position 4,759,349 of record NC_140535.1, on the reverse strand, counting down.
ATCATATATTTAGACGTATAAAACAAATAAATTGTAGAATAATAAAATAAAATAATCAAGGAATGCAGCTGTGTCTAAGAATCTACATCTCCTAATAGTGGTCATGAGGTCAGTCATTTACCTGTTCCTCTTATCAAGAACTGATCCAACCTGCAACCTCAGCTGTTTTTGGGACTTGCAAAGGCCAATCCAAAAGTTCATTTATGTTACACACTTTTATTTGCACCTTTGCATCTTTTGGCCCCCATATATGGAAGCATTTTGCATGATCAGAAAATTGTGTCTTGACATGATAACTGCACTAATTAAAGGAAAGCAGGCATTTAACTGCAATGTGAATAAAGCCCAGTAAACTTTTATAAAGTGATTAAGCATTTTTATTTCTTTATTTCTGTATGCATCGCTGACCTTATGTGTTCACACTTTAGGTGAATGTATATTATTATATGAATATGTGTGAATACTTAAAATGTAAATAGGCTGAAAGGCCTAGAGATGCACTTCCTATTCGTAGCCACCAGGTGTCATTCTGTACTGCTTGTGCTCTCACCTTTGGGCCATTAGGCAGGACAAAACCTGTGGCCGGTCAAATTATTGTGTCCATTCAATAACAGACTTCTGTGGCAGATTGCCACCGGAGTGAAATGATGATAAAAAAACAAACATATTAGTGGTACTCCAAGTCAAAATCAAAGAAAAAGCAACATAAATGCAACAAAATACTTGAGTGTTTACATCACCGGAAATCTAAGCCTTCTCCTCTGAAAGACTTCCTCTGTACACCATAATTAAAGCAGCTTTTCACTGACTTCATTGTTCCTGCTTGCAAGCAAAACAGTCATTTCCCTTTCCCTCTTCTCCGCCAGAGGACATCGTGTTGGAGCCGGGTCTTAGGTGAGCTCTTTTTCTGGAGTGGCTGATTAAACATTCAAATGTTTATGACTGTCAGTGCCCATATGGAAAAGAAATAGTAAAAACTTATAAAAGACTTATAATAAGATTTGGCTTACTTCATATAGTGAATCATGTAAGGCTTATATGATTTACTCATGAAAGTGGCCACTTTCTCATTACTTTCATATATTGTTTTAGTAAGTATCCAAGTTTCATTTATATAATTTTTCAAGGGATCTTATATCTGTTTTCACTCTTGTATGCTTTTCATACAAGTTTCACACAAGACAGATACAAACTTTATAAGATTTATATATATCTTTTCCATATGGGTGACTCCATGGGAAGTCCATCACTACCAGTCCATCACTACCAGTCCATCACTCATCTCCTCTCTGCTTCTGTGTGGAGATTAGGTGTTGAATCTGTCTGGAGCCAGTGCAATACTCGCATCATTACACTGGCTGCCAGTTAGTTAATTTTAAGATTTTATTATTTGTTTTTTAGGGCAGCACGGTGGCACGGTGGTTAGCACTGTTGCCTCACAGCAAGAAGGTCCTGAGTTCAATTCCACCATCAGGCCGGGGTCTTTCTGTGTGGAGTTTGCATGTTCTCCCCGTGTTTGCGTGGGTTCTCTCCGGGTACTCTGGCTTCCTCCCACCGTCCAAAGAGATGCAGCTTGTGGGGATAGGTTAATTGGATAATCCAAATTGCCACTGGGTGTGAATGTGCGAGTGAATGTGAGTATGAATGGTTGTCTGTCCCTATGTGTTAGCCCTGCGACAGACTGGTGACCTGTCCAGGGTGTACCCCCCTTTCGCCCTATGACAGCTGGGATAGGCTCCAGCGCCCCCCGCGACCCTGAAAAGGATAAGCGGATGGATGGATGGATTATTTGTTTTTAAGGCATTGCACGGGTTAGCACCCTCATACCTTTCTGATCTTTTGAATTGGTACACTACAAGTTCACTGAGGTCTGCGGATCAATTGCTCCTGGCTGTCCCGAGGTCCAGATTAAATCACAGAGGAGATCGGGCCTTTGCTGTAACTGCTCCTAAACTGTGGAATGAACTGCCCCTTCACATCAGGACCTCCCCAACATTGGACACTTTTAAAACCCGTCTGAAAACCCACTTTTATTCCTTGGCTTTTAAATCAGAATGAGTTTGTATTACTTTTATTTATCTTATTTCTCACTCAAATCTTCTAATTTTATGATTTTTTTTAACTCTTATCACATCTCCTTATGATTTTATTTCTTTAATTATCTTAATTGTGCAGCACCTTGGTCAACGGTTGTTGTTTTAAATGTACTATATAAATAAATCTGACTTTGACTTTGTACACAGACCCCAGGGGCCTCTGAGAATTTGGGCAGCTGTGTAAATAAAATGCTTATGTTCATCGCTCGTGTTAAAGACTCAAAGAATAAAGATTACTTTATTTTTTAACAGGTTGTGACTGGAAATTCTGCATATTTCATTAACTTATCAACTCCTCCTGACACGGGTCAAATGTAGCAACTTGTGGTGCCACTTTGGGCTTCTTGGGACAACGACTGCATGACCTGATTTCAGCCTCCATCTTCTGCCTTACAACAGTTTAAAACAATTATTTACACACTCCTTTATACTAATCAGTTAAAGTTAACTGTTCATTTAAATGTTTTTCTTAATTTCACCTTTATTCATGTCCTTATGATGTAAACAAAAATAGCACAGTGATTTTCAGGTATGTGCTCCACAATGCCTGTCACTGGAGATGTTTTGGGATAAGAAATTACTTGAGATTGTAGATGAGGAACCTGCAGTCTCTCAATTCCAGGGTGCTGCTCTCTTTCTGGCAGACCTCAGTACAGTCCAGCAGTCACGTGGTGCTAGATAAAAACGTGGCTGTCAACATGTCATGCGTGTATATAAAAGAGAAAATATATGAACTTATCATAATAATACTTGCTACCCTACACAAGTAACATGGATTCCAGTTAACTGTGTGCATGCAATTAAACTTAGCTCCCAAACTTGCGTGGAGCTACAGTAGCAGCTTGCAGCTTTTCTAAAGAGATCTGAAGACAGTGAAGATCTTGCAGTCCTCAGAGGACATCAGTGTGTCTCAGGTTGCTCCTGACAGTGTGATAGAGGAGGAATCTGACACAGTATAACATTAAAGCTCAGTAAAGTTTTTGTGATCTTCACGCATTTCCCTCATGATCACTAACAAATATAAATTCTTAGAAACAAGTTTTTTTTTTCTGTCGCCTAAAATGAATTTTAAAATGTTGTTGTTCTATAAACATTAATATAGAATCCTAAAAGAGAGGACTTATTTTTGAGCTACAGTAACCTGATTCAACTAAGATTCAACTCATTTTTAAGTACGTTTTGATATTTATTCAAACTGTTAAACACTACTGAAGCTGCACCTGAGAGAATAAATCTAAAACTTGATAATTAATTTATAAAATACTTGATTATAATCCATTATGTTCCACTGTGTCTTAGTGATAGAGCTGTGATTGAGTCCACTTGCCAGTTTCAAAAAGGCTACATTTAATATAGTAGCTCTTTCTTAGTCTTATTGACCAAAGTCTGAGGTGCATACGTTCATTCAGCGCCGTTGATACTAAACTGTACAGTGATTCTCGTCTCTCATCTCTCTTACTGATTTATATCGAGCATCTGTGTTGTTTTTACTTATTTACGTATTTTGTGTGTGACCTCTTCATATTATCTAAATGCGGTAAGTCTGTGGCTGGGATCAGAGAGGATCCGCTGCATCTTCCTCACGCAGCGCTGTCTATAGAGATCCTGCATGGCTGGCAGTTCAGTCCTGGTGATGCGCTGAGCAGAGGACACCGGGCAATGGCAGCCATCCTCACCGGCGCCATCGTAAAATTTTTTTTAAAAAACAGCTGAGGATGCCGTCATCTACCTACTCGATCATGTGGATGTCCGTCCGAGTCATGTTTTTCTATGAGTGCCATTTCCCCCCCCCCACTGCATTCAGTACCATCAGACTGACCCTCATAGGTAATAAGCTGACAGCGATGCAGGTGGATGCCTCTCTCATGTCCTGGATTGTTGATTACTTGGCAGGATAACAAAAAAAGAGAGGTGCACGACTCGCCAACGCGCCACAAAGATTGTGTCGTGACATCAAAATCAGCATGCGACACAAGCGACCCTGTGAACATAATTGCACTGCTTTACACTGCTTTAAATGATGTCTATCACGCTGATCCCCGTGCAGCTCTTGGACCTACAGACAGAAATAAAAAAATTCTAGGCCTCAGGTTAAAGTGATGAAGGAGTCCCAGGAGGAATTACAAGCCTGCACAGATTGGACGTCATGGTGATGCTGTGGCACACAGGATGAGGACCCAAACGCAGGACTCACAGACACAGAGGGATGAACTTATGGAGGCAGCTTTATTGCTGTGCAGACAGTCAGTGAATAAACTCACAAAGACTAAACCAAAGTAGAAACTAAGAACTTAAAGACTAGGAAAACTAGAAACAGAAACACAGGGAAACGAGGAGCACTGAGCTTGGGGCGATGGAAATCAGAAACATGGAGAACTTCACACAACACATGAAGGTATATGGAGGTATGACACGACAACGGACAGAGGAAAACACGACTGGCAACTGACAACCTTAATATCTTCTGCTGCAGATTTGAAAAACAACCATCACACCACCCTCACCTCACACCCACACAGAAAGACTACCTGCACCCCTCACTTCCCTCCCCTCTCTTTGTGTGCATAACTGACAGCATCGAGGCATAACTAACGCCTAGTGAGACAACAGGTGGTGTCATGTGCAGAGCCTAAATATCAGAAATGCACTCTGCTTTTCATAGATTTATCAAACGCATTTGATTCCTTAGATTACAGGGAGTGCAGAATTATTAGGCAAATGAGTATTTTGTCCACATCATCCTCTTCGTGCATGTTGTCTTACTCCAAGCTGTATAGGCTCGAAAGCCTACTACCAATTAAGCATATTAGGCGATGTGCATCTCTGTAATGAGAAGGGGTGTGGTCTAATGACATCAACACCCTATATCAGGTGTGCATAATTATTAGGCAACGTCCTTTCCTTTGGCAAAATGGGTCAAAAGAAGGACTTGACAGGCTCAGAAAAGTCAAAAATAGTGAGATATCTTGCAGAGGGATGCAGCAGTCTCAAAATTGCAAAGCTTCTGAAGCGTGATCATCGAACAATCAAGCATTTCATTCAAAATAGTCAACAGGGTCGCAAGAAGCGTGTGGAAAAACCAAAGCGCATAATAACTGCCCATGAACTGAGAAAAGTCAAGCGTGCAGCTGCCAAGATGCCACTTGCCACCAGTTTCAGAGCTGCAATATCACTGGAGTGCCCAAAAGCACAAGGTGTGCAATACTCAGAGACATGGCCAAGGTAAGAAAGGCTGAAAGACGACCACCACTGAACAAGACACACAAGCTGAAACGTCAAGACTGGGCCAAGAAATATCTCAAGACTGGTTTTTCTAAGGTTTTATGGACTGATGAAATGAGAGTGAGTCTTGATGGGCCAGATGGATGGGCCCGTGGCTGGATTGGTAAAGGGCAGAGAGCTCCAGTCCGACTCAGACGCCAGCAAGGTGGAGGTGGAGTACTGGTTTGGGTTGGTATCATCAAAGATGAGCTTGTGGGGCCTTTTCGGGTTGAGGATGGAGTCAAGCTCAACTCCCAGTCCTACTGCCAGTTTCTGGAAGACACCTTCTTCAAGCAGTGGTACAGGAAGAAGTCTGCATCCTTCAAGAAAAACATGATTTTCATGCAGGACAATGCTCCATCACACGCGTCCAAGTACTCCACAGCATGGCTGGCAAGAAAGGGTATAAAAGAAGAAAAACTAATGACATGGCCTCCTTGTTCACCTGAGCTGAACCCCATTGAGAACCTGTGGTGAAAAGGCCTCAGAGGTAGAAACAGACCAGCTCTAGTCCAACTCTGACTCATCTGAAGATGAGAGTGGAGAGGAGATGCGGACTCTTCCCTCACCATATTTTGGTTATCCCACAAAGACTGCGACACTCTGCCATGTCCAGCAGTTAGAGGCTTGATCCTAGGAACTACACACTATGCCACCAGCTCCTGACAGATGAAATCCTGCAGTAAATAATGAAAGATCTGGACACAGAGGAACTCAGGCTCATGTAGAAGTGTTCATTTTGCACGAACTGAAAGAGCAGAGCTGGGAAATAACTGCAAACTTGATGCAGTGCTGTAATTTCCAATACAAGATGTTAAGCTAAGATCTAATAAATATTTCATCAGACTGTCTTAATTTCTCTTTAATTTAATCAAATGAAACTAATTGTTCTGTAATAATTAAAGAAACCTCAATAACTCTGAAAAACTGAGCATTGATGGACATGTATGCTCTGCATTGGTTCCTGTTGGGCTCCAGCTTTTTAAGCCAAGAAGAACTCAGATCCTTAGATGCAGTTGTGTGGGTGTAAAGGAGACTGACCCACAAGGTTGTCCTTGTGCTGTCTCTGTCTCTGTTATTCTAATTCCTGTAATCTTAATGGTACTTGAAGTACCCAGCCTTAGCCTTACAATTGGAAGCAATGCTCCGCACCATGGGACAAACTATTAGCGATGACAGCTAGCCCCAGTATAGGCAAACCTAGCAGAGACCCTGTTAGCTGTCCTTTGCTAGTAGGAGGACATTAGGAAGAAGGAGAGTCCAAAACAGATGCTGACCCGTTCATTTAGACACATACACTGAGAAGCAAACCCTCACTGGCAGCTCCATAGTAAGAAGCATAATGAGGGACTTTAGGGACAATTACATGTGCTCCAGGGGCCAGGGAACAAACTTTATTACAGTATTTTTGTTCTGTCTGGGAATTAATGCCAAGAATTTGCACTCGAAAAATAATCTATCTGTTTCCACAGACAATTGTGTAACCTGAGCTGAATGTTGAAAGTAACAAGCTTTAAATATTTTCTTACTCTGGTACAGCTACAGATGTTGGTTGATCACAAGAGGGCAGCATTCTACCACACACTGGCCAAAACAGATACAGCATGTTTACCACTAACAGACTGGAAGAGTAAAACAATTGCATGAAAAGTGCTGAAAGTGTATGCTAAACTGTTTCATATTTTTAGGAATTCTAGGGGGGTTTGGTGAAATCCAAATTTTAAAATGCATGAATGTGCAGAAATCAGACTTTTACTCTCAAGTAAAAGTGTTCAAAATACATAATCTGCTTTCCTGTCCTTGTGCATAACCTTACAAAAGTATGTAAGGAAGAGAAACGAGCAATTCGAATGATACGTATGGATCAGGAGCAGCTTTAAAATGAGACAGTGCCTCATAAGAGCAGCAGCAATAGCACTAAAGAGGCAGAAAGAACCAAGAGCAGCAGTAAATCTGGAGGGATATTACACTGTGTCAAATGCTGGCTGCCAGTAAACTGCAGCCTGGCGCTTTTCTTCGATGATTCTTAACACTGTCAAGTCCAATTTACACGGACCCTACACAACCCTGTTTCATTTCACTGAGGACTGACCGCCAGCGATTTGGCTGAGGGCAGGTGTATTGCAGGTAGTCTGTGAGTTTCCACTGACATGACAGAGCAATTAAATCACTTTCACAGGGTTTGCTGTGTTTACCCATGGGCTATGACTGTCATTTGCACATTTAGCAAAAGGAGAGTGGATATTCTCTGCTCAGAGGGAGAGGGGGAGCTGTGGCATGGTTTGCTCTCCGGCATTCAGGCAGTGAGTGGTAAAAACAGTGGATTAAAAGAAGGGTCATGGCCTTGCTGACGGGATTTTTCTGAAAACATAGCCGTGCCTGAAAGCATTGTTTTCATTTTTAAAAAAATAAATAAATATCAGTATCATAGGTGAATTATTACCAGTGGATGTAGGCTCTGGCACACATTAAAACCTGCTTAAAATGAGATTGCCTCTCTCTATCCACCCCCCTTCTGCAATACCAGACCTTGTAATAGTTTGGATTTTGCTCAGGAAGGAATTTAAAGCTTTGGTTAAGCATAAATATTAAAATTGAAAATTTTATCTATCAAACAAGGAGATTATATTGTAGCAAACCACAACAATACAACATTATAATGTCTATAAAATGTATTTGATGGCAAATGGTAAATGCATGTGGGTGGATGGCTGGGGAATTAAGTGTGCTTACATAATTATATTATGTATCACAATTTTAATTATTTTAATGACACTGATTTTTACATGGTAAGGTTTAATGTAATCTACTATGCTGTCAGCTAGCTCACTTCATAAACTGCTTACATAGAGGAGCACATTGATTGAACATAGATACCTGTTAAAACTTCTTTTATACATGAATAAAATCAAATTACAATTTCACTGGATGATCTGTCACATTATTTTTTAGATAATCACATTAAACAGTACCAATACCACAAATGAGGCTGAAGAGACCAGTTCAGTGACTCATGCTAGTTGAGTTGAGGCCTGGCAGACAGCTAGTGCCTATAGTAGCCTGTCACACCCTTAATCATGCATAACTCTAAGCTGTAATACAACTGAAATGGACGAGTTACATAGAACTAAACCCTCTCTCACGTTTGTCACAAGCAGGAAAAATGAGCTCAAGAAACCAATTTTTTTTTTTTTAAAAATTGGGACTTAAATGCAAATTTCTATTGGAATTTTAGGAATTTTAAAACAGGACACTGTTGTAAGCAAGCCTTAAGGAAACATTTCAGGCATTGCACTTTTTCTCACATATGCTTCCTACCGCCCAGTGTCATAACGTTAGCCAAACAATATAATAGTTAGGCCTTAATACAAAACTAGCACCACCTTCTAAAAGACTATATTCTCCTTATGATAAATTTTGCAATAGGCCACTGAATTATTTTTGCTAATGTATAAGCAGCATTTACTATTTAATCTAGTCACAGACAGAAGCCACAGTGTTTTGCTGATTACATTGCTTTATTGTGAAAGCTTGTAATTTATTGTCTTGTATTTTTTGCCTTTGACGTGACTCTAGAGGGCTGTTTTCATATTATTCTGCTCTATAAATGTTTGCATATTTATAGAGGCCTTATTTTAAAGGAGAAACAATATCAAACACTAGTTTTAATTAAAGCTGATTATTTTTGCATGTCATTAAATTTATACGGGATACTTTAGCAACAATCTTTATGGGTATTTTTGAATATAATGTTTTTGTTTTTTCATTTGTGACATTTAATATTTTAATCTGCACTGATTTTGTCATTTGTCACATGACTGACATCAGTAATGTTTTAAAGTAGAATTGTAAGTCTCATGGACTACTCTACCTTATGTTATTGTAAAAAATAGTGAGGTATACTATAGATGCTGTGGATAAAACTGTATTCAGTTCAGGGTAAAAGCTTTACTTGGGACTTGGTCAACAAATGCTGATTGTTGAATTTTCAAATGTTTAAGTCATTTGCATATCATTTATATTTTCAGCTACACAATTTCCCGAGTGTCCTTTTAATTGTCACTAACAGAACGTTTACTAGCATCAAAGCTACAGCTTTGTATTATTAGGGGAGTTTATAATGTCGTTGTTCTCTGCACATAAATTATGCTAACATGCACGCATACAGTTACTACATCTTACCAGCAACAGTCAGTTTATAGTCGCTGGTTGTTTCTGAGGTATTATACCGGCAGTCTTCCAAATGAACTCAAAATACTCACTAGATATTTCTCATTTATACAGTGTACAGTTACCCCGTTACTCTGTTTGGTTTACAAATAAAATCTGTTTGTGAATCTTTCCTCAAAACCTTGAAAATTTTACATTCCCACATCACATGCAGATTTATTTTTCATACGAATTGCTTTAATGTCTTTATAAAGCCACTGTGGGAACTTTTTTTACCAATTCAAATTTCTGTATGTCACTTTCATATGTTGTCTTTTTTTAAAAACAAATACCTGCAGTATTAGTACAAAGACATTATTTAATCTGCATTAAGCTTTAAGAACAATTTTATAAAATATCAGAATTCATACAGACTTTTTATCCATTAATTTTAACCCTGACGTGACTGATAAAATGGACAGTGTCTAATCAAACACACACACACACACACACACACACACACACACACACACACACACACACACACACACACACACACACACACACACACACATACATATAGTTAATAGTACCTGTTGCAATGTTTCAAAAAGAAGAAAAGGCATGGAATGTGTGATTGATCATGCAGCCTCTGTTGAGACTTTCGAGAGCTAAAAATTGTATGGAAAAGCCTCTCAAGATCCGCAGTGGAGACTGGCCTGGACTGCCGGCATTCCTCCTTAATCTCAGAGCTGCACACACCCTCAACATTTGTTCATATTCACCCTTTCCTTTCTCATGCAATCACACACCTCTAACCTCAGGGTCCTCTCTGCTAATATTCAGTCATATTAAATACAGTCTGTTTTTTGACTCTGCTTTGTATAACAGCTCTCTCAAAGATAAGATGTTGTAATAGATTTCAGAATGCTGTCATGGTCGAGGGGACGGCGACCTCTTGACAAAAATAGAAAGGAATGAAAGAGGTTAGTGTTTGAAGAAAGTGGGCTTTCTCCTTCATATCACCGATACATCTTTTTAGCTGTTTACACATACCATAGATTGTTAATTTCAATTGTAAAACTTAAAGCAAATCATCGTGGGATAACATGTTGCGCTGAAAATTACTTTTTCCATTTAGGAATATATATTTAAATAATACTTTTCAAACAAAAGTTTCATTTTTATTTTCTGACCAGTCTTTTAAAACAAACAGTTCAGACTGAATTTTTTTTTTTTAAATTCTACTTCAGTTAATTTATACATAAGCAGTGCGCTGTACTGTACACCCAACATGTACAGCGTAACTCACTCCCTATATTTACACTAAATATGTTTCTACCAGAGGTTTGTACTAATGCCACATAAGAGGGAGGAGATCCTTAACTCCCTAAAAATGACATCATTGCCACTCAGAGGTTTTCCAAATGTGGATGCTGAAATCTGACGCTACTTTTCTACATTTATAATTTTATCAAATTTGATTCCTTGAAATTTGGACAACTCCCAACACCACAGGCTCAAATTCAACCACAAATCCCCAAAACCTCTGCTCTGTTTTAAGGTTGTTTGTAGGCAATGTTCTCTATTCTCGCCTCCTCCTTCATAAGACTTGTTGCCACTGTCAGGTTCTTGTGTAATTTGATAGACTTCAGCTTTTCAGTCTCTTTCCTTCCTTAAGAATGGCTTCTTGACAGCCACCCTCGGACTCAAACCATTTCTGATGAGGCTCTTGGTGCTTTTCAAAGCATTGAGATGTACTGTACATAACTAGTTCTGCAGTTAGAGAACCTCCACAAGAGTTCTATGACAGTGTGTGTACAGTTGAATCCTGAACAGTGTGCCATGACAAAAACACATCGAAATGAATAGGCAATCAATCATTGAAGTGACTGAAGCCCCATCAGAGAACCCAGACTTCAAATAGGTCACAAAGCTTTGAACTTTTAATACCTGAATCTGTATTTTTTTTTTTTTTTAGTTTTTTTCACAGTCGTAATTTAAATCTCACTTAAAAAAAACGAATTTTCCTCTTCACTCTAAATTCCTGAGTAATGACTCATGCATGCTTAGTTGCGAGCCTGTTAATTATTCTAAAAATGTTTCATGCCCAGAAATTCCCTCAAATCTCACAAATCTCACATCAGCGATATGTTTTTTCTGATGTATGTTTGTCTGATGCTACACAAGTACACAGGCATGCCAACACGCATACACATGGAGTCATTAACAGCCAATGAGAATCACACAGAGTGGTGACAGACCAAGGAGATTCTTTCCCACTTCAAACATGCAGCCAAAAAAATAAAATAAAATAGTTTATCAAAATAAGCATGTACCAAATTATTAAGTAAAAGACATCTCTCAACAGAGTATCAAGTATACCAGATCAGACTATACCTCATTCAGCAATAAGAAACAGGGAGTGGTACAAGATGTTTGCTATTTCTTTGCATGGTAGTCACAACCCACCCAGAAATGTTTCTCTTATACACTGTAAAACCCAGCAGCTTTCCTGACTTCCATAAAATAGTTATGGGGTATGTGTGTGTTTCTCAAGCTCAGGTCATCTACCAGAGGCCTGGGAATTTGACGGTTCTGTACAATATCTTCTGGACAGAGACCTCTGATGGTGTGCTGTTTATATTTTAAAGTGGGAGTAACTAAACACCACTGCTGTATTTAATCATTAGCAATAAATAAAATCTATCTATGCTTTGCCTTTTGTCCTGTCTTTCTCTGCTCTCTTATTTTTCCCCTCATCCCCAACCAGCTGCCCGTCCCTGAGCTTTCTTCCTGTTAAAACTCTCCACTCCCCCCAACCGGCTGCAGCAGATGGCCCCGCCCCTCTCTGAGCCTGGTTCTGCCAGAGGTTTCTTCCTGTTAAAAGGGAGTTTTTCCTTCCCACTGTTGCCAAAGTGCTTGCTCATAGGGGGTCATGTGATTGTTGGGTTTTTCTCTGTATCTATTATTATTACAATATAAAGCGCCTTGAGGTAACTGTTGCTGTGATTTGGCACTGTATAAATAAAAGTGAACTGAACCGCTGTCTCAAATGCTCACTCATGTGAGGGGGTCATGTGATTGTTGTGGAGTCTTTATCTTACAGTGTAAAGCACCTTGAGACCACTGTTGTTGTGAACTGGTGCGATCCAACTTGAATTGATCATGAAATCTGCTGAAGTGATTCTTCACATTTTGGGGTTACAGCTCCTAATACTCCTATTACCACTGGGACCACTTTGGAAAATACCTTAAACATTTACTGCTCCAGTTGTTTCTTTTGTCCCCAGTATTTCTCTATTTTCTCATGTTGCTTTTTTCTGATTGCCAGATCTAACTCCAGTCTGGTACTTCCTTTTCTTGTTCCTCATCAATGTCTATCTTTAGCTGAGACACTCTTAGGTTAGTTCATCTCACGGAGCCATTTTCCTTCTATACTCATGGATGCTGTGTGTTTCTTCCTGGTTTGTGGCTCCACATCCATATGTCCGTCCATCCATCCATCCATTTTATCAACCACATCCAGTTCAGGGCCTCAGATGGCTAGAGTCTGCCTAACACGGTGAAATGCAGGCTGCAACATGTCATCAGTTCATCCCATGTTGTATGCCGCATATAAAATGCAGATAAATTAGCTTTTGAAATGGCTCATGCTTGTGATCATAAGTAACCTTATTAAATATGTTCTTTCATGTTAGCTCATCTCTGTGAGACATGCAGAACACGTCTAGTCTTTCAAGGCGTAACAAGCAATGAAATTTCAATGCATGCAGAAATCGAGCGTCAGCATTTCACGTGAAATATGTTTGTGGCTTTTAATTAAGCTACAGATTACTCTTGTTCCTTGATTTATTTACATTCACACAAAAGTGAATGTAACAAAAATGATACACTATATCATTTCAGTCTTTATAGTTCTGCAATAAGTTAAAGAGCTTATCTTTTTAGTGAGTTTCATGCCTTTTTTTATTATGATGTTCTTGTTTGCATAGTTTAGAAATCAGTTAGTTCTGTTGATAGCGAGTTCTGTTTCCCTATTTAGTTCTCAACTGTCTTGTCATTCATCTTCTGTTGAGTTCACGTCATGTTTCCATGTCACCATGCTTCCAGCTTTTCCCATGTTCAGGGTTTTTGTCTTTGTCTCGTTGTTTAGCATTCAGTTTCTCCCAGTTTAGTTCTAGTTAGTTTTGCCTTCGTGTGAATCCACCTTTTGTTTTGTACCTTTTCCCCAGCCACACATTATTGGCTCACCCTTTGTTAAATCATAGTTTTGCTCCAAGTGTCTGCATTTGGGTCCTCCTCTTCTCTCCACATGGTCTGCTTCCCCTGACAGTGTTAAACATGCATATGGTCATTGTACAACATGTTTTTACTTTGGCTGTGTCCAAATTCAGGGGAAGGATGCTCCAAAGGATCCTACCTACCTATGTCACGTAGGTAGGATCCTTCGACAGCCGGGTAGGCAGGAAGTGAATGGCTGTGGACAGCCTTCGTCACGTCGCTGTGACGTCATTGCCTCCAAATATGGCATTTGAAGCATCCTTCCCCTGAGTTTGGACACAGCCTTTGTCCAGTAGGATTTAGTATTCATCATCCTGGCACTAACACTAACACTGTTAATTTAAGGCAGCTATGGCACAAGCCTTACATTGGGTAGTGGTCTAATAAATTTGTTAACCACTTTTTTTATATTACTGTTCCAGTTCCTGTAATATGAAATCTTTTTGATCTGATTAACTTTTGGGGGGATTAAGTATGCACCACTTAAAAGTCCTTTTTTACTGAACTAATTTCTATTGTTTCATCATGAGTGTGTACATCTGATATCATCATACTGATCCCAGTGGGATAACAGGAAAGCTTCAGGGTGAACACTATCCATACAATCACTGTACTAAGTACTGTTAAGAAAGGCAATTGGTGAAAGGGGGTAATAAAAAAGATCAATAACTTCCTGGTTGTCCTGAGTGGGAGTCTGTGGAAAGTTCTTCTTGCATTAGCATATACTTTAGTAAAGCTAATTATATATTGCATTATACTAAGTCATTCTATGTTTGTTTACTTTGTAGCTGACGTTCAGTTGCTTGGATCATGTTTTATTCACCTTAATGTTAGAACAGCAAAGCTGTGACATTAGCTTTATGCAGTCAGTAGCAGGGCTGCTCTCTATCACCTTGTTTTTGTAGACAGATGAGGGTGGAGTCATGCTCTGCTTGGTCTAAAAATAAGACTTATCAAGTGAACTTCAAGCTCTCTTTTGTCATGTTTCGCTGTGTGGCAGGCAGGATGAGGACCCAAATGCAGGACCCCGAACACAGAAAAGTAAACTTAAAACAGCAGGTAAAACCTCCACTGAAATACAGGGAAACTAAACCAGAAACATGAAAACTAGGGGACTAAACTGTGACAGAGAACTGGGAAGTTACCAGGAGCACAGAGGAAACACACAGCACTGAGGCAGTATGATGGTACGTTACGACAGAGGAAAACACAAGGCTTAAATACACACAGGAGTAACGAGGGAATGGGAAACGGGGGAAACACAGCTGGGGCTAATCAGACATAATGAGACAAAGAGAAAGCAAAACTCAAAACAATAACCAGAGGACAAGGAACTATCAAAATAAAACAGGGCACAGGAGACAGGCATGGAAACGCGGACTTGACAAGGAGAAAACACCGAGGGAGGAGAACGAAGATCACTGAGAACTAAAGAAAACCAAAACTATGAACAACAATAATCAATGAATAGAATTTCAGAGCCTGAAACACATCTTTATTGAAGTTTTGACAACACAAGTAATTTGGATCTTGTTATAGTGTAACTTGTGTTTAGAATTTGTTTTTAAAAAAGACAAAAAAACAACTTTTTAGCATCTATCACGGAAACAGTTTATACATATTGCTGGAGAAAATCAAAAATACCTCAAATTCTCTTCTGGACTGATAATTCTTTAAGTTTTTTTCCCCAATTACATCAAGAATAGCAAGGACAATCCAGATGTAATCTAGATCCCAATCTATGCTATTAATCATTAGCTCAGTGAACAGAGTAAAGTGAGCTGAATCAGAGGAGCAAGATCATAGCATGTTTTGGCAAAGCATCTGGAGCAATGGCACAAGGCCAATCCCTCTTTCTCTACACTCATCCTTGCTTGAAGCTGATACATTTCTGCACAGATGTTGGTAAATTAGGGACACTTAAGTGAGGTCAACAGGCAGGAGTAGGGGACCAAATCTGTTCTTGTCCAGGGCTGATGCCATACTAGATGTAACAAGGGAGCGCTACATCATAGAGGCATAGTTCTTCAAAAGAAACCAACCGGGAACTTATTGGTCTGAATCCTATGTGCCACTCATCCCAGGAATGCTGGGATTTGTGACAGCTGTGGGCAGAGTAGCAACAGTCAGTCCATCTTGGCAACTGTAAAGGAGGAACAGGTGGAACAGAGCCCAGATCCAACTGGGTCCTGCATGTACGATTTGCTGAATTGACCAAAGCATCATATTATCATCATAATAATAATAATAAACAAATTTCCCACGTGTGGGACTAATAAAGGTTATCTTATCTTATCTTATCTTATCTTAATGCAGAAAAAAGCACTTTCATTATTTAAGTGGAGTGCTGCAAAATATGCGGTGAAAAACCTGCTACATAGCTGAATAAATCTTTGCGTTGTAAGAAGATGCAATCATTTTCGAATTTAAACTATGAGGATAGGGAAAGAAGTGTTACATTGAAGTGCCTTGGGAACACATTATTACCAAATGAGCTTTAAACAAAAGCATATCAGCCACCTTTTCACTGGAGATGTATTTGTATTCTAATGTGCTGCACATCTGATTAATTCTGACCCTGGGCAGTGCATCAAAAGTATATAATTAATCCATTTCCATTTCAGTAAGCCCTGGGGTGCTATGGTTTCATCATCAGAAAGGCTGAGAAAGAATTAGGCTCATAGTCTTTCCTGCGCCTCCTTTATTAATGCTCCTGTAATTGGGCACTTGACTCAAATACACACACCAAAATGCCTTGATTCATTAAACTGATGACTAAAAATAAAAAAGACTGGTATTTGTTAGGAATATTACACAAAGAAAGTCATGTACTGGAAACAAGTTCATTAATTTTAAGTGTCAATAGAACTGTTTTTTTGGCAAATGTTTGAGTACTGTACAGTATATCCAACCTGATGTTTAAAAAGACTTTTGTAAGGCCTTGAAGTTTCAAAGCACCTTTTCTTAACTGTAAACCCTTTCGATTTGTGTCATTATAAAAGTTTTAATTGAGAACTAATGCATTGTCATAATTGTTTTGGACTACTTGGATAACATTAAGTTGAAACAAATGTCTGACATAAAACGAAAGGAATGCCTTCTCTCTTGAAACTGAACCCTCAGCCCATGTTTTAACACTCTGCTCCACCTTCACTCTAACGTTGCTGCTCAGCTGGGGAAGGAGATTCGATTTTCCTCAGTACCACTTGCTGGAGACTGACTTATCTGGCTGAATATGATATCGTTTAGGTTTGCTCTGCTCTGTTCCTTTCCTGTAACCCCAATTCTCATGGGTTATAGACTGCAGCCAGTTATTGACTGAAATGGATGTTCACCCAAATATTAAAAGCAATCCTTATTTTAATTTGTCCAATTCATTTGAACCCCTAAAAAACGGGGAACTGTGCATAAAATGTCTATGATTCCTAAAAGTTAATGCAATAGTTTTATTAAACTTTTAAATTAAAGCTGAAAGTCTGCACTTCAGTGTTACTGCTTGATTGTTTGATTTAAAATCCACTGTGATGGTGTGCAGAGGCCAAACTACCACAAAATGTGCCATAAAAACCTATAAATCAAACTATAGTCTGCTCTTTTATGAATGATAGCTCTAATAGATGTGCTGGCTAGCACTGGGGTTAGGGGATTAAAAGTCCATGTTTTGCGCCATTTAGCCATGAAGTAAGATTTATCCAGCTAGCTAAACAAACTACTTCACATGCAGCAAGCCAACTCTAGTCACTAGAAAGAAAAATCAGCTATTATCTAGCTTAGAACTGGTTAAGCAGCTCACTAATTACAAAAACAGGGGTGTCAAAATCAGTACCACTGAGGGGTAAATAGGGAGATGAGACACATATCACTGGCCAAACATAGTTTAACGATGAGTCAAGTAAGCAAGATTTATAAACGGCTGGGTTATGGTCTTGATTTTCAAATGTCTGTATAAAATCATTGCCAAAAGAGTGAGCTGGTAACAATGTGCACCAACTCAATTTATTGTCAGTCAGTAAAGTCTAGTGATATAACTAAAAGTAAGTAAGTAACAGAAAGTTAACAGTTTCAACAACTGTCAGATTTTGCAGTTGTACAGTCTGTACAAGTGTGAGGTTTTGCTATGCATAGAAGGTGCACTGACTAATCATGCCCTTTGATTAGTCAGTGAACCTGAAAAAATAATAAAGACAGAATTCTTCCTCATCAAACATTTTATAGTGACTTTCACAGGTCTTGATAATCACTGTTCAGATATTTGACCGCGTTAGCAGAGATTCGGGTTACTGTAAATGCAGGACTCAGCAAGCTGGCCTGACACAAACTATAATGACCACAGAGTCTGACTGCTGGGGAGGAGAAAAACGGTTAGAATGTAGCAACATTAGGCAAGCAGATGACAGATGTGCAAAATTTGTCTAGCCTAGATGACTTAAATTATGAGCAGATTAGCAGCGTTCATTCAGTCTGTCAGTTCAGGGTTATCTGTGTGTGTGTGTGTGTGTGTGTGTGTGTGTGTGTGTGTGTGTGTGTGTGCAATGGAGAGAGAGAGTCTGTGTGCTGCATGACTGACATTTTATCTGTCAAACGCTACAATTTAAGCATATAACAGCCTGTTTTGGCTCATGTTGTTTAGACACCTTTATAAATTGAAGGCCCTGTACTGCAACCTGATTAATCCTCAAGACCTGAAAAGAACTTTTTGGATGTTTTCTTTGGTTATTGAATACAAGATGAGAAAGAATCCTCAGTCTGGCAAGTCATTTCCTTTTTCATTCCTATTTCATTAATGCTGCACGTGTTCTTCAGTCTTGCATTCCTTTTCTCCTCCTCATCATACACAATCAATCCTCCAGACGCTCCTTGACAGTATTAATTTTTGATTGGCAGATGAAGGCAAGTGCACTACAGAGACCTTTGGTCAAGGCGCTTATGAAATGCAGCTTGTAAAGATCCATCCGGCTCTCTGCTCCATGGCTCAGAGTCCACGTGTGGCTCGCTCATGCCTGCTGTCAGCTACCATTACCTAATTGGAATTGAGATGCATCTGGCTTTTTGTCGGCACTGCACTCCTGGTGGATGGAGATACCCTCGAAGCCTCACCCTACCCTCTGTCACCGAGGCTCTAATTCATGCCGTGCAGCTGGGTGAGGCTTTCTCACACCTGATGTGTATGCTCAAACAGTAATTTAAGGGAGAGAAAAAAGAAATGAGAGATGGCATCAAGCGGATCGCAGCAGACTACAGAAAGCCAGCTCCTGTGGTTCACCATGGTTAATAAGAGCACTGTTTAATTCATGAGATCTGTCATGCTACAGTGGCTTCATCGTCAGAGTTGGTTAAAAAAAATAGCAGCTTCTGTACTTCAAACTCTTCTATCTGTCAGGCTCAGTGACCTTGTAGCTCCAGGTCTGAGATCCATAGCGACAGTTCTGCAGCCACTCTTACATCCTCACAGCAGCGAGCTTCATGAAGCTGGATGAGCTATATCAACAAGCACGAAAAAGCTTGACTCACATTATTGATGGTGATTTTCTCCTCAGCATACACTCTGCAGAATGATTCCTCCTTGCATGGGAGAATATGTAAGTAGGCTCTCACACCAAATTGATTATAGCTTATTAATATCCATTAGCTTAGCACAGAAAGTACTGGCGAATGACCTCAATTTGCACTTTTTTAAGAGAACCAGAGCTCTGACTAAAGGAAATATTCACTGACTTGAAATAACTTTGTTCCATGATTTGGCCTTTCCTCCCACTGGTGTTTTTCTCTAAAATGCAAAAAACGATGATGGAAATGAAAGGATGATTTGGTTTGAGGGATTTGTAGAGTCTTGAGAGTTTTATAAGTGCCTCTTGCCTTTCTTTTTGCTACACTTATTTCCATATTTACAGATATCTTCAGTAGTTTCTCATGTAAGGGTTTTTTTTCTTTATCCCTGACAGAGGGGCTTTGGTTATCTCTTTTAACACAACAGAGAATAAAAGACTTGAGATTGAAAGGGTCATGTGGACAGCTTTGGTGAAATTTACAGCTTTCCCTTGAATACCAAAAGGTCTTCAGTCCTGAGAGGGATAGCTGATCTGTGACGTTCATTATTACTGAGAAGAGATGTGTAGGCCCCGCAGTGATCATACAGAAGACCAACATAATTTATCTGAAACAAAAGGCTGAATTATGCTTAGAAAGGCTTCTCAGCTCACTGCAGCAGTGGACTGGTTTTTGGACTAATCAGTAGAGACAATGCACATTAAAGACTAAGACTAAGAGAAGTCCTCAGCTGGACTGAATGGTATTATAGTGACCATTTGTAGCTGAAGATCAGTTCAGATCAAGAAAGGAAAATTACCTCAGTGAAGCAATTAATAAAAACATTCAGATAAAGCCGCTGCATTATCCACACCAGCAAAGAGGTGACTGAATGACTTTTGTATTTAAAAGGAATCTATGACAACTAGTTACCTTAATATCACAGCTGATTGTTGCCACGATTCCTCTGATGACTACCTAAGAGGTAGACTTATGACACAGTACACCACATGAAATAAATTAGCAGTATTTGTTCACTATAGTTTTAGTTCCAGAAAACCACAAAGTCAAGCTCAGCCAGAATCCTGGCACATCGTCTGATCTCACAGCCAGCCGACAGAAGCTACTTTAGTCTGTCCACAATCGCTGTGCATCTGCAAACAACTTTGCAGCCCAGCTCTACCACAGCTCCTCCTTTCGAACTGCATCTGACTTAATTACTGTCATAAGGTGACTCTGCTGCCTGCTGTGTTCTGTACCTGGGTCTCACTACTATTCTCTCCTCATGCAGCTTTGCATTTACACATGAAAGGATGGGGAACGAGGTACAGATCCATGCTGCTGCAAGTGGAAATGATCTTCTTGTAATACAGTGGTCATGATGGAAACAGCCCTAAAGAATAACCCTGCAACCTTGCCCCAAGCTTACATTTCCACAGCTTTGTAAAATTTTATTACTTGTGTAGGCCAGTTATAGAATGAAATAGCCTTTTGTCATATTTCAGTTTATTCTGCCATGAATTCAGAATCAGAATCAGAATCAGAATCAGAATACTTTATTGATCCCTGGGGGAAATTATTTTTTGTTACAGTGCTCCATTTTAAACCAACATTAAGACAAGACAGACAATACGCTAACTAAGAATAGTACAATATATACATATATATACATACATACATACATAAGTCACTTATAAATAAATATTTGGAAAAGAAACATGTGTAGTTGTAGCAGCAAACAGTGTGTTAAGTGGATGCGTTGTACAGGGAGATGGCCACAGGCAGGAATGATTTCCTGTGTCGTTCAGTGGTGCATTTTGGTAATCTCAGTCTCTCACTGAACGAGCTCCTGTGACTGACCAACATGTCATGGAGTGGGTGGGAGGTGTTATCCAACATTGTCTTTATCTTGGACAGCATCCGCCTCTCCGACACCACCTTGAGGGAGTCCAGCTCCATCCCCACAACATTGCTGGCCTTACGGATCAGTTTATTAAGTCTGTTGGCATCTGCGACCCTCAGCCTGCTCCCCCAGCATGCAACAGCATAGAGGATCGCACTGGCCACCACAGACTCATAGAAAATCCTCAGCATTTTCTGGCAGATGTTGAAGGACCTCAGTCGCCTCAAAAAATAGAGACGACTCTGGCCCTTCCTGTAAAGTGCTGTGGTGTTTTTAGCCCAGTCCAGTTTATTGTCAATGTGTACTCCAAGGTATTTATAGTCCTCCACAATGTCAACACTGACCCCCTGGATTGAAACAGGGGTCAAGTGTTTCCTGGTCTTCCTGAAGTCCACGATCAGTTCCTTGGTCTTTGCCACGTTGAGCTGCAGATGATTCTGCTCACACCACGTGACAAAGGAGTCGACCACAGCCCGGTACTCTGTCTCATCATCCCTGCTGATGCATCCAACCACCGCAGAGTCATCAGAAAACTTCTGAAGATGGCAGGTCTCTGTGCAGTGGCTGAAGTCTGTGGTGTAGAGGGTGAAGAGGAAGGGGGAGAGGACAGTCCCCTGTGGTGCCCCTGTGTTTCTAATCACCTTGTCAGACACACACTGTGGGAGACGTACATATTGTGGTCTTCCTGTCAGGTAATCAACAATCCAGGACACCAGAGAAGCATCCACCTGCATCGCTGCTAACTTATCACCCAGGAGGGTCGGCCTGATGGTGTTGAAAGCACTGGAAAAGTCAAAAAACATGACCCTCACAGTGCTCGCCGGCTGGTCCAGATGGGTGTAGACACGATTGAGCAGGTAGATGATGGCGTCCTCTGTTCCGAGACGAGGCTGATAAGCGAACTGAAGGGGATCCAGATGTGGTCTTACTATGGGTCGCAGCTGGTCCAGGATGAGCCTTTCCAGGGTCTTCATGATGTGGGAGGTCAGTGCCACGGGCCTGTAATCCTGGGGGCCACTGGGACGAGGCGTCTTTGGTACAGGGACGAGGCATGATGTCTTCCACATCACCGGGACCCTCTGCAGACTCAGACTCAGCATAAACAGTTTATGAAAGACTCCACACAGCTGGGGGGCACAGGCCTTGAGGACAAGGGGACTCACTCCGTCTGGTCCAGCAGACTTGCCTGAGTGAAGTCTCCTCATTTGCATCTCAGACGTCTGGGTTATAATTCTGTGCCTGATTTATAACTGTTTAGAATCAAAAAGAACAAATTTGCTAATAAATGTTTCTTTTCCTGAAGATATGCCATCAACAAACTATAGCAAGTTAGACTAAAATGTCAGAACTCTTAGTCACAGCTCAATTTCTTTTTACAGAACCTCAATGTGCATCTTTCCCCTGATCTTTTGAGTCACATCTGTCCCTCTCCAGGGCTGTGTAGAAAATCTAGAATAAAAAAGTGATTTGTTTTAATTTAGTATCATCACCATCATGAATTCAGTCAACAGGAAATATCTGCATAGGCGAACATATAAACTTATTCATTAAAACAGATCACGGACTCATCCTTATTCATGCCTCCTTTGTCAGTGTTCTTTGTATATAGGAACAGACACATGTGGGAATGTGTTAAACTTCAACCTGCACATGTTATTTCTGGACTCTGTCTGCCTCTGGTTTCTGTCAAGAAATTCATTTTTTCAAGAGGTGCAAGTGTTCAGTTTCTCACCAGTTCTCAGTGTAATGCGGACTGCTGAAGTCCATAAAGAGCACAAGCAGCACATCATTACCTGATGCCGGACTCAGTTACTGTGGGAACAGTATAAAATTTACAGAGCTTCACCTTTCAGTGTTTTTGTCCATTCCAGCCTAAGGTTAAAGCAACAGCAGCACTCCGCTGTGATGAACAGTTGCAGCCTGCTCATGATTTTGCAAGCATGCAGTACAAGGTGCAGTGATAGGTTCCTATGGAGATTTTCAAGTGTAATTCAATTTAGTTCAAATAAGTTTTTCTGTATAGACCCTATAGTAATCAGTGGGCTCATATGACCCCCTATGAGCACAAATGTTCTTGAGAGTGGGAAGGAAAAACTCCCTTTTAACAGGAAGAACCCTCTGGAAGAACCAGGCTCAGAGCCGGGTGGCCACCCACCGTGACTGGTTGGAGGTGAGGAGGGGAAGCCAGGACAAAGACAGACTGTGGAAGAGAGCCAGAGATTAATAGTAACTAATTATTAGATGTAAAGTGGTGAATAAACACAGAGTGATTGAAAAGGTGAGTGAAGAAGTCACAAACACTCAGGCCCAGCAGCCTGGATCTATTGTAGTGCAATTAAAGGTGGACTCAGGGTCACCTGATCCAGCCCTAACTATAAGCTTTATTAAAAATGAAAGTCTTAAGCCTAATCTTAAAAGTAGAGGGTGTATGTCTCCGTCTCCTGAATTCAAACTGAGACCTTATTCCACAGAAGAGGGGCCTGGAAACCAAAGGCTCTGCTTGTTATTCTACTTTTAAATACTCTACCTTACCACAAGTTAACCAGAGCTCTGAGAGCAAAGTGCTCAATTGGGGTGATATAGTACTAAAAGTTTATTAAGATAAGATGGGGTCTGATTATTCAAGACTATCTGTGTGACGACCCTCCGAGCCTCACTCATAGCTTTGCTAGTATAACATAATCATGGTAGCTTGCACTGAGGTCTCTTGGGAAAATGAAACCTGCTTCAGGACTTCCATTTAAACACCTAGTATTTCTCAAACAGACAGCTAGGTCTCACATCAACACGCTCACTCCTCCTCCGCCTCTGCCGTAATGACTTACGCCTAGATGACCTCACGGAAGCTTACTGAGGGGGCTTCACCTACCTTGTC
This sequence comes from Mchenga conophoros, assembly GCF_057382185.1. Classification (NCBI taxonomy): domain Eukaryota; kingdom Metazoa; phylum Chordata; class Actinopteri; order Cichliformes; family Cichlidae; genus Mchenga; species Mchenga conophoros. The sequence continues at coordinate 4,735,255 of NC_140535.1, read as the reverse complement.
CTCACTGACCACCTCCCACAGTGCCATCTGGAACCTTTTTTTTCAAATAACAGAGGTCTTCTCTCTGTATGCGCTTGCCTGTTTATTTGACTGTGCATCAGTGCCTGTGTGCTCTGAAGCGTTGAGCAGCTCTGCACTGACAACCATGTAAACACTGCTCTGTGGCAAATTACGGATCTCACCTTTTATCTAACAGTAAAATCTGAACGATCCAGGGTGCATGTTTTCCACCCCCTTCTGTGTGCCTATCAGAATAAATTCACTTATTAAGAACACTAGAAAAATAGGCTTTGTTCTTATACAAAGCCTATAAATATTCATTGATATTTACTAAAGATGATTCCTTGATGATGAATTAGAACGATATATACTTATGTTTACTTTGCAATAAATATTTGATTTATAAATATTCTCTTCATCCAACAGGAAAATAACTTGAAACATTACATATGTGTATCTGCGGGTTTCATTTTAGCTCTGACTTCCTTTTTACCTGTCGAGGATCAAGGTGGTGGTCGTGGTATGACTATGTCTAAGCACATTGGTTAAGCTAGTAAGCGAAGACCAGTGTTATAGTTCATGTTTCTGTGACAGATGTGTGGCAAAGCATAAGAAATGATTAGTTGAGACATATTGTGTCCCCCTGAGAAAAAGTGTACGACTTCTTTGGTCTGAATTTGCTTTATACTTTCTATTTATTTTGCTGGCCCCATGCTTTAGATTCCCCCAAGCCTGACTTTACAGGCCTGTGCTGGAATTACTAAGACTGGAGAAACGCTATTATTAACCCGAAGAAATCCAAGCGTACCCTGTATGCCGCAGATTATTTTTCTGTTTTTACTTTGAGGGATAGAGGGGCATGGGGCGAGATGCTGCCATGGAGAATTTTGTGTGACAGAAGCTTTCAGTTTGTCTGTCTATCACTTTGTTAGATGTGAGACATGTAGGATATAAATACACTGCCTAGATACCCTTGTCTCCATCCTTCGCCAACCCCACCCCCCCTCACGTGGTCCTCTGATTGCACATTGCCCGCCTCCCATGGCTCCTCATGGAGGCTGGAGGTCCGCCTGAGTGCTAAGAGTACTTTGCCCTCCATGACTCTGATAAGGACCTCAAAATAGCAAAAGCCTCCGTCAGTGTCAAATTGGCCAGCCACTGCAGTGTAATGAGCAAAACCACTGACAGGGCAGATGCAGCACTTTTATTGCATTAGCCTTGTCTTCGTTTCTGTCTCCATGTCTATGAGGAGAGAAGAGAAATTAGAAAAAACATATGTGAACTGGCAGAGCAGGATCTATTTTACTGGCCTAGAGAAGTGTACCTTTTAGGAAACATGTAACATTGCAGCACACAGTTGTTTGGTCTCTGGATCCACGTCTATTTTACTGGTCAGATAAAATGTCTTCACCATGTAGACAGACAAGCTGAGCTGCATGCAGTGACCCAGATAAAACACCTGGGGCCAGCAGGGAAAAAGACTGCACACACAAGAAAGAGCTTCGGTAAAGGGTGAAATAAACATAAGATATATTGTACATTTTATTTTATTGTTTTAAGTTCTACGTGGAGGTTTTACAGTGCTTGCTGTGGATATAAAAGCCACCCACACAATTCCACCAAGTTCACAATTCAGTTGTGATTAAATGATCATATCTATAGTGCAAATAATAAAAAGTTTTTTCCAGTCTCAGATCACATTAGCCTGAATTGATTTTAAACATCAGTTATTTCCCATAATAGCAAACCATAACCAGACCTTAACATCTCCTCATTAAAGGAAATGACCTGAGCTATTTCTGTGTTTTAAATTCACACATTAAATAGTGAGACTAGAGCTACACTAGTCTGTCTTTTTACAGTTTTTGCCCGTTGCTTGAACACTATAAACCCATGCTCAGACTAAAGTAACACAACGTGAAGCTTTTGTTACCATACCTCAAACACATGTACCCATACCTTAAACAAAAGCGCTGCTTTGCACCCCAGTACCAATTATGCAACACTCCTACTCCTTTATGCAACACACCTACCCCTTTATGCAACACACATGGTCCTGCATGCTACACTCTATTTCATACATAAGACACTTCGCTCACAAAATGAAATCTCAGGGTGCCATTCGGAAAACACATGTATCCAAAATACAAAACACATCGGATAATTGCAACCACTCAAATACACACCTGAAGGCACGTACTTGCAAAACCGAACACCAATTAGCCAACTACAAAAAGCCCTCAGCGTAGCCATTTCAAGAACTTTGCAAGCATGGATGGAGGGAGAGCAAGAGGAAGAGGAAGAGGTAGAGGAGGAGGAGGAAGAGGAGGAGAAGGCCGAAGAGGCCATGAACGGACCCATATTTCTGATGAAATAAGAGCAACTTTGGTGGACCATGTCATCAACCATGGCCTGACTATGAGGGAAGCTGGGCAGAGAGTCCACCCACATCTAAGCCGCTTCACAGTGGCATCTGTAATACGAACATTCCGACTAGAAAACAGGTATGTCTTCACCTCCATACCTTCTGCTCTACTCAGATGGTTTCATAGCACTGTTCTACAGTATATCACATTACCATATCAAGTGTACGGGGTGCTAATGCTCCTTTTGCAGCCAAAGTGGCTGATTCCTTATATTGAAGTACAGTGTTGTACAGTGGATGACACAGTACATACAGTAAAGTATTGTAAGAAAAATAAGCAAACCGATGACAATATGTGGTTGTATTCCTCCAGAATGACCCGAAGACCTTCTGGGGGAGGACGGCAACGCCTGTTCACACAACAGCAGGAACTTGCCGTTGTGGACCTAGTGAGGGCAGACAATGCCATCCGTCTCCACCAGCTACGACGGAAAATACTTGCAGACAGGCGAGTGTTCAGCAACATAAACCATGTGAGCATCACCACCATCAGACGCATCTTGGGTAAACTCAGCATCACCATGAAGCAGCTCTACAGAGTCCCATTCGAGAGGAACAGTGACAGGGTTTCGACATGCAAGAGGATATTTTCCCCGGTGCCTAGCGGGAGAGGACACTGCTTGCGATGTTGATGAGGTCCTGTGGCCAGACCCCAACAGACGGCGGGATCCATGAGCCCACTTATGCACAATTGTCATGGTTTTTTGTGTTTACAGTATAGTGTTTTTTCTATTGCAGTATTATTGTGTTGTGGTTTTTTTATTTTTTGCTTTATCTGAATTCATGGTACTGCGATGTACACTATTGAGTAGGTCTATTTGCGTTTTTGGTTGTTTGGAAATGTGTCTCCTGTAAATGTGCCTTCTGAATAAACAATGGAAATCAAGGACTGCAGTGTTTTATATAAAGAAGACTAGTGTGTTCCCCCTGATCTGTAAGTGTTTGCATATGATGCAAGTATGTGTCATTTTGTCAACAGAGTTACATTTTGACAGAGGAATGTTAGGTTTTGACAGCAGAGTTTAGGTTTTGGGAGTAGAGTTTCATTTTGGCACAGATGTGTATGGTATATTTCCCAGTGTTGTGTCGTGTTTACTTGTGTTTAGAGTTTTGGCACAATGAGCGACGTTTTGCCAAATGTGTTCAAGCAACGGGCAAAAACTGTAACAGCTTTTTTTGGACAAGTTTGTAATGCTGGTCAAGTTACACTCCATAGACACAATACATTTAGAAAAAGTTTCACAGGCGTGTTATTATTTGACTACGTGGCAGGATTAGTAAAAGCAAACTTTTATCCACCGAGTAAATGTTTCCACGTCTCTTGTTCTCTGCTGCCACTCACGTGGTTCTGTGCCATTATATGCCTGTCCCGAGTGAAATTACTTCAAAATATCATGAGACAAGTAGGAAAAAGAGACAAGTTAGAAAAGAGGGACGCGATCAATTTCTTAGTACAGTTTGCAACACAAAACTGCAAGAAACCACAAGCGTAGCCATAAATTAAGTGAAACTGAGATCTGGCAGACACACACCTGGATAACTGACAACTTCACTCCCTCAGACATAGACACAAGGATTCATTTTTCACAAAAATGCTAGCTGGCAGAAAAAGTCCATATGTATTAATGTGTGGTTCAGAAATGCCAAGATGCTTTCAGAGTCGGACCAGCGAGGCAGACAGAAAATGAACCAGACCACTGAGCTTGTTCACTCTGTGTATGAACATAGAATACTACACTAAATGATTTACTAATGCACTGACTCTGAAATGGAGTAACAGTGCATTATGTGAAAAAGCATGTCAGCCCTTAAGATATGAGTTAATTACTCAGTTGGTGAATCTTTGACTGTGTGAGGAGCTGAATCAGCAAAGTCCACAGAGCTTAAACAGCTGACTCTGTTGCCTTTCCATTATCAGCACTGAAGTGGTTTTGTGCCAAAACCGATCAATGACATCTAAACGTATGTAGATAGAGGTATTATTACTACATTAGGTTGTCCCTAATCTGTGTTCAGGGAATGTTGCCTATACTTAGAAAGTCTAGAAATACAAAAAATATAGTTTGAACTGTCAAAAGCATTGTCTCTCTGTCCCCTGATGTTATAATTGGGCAAAAACCCTGTTATAATCCTTTGGAGGTCAGTTACCTCAGCAGGGTAAGAAATAGACCTCAGAACAAACAGTCACTAGTTTGAGTCTTTCTTGTGTAAATAGGGTCTGTTCATGACTTCTCATAAGAAAGATTTATTTAAATTATTTTGTTCTAATAGTTTAAAAATAACATAAACCATTTTTTTCATACATTTTAAGAAAGCTGTCCAAGCAGCATTCAGTATGTGAACATCCAGTCTTTAGTGTTGGCATTGTTTTTCATTTGTGGCTACTTTTTTGCCTAAGACTAGACATTGAAAAAAGATGGTGAGCAAATGGTTTTTAAACTTTGAAATGCCATCCATCCATCCATCCATTTAAATTCTTAAATGCTGGAGCCTATCCCAGCTGTCATAGGGCGAGAGGCGGGGTACACCCTGGACAGATTGCCAGTCTGTCACAGGGCTAACACACAGGGATAGACAACCACCATGCCATGCCACCGTGCTGGCCACTGTAGGGCCAGCACGGTGGCATGGTGCCTCATTGACTAAGGGACCATGGCAGATAGCTGAAAAAGGCATCAGAAATTATTTTGGTATCCTAAATCTTTCTCTCCAATTTTGGACCAGCTTCATGTCTAAACTTAGCAGATCCAAGTATTTTATATAATCCAGTTTTTTTACTATGGGTGATTGGTATAAAGCATATAATAGAAAAATGTGTTCACAGTGTAAATTTTAGATGAGAGTCAGATGTATTGCCATACATTGAAAAGCCCCATTTTCTATGTCTTTGACCATATGTTTCATAATATGGCCATAATTTGCCATACACAGAATCCAGTTGGCATGCTGGCTTTCAGAGTTATTATTGGGCTGTACACTGTGACAAACATGGATACTACAGGCCAGAGGTGTGGACTCGAGTCACATGACTTGGACTCGAGTCAGACTCGAGTCATTAATTTTATGACTTTAGACTTGACTTGAAAAAATGTTCTAAGACTTGTGACTTGACTTGGACTTTTACACCAATGACTTGGGACTTGAATTGGACTTGAACCGGTTTACTTGAAAAGACTTGATATTTTACCCCAAATATAAAATTTAACATGCATATTATATAGAGATTGAAAATGTGACGTCAATCACGGGTAGAACCGCAAAGGATTCTGGGAACTCGTGGCAAGCGGTACTAGCGCACGCAGGCTTTCAATTAAAATCAGTTATACAGCGATAAAAAGAAACACAAAAATGTCAAGAAGCCGTTGTATTATTAACTGCAATAGCCGGTCGCATGACAGCCACGGGAAGCCGACGGGTAAAGAGATCGGTTGTTATCGGATTACGTCGTTGAAGAGAAATTGTTCGAGCCATGTTTCCGAAGTAACAAAGATGCGACGGATGGCCTGGATTGCAGCCATTCAAAGATCAAATATAACGTCCCAGAACACTCCAGCTCACAGGTTAGTCTGCTCCAAGCATTTACACGAAGGTCAGTGTTTTTTAGTAGTTAATACGTCATTTTCATAACATAATTGGTGATATAGGTTACAAGCAAGTCTGGCGCTGAACAGAAATTGTCGCGCTATGCTCCTTTATTTATTGTGCATAAATAGTGAATTGTCCTGACACAATATTGCGTTTCGCTTCTGTTATTATGGTACATTGACAAAAACATATACTTTTATTCACAGGATAAAACAGGTTTTTTGTATCACTAATTGCCCAGTGCGATTACAGCATACAATATTGTTGTCACTGCTACATTTCTGTGATGGGTACCAGAAATTATTTCCACTACTAATTAATTACCGTTGAGCTCAAAGGTCCTATTAATAAACGGTTAAGGAATGTATATTTATGACGACGATTTGTGAGACTGGTAAACTTATGATACGTACGATGGTCTTTCGTTCGACACGGTGCGTTTCAAGGTCCTGCACCCATCCGTCGGTAAACTGTACCTGGGCTTGTTGCAGTGACCGGAAGTTACTAAACTTCATGAGTGTGTGCACTCACTCCAAGAACCGTATGATTATAAATATGCATATAAATATGCTACGATGAGATAGCTGACTTCATCTAACTAGCAAATGTTGTCCAGGCTACGTTGGTGATACAGTTTTTTTTAATGTGTATGATATTTTTCTCATGCGATTTTAAAGCCGGTCCTACAACCGCATCCAAGAATAACATGCAGCGTATCTCAGAACTGTCGGTGAAAATTATTCTTGGAGCTAGGTTTAATTGAGCTGCATTTTAAAGAGGTGCAATTTCACAATTTGTGTATATTTTCTAAGTTCACTATTTTGTCATGTGTTGAGAAAAACACAGATTTTAAAATTACATGGTCTAATATTTACATTTAGCATAACTGCAACATTATTTTTTCGTTGTTTTTTTTTTAAAGACTCGAAAGGACTTGAAATTCAAAGTTTCAGACTTGTGACTTGACTCGGACTTTTACACCAGTGACTTGAGACTCGACTCTGACTTGCCTGACATTACTTGAGACTTGACTTGAGACTTGAGGATAAAGACTTGAGACTTACTTGAGACTTGCAAAACAATGACTTGGTCCCACCTCTGCTACAGGCACAGTCTAAATGAATGTACTCCCTAGGACTAGCTGTTGGTCCTACCAAAACGATAAATATTTTTCCACAAGCAGTAAATGCAAGACCCTCTAAATTTCAAGGTGGACACACAATCAGGTGTGTGTGTGTGTGTGTGTGTGTGTGTGTGTGTGTGTGTGTGTGTGTGTGTGTGTGTGTGTGTGTGTGTGTGTGTGTGTTGTGCTTTATCCATCCATCCTCTTCCGCTTGTCCTTAACTAAAATTAACTTTAATGTCAAGCTATTTGATAAGTGACCATTGACTACAATCATTGCAGGCAGAGGAAGGATTTGGTGCAGACCAACTTTTAATATTATTATTTATCAAATTCTTTTATTACAGAGCTTAACATGGAACAATGGAGCACTTGTGACCTCTACTAGCATTTAGCAGCAACCCTATTTTGGTAGTTGACTGCACTGCTACAATGCTGCTAATGAGCCCAGCATACCAGGGCTGTTTCCATGCTTCCTAAAAGGCCATGTGACAATTTTGTATATCATAACCTATCTGGCTTTCATGGTCCATAGAAGATGAGACTACTGACTTTTTCATTTTTCATTTTTCTTATTCATTGAACCTTTTTAACATTTTAATAGATTGGAATCAAAGTGTGTACAGATATTAAATAAACCCCTCTAGAAGTTCAGATAATTAATGAACCAAATTAACACGAGTCTATGCACCGATGTCCTTCTGTCTAAATTTAAATGTTCTATTTTTTTTTTCAATTACAGTTGTGTGCATTCTTGCTTAGTATGATGCAAAACTATCATTGCCAAGACCCAAGAAGAACTCCACTTCGTGAAACACAAGTGTTTGCTGCAAATACCAGCAATGCTGGTGAATGTTGACTCTCTTTTGGCAAAGCGAGCTGAGGGGATTTTGTTTCATCTACTTGCAAAAGCGCCAAAGCATCCATCTGGTATTTGAAAAGCTGTACATCCAATGAGTAAATCCAGTCACAATATTGCAATATTGCCTTTGATCACTGTGGGAATTTCCAAGTGGAGATGTTAGATGCATGCCAGTGCGAGAGGAAAAACAAATGGCTTGCCTGGGGTGAGAGAGCAGCCGAAGGCTTGTGTGCAGTCTGCTGGTACACGTGTCTGGCTTTGGCTATAATGAGGACACCACAGAGTCACTGTTTGTAGTGTTTACGGCAACTGGGGCACCTCAAGGTCACACAGAGTCACAATACACAGCAGGAAGTTTTTTCAAAAGCAAACAATTTGTCTATTACTGCTCACGTTTATATGCATGAGCATCACTGAAGTTTATGTCTTGATACATGCTCAATCATCCAGGTAAGTAAATCCCAAAAGATTGATTCTGTTCATCTGGACGTAACGTTTTCAGTGGGAGAAACGTTTCGTCAGGTGACTTCTTCAGTCTCAGCTGACTGCAGGTTTCCCCAACCTCATAAATACTACATTTGCACAATGACTGAAACCAGCCCACTGAATGAGCAATGGGCTGGGAGGTCAGTTCCTTGATCACTGAAGTTTAAACTTTTCACACGCTTCCAAGTCATCGGTTCTAAAAGCAACCTGTTCAGGCACCAAATAATTTGGCTTGTTGCCACTTTACACCTTCCTATTAGACCATGTAGTTACTGTACATAATGAAAGTTTTATGCAGGAATTACAGCCCCATCATTTGCAACAATTTTCTAAACCTCAGGAATCTTTCAGCCATGATTCACGTCCTGAACTATCCCTGTAAATCCCTGGGAACACCAACACCCACAGACTGTATGCTCACACCGGAGTGATTGAAAACACCTGCTAGATCCTGCTACTGCTACTTTTTACTCAGAGATTTGTAACATTTTGCTCAATAAATGAATATATAATAAAAGCTGGTGTTTCCATTTGTTTAATTGAGTTGTCTTAATCTATTTTTTGGTTGTTGTTTGAAATTCAGAAACCCTATATAATAGTTTTAGTCTTTAGATGCTCATTAACCTGATTGAACAGGGATAGTTTCCTGCTCCTGCAGTGGACTTCAAAAGTGTTCTTCCTGAACTTAGAGGCTAATGGTAACAGCAGTGATTATTTAGAAGTTAAGATAATGATTCACTTTGAAAGGTAATATTGCTTTTAGCTACAGTGCAGTCATCATTGCAGAGACACTAAAACCACTTATGTGATTCCCTGGTGTCATTTTGATGGAAGAATAACCATCACTGTTATGTGATTAGTTTTAGAAACTTTATCTCTTTATTTCTCTCAACTTTACAGTTTTTGCCCACTGCTTGAACACATTTTGCAAAACTCCGCTCTGTGCCAAAACTGTACACACAAGTACACATGACACAACACTGGGAAATATACCATTCACATCTGTGCCAAATTGAAACTCTACTCCCAAAACCTAAACTCTGCTGTCAAAACCTGACATTCCTTTGTCAAAATGTAACTCTGTTGACAAAATGACACATACTTGCATCATATGCAAACACTGACAGATCAGGGGGAACACACTACTCTTCTTTATATAAAACACTGCAGTCCTTGATTTCCATTGTTTATTCAGAAGGCACATTTACAGGAGACACATTTTCAAACAACCAAAAACGCAAATAGACCTACTCAATATTGTACATTGCAGTACCATGAATTCAGATAAAGCAAAAAAAAACAACAACAACACAATAATACTGCAATAGAAAAAACACTATACTGTAAACACAAAAAACCATGACAATTGTGCATAAGTGGGCTCATGGATCCCGCCGTCTGTTGGGGTCTGGCCACAGGACCTCATCAACATCGCAAGCTATGTCCTCTCCCGCTAGGCACCGGGGAAAATATCCTCTTGCATGTCGAAACCATCCATGGATTGCTGTCACCTGAATGTCGCCGCAGGCCTGTTCCATTGCCTGCAGAAGAGGCATGCGGGCATGTGGTTGGCGGTCATATACTCGCCATCTCCAAGCCGAAAAAAATTCCTCTATAGGGTTCACAAATGGTGAGTAAGGGGGCAAGTATACCACTTCAAATTGATTGTGGTTTGAGAACCAGGCCTGGACCAGAGCAGCCCGATGGAAACTGACATTATCCCATATCACCACAAACCTGGGCTGATCTGGTCTGTTCTGTACAACTATATCATGGAGAGTATCTAGAAATGTGAGTATGTGTTGGCTATTGTATGGACCTAGTATTGCATGATGGTGCAGAAGCCCTCGAAGGCATATGGCGGCACATAATGTGATGTTTCCCCCGCGCTGCCCTGGGACGTGCACAATTGCCCTTTGGCCAATTACATTACGACCCCGTCGTCTTGTTTTGCTCAGGTCGAATCCAGCTTCATCAATGAAAATGTATTCATGAGGCTGTGCAGCTCCATCCATGGCCATGATCCTCTGAAAAAAAGGGGAACATATCACTGTACTACAGTGCTACACATACAGCACCCTCACCCCATCACACAGGTACCTGTGTAGCTCTCAGAATAGATCCATGTGGTACTGATATGGTACATATTCAGCTGCTACTGGACTTCACCAATACTCTATTGTAAATGTAAGGGACAGTTACACGTACCCGTACATATTCAGCTCGAAGTCCTTTGACCGTGTCACTGTTCCTCTCGAATGGGACTCTGTAGAGCTGCTTCATGGTGATGCTGTGTTTTCCCAAGATGCGTCTGATGGTGGTGATGCTCACATGGTCTATGTTGCTGAACACTTGCCTGTCTGCAAGTATTTTCCGTCGTAGCTGGTGGAGACGGATGGCATTGTCTGCCCTCACTAGGTCCACAACGGCAAGTTCCTGCTGTTGTGTGAACAGGCGTTGCCGTCCTCCCCCAGAAGGTCTTCGAGTCATTCTGGAGAAATACAACCACATATTGTCATCGGTTTGCTTATTTTTCTTACAATACTTTACTGTATGTACTGTGTCATCCACTGTACAACACTGTACTTCAATATAAGGAATCAGCCACTTTGGCTGCAAAAGGAGCATTAGCACCCCGTACACTTGATATGGTAATGTGATATACTGTAGAACAGTGCTATGAAACCATCTGAGTAGAGCAGAAGGTATGGAGGTGAAGACATACCTGTTTTCTAGTCGGAATGTTCGTATTACAGATGCCACTGTGAAGCGGCTTAGATGTTCTCTGCCCAGCTTCCCTCATAGTCAGGCCATGGTTGATGACATGGTCCACCAAAGTTGCTCTTATTTCATCAGAAATATGGGTCCGTGCATGGCCTCTTCGGCCTCCTCCTCCTCTTCCTCCTCCTCCTCTACCTCTTCCTCTTCCTCTTCCTCTTGCTCTCCCTCCATCCATGCTTGCAAAGTTCTCTGTCAGTGCGCCCCAGGGTGGCTGTGGCTACAATGTAGCTTGCCATCACCAGTGTGTGAATGTGTGTGTGAATGGGTGGATGACTGGATATGTAAAGCGCTTTGGGGTCCTTAAGGACGAGTAAAGCGCTATATAAATACAGGCCATTTACCATTTACCATTCTTGAAATGGCTACGCTGAGGGCTTTTTGTAGTTGGCTAATTGGTGTTCGGTTTTGCAAGTAAGTGCCTTCAGGTGTGTATTTGAGTGGTTGCAATTACCCGATGTGTTTTGTATTTTGGATACATGTGTTTTCCGAATGGCACCCTGAAATTTCATTTTGTGAGCGAAGTGTCTTATGTATGAAATGGAGTGTAGCATGCAGGACCATGTGTGTTGCATAATTGGAACTGGGGTGCAAAGCAGCGCTTTTGTTTAAGGTAGGGGTACATGTGTTTGAGGTATGGTAACAAAAGCTTCAACTTGTGTTACTTTAGTCTAGGCATGGGTTCATGGTGTTCAAGCAACGGGCAAAAACTGTAATAGGGTAACATAATATTACTCTGCATTTTTTAAGAAGGCAATATCCTCATTGCTGTTTTATTCAACCGGGGTTAATCCGCTGCCTGACATGTCTCGCTCACCCTGTCCATCCAATTCCCAACAAGTGTGGTAAAAGTAAGATTGGCTGAGTAAGAAAGAGGGGGGGGATTTGTGAACACAATGTAGGTTTAGTGAAGGCAGCTGGAGTTTTGAGTGAATGGAGAAAGAAGGAGTGTTGTTCTGAGTGCTAGAAGTAAATCTGAGACTTCAAGAAGTCTCCAGCCACCTCTATTATTCAAAAGACACAAGGAACACAATGAAAACAAAAGAGGCAGTGGACTGTGTATAGACGTGTGTGTGTGTGTGTGTGTGTGTGTGTGTGTGTGTGTGTGTGTGTGTGTGTGTGTGTGTGTGTGTGTGTGTATGTGTGTGTGTGTGTGTGTTGTGCTTGGTTCAACTTCTTACCATGTCAAACTAGAATGTTTGATGCAGTCGGTGCATAATTCAGAAGCATTGTATCTGCCTATACTCTCTGGGACAAATTATACTATAGACCAACCAGAGGCATCAGTTTTGTTCCGTTTTTAATTCAGCTTAGTTCAGATTCCAAAGGGGATTTTCTTTTTGTGAGAACATTTATAGTATTAAGGGCAGCGGGCATCAATTTATATTTAAGGTGCTGATGCTGATTCAGTTCACTCACTGCAGTCTACCTTCTTTACCAGCTTTATAGCATCTAGGGTTTTAAAATCAGTTCTACAGCTCAAATGACATCTTTCTGAAGTCAATTAGTTAAATCCAAAAGGGGCAGTGAATATCAGAGTAGAAAAACAGATCACAGTCTGGACACAAAGAAAAATCAACAGAAATTTAATTTTGACTTCTGTTTCAAAATTTAAGGTGCATTTACATTTATCCAAAACAGTTGTAGTTCCTACTAAAAGAACTTGTGTGACTATTTAATTTGAGAAAATTAGCAGACAGTGTGATTTCATTTCAGTCAGTGATTTACAACAGTCGATGAGAGAACAAGGTGTAAGAATGGCTTTAGGTTTAGCAGACAGATAGAGATGGATGTCATCAGTGGGGCGATCGTGGCTCAAGAGTTGGGAGTTCGCCTTGTTGCCGGTTCGAACCCCGGCTCTGACAGTCTTGGTCGTTGTGTCCTTGGGCAAGACACTTCACCCGTTGCCTACTTGTGGTGGTCAGAGGGCCCGGTGGCACCAGTGTCCGGCAGCCTCGCCTCTGTCAGTGCGCCCCAGGGTGGCTGTGGCTACGATGTAGCTTGTCATCACCAGTGTGTGTGAATGGGTGGATGACTAGATGTGTAAAGTGCTTTGGGGACCTTAGGGACTAGTAAGGCGCTATACAAATACAGACCATATAAACATTAAAATGTGTGCAAATTTTCCTTAAGATGTGACCCACAGGTAGGAGATAAATAATAAATGACAGAGCCCTGGGGAACACCACTGACAACTACGCAAGCTGAAATTATTTAATTGTACATATTGATTGCAATATGAGTACAATTTAAACCAGGCCTGTGAGATGTCAACAAGCATATTTTATCTCTTCAAAGGCATATCATGAGAGGCTTTATCAAAAAGGTAAATTTGCAATTGGATGATAATTATTTAGGTTGAAAGGATTTGCACCAGGTTTCTTAAGAATTTTAATGAATAAGAGACTAGGGAAGAATGTATAATGTCAGCTATTAAAGTGGAAGGAGGGGACAAACAAGATGAGTGGGAAGTGGATAAAGATGAGAGGTAGAAGGTGTAGATTTAACAAATCCAGATATTTCCTCAACAATTCAAGCTAGAAAAAAGAAGCTGGGATCAGACAGTATATATATATTTGGACTGACCTAGAAGAGCCTTCTTGAGTGGTCAGTAGATGGTCAGTAGATGTTGTTTACAGTAGACAAAAGAGTCTTAGCTGTTCCTTCACCAGTAATTAGTGTTAAATAATATTCAGATTTAGCTGTAAATAGAGTGTTCTTATCATTTATGAACTACAAGACCAGCGTTAGTAATAAGGTGTTCCAAGCAGCAGCCTTTAACTTTAGCTGATGTAGTTATGGGGTGAAATAGAGAGTGGGGTGCATGAAAGAAAATGACAGAAAAAGAAATAATCAAAGTTCTCAAAGGAAGACATCGAAGTCTGCTGTTACAGAAGGATACCTATTCATCAGAAGTAGATAAATTGTGTCTATTAGGCAGGCTGTCATTGGAGAAGATAATAATAATATCAGTTTTCTTAATGCTGCATGAAATAGAGTCAAAAGAGTTTGATGTAGATAATATTAAACGGACATTTTTAGACCTCAGCTTATGGTCAGATATCGAAAGGTCAGATGCTGTACAAAATTGAAGAATGACACCAGAGAATAAAAATAAGCTAGATCGCATGTATATACATATATATATATATATGTATATATATATATATATATATAGATATAGATATAGATATATATAGATATATATATATATATATAGACATATCTATCTAGATATAGATATATAAAATCACCCAACACAATAAGACAATACTGTCCACCTCTCATCATGAGCGCAGGGGAGGGACAGATGCAGGAACACCTGATTAATTAAGCTGTGCAAAACCATCGGGTTGCTGCCAGGTCGCAGTCAAAAAGAAAATTAAACTTATAGTTGTCCAGCAGATTGCAAAAAAGAAGACCCTGGTGGATAAATGTACATTAAATACCCTGAAGAAGATTTTATTTGACCAAACTGTAGCAACCTCACTGTGTTAGTTAGCACACAGTGGCCTGTGTGATAGTTGAAGTTTTCTATAGGCACAAAATAAATGTATGTCTGATGGGCATGACAGAAAATATTCCAGTGGTGAAAATCCAGTGCTGGTGGTGACTTAAAAGAATTAAACAGAAGCTGAAGAAGCTCCACTGCTGTCTACTAATATACTGGTTTAACTGGGTGGAAGGTGGAAATGGAAAATGCAGAAGTTTCCAAATGGGGATGGCAGGGTGACAGCAACAGAATGAAGACTGATGAAAAAGAACTCCAGTAGAAAATGACAGCGTATACACTGTCCATTAAATGAAGAGACAGCAAATTTTCAGTGGAGGGCTCAACTGGCAGACTTTAACCCCCGAGTACACCCTTACTGCTTCCATAGTAAGAGGGTAAGCAGCCAGATGCTGCTAATCCATTCAATTAATCAATCATCAGTAGGTGTGACCACATCTATAAAAGCAGAGGTTTTGGTGGTATTTTACTGCAGCACTGGATAGTGAAGCTTCTATTAAATATTTAGGATGGCAGGTGAGAACTTTAATTTCTTTGATGTGAGCTTATCAAATTTTTGACACCTGTATAAAAAAGGTATCTGTATCAAAATTGCTTTCAAAGGCCATGCTCAGCTCTCCGCCTGCATGACCTGATGGTAGTCATGTCTGTGTCTGGCAGCAGGGATAGGAGGCTGGCTGAATAGCTACACAGTCTCTTGGCTTTGACCCATCTTTCCAACAATAAACATGGAGCCATGGTTCTGGATTTGAGTTAGTAGGGAACTTATATGTAAGGGTAAAAAAACATCTGATTCAACCACACTGCAATATGAAAATATTTTTCCACCAGTACTCTAAAGACAAATGCATTTTATGTAGGCTTCATTGTGCTGTAGTACATTGAAAGCACTGACATGCCTTGTTTGTATAGTGCAGGATTAAACTGGCATGACAGCAATGAAAGACTAAGAGTGGAATTTCAGGTCCATTGGAATGCCATTAGACATTACCATCTGGCTGATCCATGAATGATCGTATACTAGGAGTCATATTGGCTATGCAGGAGCTTTGATGAACAAATCCCTATTCTACAGCAGAGTGAGAGTCACAAATGGGCATCCAAACAGACAATTTAATTGAAGACATGTTTTGGTGTTTTGGGTCTTTGTTTCTGTTTCAGTGTATGACTGAAATATAAATGACCCTTTCTCGGGTTTATTTATTCATGAAAAAAAAAGAATTTACAAGCAAAAGCACAGCTGAAGTCACATATATAGGTGAAAGGTACTTAGCTTCTACCTATATGTGACCAAAGGTCATTAAGCAATCAGCTGAAGGGCAACAGTGCACCAACACATCAGCAGGAACAGGAAGAAGGTTGAAATAGGTTTAAGCTAAACAAGGAATTCTCATTGGATCTGCCTTGACAGCTTCCATAATAATTTTAAACTCAAACAGAGAAACTAGCTTTTTCAGCTCTACATCATTTCCCTATGGGCTGTGGGAGCACAGTACATTCAAGCCCTTTGGTCTAATTCTGTTTGCCTCAATGAGACAAAGAAGAAAAAAATCACACAGTTTCAAACACAGTTATTTTCCACCAGGTTTTCAAGACACACAGCAGCTTGGAAAGCAGAGCAAGCTTTACAGACGAAGTGTTGAAAAAGTTTACAAGGAACAATGACAAGACGTTCAATGTGACGTATAAATCTCTGTGCTCCGCGACAGATGCTGCTGAAGTCACAGACAGTGGGAGGAAGACTGTGTTTATCAAGCACTCTTTTATATAACAATAGACATGCAGGTGTTTTTTAGAATCCTAATGACTACATACTGTGGGTAGGTTATGAGTTTGTAAATATTAGTGTTGTAATAACAGCAGGGCACAATGGGCACAATGTATGTGGAAACTCTTAGACATATTATGTTATACCTTTTCTTGTAGAACAATTAGGAGACTAGACAGAAAACAGGGAACAGTGTGGTGGGAACAGGGGTGGTGTGCAACATATGTGGGAACTATAGATGGGTAGAAAACTAACATCCACAGTGACCCGGAAGAAGTAGCTCTGTACAATAACATCAATAGATGACAGCTAATATCAAAGCTGGAAAGTGCAACTGGACTAAATGATGCCCAGCCACACGCGATGACAGATGCTGAGCTAAGGATGAAGACTGTGGCCAGAGGAGATGCTTGCAGATGTGAACACTGCTCTGAGCCCAACACACGTCTACCGGTATCAGTGAAACTACTCACATATGCTACTGCCATACTAATCCTAGAATAATTTGGGTATGATCAAAGTTAACTACGGTGCAGAAGGTGAGCTTAATGAAAAAGAGGTACAACAAGATATTCATGAGTGAGGCTTTAGAAATTGCCAAGCAAAGGCTCACAGCTGTGGTCATTAGGCTCAAGGTATATAAGACGGAAGCAAATAATAAAATAAAAAGAATAAAATATAAGATAGAAATGCAAAGTGGCTGATGGCCCTAAGTGTAGACCACAGCAACTTCCCAGACCAAGAGCCAGTCAATATCTCAATGAGTCTTCGGAGTCGAGAGCTGCACAGCACAAGGACCTGACTGGAGAAAGTAACAGCACACCATGATTGCCTGACAATGCAGGACAATCTTGATCATTAAGAATCCCTGCAAGGGTACAATATCATCAAACTACTAGCTGATTACCTGCCTCGCCACAATATGGAAACTCCTCTCAGTCATCACAGCAACTAAACTGAATATGTGCATGGGCATGTGACCTAATACATGGGTACAGCTCAGAAAGACATTGGAAATAATACCAGAGGGCCAAAGCAACAGCTCTTGGTTGACAGAGCAGGTTGATAGACTCCAAGGCCAGGCAGACCAACCTGCGCACCACTGGCATTGACTACAAGAAAAACTTGAAACTCAATGCCCCACATGTGGATACTGGTGTGCTAATAACATTCATCAGGGACTTACTGGGACTGTGGAAGACAACACACAAATCACCATCAATTGTGTGCTATACCAAGGTGACGTATTGTCCCTGCTGCTGTTCCGCATATACATTAAACCCCAAGTCCATTCACTACCAAGAGTTGATATGAATTCAGGACTGAAGTGGTCATCAGCAACCTCCTGTACAAAGCGAACATCAAACTGTAGGCTGAGACTAAATAAAATATTCACAACTGATCCACCTAACCTCAGGATGTCATTTGAACTGGATAAGTAAATGGCCTGCATTTGTATAGCGCTTTACTTAGTCCCTAAGGACCCCAAAGCGCTTTACACTACATTCAGTCATTCACACACTGGTGATGGCAGCTACATTGTAGCCACAGCCACCCTGGGGCACACTGACAGAGGCAAGGCTGCCGGACACTGGCGCTACCATTCCCTCTGACCACCACCAGTAGGCAAACATGGGGTTAGTATCTTGCCCAAAAATATTTGGCATGCAGCCAGGAGGCAGCCTGGGATCAAACCACCTACCTTCTGATTAGTGGCTGACCTGCTTTGCCACCTGAGCTACAGCCACCCAGTATGAGCTAAGGAGAGGAGGTGAGCTCATTGTCCAGTCATTTGGACTGGATAAGGAATGCTTGCAGGTGGAGCTACAAGAAGCCAGAATAGCACATATACAGGAAAGCTAAAACTAGCTGAGTGTTGCCAAACGGGAAGTCCAACTGAAGTCCAGCACCCTGAGGCTCTATGACCAACTGAAAAAGGACGTTTATGTTGACTAAAGGAAAAAAGTGGGGACAAATAGCCAAATGATATCACATTGGATATTTGCAGGATGACTCTGAGAAGATTGAGATTTCAAACTAAATAAATAATAAAAACAAAACCTGGAACAAAAGAGATAAGCTCTATGTCATCTTGTCAACAACAAGATGAGCATAATTTCTGATTTTTACTTTTTTTTAATGTTAAAATGTAGGAAAGGCAAGATTTTAGATTTTCATCTCATACATAATGATTGAAGTTCCCAAACGTTATTGAAGATGCACATTAAATCGAAGTATTTATATACACATTATAGAGTCATATTTATATATATATATTGGTACTTTGTAATCTTGGTGTTAGGAGGGTTTGTACATATTATTTGGTGTTTCCCTTAGTCTACAAACACAGCTTTTGGAACGTTGAGAAGCTTTGATTGCCCCTTTTTTGATAATCGAGTTTTAATGCTACATCACAGATTCCAAATACAAACCTAGAGAGCAGAGCCTGAACACAAGCGTGTGGTTGAAACAGCTACACCTGATTCATACCACAATATTGCCTGAATTACAGATTTTGATGTTATGTAATACAATTCAAATGCATTCTAGCATTATTAGACATACTTCTATATTTAGATATAATTGCTGCAGTAATGATGTACACAGTGAGCACTGTGCTTATTTTAAACGAGGCTTTTATGAGATCTATCACTGACAAATGTTGGTTGATCCTGTCAAAGACAAAAGCAGCTTAAAGTATATGAGATTATTTTTGCTGTTGTGAAACAGTTTGAACGAACCGGAACAGTTCGTATAGCATTTTTCAGGCTGCACCACTTGTCATCACAGACATGACATACAAGACTGGGGTTGCTCTTTCATGTGAACAAGGTGATACGGCAGCTGTCAATGGGATGACAGTTGCAAGCAGGTATGAGCAGGACTGGCCAGGTAAAGTTAATATTTAATTAAAGCCGGCCATATACTATTGGCCACAGTAACAGAGTGTTAAGTTCAGCATTTCACACATGATAGATTCCTCTAGAACTGAAAGAGTATTTACAGATTCATGTTTTATTGCTGGCCTTTATTATCTGTCAATGTGTTTTTGTACTCATATTACCAAATTTTTAATGTAGTCAAGGAAACTTGATATTTTTATTTTCTTAGTCAAAATGCTGTACACAGCAATACAGTATACAGAAGGCAGAGGTACCCTATTTATCTGCAACTGCAGATAAGTTACCATAACTACAGCATATGGCCCCAGTAGTGAGGGCCTCCCACATTGTGTCAACTATAAATTCTAGTCTGTGTGAGTGATGCTTTCGGTAGCTATGGAAACCTAATATAATAGAACCCCCCTCCCCCCTCCCTCCCTCCTCCTCCTCCCTGGCGCGCTCTCTCTCTCTCTCCGGTTTATCTCCATGTCTCTCTCCCTCTCTCCATCCCCAGCAAGGCTCTTCAGTCTACTTTGCGCATGTACAGTCAGCCAAATAGAGCATTGCATCGACTCCAAGATGGCGAAAACACGTCTGGCTTGGCTCTTGACTCTCCTCTCAACTCAGTGTAAGTGCAAAAATTATTTTAACCGACTACTACTTTGTCTTTTATCCGCTCGAGGAAGGTGGCCGCCAAATGCCATCCACTACTACATCTGTTTGGTCGAGTGGAAAAGTGGAAAAGAGAGTGCCTCAGAAGTAACCGTGTAGACTCAACTAACGTTAAACTTAAACCAGACTGACAGCGAGTTCGGTCTCTTCGACGTGAAGTAAATATAGTTAATGAAGTGACCAAAATAGTCGCCATTTTTAACTTAATGTCAACGCGAGTCTGGCAAATGCACGGCTGGAGTGATTGTTTGAAGCGTCCATTGTTACTGAAAAACATCGCTCAGACTACTCTCAAGTATTGATTTTATTGGAATAATGCCGCCGTTAACAGGAGTGACAGATATATCTACATGTAACTACACATCAGGAAAGCAGGGCTGTCTGAGCTGAACGTTCAGATCTTCAGTTTAGCGGCACATTTGGAGTCGCTAAGCCGACACGTTTTCTGTGTGCGCGTGTCCTGGCTCTGAAAAAGTTTCTCTACAGCATGAAGACAAACTTTTCGTTGGGAAATTAAACATGAATCAAGGCGGTTTCGTAGCTTGTGCCGTTAACTATTTAACGCGGGTTTGAAGCTGCGGTGATGATGTTGGAAGTACTGACGCGAGATAACGGATTTTTCCTACAGCGGAATAAAAGCAGGCTGACCGCGGGAGGAGCCAGGCAGACCAGCAAAGCGTCCTCCACCCCCCTCCTCATCATCCTTCTCCTCCACTCCAACGCTTTCAAACCGTGACACGGCTGGTGAACCGACAAAGCCGAAATAAAATTAATTCTTTTTATGCTAACCGTATCCACCTGAAAGTCCTCATAACCTTATCAGTCCGATACCTAGAACAGAAAAACAGACACCTGTAAGAGCAGAGCGGTTTGTTTAAATATTCATGCGCGAGCTCCTAGTTCCTTTACACGTTCCTCACACGGTTTGACGATATTTGTCATAAGACAAATAAGTCGTATTCATTCATATGATTTTACATAAATTTAAAATTTATTATTTGCTCAGAGCCGTGGGGAAGGGTCTTGAAGTTCAGGGTGCTACTGTAGACGGAAGGTGTTTTACGCTTGCGTGGTGGTGGTTGGGGGGAGTACTAGACTAAAAATTGTTAGTATACTTCATACACATTTTATTTAACAAGTCTGAGTCTGATTTTCAGTAAATATTCCACTCATCTAATGCAACTGGAAACTTAATTAAACAGAGTTGTCTTCCAACGAGCAGACCCCGAAGCACAAAGCAGACAAGAATAAACCAAAACAAAGATGAACAGATCCAACAGTCTGTTCCACACAGCCAGAAAAACACATTTTAAACATCCTGAAAGGACAATAACAAATACTGTGCTCTGTGAAAAGGTTCACACACCAATGAGCAAAGTCATTATGAAGCTAGAAAATGGTAGGCCAGTCTCTGAGGTTCAGTTCGATTGAAAGTTACTGTTCAAAAAATGTCTAGTGGGAAAAAGTTTGATGGCTGAAACGGCTCCTCGGATGCAGATAACATGTTAAACCCACTGCCAGTGGAAGTAAGTAAATGTGCCTGTTTATAAATCACTTTGGCTCAACTTCTGTTCTATAAATGTGCTATAGGATATAAATAAAACATGCACTATATTTTTTATAGTGCATGTTTGTTTATATTATATTTACTAAAAATTAATTTAACAAAATTCAGTGGGCTACATGCTGAACTTGGAGGATAGAGACAAAGCGTTGATCTAATGACAATACCAGCGTTGGTATCGATACTATCGATATCTAGATTGACCCGCCCATATCTGTTGTGTGAAGGAGTAATAAGGAGTAATAATAAGGAGTGGCAGGCTCCTGAGGGCCTCAAAGTTCTTCTCTGAGGTGGAACAAGTAGACAGCAAAGCAGATAACGACGTGGCGGCTGACATCAGGATGCTTTCCTGAATCAACTTGCCTCCTGTTGTTTTCTTTCTACAAGCTGGTGCTTTACCAACAAATGTTGAAATTAGTTTCTGTGATCTTGTTATAGCTAGCTAGCTATTTCAAATGATGTCACTAGGTGACTAGGCTATAATTAATATAATAATAAAATCTGTACAGTAAAAACAGGAAATGTATTTGCTCCACTGGTTTCATGGTGTTACAGTGAGGAAACAAAATATTTGTTGCTGCAGTTACTTTAAAAAAAATTCTTTCTCATATCCCAACATAAAAATACAATTTAAATTTAGATAGATCGATTTTTATAGAAAACTGACTGCATCTCCGATATGTATCTGCCTTGTCGTAGGCATTAATTCCTTCCTTAATCTCATTTTTATTTATTTTTATTTATTAGCTTGGTGAAGAAATGCAACAAAATGTACTTAATTTGATGTGTAAATGATTCAGGAAACCTTGTTTTCGTGTGAATGCCTGAGAGCTTGGTAAGAATCTCGTGACATGAAATGGGTTGCTGGTTTTTCCCCTTAGATGTGAACAGACATATTGATCAAAGGGTACAGAAATAAGAACCTTTCCTGTGATATCGCACGTGTGTGACTGGGCTTATTCTCTTTGCTTTAATTAGGAGCAGCAGTGAAATCTGTTGCCGTGCTCTCAGCACATACCTCCAGGCTGTGTGCTGGATTACTTATTTATTTACAATATATTTCAAAGTCAGTACTCTTAATGAATGATCCCTTGTGAAAACTCTGTGACAAGGCAGCACAACTGACATTTTCAGGGGAGGACAGTGAGCCGGTAAAGATTGAAGAATTTCTTTTGTCTTGCCTGGACGGGGCTTAGCCATGTGGTCTCAGTGGCTCCCAGCCTGCATCGCCACTGTCTTTAGAAAAGGAATGAATCTGGCTAGACAATCTGGCCACAAGCCATCTTATGAATTACTAATTGGTACTGAAAGGGTTTGATTCCTAATAGGTACCGACTGTAATTAGAATGCTTCTTGTATGTTGAAAAAGCTCTGCTCCCAATTTATTTTTTGAAGTTTTAAAATTGAGCAGATCTCAGTGAGAAATGAGTGTCACTAGCTCTGCTTTTGCTGTTGGTCACGCTCAGTGTTATTATCTGTCTCTGTGAGATGTGCTTGTTATTTTCTGTTCGTGGCATTCTTTGGGTAGCTATCATCCTAATGACCACACAGCCCTAGTCAGCCAAGCGAACGCTAAACCCAGCTCGGGCTGAACACGGCTGCACATATCAGCCCAATCATCTGACATCAGAGGGAAAGACGAGGGGCATCATTATTTTAAGTACACATGCTTACAGCAGACTTTCCAATCTGATCTAATGGAATGCACTGACGTTTTCCACTGCTGGCTCCACCTGAACCATTTCATGTAAAATATTCCAAAGAAAGTGCTAGACATCTGCCAGAACCTTCCTGCCAGCAGCACAGCCAAGAAATGTGTGGAACTGGAAGATGCTCAAAGTGGATTCGTATCAATATAAACTCTGAGATCACAAGCTCACTTTTATAAGAAACACTTGTGCAGAGCAACACACACCAAATGTAATTGTTGCATTTTTAAGTTACATAACTACAGCCTCGTAATTCACTCACAAACATTGTATTCATGTAAATGTTGTTACCTGGAAAGAGACTGAAATCGTGCAGATGGTTTTAGAGGCTCATTTAACCATCCTTCACTCTTGAAGTATTGCAGTCTCTTTCTGAACAGCTGACATTTTTATGAGTCGGCAGACTGCTAGATTGTTGTTAAATGTCATTATGTCACTCTGAGAATTTTGAACATGGGCTAAGCCACATGTAATTGGACCCCATTATGCTATTTAAACATTTTTGTGAAAAGAAAAAAGTCTTGGCTCTTTATTTGTCAGTTGTCACGGCAGGACTCTGACTGTGGCAGCACCCTGAGATGAATGCTGATAGTAGCTCCCGTACAAGCTGCTTGCTGTCAGATGCTTCTCTCCCCACCCAAAGCTTGTGAGCAAATGTTTGGAGCGCTCTCTGAATGGCATGGCTGTGGCCCCTGTGGACAAGTCTGATACAGTCTGACATTTTACTAATGGCAGAGTAAAACGGGGCAAACAAACCAAAAGGAGTCCCTTGCTACACAGCATTTGCCTGGTATGAGTCGAGAGTCTGTCGCTCCACACCCTTGAGTGAGAGGTGCAATACCAGCACATTCATCATGGTTCCAGGAAGCAATTATGCATTTTTGTGCTTGTTGCCTAACTGGAAGTTGTGTAATAATCTTGACAAAAAATCCCAATTCATTCCTGTAAGTCGAGGGGATATTTGTGCAATCCCTCCATGGGGGAGTGCCCAGAGCGTTCTCACTCCCGAGGCGTAACATGTCGACGTTTTGTCACGTCCCGCGGCGTTCCTGAGGAACGCGAAAGGAGACCTTCGGCGTTCCTATGGTACGCGGCGGGTTATGGCTGGAATCCAGTGCAATGACGCTCCCGCGGTAGTAGACGTTCCAGCCCTGTATTCCAGCCCTAAACCTAACCTTATCCCTAGCCCTGACCATAACCTTATTCCTGACCTTAACCAGGACTTTAATGATGTTAAATAGCGTGTTTCTAAGCGATTTGAAGAAAAAGAGCGAACATGTGTAGGTTCAGTCCAGACGGTTCTCATATTTCCTCTTTTTCCGAGGTCGTCATTTAGGAACGTGGTGGGTAGCCGAAAACGTAATATGGTGACGATTTGTCACCTAGCGTAAAATGTTACGCTTTGGGAGTGAGAACGGGTTGGAGTGCCACATGAATCTTAGTGTGGAATGACCTGAAACAACTGTGCACGAGTGGGTGGTGGTCGTGGTGTTTTGAACAGCAGCATAACCAGAAATATGTGCATCCCTCCTCAACCTGACTGCGCATTAGCAAATGCAACATACCAAATAGAAAACATATGTAGACAGAATGCCTTACATCACATGAGCACCGACTGACAATCACAACCACCTGTTTTCCTTGGAGATAAAACGGACCACTGCTGATGAGCCGGCTGACCTCACCCAGCTCATCAGCAGAGCAGAAAGGGGGAGGACAGAAAGCTGGCCAATATTGTTAGTTGAAGGCATTCATCAAACATCTTCTGAGACACAAATCCACTTTAGCTTGACAGATAGAAGGATTTGGCTTGTTGTCCTGCTCACATTTATTCTCACTGTACCTGAGCGTTGAAGATGCTCGGTGTAAAAGGTAAACATAATGTTCCAAAAATGGCAAAAAAGCATGTGCACGCTTCAAATGTCAGTAAGACTAGCATGAGAACCAGCCTCCAGGCAGCTCATGCTCGCCAACAAAACAAAATGAAAATCTTGATGGCCTCGGTGGGTAAAAGGAATCTAAAAATTCTGGCTTTGTTTGTCAGCATGGTCCTATTTTCAACTGGAGGTTTAGTCAAGGGAGACATTCATGAGAAAAAAATTGCGTGTTGTGGAGTATTGAGTTTTGGAAGTTATGGCTCTGTTGTGATAGCAGGCTAATTGGTTGTTTATTTTGACAAGACATTATTACCGGGTGTTTAGGGTGTTTTAGATAAACAGGATAATCTCCAAGATGAGTCCTTACTGGCTGCCAAAGCTAAGGATGGCAGAAGACAGGCTTCCTGTTTGATTATCTCTCTTTGTTCACATGGCCTGTGTAGGGAGGAAACACCACGGCTATTCTCCTGCTCCTGTGTTCACTGGATTCTGCTGGAGTACATCAATAGTTCAAAAGGGACCATATCGATCAAACACTGGGATGCTGTCAGCTTAGTGAAGTGATTAGGGGTTTCATTAATGACATGGAAGAGGCAGTGAACTACATGTGGCTGAGCCGCTTGCGCTCGGAAAGGAAAGAGCTGGAGGCTGTGCTCCTGCTCAGAGTCATAACCAGATAATCGCTCTGGATTCATCTTTTGTTTACCAGGCTGTAACAAAAGGGCAATTACTGTCTAAAAATAGCTACAAGGCAGCGTCATCAAACAACCTCAGGTGTTTGATCACAGTTCATTCAAAACCACATCTACTATCAACTGTGCACAAAACTTGCATGTACAGTAGCTTAATAGTGTTCCAATGTGGTCCTAGGGCTGCACGATTTTGCATAAAATGAGAATCACGATTTTTTTGCTTAGAATTGAGATCACGATTCTCTCACGATTTTCTTTTCCAGTATAAATATTTATTGCACTTTTTAACTGCACATCAACTTCGTAACAGTTGAGATTGAACATAAAAACAACAAATGTCTCACATTTTTTCGTTGCTGCTTGAAATTCCGTCTCCACCGTTGCTCGACACTGCGTGTATAGAGCAGGAAGTGCAACAATAGAAAAATAGTTGCGGGACGGCACTGTGTAGCGTTTGTCTAGGGTGTTGATCATTTTCCTAAATCCCTCGTTTTGCAGTGTTGATGGGAGCCATATCTTTGGTCAGGTGATAAGTAATAGCCTCCGTAATTTCTTTGTGCCTGCGGGAGTTCGACGGGTATAGGGAAGCGCTGTATAAGGTTCCCGTTATTGATGTTTGGGTGGTTGACTGGGACGGATTTTCTCCTGCCACTTTCTCATCATCCCTGACGTGCTCTCTGTTGTTTTTTCCCTGCCAATTTTAGCAGCCAGGTTCTGTATCACGTGGTATAAGGCTCCGCCCTTGTCATTTGTTGAGCAGGAAGAGTGAGCGCTTGTTTTCATGCAGATTACGTATCTGCATGAAACGTAAAATGCGGTACAATTGTCGTCGTCTTTTTTTTTTTTTTTTTTTTTTTTTTAAATCGTTGTCATTTGGAAATGAGATCGCACATAAGTATGAATCGAGGTCGCGATTTTCTAACGATTAATCGTGCAGCCCTATGTGGTCCCTTCAGTTCTCTCAGCTTTCAGTTCCATAAATGATATAATATAAGAGCAACAGTTGAAATAACAATGATAGATAACTAAAATCTTAAAATCAACCCTAAATTTTGAATGTGGTGGGGCTGTAGACAAGTGTTCACGTGAAAGAAAATGAAGCAGAGAGACTTCAGATGTCACAGGATAAACCAAATGGCTTTAAAGAAATCTGTTTGTTTTTTTTATCTGTTTGCTGTAAATGTTATTCTCCGAGTGAATTAAAAAAGATTTCAGCTCATCTGATGATGTATGCCACAAAAATAACATTAGATATTAAGGGAGCTCTGCTGAGATCCTAACCTCTTTGTGTGAGAGTATAAATGTGTGTTATCTTGTGTTGAGTTGGGGTTTCCCAATTCTCTAACTAAAGCTTCCAGAAATGTTGAGCATGACCTTGTGCCTCTCAGCACAAGCTGTACCGGGGATGAAATATGATGTTTGGCTGTTTTGAGTAAAGAGCTTTTGGAAGTTCCCCAGTTTCTGTTATTGCTTGGAACATGAGAATAAGGTGACAGGATGATGAACTGCATGTACGGAGCATTCATCTGTGCTAGGTAACAATGCTGTAATTAAGACTAGTATACCGGCACGTGTTATTACAGCAAGAACTCCCTTTGCTACACAGGAGCAGTTGGGCTTAAAGCTCATTTCCTTTTCTCACATCTGTTAGTCTGTAATTACAAGGAGGTTACTACACCTCCAGCCACCACCTCCGGGCTAATATCAGGCCTGCGTGATGTTTCTGTGGAGGTTGAATGGGGATCTGAGTGCACCTGCCAGACATGTGGTGTCTAAATAAAAGCATGCGGCATCTAACATGGGGTTAGTTTGGCTGGCCATGAAAGTAAAGCTCAGACCACAATCAAAAGCAATCAATAATAACCATCTGATTTCAGTACTGCCCATGTGAGCTAATTGCTCAGCTGATTCAATTCAATTTTATTTGTATAGCACCAAATCACAACAGCAGTTGCCCTGAAGCACTTTATTTTGTAAGGTAAGAAGACCCCACATTAATACAGAGAAACACCAACAATTATACAATCAATATAAGTGAGCACTTGGCAACAGTGGGAAGGGAAAACTTCATTTTAACAGGAACATTGCTGCTGCTGCTCTCTCTACCTCAAGGTTTCCATGTTTGGAAGCATGAGTAGGGAAGCACTCCCAGCATCATCATACCTTTCCAGATATGCATGTGGTCCCAAAACAGAACATTACCACTATTTATAAATGGCTGTAGATAGAAGCCTTAAACACTATAGAAATGCTGGACTTTATTAGTAATCCTGGGCTGTACTGTAATTTGTTGTTTAAAACATCAAGTGAATGTTAATTCTTTGGGGTTGGTCTAGTCAGTTTAGTAGTGATGCTAAATATCAGAGGATTTCATGGGAGTTAGTGGCATCCACTTGGAGGCTCTGCAAAGTGAGTTTTAAACAGCCCGGCTCAGCAGTGTGGGTCAGCCAGTGGGCAAGACCAGGACCTTGACGTTTTCAGCTTTAAAAATGAGGTTATTCATTACACACTGGGCAGTTTAACAATGTTAGAACAACGTCCAGCATCGTCGTTTTAAATGATAAGGACAAACGAATCACTTCTTAGTGGTTAGAAGTCTCCGTGTCATGAAAAAGACACTTTGTAGAAGCATCATACTTAATGGTATAGCTCTCCCATACTGCTAAGTCTCCTGTGAGGGGATTTAACTGCTTGGAACTCATCCAATGAGTCATTTGTGATGATTAAGTTACATATTACAAGATACAGATTACATTAGTTTCATCATAACAACATATGAAGGGATGGAAAGTGTTTCAGTGCGTGTGACAGAGAAAGAGAGTAGTGATGCAACTAGAAAATATTTGTTTTACACCAACGTCACTTCATTAGGACATAAATACTTCAGGTAAAAAGGTCAAAGTTCAGCATCCAGTCATCTGCAGAAATTTAACACGATCTCAAGTTCATCCTAAAATAATGCAGAATCCCAGAGGTGGCAAAAGTACAGACATTCTGTACTTAAGTAGAAGTACAGATACTTGTGTTAAAAATACTCTGGTCAAAGTTCAAGAACTGATTCAACTTCTGTCCTCAAGTAAAAATTTAAAAAATGTACAGAAATGTACTCAGAGGAAGAAAGTAAAAGTATTTATTTTTGTGAACTGCTAACTGAACCTTGTGCTTTAATAATGTAATAAAATGATAACAATACATTACAAATACAAAGTTTATATTGTTCTAATGTTTAATTCTAATGAATGTTGTACTCCTCCCGAGTCAGTTTCATAGAGCGTAGGTAATCACTGAAGTGAGGGTTTAATTAAGATGATGCTTAAGAATAACTGTCCCAACTTTAAAGTTTCTTGTAGAGGGCTGAAGTTTTCTTCTGAAAGGACTTTGGTTGACCGCAAGTACAGAAAACGGTCTTTGACTCTTCAGATGAAACAAAAAAGCACCTTTCTTACATCTTGTTTCCTAAATCTACAACAAACAGGCAAGCAACAGGATGTGATAGTGTCTAGATTTTATTATTTTCTGAGATTCAATGAGATGCAGCTTCATCTTGTTGCCTGGCAACCGCTCAGAGCCAAGAAATATTTTCAAATCAGAAAAATACCGAATCGAAGAGGTTAGAAACCAGAAATTTATGAAATGTCATTAATGCTGGTGGATTTTGTTACCACAGTAATTCACTGGTTTCTGTCTTTGTGCTGCTTGCTGTACAGAAGACTGGACTCGATCTTTCCAAGTTATCACATAAGAGTCTAAAAAACATAAACAATATTTTTAATGCAAATTCCAAAAGCTGTATCTATTTGTGATCAATAGCTGTGGTGCTGTACAAAGCCCACCAGCACTGACAGAAGTGCAGTTTGCGTTCAGCTGACTGGACAGATAGCGTGGACAGATTGTAACCAGACCATGTGGCCATATGGTGTGAGCACTATGCCTTCTGGGCTACTTAGTGATAAATATGTTGAGGCTGCACTGGAATTGATAGCACTCTTTGGCTGCTTTGGAGCTTACCAAAGTACCTTGTGGTAGAAAGCGGTCCAAATGGCATTGATCTGAATGTTATCGATTTCTGTACACCAGTGGTTTTTCGGGTCAGAAAAGATGATGATGATGATGCTAGAGACCTTCATCTGTGTGCTCTTTCTCAGCATCCACGAAAAAAATGAAGTGTGGGGAAAATCTACCCTGGGTCTAAGTGTTGGTGTATGAAAGTAAAATAAATATTTAAAGAAAGTGAAATGGTTGATATGTAGGCGCATCAATGGAATTTCCTGATTATGTCACAAAGGATCATGAATGCCTGGATCAGCCTCGCTTTTTAGGTCTTTGCTTTGAATTATGCTTGAGCAGAAGCTCAGTATACACAGCGCTGTTGCCACATGTGTGTCAGGGCATACTCTGGGTAAGTGAGTGCCTTAAATATTTGTCAGGATGCCAGACATAGGTGACGAGTTTGTAACATGGTGGCTGGCCCGGCTGAGCTCCCATAGAGGGGGCTTTGCATGTGGCTCTGCTTCGTCTCCGTGACACGGAAAGCTATGGAGGGGGAAAAGGAAGAAGCAATTTGTGTGGATTTCACCATGACTCAGGAGTTTGTCAGGCATTCGTCATGAATGGAACAGATGGTTCAAAATGGTCAGGTTTATAAGACCGAAGCATTAAGCTGAGAATATTCTGTAATTCTAGCTCCTGAACTTAAAAAAAGATTACACAAGGCTATCCACCCAAAAAGCACTTACAAGAGTTCTGTAAATATTAAATTTCAATTTTAAATGCTTTACTCCACCTTAAACTGAACTAAATGAAACAGAAGAAGAAAAAAGGGGTAAGAATTAGAAGCAGAGGAGGAGCTAGTAGATATTTCACAGCCTTTCTGTTTTAAGGAATTTCCTGTATTTTTTCCTGTAACTGTAGTAATTAGACTAAATTGAGAGTTTGTCTACATTAAACCTCATATCCTGTATAAGAGCAGCTTTTTTCAAGACGATGAGGTTATCTGCTCATTTCCTTTAATGAGGGTGCTCCACTTCCTTTGTCATTATCATAGCTAAAATGGCAACTTCAAATGGTTCCACGTGCGGCAGCAGTAATTCCAAACGATTTTCCATGTCAAAGTTACACCAACTAAGGACGATAAAACGTATCAAATGCCTTTGTTTAGGGAGTTTTTGGCATTAAATGGTTCTCAGCTTTAACTTGATATTTGAGTCTTTATTTGGGACTAGTCAGTTAGTCAAATTTGTTTTCCTCGTTTTAGTCGACTAACGAGGAACGCCCCTACACCTGCAATGAATGATTTGGGCACGTGTAAGCATATACAGTACTGAATACTGGCTACTGAGGTGCAGTTTTCATTAAGCCACTTTATTTAGTTCAGTTGTGTTTTATCGCTACTGCATTGGTTTCTAGTGACAGAGCCGTTGCATAAAGGAAGCTAACAGCAAAATAGTTTTATTGTTTAGGTTTTTTATTTAATAGCCATAAACTATGCTCAAGTGAGGTGAGAGAACTGAAAAACCTCCACGATTGTTTCACTGTTGGCTTTTCTCTTTGTCTGTCCAGGATCTTTGTTCATAACTTTAGCAGTTTAGGTATTATGTGGTTTCTAAAATCAGATTCAAATGGTCCAAGAGTGTTATTAGCGTCCACTTTTTGGTTCTTTTGCCTGATATAATGACCAAAAATCACCACTTTTAGAAAGGGGAAAAATATCAAAATATGGCTAATTTTAAACCTTAAGGCTGGACTACATATGTATATATTAGGGGTGCAACGATACACAAAATTCACGGTTCGGTTCGATACTTTGGTGTCACGGTTCGATATTTTTTCGATACAAAAAAAAATGTTCATGCCTTTTTAATTTGTCATTTATTAAAATTATAAATATATATTTTAACTCAAAAGTACAGTTTTTAAATTTAACCCTAACCCTTGTGCGTGTTTTTTATTTTGACAGCGAATGCGCACCTGCGGCCCACTTATGTGCAGCCCTGGTTATTTAGCTCGTCATATCGCAGCCACAGAAATTCTTTTGTCCATGAAACCATAAAGCTGCACTTTCTTTTTGCCTTATAGTCTGATTTGTCATAACTTTTCCGTTTTGCAGTAAGCTTTTCTTTGGCTGTCACTTCTTCACCCTGACCTGTCTTATTTGGCTCAGCAGAACTGAAATATATATCCTGCTGCTTTTACACACACACACACACACACATAACGGTCAGCGATTCTCTGCGCGATCAACCTCTCACATGTTTAAGCTGCGGGAGATTTCACTTGTCATGTTTGCGTAGTAAGCTAACGATTAATAAGACAATGTCAGAGGAATTGGTGCGCAAATTATCATCACTCACAGATCAGTGCTGTCGCTCTCTATACACAGTTCGCGCGATTGCAAAGTGAAAGCAAAAAACAAGCGCAAATTCAAACGCGATTTCAATATGTCACATATTCACAGTGGCTCACCGATGCCAATGACATAATTACCCAGCTACATTTCCGAAAGAATGCAAAAGCATTGACATATATTTTTGCTTCCTACGATAGGCCGACGGGCAGGGCAGAGATAGATTTTGGTAGCCCGACTGGAAAAATCTCTAGCCCCAGGACGTCGGGCTAGCGATTTTGCGAGCCCTGTATCTGATTGAGGAATCACTCATCTTTGGAAAAGAGAGTTTATTACAGGGAAATGGCTCTTTCCAAAATAAAAGCTATACTATCCGCTTCTTCTGGGCTATATTCTCAGCAGCATATTAAACATATCAGGTCCCCATAAGGCGAATCCTGTGCTAACGGCTGTCTAAATGACTCAGGTAAAGTTTGTAGCATGCATGCTTGTTGTTTTTGTCTTTGCACTAGGATGATGTTGGCGTAAATGTGCAGTCATATTCGTTGTGTTCCCACTAGTGCTTTCAGGTTAACCTCGTTAAAATGACCTTAACGCCACAACACGGCAAATCTCCGTTAACGAGCTACCCCTGATAGCCCCGTGCATGGGGCTAGAGAGCTAACTGGCTAACACGCTAGCTCCCACCCATGTAATTGAGCATTGCGTGGCACATCCAACATACTGTTTTACTTTAGTCCATGAGCGCTTACCTTCAGGGTCATACGTCACATGAAAACCAAAATAATTCCAAACGCCAGATCTGAATGAGGGTGGGGGAGGTCCAATTTGCCATGTTGCAAGGTGAGCTTAACTTCTGTCACGCTAGCTTGCCCTGCGCTCTTCCTTCTGACTATGCTGTCTGTGTGGAGCGTTCAGTGGATCTGCGCTCGACAGTGCAGCCTAGGCGGAGTAGTCGAACGCAGATTCACTGAGCGCTCCACACAGACAGCATAGTCAGAAGGAAAGTTGATAAAATAAATTACAAATGTTGTATTGTTCGATACATATGCGTACCGAACCGAAAGCACTGTATCGAACGGTTCAATATCGATACGAATATCGTTGCACCCCTAGTATATACATATAATATAAAAACCCAGAGGATAATGCTGCGCTGTTTTTCCAGACAGTACCAACAGGAGAGATCTTGCTGAGGTAAAAATTTTACCTTGTTCTTCAAGTGCTTCACTAGTTTTTACATTAGTGGCAGGCCCCTGCTTGCCTTGCTTATACTGAAAAACAAAGCCACTTCTGAGAGCTATTCTCTTAAAACCTAAGAATACAGAGAGCACAGATGTGTGGCTCCTAAAATATTCAACATACAAAAGCAAAAAGCCAACAAATAATTTATTGAGAAAATAAAAAAACAACAGCAGTAAGCAATGAGAACAAAAGCCATGTAAAGTTGATGGTGCGCCTCAGTATATTGTATATTCCATTTGTGTGAGGTGAAACAGAAGGAAAGCAAACAGCAAGCCACAGTCCTCTGTACAGCCAGCGCACTCCACCCCAAAGTTGAACCCAGAGCCCCCTCGCAGCTTTTCATGCTGGCCCAATCTATTATGAGCTAGAACAATGATCTTATGGTTTCTTGAGCTTTTTGGCACACTTTCAGAGGAAATATTTATATCGCTTTGCTGACAAGCCTCTCGAAACGGCCTCCGTCCAGCTAGCGCTCAAGTGTAATGAACCCCCACCCCCAACTTCCCCCTCTACCACCACCGCCCTGTCCTTCCCTTCCCTTGTACAGGCTCACTCATGTGGAACTGAGTGACTGTACAGTTTTATCCCTTATCATCAACACTCAAGATCATCAGTGTTCACATCTGTGGGCGGTTTCCTTTGGGGCGATTGCTATCATGATAATGTTCAGTGAGAACTGCTCTGCAGAGAGGAATGAGCTCTGAAGGACTGCTATGATGTGCTGCTATCTAACCCAAAGGCTCCAATCAGATCTGAGTAGAACAAGCCTTATGAATGGAACTAGACCACTTCTGTCTGTTCTATTATATTGTTTCCCTTAGATTATTGAGATGATGAATTTAAGCAGAATGAGTTGTTATCATGGCTTATAAGGGCTTTGCCTGCTGGTTCAGTGCAGTAAGTCTGTTCTATTCTACGTTCTAACTTGCAGTTATTACTAGGGATGGGTACCGGTAATGGCACCGGTTCTGACATAAACGGTAGTAACCAGACCGAAAAGCAGCGCACATTTTGGTGCTTTATTTCGGTGCTTTTTTTTCCCCTGAGATGTCATACACTTTGGATTCTAGCCAATCATTTTACCTTTCCGAGGATAGTAGGCGGGCCCAGGTACGTACGTTCTTTTAGAGCAGAGCTACAGATTAAAAATGCCCAAGGCGAAGCGGTCAAAGTCTGGCTGTACTTCACAGCAAAAGATGCAAACTCAGCAGCCTGCAACAAGTGCTTTAAGCTGATACTGTGCAAAGTAGGTAACTCCTAGAATCTGATGAAACACCTGGCGACGTATAGCATTTAGTTAAAAGCCGAGAAATGCGCCGTATTTGATAGCTTGCTGCGAGACCTCACGCCGGGCACATCTACTGCGGGTGTGGTGCCTGTTATCGGACCCGGAGTTAGCAACATCCCCCAAGAACCCGAAGAGGAGAGTCCTGGCCCCTAGCCCTGACAGTGTAGCAGAAATGATGACGGATGATGATGGCAGCAGCAGCCGTTCTTCTCTGCGTGAGTAGCTTAATGTTGTTCGTGTGTAATTTACGTTGAGTAGGCTAACCACGACCGTGGCTCAGGGGGTTGGGAAGCGTATCTGTAACCGGAAGGTTGCCGGTTCGATCCCCGGGCTCTCTGTTCTGGTCGTTGTGTCCTTGGGCAAGACACTTTACCCTACCGCCTACTGGTGTTGGCCAGAGGGGCCGATGGCGCGATATGGCAGCCTCGCTTCTGTCAGTCTGCCCCAGGGCAGCTGTGGCTACACCGTAGCTTGCCTCCACCAGTGTGTGAATGCGAGAGTGAATGAATAGTGGCATTGTAAAGCGCTTTGGGTGCCTTGAAAAGCGCTATATAAATCCAATCCATTATTATTATTATTATTATTATTATTATTATTATTATTATTATTAAATTAATGCATGTAAGGTGAACTAGCAAACACCATCATAGCTACATGCGGCTGTCTTCTTGTTTGATGGCAGATACTCCCTTCACCCTGGCCAAAAAGGGTAAAATGACCAAAGAAAAAGTGGAAAACAGCTAAACATGAGAGGTTTTTGGACAAAGTTTGTGTTTTTTCCATTGTTTAAGCACTGCTTCCAGCCAAGAGTGATACCATATATGCCCTATAGCTGCAGAAAAGGCTAACATTGTTATCTTTTTACAAAAAACAGCTGAACATGAGAGGTTTTTGGACCAATTTTGTGTTCTCCATTCTTTAAGCACCGGTTTGAGCACCGTTTAAGCACCGGCACCGTTTCAAAAGTACCGGTTTGGTACTGGTATCGGATAAAACCTAAATGCTACCCATCCCTAGTTATTACACAGGTAGGTTATCAATTCTAACCCACGACTGAGTCATTCCATAGTTGCACTGAATGTGAGCAAAAGCATTATCATTTTTATCGCTCTGAGAAGAGACAGAGATACATTCCACAGGGTTTGGATTTCATTACTGCATCGAGCGGCAGATGTGTGCAGGTTTTTGTTTTTGGATTTCCATGTAAGAACACCAGAAAGTGCATTATAAGCTGCTTAGGAATACATTTCTGATTTCTTACCTATAGGGAAAAGAGATTCAATTTATTGTTGCTTGTTTGCTTTTTTTTTTTTTTAACTCATTCTCCTCGTATTAGGGGCAATCGACTTTGCTATGATTGTCACGAAGAGCAGACTGATCATGAACGAGGCACGTGTTCCATACTTGGCCACAGTATGCAGGAGAACACTAAGTAATTACGCATGACGCAGGCAAAGACAGCAGGTGACTGAGGTCGCCAGCTGTCCTCTATTCTTACCATGAAAGTACTTTTAGATCTTTGCTTGTCCATTGTTCCCAGGACCAGTAAGTTGCTCTCCATTCACGTGCCGCACACCTTAGGACTTTGCTATGCGACTGTATACACAGTGGCATAGTTCATGTAACAGCCTGGAAATGGAATGGATGTCACGAAGCGGTCGGTCGCTGGACCGTCTGTTGCTTTTGTCTGGTAATTCCCACGGAAACCCATCAAGGATTCCTCCCTGAGCAGGTGATGGAAGTGCTCCCTCAGAGTGGGAGCGAATGGGAGGGGAGTGGCCAGCAGCAGGAGGCTCACATGCTTTCTCTCCCCAGCTGTTGTTTAAGCAGCATTCCCTGTCGCCCAGCTCAGCCACAGCCAGCCTGTGCAGTCTATTTGAGTGTATAGTATGCCTTTGCACACATTTGTTGTCTGAGTGGGCTGCTCGCTGGCAAATTCTTGCCTGGGTTGCACACTTTGATGGCAAAGTATTTAGTTTAGTTTTTCTCTCTCTCTCTTTTGACCATAGGCATATGACATAAACAACTGTCTCTTGAAATGAGTAACAGTCAGGGTTTGCTTGCAGCTCTGTCTTGCAGAATGGAATGTTTTTGTGTTTCCAGAATGTGCTGTATGACAGCAGGCATCTCCACTCTTTTAATTAGAAGTGATTTCAGATTGGAATAAACAATTTTTAGATTTATGTTGTGACTTTTTTTGCACTGGTAGTAGTTTCAGTGTTTTAAAATGTTATTGGTCAAACATTTTGACAGACAACAATTAATCACTTTAATCAAAAGCCAGAGCTTTC
The DNA here is from genome assembly GCF_057382185.1 of Mchenga conophoros. Classification (NCBI taxonomy): domain Eukaryota; kingdom Metazoa; phylum Chordata; class Actinopteri; order Cichliformes; family Cichlidae; genus Mchenga; species Mchenga conophoros. The sequence continues at coordinate 4,698,155 of NC_140535.1, read as the reverse complement.
CAAAGACTGTTCTAAAGAAACAATGAGAACATTGTCGTTCTTTTCCTACGGATCATAACCTTGTCCCACTGCTTCCTTCATTTAAAGTCAAAAAATGTGGGGCAGTCCCTTCAATACTGCCTGCCTTTCAAAGCTCATTTCACCTGTGACCAGTCATTTCCTACACAGTGACGTACTTTTGGCGACCTCACATTCTGCACTCCTCCTCATGTCCGCCACGTTAGCGCTTACTAAGGAACAACAAAACAGTCAGAACAGCTTCCCACAGGATTATTCATCATGCAGTTGTCACAGTCTGCTGTACAGGAAATCTTTGTGAGAACGTAAACCTTTGCAGCAGTCATGTTTTTGACCTCGTGACTCTTTACTTGACTGTTTGACTTTTCGGGGGGTTTTGTGTGTATTTTTTTCTTTTTCTTTGTCACAATCAGCTGACTCTCTCTTCTGCCTGGTGCTAGAGATTTGAAATGTAAACAACAATCGAAAACGCTAAGTACACTTAACAGCACATGGAGTTTGTTAATAGCCCCGTGCAGAAGTATTGCTGTATGCTGTAGCTAGATGGCATATATCCGCTTTTAGTGCTAAAGAAGGGCACTTCATGACTGAGTTGTCTGTTGAAAGTCCTTCAGAGTTCTGTGAAATAAATTAGAATAGAATAGAATAGAATAGAATAATCCTTTAATTGTCCCACAAGGGGAAATTTGGTTGTAACAGCAGCCAAAAAGACACATATACAAACAAAGAGTACACAGAACAGAAACATACACAATTTTTCTTACATATTTACATTAAGGACAATGGTTACTATATACAGAGTACTGTACAGTTATTAAATTAAATAAAAATAACTACAGATAAGAGGCAAACCCAGGTTGTAGTGCGAATCGGTTGATTAACTTATTGCAGTTACAGCGCAGATGTAAACATCTGTGTTTGGTGGGAGCAGTTCTGATTGTACAGTCTGACAGCTGCAGGGAGGAAGGACCTGCGGAAACGCTCCTTCGTGCATCTAGGATGCAGCAGTCTGTCACTGAAGGAGCTCTGCAGTTGTACCCATAAATTGTACCCATAATAAAATATTTGAGTGTTTTTAAATTGTAGAGAAAGAAAAGGGTGCTATTGTATCCAGCAGTGATCGGACATACATCATTACATCAGTCTAACTTCTTTTTCCTGCATTCAGTCCTCATCTGCACAAGGTGGCTTTTGTTCAAGGAAAGCAAACAAATGCTAGCTTAAAGGAAGCTATTGTTGTAACCATAGACTTTAGAAATACTGTTTTATTGAACTGATAGCATCTTGATGACTAAGCTGAACCCATCTGGGAGGCCCTGTTAGAAGACTATAAAAGCTTCCACGTCGTACATTTTTGTGCCACAAATATTCAGGTGAATAGTTCAAGACATTCCATGTCAGTCGTATTGTCTTTTAGCATCCACATTCAGCTGCCGTACAACAAAACATACTATTTTGCAAAATAGCATTTGACAAAGAGATCTGATATTGGTTCGTCCTCGCAGACAGTATGTTCTGTTATGTTCTGATCTATTCCTTTTAGTTCTGTGTTGTTCTGGCTTTGCCTTACGCTGCTTGGTAACATAACATATTATTGTCAGCATCGTTATTATTTCACTTCACTTGTCTCTTGCCAGCTCAACACATGACACATCCACAAACATGTGGGTGTGGAGTGGAGAGAGTAACACAACTAAATAGAAATAACAGACAGTAGTATTCAGTAGTAGACTCTCAGTTTGAGCTGGCTGAAAACCCAGTTATTGTACAGTATCAGAAAAAGAGAGCTTGGGGAATTACATTAAAAATGTTTCTTCATTGGCTATATTTGTTTCTGTTATAGGGTTTGAAGATACATTTTGGTATTGTTAAGGGTTCAATATTGAGGAAGGGTACAAGAGGTGATCGAAGAATAACCACACTGATCCGGCCGGGTGAAGTCAAACGATGATTTAATGCACGCGTGGGAAGATCACTGCGTACGCAGACAGCAATTGATGATCTTCCACTAATCAAAGCATAAGCATATATTTTATACCATCAGGGCTTAAATTTAATGACGCCCCCTCAACGTCAGATCCATTTCATACATAGGTCAGATCAAAACCACAATGACTTTTAACACAGTTAAACAGGAAGTACCTGCCGTCTTCACGGCTGGTACTTCCTGTCACTGCTGGATGCTCGCTTATCATCTTGACACATCAGCAGCAGTTCTGCGACAAACTGCTCTTTTGCAACCCCGAGCAAAACATGATTAAACTTTCACCTATAAATGATTCTCTCTAACCGTGTGTGTGTGTGTGTGTGTGTGTGTGTGTGTGTGTGTGTGTGTGTGTGCTAACCACACCCTATTTCACCTCGCCGACTAGCTCCTGACCTCTCACCAGACAGAGAGACAGAAGCCACTCTCATATATGTAATAACCGAACTGAAACTATGTATATGTCATCTACTGAATTAATGTTTTAATCAAGAACCTCTACTAAAGGCTTAATACAAGAATATAGAATAGAATAGAATAGAATAGAATTCAACTTTATTGTCATTGCACATGCACAGGTACAGGGCAACGAAATGCAGTTTGCATCCATCCAGAAGTGCTTTAGTGATATAGATATATTACAATATATATTAGCAATAATATAGATATGTGAGTATATTACAGAAATGGGTCTATTATGGTACGTTATAATGTACACGGTATGAAGTATGTTGTGAATATTCTATAACTATAAGTATGTACAGGCTGTAGTGAGTACAAGCTATGTACAGGATATGAACAGGATATAAATATGAACTTATAAACGATAATAAAAATGACCTGATATAAGTGTTTTGTAAGCATGTATTGCAATTCCTTCTATGTTCTAGTTTCCCTCAGTATGTATCACCTGGACAGTCATGCCAGTGAAGCTTAAGACCCTTAATGAACCGAACATCCACTCAAAAGAAGCACAGATATGCAATGTGTATAAAATAGTTATAACTGCATCTGGAATACAAGGTTAATATGATAACAGTATGCATAAACCTCTTAAGGCCATCTTAAAACTATCGGTTACATTGTTAAAGCAATGATCATACTGCAGATTATATTGTACTGGTAAAATACTTTTGTTCATCCCCACAGTATATTGACATTATTAAAGCAAAGCAGTTTCTCTCCTGATGCCAATTTCTTCTTCCATTCTTTAATTGACTTTAGAATACATGACATTTTTTCTCCATACTCGCCAAGTGCGCCTACTTGTAGGGTATGATTAAAAAAAATAGCACCTGCCTGTTGCCTAGGTCTCTGCTTTTTCCATAAACTGCATTTTTCTTTATCTTCTTTTGTCTTACACTTCAATGCAGCCTTAAAATTTATGGAATAAACGGAAAGCTGCAAGGCTGGGGGAATATTCTTCCAATGAAAACAGTCAGACTTTGAAGTCAGCATAGTTACACAAATTTGGCACGTCCCTAAAAGCTACATCACAAACCACCCTTTCATTTTAGCCCACAGCAGGCATCCTTGGAGCACACAGGAAGTCAGGCAGATTAAACCTTTTGGACCTGCTAAGTCAACACGTCTCGGTTGCGTGGTGTTGTGTTATTGTTCCGTTGTCAGTCGAGCCTTAGCTCATCGTGACCGGCTACGCTTACTATCCACGCACTCAACAATGAGCGCTTATCTCTGCAGGCTGTGGCAGAGTGGATCAGCTTCCCCACTTCTCTGTCACTGTGTTGGTCAAATAGGGCATTATTAGGTAAAGGAACTGCTGGCTGGTCAGAAAAGGACCTGTGTTAATATGCCAACATCCAGATTAGCTTGATAGCTGCAGATGCGAGTGTTTCCAGATCTTTATATGTTTTGGGGAATTATTGGTTAATCCTTTATGGTGTGCTGATGGAAAGCTTCGGGAAAAAGAGGAGTATTTCTGCTGAGGATCAAATGTGTGTAAGCGGGTTGTTAGTATACGGGGGGGGGGGGGTTATGGTGTGTGGTTGAAGGAACAGGCGGCAGAACGTCATCCATCCAGGATATAGGTTACAGCACAGTAGCAATAGTTATTTCTAAAAGCTCGCTCTTGATCAGTTAAAATGTTGTAACAATCAGTGGATTCCTAGAATTGTGAAATACTATTACCCATAAGCCTGTGCTGTAGCCATACAAATGTTTATTTTCATCATGGTTGGAAAAAGCCTGCACGGAAATTGTGTTCCTAATTAGGATTAAGGAAGGGGTCGGGCAGCCCGGACTAGAATGCGAAGCATTTGCAACGAGCGCCGCTGATGCCATCTGTGCGGAGTGTGGTGAGGAGCTAATTCTGGCACTGAGTGTGGCGTGATTTAACACAGAATTTCGTGGTAGCAGCTCATATTCAAGCCTGGGATTTGATTCTGACTGTAGCCAAAAAAAACTGTTACAGGGAGTTGAATTAGCCCTGACCCCCTCCTGTTAGATCTCCTTTAAGCTGACGCCATGGAGCTCCCCAATTCATCTGGACGTTCAACATGTGTGGCATGTCAGATTGCTCGCATAACAGAGATGCTGTGCCAGGGGAGGCCCGCTCAGCCTCTTGGCCTTGTGCTTCAATCTGTTATGACAAGGCGTTGTCACTGTCTCCCTCAAGAGGCTGACCTAGGCTAGAAAAATGAGCACCCAATTATTTCGTCATGAAGCATGGTCAAGGTTTCTCTCAGTGACCGTGAAAGTCAGGCAGAGCAACTCTTGTGTGCACTTCCTACCTGGGAGGGATCCTAATTAGCAGGCTGCTGGTGGTTGCTGCTGACAGCTACTATAAATAGTGTCTGGGCATTTGAATGCTAACCTGTTCTTACTCTGTTGAGGAATAGCTCACCAATGTAGGTTGCCCAAGATACCTGTGACATCACTGACATCAGTCAACATTTTAAAACTAACAGATTTCTATGTTAACATTTAGAATCTATGAAGAAATGCAGATTATATACACCTATTTAGCCCAAATATGAAAACCACAGCTCAAGTCGATGATATGGATTATGTCATCACAGTGTAATGTTCTGTTGGAAACTCGATTAAAACTCACTGAAGTCTAAGGAGAAAGGACGTGTAATATCTGTCCAAACATTGTTGCAGACCAAAAACAAGCCCGCGAAATAAAGGGCCTGAACTCCCCAGATCCTTAGGGGTGCAACGATATTCGTATCGATATTGAACCGTTCGATACAGTTCGGTTCGGTACGCATATGTATCGAACAACATTTGTAATTTATTTTATCAATTTTCCTTCTGACGATGCTGTCTGTGTTGAGCGCTCAGTGAATCTGTGTTCGACTACTCCGCCTAGGCTGCACTATCCAGCGCAGATCCACTGAGCGCTCGACACAGACAGCATAGTCAGAAGGAAGAGCGCAGGGCACCTCCCCCACCCTCATTCAGATCTGGCGTTTGGAATTATTTTGGTTTTCATGTGACGTATGACCCTGAAGGTAAGCGAGTCATGGACTAAAGTAAAACAGTATGTTGGATGTGCCATGCAATCCTCAATTACATGGGTGGGAACTAGTGTGTTAGCGCAGTTAGCTCGTTAACGTGTTGGCCGTCCAGCCCCATGCACGGGGCGATCGGCGGTAGCTCGTCAACGGAGATTTGCCGTGTTGTGGTGTTAAGGTCATTTCAACGAGATTAACCTGAAAGCACTAGTGGGAACACAACGAATATGACTGCACATTTACGCCGACATCATCCTAGTGCAAAGACAAAAACAACAAGCATGCTACTAACTTTAGCCGAGTCATTTAGACAGCTGTTAGCACATGATTCTCCTTATGCTGCTGAGAATATAGCCCAGAAGAAGCGGATAGTATAGCTTTTATTTTGGAAAGAGATATTTCTCTGTAGTAAACTCTCTTTTCCAAAGATGAGTGATTCCTCAATCAGATACAGGGCTTGCAATATCGCTAGCCCGACGTCCCGGAGCTAGCGATTTTTTCAGTCGGGCTACCAAAATCTATCTCTGCCCTGCCCGTCGGGCTATTGTAGGAAAAATATATGTCAATGCTTTTGCATTCTTTCAGAAATGTAGCTGGGTAATTATGTCATTGGCATCGGTGAGCCACTGTCAATATGTGACATATTGAAGTCGCGTTTGAATTTGCGCTCGTTTTTTTGCTTTCACTTTGCAATCGTGCGAACTGTGTATAGAGAGTGACAGTACTGATTGGTGAGTGATGATAATTTGCGCACCAATTCCTCTGACATCGTCTTATTAATCGTTAGCTTACTATGCAAACATGACAAGTGAAATCTCCTGCAGCTTAAACATGCGAGAGGTTGATCGCGCAGAGAATCGCTGAGCTTATGTGAGTGAGTGTGTAAAAGCATTTCAGTTCTGCTGAGCCAAACAGGTCAGGGTGAAGAAGTGACAGCCAAAGAAAAGCTTACCACAAAACGGAGAAGTTATGACAAATCAGACTATAAGGCAAAAAGAAAGTGCAGCTTTATGGTTTCATGGACAAAAGAATTTCTGTGGCTGCAATATGACGAGCTAAATAACCAGGGCTGCACATAAGTGGGCCGCAGGTGCGCATTCGCTGTCAAAATAAAAAACACGCACAAGGGTTAGGGTTAAATTTAAAAACTGTACTTTTGAGTTAAAATATATATTTATAATTTTAATAAATGACAAATTAAAAAGGCATGAACATTTTTTTTGTATCGAAAAAATATCGAACCGTGACACCAAAGTATCGAACCGAACCGTGAATTTTGTGTATCGTTGCACCCCTAGTAAACATCCGTGGGCACAAACAACACCATGCCTGATCAGTGGCACCCCCACATCCATGGCCACAGGGATTTCCTGCCAGCGCCACGGTGCCAGACACAACAGGATACTGCAAGGGGTCCGTGTCAAACTGAGCAACGTTTTTGGGGGAATTTCAAGAGATCAATAAAGCTTCCCTTTCAACAGCATTGAAGTATTAAACAGTTATCATAAATGTTAACCCGGCTAGCGCAATTGTTAATATTAGCAACATTTACCCCCTTAGCAATTGCCCGATAGCGACATTAGCCATCTGTTATCATTAATATAGAGGCTAGTGGACTGTAGTCAGATAAGAGATGAATAATTATTGAAGGGCTGAATGCGTTGTGGTATGAAATATTGATTGGATATCCAGCCGGAGTGTGGAGAACTGATCCGAGCAAATAAAGAGGGGAATCCAGAGTAGACCAGGCCGATCAGAAGAGCACAGCTGATGTAAAATCAGCCTGTGACCAGTTCGTCTTATTTTAGTATAAGTAGTACCACATGTTTCCATAATGCTCTTCTTCTACAATAATTAAGCTATTCAGATGTTAGGTACTGTGTTATTTGTTTGCTCTAAAATATATTTTAGCTTCATGATCTGTAATGAAATGATCTAATTACTTTGTAAAGCAAATGAAACCTCTATATTAGCTAAATATAACTTATATTTGGGAAAATTAGTGGAAAATTAACAAGTTAACTTTTTCCAGATATGACTTTTTCGCTATTCTGTTGTTGCAGGATGGGGTCAAAGTCTTCACCATGATGGTTATCAGGTATCGAGTAGTTTCCTGCGTATCAGTATCAAGTTTAAAATTCTAGTTCGGAAAAGAGTGCAGCACTGGAATTACTCTGCATCGCAGATACAAATCGATGGCATATCAGGATCTTACGACTTGATTTTCAGTCAGAGAATTTAGGTCTGCACTTCCACATTGTGTGCGTTTGATGGCTGTGGCATCACAGCACCCACTGACCATTGTTCTGATTAATTAGGCATTCATTCACTCCTCGAGCCTCAAACTGTGGCACAAAACAAAGGTCTCCATTGGCATGCAGGGCCGCTGGGACCATGTGAAGAGGCTGTGTGACACCAAACAACTGGACTATTTTTGTACAACAGCCATCTGATTATCTTAGTACCAAGATGTTTCACATGACTTAATGAATGAGTAAACTTATCACTGGAGATCATTCAGTGTCGGTTAATCATTTCTAAATGCCTTGTTGACCAGATAAACTTGGGCAGCACACAAAGCTCATGTTTAAAGAGTGTTTGTACACTAATAGCAAAGTACACAATGCATTTATATGTGCTTCAGTATTCAGACAGTAGATCCAAGTGATTAGTACTGCTTCAGCAAAAGACCTATTATTAGATAAAAGCATATAATATCATACACACACATATTTTATATATATATATATATATATATATATATATATATATATATATATATTAATTAGGGGTGCAACGATACACAAAATTCACGGTTCGGTTCGATACTTTGGTGTCACGGTTCGATATTTTTTCGATACAAAAAAAATGTTCATGCCTTTTTAATTTGTCATTTATTAAAATTATAAATATATATTTTAACTCAAAAGTACAGTTTTTAAATTTAACCCTAACCCTTGTGCGTGTTTTTTATTTTGACAGCGAATGCGCACCTGCGGACCACTTATGTGCAGCCCTGGTTATTTAGCTCGTCATATTGCAGCCACAGAAATTCTTTTGTCCATGAAACCATAAAGCTGCACTTTCTTTTTGCCTTATAGTCTGATTTGTCATAACTTCTCCGTTTTGTGGTAAGCTTTTCTTTGGCTGTCACTTCTTCACCCTGACCTGTCTTATTTGGCTCAGCAGAACTAAAATATATATCTGTCTGTGAAGGTTCTCAGTCATCCAGGTCATCGTAGTCAAATATAAATCCTGCTGCTTTTACACACGCACTCACATAAGCTCAGCGATTCTCTGCGCGATCAACCTCTCACATGTTTAAGCTGCGGGAGATTTCACTTGTCATGTTTGCATAGTAAGCTAACGATTAATAAGACGATGTCAGAGGAATTGGTGCACAAATTATCATCACTCACAGATCAGTGCTGTCGCTCTCTATACACAGTTCGCACGATTGCAAAGTGAAAGCAAAAAAACAAGCGCAAATTCAAACGCGATTTCAATATGTCACATATTGACAGTGGCTCACCGATGCCAATGACATAATTACCCAGCTACATTTCTGAAAGAATGCAAAAGCATTGACATATATTTTTCCTACAATAGCCCGACGGGCAGGGCAGAGATAGATTTTGGTAGCCCGACTGAAAAAATCGCTAGCTCCAGGACGTCGGGCTAGCGATATTGCAAGCCCTGTATCTGATTGAGGAATCACTCATCTTTGGAAAAGAGAGTTTATTACAGAGAAATGGCTCTTTCCAAAATAAAAGCTATACTATCCGCTTCTTCTGGGCTATATTCTCAGCAGCATAAGGAGAATCATGTGCTAACAGCTGTCTAAATGACTCGGCTAAAGTTAGTAGCATGCTTGTTGTTTTTGTCTTTGCACTAGGATGATGTCGGGGTAAATGTGCAGTCATATTCGTTGTGTTCCCACTAGTGCTTTCAGGTTAATCTCGTTGAAATGACCTTAACACCACAACATGGCAAATCTCCGTTAACGAGCTACCGCCGATCGCTCCGTGCATGAGGCTGGACGGCCAACACGTTAACGAGCTAACTGCGCTAACACACTAGTTCCCACCCATGTAATTGAGCATTGCATGGCACATCCAACATACTGTTTTACTTTAGTCCATGACTCGCTTACCTTCAGGGTCATACGTCACATGAAAACCAAAATAATTCCAAACGCCAGATCTGAATGAGGGTGGGGGAGGTGCCCTGCGCTCTTCCTTCTGACGATGCTGTCTGTGTTGAGCGCTCAGTGGATCTGCGCTGGACAGTGCAGCCTAGGCGGAGTAGTCGAACGCAGATTCACTGAGCGCTCAACACAGACAGCATCGTCAGAAGGAAAGTTGATAAAATAAATTACAAATGTTGTATTGTTCGATACATATGCGTACCGAACCGAAAGCACTGTATCGAACGGTTCAATATCGATACGAATATCATTGCACCCCTAATTAAAAAAAATAAATAAAAAAAAAAAAATATATATATATATATATATATATATATATATATATATATATATATATATATAATAAATGAGTGGAAGACAAAAATGAGTCAAAATCCAGAACAGATAAATTTTATCACATTTATTTCTGGACTTTAAGTTAAATCTTGGTCAGAGTTCTTCTGTTTCTTTGCAGGATACTGCGCAGGACCCTCAAGCTCCCAGGCCTCTGGTAGAGGACCCGAGCTTGAAGGATAAACCGCCCGCAGGGGCGTGCTGGGTGTTTTTTTAATATATATATAATATACACGTGTGTGTGTGTGTATACATATATATTAGGGGTGCAACAATACACAACATTCTCGGATCGGTTCGATACTTTGGTGTCACGGTTCAATATTTTTTCGATATAAAAAAATGTTCATCCCTTTTTGATTTGTCATTTATTAAAATTATAAATATATATTTTAACTCAAAAGTACAGTTTTTAAATTTAATGTTGCTGAAACAACAAAATAATAATAAAAAAATAAATTAATCTTGTTAAAATGACATTAACACCATAACGCGGCAAATCTCCGTTAATGAGTTACCGCGGATCGCCCCGTGCGTGGGGCTGGACGCCGTCAACACGTTAACAAGCTAACTGCGCTAATGCACTAGTTCCTACCAGTTGAGCATTGCGTGGCACATCCAATATACTGTTTTACTTTTGTCCATGACGCGCTTACCATCAGGGTCATACTTCACATGAAAACCAAGATAGTTCCAAACGCCAGATCTGAATGAGGGTGGGGGAGGTTCAATTTCGGGTAGCGTTGAGGCAGTTGCCATGTTGCAACGAGCTTAACTTCTGTCTTGCTAGCTTGCGCTGCGCTCAGTGGACCTGCACTCGACAGTGCAGTAGGGCTGCTCAATTAATCGAATTTTAATCACGATTACGATCTGGGCTTTCAACGATCATTAACAATGACTGAGCCGATTATTAGCCCCTCCCTCGTGCTTTACTCTCGTGCTACTCCGTGTGGCAAATCGAGCGCACCTCTCTGCATTTCGAACACGCGTCACAACAATTAAGAGGACCCGAGGGAAGCTCGGAAAGCTAAGCAGAAGTTATTTGGAGAGGAGAGTGACTGCCGTTGTTTGAAAAGAGAGGTAAAAAAAAAAAACTTGGTGTGGAAACATTATGGGTTCGCGGAGTCTTTTTTATTTTATTTATTTATTTAGGACAGTGCATGTTAATGAACATAAATGTAAAAAAAATAAATTACATGAATGTAAACATGCCAGATTATAGCCAAAGGCTAATTTCCATCTGTTGTCCTTAAACATAAAAAAGTAGACATAATAATTCATAAAAATTCATCATTCATTCATAATAAAAACTCCATCACCAAACTTACACATACACACATTCTGTTCCCAAATAAAACATTAAAACTATACAACTCATACATGATCACACACTTGATTTGTCCATAACCAGTTTTTAACCTTTGCCTTAAACAAATTGAGTGTAGAGCATTCTCTACTGGGTTGAGGAAGACTGTTCCACAGATGGCCACCCTTAACAGAGAGGACGTTCTGCCCAAATGCTGTCCGTCTGTGGGGTATAAACAAGTCTCCTCGGATTGTAGACGTGGATCAAGTAGACACAGTGTGTAAACTTTGCTCCGGTGTAGTAGCTGCACCACAGAGCAACACTGCAAAGTTCACTAAACATAGATCAGAATCAGAATCAGAATGGGGTTTATTGCCAAATGTTGGGCAGGTTTACAACATTAGGAAATTGCTGCGGTGCTTCAGTGCAAACATAGTGTCATAAATAGCACTTAAATAGACATGGAAAAAAATAAAAGTAGGGATAAGAATTAAAAGTGCTACGTGGAAAGATATGTGCATGAGATATACATGAGAATAAGAATTAAGAGTGCTACGTTGAAAGATATATACATGAGTGCAGGTGGTGATCAGTGCCAAACATGGAATGATGCAGTGACACAGCGTAGGGTCATGTGTTAGTGGCGGGTACAGTCATATGGTTATTGTTCATGTGTCCAACAGCAGAGGGGAAGAAACTGTTCTTATGGCGAGAGGTTCTGGTGCGAATGGACCGGAGCCTCCTGCCTGAGGGGAGCAGGTCAAACAGACTGTGTCCAGGGTGAGAAGGGTCAGCTGAGATCCGAGCTGCACGCCGCAATGTCCTGGAGGTGTACAGGTCCTGCAAAGATGGGAGTCTGCAGCCAATCACCTTCTCAGCAGAGCGCACAACACGCTGCAGTCTCTGTTTGTCCCTGATAGTGGCTCCAGCGTACCACACGGTGATGGAGGAGGTGAGGATGGACTCGATGATTGCGGTGTAGAACTGCATCATCGTCCGTGTTGGCAGGTTGAATTTCTTCAGCTGCCTCAGGAAGTACATCCTCTGCTGGGCTTTCTTGATGACGGAGGTGATGGTGGGCTCCCACTTCAGGTCCTGGGTGATGGTGGTACCCAGGAAGCGGAATGAGTCCACAGAGGTGATGGGGGTGTCAGTCAGGATGATGGGGGGGAGTGGGGCTGTGTGCTTCCTGAAGTCCACAATAATCTCCACTGTCTTCTGGGCATTCAGCACCAGGTTGTTGTGGCTGCACCAGGACACCAGACGTTCAACCTCCCTCCTGTAGGCAGACTCGTCCCCGTCCGAGATGAGTCCAATAACGGTGGTGTCATCTGCAAACTTGATTAGCTTGACAGACTGGTGGGTGGAGGTGCAGCAGTTGGTGTACAGGGAGAAGAGCAGAGGAGAAAGAACACAGCCCTGAGGGGAGCCGGTGCTGATGGTCCGGGAGTCCGAGACATTCTTTCCCAGCCTCACATGCTGCTTCCTGTCCGTCAGGAAGTCAGTGATCCACCGGCAGATGGGATCAGGCACATTCATCTGGGAAAGCTTGTCTCGGAGATGGTCTGGAAGGATGGTGTTGAAGGCAGAGCTGAAGTCCACAAACAGGATCCTGGCGTAGGTTCCTGGGGAGTCCAGATGCTGCAGGATGAAGTGTAGGGCCATGTTGATGGCGTCGTCTACAGACCTGTTGGCTCTATATGCAAACTGCAGGGGGTCCAGGAGGGGGGCCGTGAGGGTCCTGAGATGGGAGAGAACTAGGCGCTCAAAAGACTTCATGACCACAGATGTCAGAGCCACGGGTCTGTAGTCATTTAGTCCAGTGATCCTAGGTTTCTTGGGGACAGGGATTATGGTGGAGGACTTGAAGCAGGCAGGCACATGACATGCCTGCAGTGAGGAGTTAAAAATGCCAGAAAACACTGGGGCCAGCTCGTTTGCACAGTGTCTGAGGGTGGCAGGAGACACACCGTCTGGGCTGGGAGCTTTCCGAGCATTCAGGTTCTTAAACTGCTTCCTCACATCTGCTTCATGAATATGAAGAGTTGTGGTGGGAGGAGGTGGTGTGAAATCCTCTTTTGTGTGGGGTGAGGAGGGGGGTGTTGTAGGTGAACGGTTTGAAGGTGGTGATGGCTCTATGGAGGGGGGAGAGGTGGGGGAATTAGTGTCCAAAGTGTCTCTATTGTTGGGGCCGTTGGAGGTGTGAAGGCTGCCTGATGGCTCGTCAAAACGGCAGTAGAAGTCGTTAAGGGTGTTGGCTAAGAGCAAGTCATCAGTGGAGTGGGGGGTTTTAGGCTTGTAGTTTGTGATATTCCTAAAACCTTTCCACACAGAGGCCGAGTCATTCTCTGAGATCTGCTGCTGCATCTTCTCAGAGTGCTGATGTTTAGCAAAGATGTTTACATTTTTCATTTATCTCTTATATTGCAAACATTTGCACTGTTATCAGTATTTGCACACTATTTTATATTATTTTTTAAAGTCATTATTCAATACATTGTTATTGTTAACCCTTTAAAGGCGGTCAGAGCGGCACGCTCCAGTTTGTGTAACTATTTTTAAATCCCTGTAGAACCTGAACCATGTAAGCTAGCGCAATATTTTTTTTTGCATATGAAACCAGAGGAGTTGTACTTACATCTTATGCCATCAGCTTGTCCTAGGTCACGGTTTCCTTCCACATATAGCTTTGCAAAAATTGCATAAAAAGCGCTTGCAGGAACAAAAACATAATATTCCAGAAACAGGCTTTGCCGATCCGATCAGCTGTTTGTAACACTTCCCACATTGAAACAGATGTCAGCGCGAACTATCGCATGTCCGCCATTTTCGCGGAAAATGTAGTTTTTTACTTGTAGGCCTTAAAAGCCTATACTAGTGTTTTTATAAGTCATGTTTACTTTTCTGAATAGTTTCTGGGATGCTTAGAACTCAAATTGCACTGCTGGAAATAGTTTATTTTTTTATGCACATGCTGTTTTCTTTGCAAATTTGCATCATAGGATTGTTTTTTTGTTTTTCCTGCAGTATATAAAAATTGCTGTATCTCCAAAATAAAACTATGAAGACACTCAAAATAAATTTCCTGCTGTTGTAAACTATTTTTTGCAACTTTTTTGTATTTAAAGTTTTGAGGGATAAACCTCTTAAATTTCTCCAAGTAGAAATATATGTAAAAAAACCAAAAACGATTTTAAATTTTTTTGTAGTTTATTGCACTTTTTTTGCAATTAATGTAGTTACTATGGACTTAATGCATACATATCATTAAAATATGGGCTATAACAGTTGTATTGATGTATAGCAACTTGAAATGCTCCCACAAATGGAACTACAACATGTGAAAAAATAATATAAGCTCTGGCGGACTTGGTTCTATGGTAGGTCTTAAAGGGTTAAATAAATATCGTCAAATAATCGAGATCTCAATTTCAGTGAAAATAATCGTGATTATCATTTTTGCCATAATCGAGCAGCCCTACAGTGCAGCCTAGGCGGAGTAGTCGAACGCAGATCCACTGAGCGCTCAACACAGACAGCATCGTCAGAAGAAAAGTTGATCAAATAAATAAAACATTTTGTATTGTTCGATACATATGCGTACCGTATATATGAGGTGCAACGCTACACAAAATTCACGGTTCGGTTCAGTTCGATGCACACACACACACACACACACACACACACACACACACACACACACACACACACAAAAAAACACAATATTATGAGTCATTAGACAGGTTATTCTACAGAATCATGAGTCTGTTATATATCTTGACATTTTCTATACGACTGATTTATATCTTTAAAGGAGAGAAATAAGTACAGTGCTGTTGTCAGTACCTTTGTGTCAGCTTATATTTTCCTGCAATTTATCAGGAAGGTTAAATCATAGACACACTGGCTAAAAATCCTGTTTTTAATGGGAACAAAAGGGCTGCATAGGAAATGGATAAAGTTAAGTTCCCCCAAGCACCAGACGTCCATGGATGTTGTTTTCTCGGCTTAATGTGGTCAGTCAGTCGTGGCCTTTATTTAGTCCAAAAATAGTCACTGAAAATTGGGCCGTGCTTAATCCATGAGATTTGATCCAATGTAGATGGGTCCAGCAAAAAGTTGCTGAGAAGACAATTTGGTAGACTTCTCAGTAGCCTTGAAAAGTGAAAAGGCGTGTTATCAGATTGTTTAGAGGACATGATGTACGAGGCTTCTTTCTAATCCAGCGAACCATTTTGCACTGATTTGACGTCTTTCGCAGTTCTGCTGGAACATAACTGTCTAAGAAGACCATTTCTGAGACGTCCTATTACACCTAGGTGTTTTTTTAAAAGTTGAAAGTTTTAGATTCGGCATTCGCAAGTTCAATCGAAAACTGTTGAGCTCACAAAGAGCTCTAAAATCTGGAGTGCACATCTCATATTTTGGTGGTATAGTCCCACATAAATGTACGTACCGTGTAACGTGATGAAAAAGGACTAAGTATTAATATTTTACAGTTCTTAAACAAAGAAGAAGTGCAAAAACAGAAAGACATCCATGTACAGTTCAGCAAGGTGCAGGAGACTGTCAGCATATTTAAGAGAATAAAAAACAGGCAGCACAAAACGGTGTGTTTTAATCTGATCTAACGTGTCTTAAATAGAGGAAGGGGTCTGGGAGGGGTCTCTGCTTGCTTTTGTGTAAAAGTCACTACATGCCTCTGCTCTTAGGGACTTAGAAATGATGAAAAGAGAATGTAAAATGCTGATTTTACAAGGATGATTTTATAAGACTGGAAAAAATATGTTTTTTTTACCCTTCACTCAAATGTAAGCATTGCTTGGAAGTTTTAAATACTAATTTTGCCAGGTGGGATTCTCTTATGAGAGACTGAAAGGTGAGACCCGAGTCTTCTAAAAGCTATTAAAAGTTGAAAGAGACTTAAAGGGTGGTAATGTGAGGATAATGTGAGTCGTCTTAAATGTGTCCATGTTTCCTAAACTGTTCTTGAATCCCTTAATGCGGCGCATTCATTGCAGTGACTGCCATAGTCGCAAGTGAAAGGCACTGTAAGGTGGAGGAGAAAAAGTTGCTTTTCCTCCACTCTGGCCCAGTCCTGTGAGCCAGTCATACTTAGCTTGAGGTTAAAGTGAGAGCAGGCCAGATGTAGACATTAACACTGACACAAAGTGACAGGTTCCCAGGCATTCAGTGACACCATCGGTTCCTCCCCGTTCCTCACCCCCTCCGTCCTCTCATTGGCTCAGGCCGAGTCTTTGACCCTCCTAGATCAGAGGGCTCACCAATACGAGACCTAGACCATGGCTCGCAGCAGCCTCGTATGTAAATGCGGAACAAATTAGTATACAAGTCCTTGTAGGGAAAAGTAAACCATGTTTGTGTGCACCTGGAAAAGATATAATCTCTTTGAACTTTTAGTCAGACAGAATGAGTTTATTCACCAGGGGTCGAATAGTTGGTGGAAATAAAAAGCTTGTCTGAAACATTGCTCTTAGTCCAGGATGAGCAGGCTAGAGGGTGACTTAGTGTAACCGTCAGGATTCCTGGCTTTATTTGATTTAAACGCATCGTTTTAGGAAATAAGGACGACCCTTTTAAGTTAACTTTTTTTTTTTTTTTTTTTAAATCTATACCCACAAACGTAGATGGATAAGCATGCATCTCCCTCACCTCCGCTTCCTGCTCTTTGCTTTCATCTGTTTGCTCCTGTGCTTATTAAAACTGATTGTGTCCAGACCACTTAGCATTCTGTACACACTCTTGGCCTGGACACTTTCATCTCTGAACATTATGATTCTGCAGGCTCAGTGCCACTTGGCCACAGTACAAGCCACTGTAACTGGGCTGATTCAAAATACTGGAAAGTCCTTACCTTAAAGGAACAGTTCAGCCTATTTATGTGCTGTCCTGTAAAGGAACTTAGTTTCTTACTGTTCGGATGTCTATATGATAAACGTGAAAATACATTCTAGCTTAGCACAAATAATGAAGAAGAATGATGAGTTCATATGAATGCAATATTGTATTCAGTGTTATTTACTGAGCAGATTCTATTTTATTGTTTAACAGAGCTAAGTTAGTTGTTGGCTGTAGCTTTCACATTTAAATGTGAAATTAAAACTACTTTGAGCAGCTCTCTTGGGATGAAAACATATTTGATTTGTCAGATTTTTCCTTCCTGTCACATTTGTGTCTCTTTCTGGGATCAAACTAAGGAGCTCCTGTTATTGGGCGGTTGTGTAAACCACTATGCTGTGGCGCATCTTAGCTTACCTGCTAGCAGTCTGTTAAATTGGCTTGTGTTTTTTTCACAGAACCCTACCAGAAGCACATCAAATCACCCAAACAACTAGAGCTGGGCGATATGAGATTTTTTCATATCACGATATGTTTTTTTTTTTCATTTCAGGCGATAACGATATCTATCACGATATAAGCCAAATAACTATATTTGTAAGATTTAAATGTGCCGTTGCTCACAAGTAAAATGTGAAATAATCAGCAGCTTGTTTTTATTTAAATATTTATTTCCCATAATAAGTTCAACAGGGTAGATGTACTTAAGGAACATGAGACTTTTTCAGATAAATAAAGGCAAATATTGCAAACTACACAAAAGGCAGCCGCTAAAGCGTTTAAGTTTCAAAATAGAACAAACGAAACAGACTAAATTGTCAATTCCACTTAGAAACAAAATATTAATTCTAAAAATAAATCTTAGTTTGTTTTACAGAAGAACAGACAAAACTGACTAACTTTTGTCAATATCAAATAAACTGAGAACTAAAAGGAAATTCTCAATCTCTCCTTGTTGTATAGCTGAGCTTTTCAAACAGTTTTAACAGTTACTTTAGTCTGACAAAAGCCGAATGACGAATTAGCGCTTCCAGTCAGAGACTGAGGCTACGTCCACACGTACACGGGTATTTTTGAAAACGGAGATTTTCCGTTTTCGTTTTAAAAAATAATCCCGTCCACACAATAAAGGCAGAAATGAAGGAAAACGCTGCTATGAACATGCCAAAGCAGCAGGTGGCGCTAGATTCCTAACCGTGCAGAAATACTGGCCAATCAGAAGTCTAGAAGCCTCGGTGGGCAAAAGTAAACAAAGCTGGGGCATAGAAGCAGAACCGAGTCGTATGTGTGGACGGACAGTAACTGTGTGTATATGTAAGCATTTAAACACTGCAGAGAGTAGAATTAACAGTAACAGTATTGTAGAAATTCATTTCACCGAAACAATAACGTGGCGCAGTGTGACGCATGCACCAGTTTATTGTATTTCCAGACTTGCTTTCGGCACAATTTGCAGTGCACGCTACTCTGTTTTTTGTCAGACTTGAAATAGCCGAAATACCTTCACACTACGGAACTTCTATGGCTCTTCCGTTCGACAATCTCTCCGGCGTTGGAACCATCATCTGTTTTCTCTTCGGTCACGCTCGGTTGATTTTTCTAGTCAGCACACTCATTTCCTCCATTACGCGCTGGCTCCATTACCCGCTGGCTGCTTCCCAAACAAACACACGTGCGGCTTGGCACTTGTGCTGTACGTAACAAGTCACGCGACGTGACGCTGCGGCCGTGATTGGTTCGGCTCTGCGCTACTTAATTTGGATTGGCTGACCTTTTTTTTTTTTTTTTTTTTTTTAAGAGGACAAGAGCGGCGAGGTCTATCGCGATAGCTTAATTTCTCTATCGAGTAAAAGTTATATCGCGATACATATCGTTATCGTTCTATCGCCCAGCTCTACAAACAACATTACATAACGTAAAGTTAGTGATCCAGTCTGTCACAGAGTGGATCCACAGAGTGGTCTGAGCTCTGGGGAGGCCAGTCCATGACTGATCACGTTCCACTGTGTGTTCTTCTGTCCATGTATGATTTTACTGGTGGTGTGTTTAGGATCATTTTCAATCAGACACTTCCACATGGTATTATAGATCAAAATCCGATGGTATTTTTTTGTATTCGTAAATCCATTAATTCTCACGAGATCCTCAACACACAGGAGGGAGAGGCTGATGATGGGACATGGGTGCCTCCCAGTCACCATGAACTCATCTGTATAGCAAAGTATTCTAGAGTGAAACATGAGGCCATCTGTCCAACAGCTAAAGCCTGGCTGAAATTAGGTCACGCAACAGAACAATGGTCCGAACCAAACCAGCTAATCTACAGCAGAATTGCTGTAAATCAGAAGAATCAACATGTTGCAGTGGTCGAATCACAGTCCGAACCGGAACCTGACTGAAATTCTGAGACCATGAGATATAAACATAAACAAATGGTGACAAACCTCAAACAACTGAAGAATGGCGGACCAAAATTCCCACTGAGAGGCTGATAAAGTCATACTGAAAATCCATCCATCCATCCATTCTCTTTCCCTTATGCTTTTCAGGGTCGTGGGGGGGACTGCAGCCTATCCCAGCTGTGCTAGTGCGAGAGGCAGGGTACACCATGGACACGTCATCATAATGAAAATGATTACTTCAAATTATTGCTCCCAAAGGTGTTCAACAAGCTATTGAATTATTGGGTGTACTTAGTTTTACACAGGACTGTATAGCACACATAGACAACTCTGACAGTAATACAGTAGATTAAGTGAATATTGATGTAAATTACAAGCTCGGCAGGAGAAAAACAGGCCGCGTGTCGTATCACATTGTTGTATGTCCTGCTCAGAGGAACAGACATCAGTCAGTGAAAGATTGTTGAAAGAAATAGGTTCTCTCCAGTCGATAGAAACTGGTTTTCCCAAATGATCGAACAATGAGATTACACAGCGATGCAACATTTTAGGAGTTATTCCTCTATAATGTCCACATGTTTTTTCAGAGCTCCCAGCACACATAGACACCGGTGGCTGGGGATAAGGTTTATGTGGCACACCAGCCCCGTTGGATGGCCACAGCTGTGACAATACAACCTGGGGTCATGGTTCGTGCCAGCAGCCCTAAAACCTTTCCCTTGTAAGAAAGTTTCTGAGATCTGTTTAGTCACTTTCACCCACAGCTACCAAAACAGGTGGGATCCTGTCAAGCACTGGTCATCAGTCGGTGGTGGGAGGGAGACGGCGACTAAGAAAGAAACAGAATCCAGTTACTATGGAAATATCAGCAATATTGCTATGGGAACTGGAGCACCAGAGCATGCTTTGTCTAGGATCGAGCTGTAATTGTCTCTGAGAAAGAAGCTTATGGTAATATGCGATGCTCTTATGAATTAATTTGTCAGGCTTTGTGTCCCAGCTGAAATCATAGACTTTTATCAAATGGAAATTAGCATCTCCTCAGGGCAGAGTATGCACAACATGAGAGAGATTCAGCAATACACTGTTCAGCTTGGTGCTTACTTCCTGTCAGGGCACCAGTGTCTCAGTCCATAGCTTAAAGAGCTATGGACTGAGAAATATTACTGTTTACAGTTTTATAACTCTCATAGAACTACTGGGTACTATATAGAAGTTGTATAACAAATAACAATGTAAAGGTGCAAAATAACACAAATCTGTGACTACAGACTATAGTATGTATTGTGTTTGTTTTACTTTTAGTAGTAAGTTGTCCCTTATGGTGACATCGGTATAACCCAGTCCTCTAAATGTCATGGTGTGGTTTTATGTTTTATTCCTTTCAACACTTTAAAAATGTCACTCTTCCCTGGTTTGACCTGATCCTGCTCGGAGCTTACGTTGAACTTTTATGCACACTGACCACAAATGTGCCGGTCATGTGCCAAAACCAGTAACCCAGTTTGTATGAGAATATAAACTGGGTTACTGGGCGCTTTCTGCAAAGAAATTCCAACAGAAACTCCTTAAAGCGATGCTTCAGTAAAGCCAGAATCAGAACTGTCTTTGCACGGTGTTGATTGTGAAGGGCATGTCTTTATTTGGCTCTCTAATGCTACAGTCACATTAGGCAAAACTAGACCATGTGCAATAACTTGTTGCCAAGGGAGGAGGTCTGTCACGCTCAGTCAGTTAAAGCAACGTTAATGTGTCATAAAACAGAAATAAAACAAGTTGGCAAACATGTACAGCCTGTCTAGAAATAGGAAATCTGCAAAATTCTTCATGTTACAAGTCTGTTGCTCTTTATGCTCACACACAAATTCACATTATACAGAAATTTATGTTAACTACTAAAGTTCAGTCTTCAGCCAGAGCCTCAAAGATGTGAAGCCTCAAAGATGTGAAGCTCTGACTGAGAGAAAAAAAATTGACTAGTTGCAGGACGGCCTTGCTTTTATATTAGAATATAAGTCCTTTACTGCAAAGAGATGCATTGCAGACAACTTAAGCTCATCAGCATAGCCTGACTCAGATTGATTGCAATGTACTGGCAGTCTGTCTTCTTTTAAAAATTAGGAGACTGCAGCTGTTTGCAAAATTTCACCAATCTTCAAGCGTGATCGTTAGGAGGCTTGATACCTCCCACCAGGCGACCTGTGCAGTCACCCTGCAATCAAAGGTGGTTGCCCAGTGGTTGAGTTAATCATTTCAACTACTTGAAATCAGCCACCAAATATGAATAAAAATCAAAACCAGACAACGATCAGTTTTTCTTAGTCAACAGGAGGTTGCGGTCATCTTTTTAATCTAGCGTGACCGAGCCATAAGGAGCATCACTTGGTGCGTGACTTTATTATGATAAAGTAATTTCTGTAATTTTAGAAATTATTTTTAAAAAGTTTATTTGTGCTGATCCAATTCAAGAAAAAAAGTTTCATGACAAAAAAGGGGAAAAAAGGCAAACATGTCTTTGCCGAACATGTAAACAGTGATTTTTAACCAAGATTTGGTTAAAACGTCAAAAGGCCTGCAAATTAAAAGGCAGCGTCGCTGTGAGGGGACACTGTGGGAACAGGAGTTTGGTTCTCGTGTCACTTACATGCTTCATTTCTCCACCACCGCACACTCGTACTCTTCAGTAGTGATGTTGTTGTTTACTTCATTGGTTAGCTTGTTTACCTATGTTTAAATTGGAATCAAGATGCTGAACACCTATTAGCGGTATGTAGGTCATGTTGTTCATGTAACAGTAGCTATGCGACATTTGATGTATGTTCTTTTAACCATTCTGTGCTTCTACACGTGTTTGAATGCACGTGCTCATCCTGCGTCTGTGTGGAAAGGCTGTAAAGCTAGTCTTTGGTGTCTTTAAAGCAGAACAGAAAATGTGTGACACTATAGTAATGTTAGTAATGCTTATCATACAGTCTTGGAGAAGTCAGTGGTTGGTGACAGGCTGTGAAAGGAGGAGGAGGGTCCTTCTTTTCTGTTAAAGATTCCATATAACATATAATATTAAAAGCTTCTTGGGTGTCCCATTTGCTTGTAGACAGTCAGAGTTGGCTGAGAGGATCAGTGCAACTCAAGCAGGTGAAGACTTTCCAAACAGCAACTGTTGATAGTATGCAAAACTGGGTGTGCGTACTTTGATGTTTGAGCTTCCAAAGGGTGTGGGAATATTCTCCAAGGGCACGAGGTAGAGATGTTCCACGGGGAATATCACCGGTTGCCTAATTGAATCTTTCTATTTATGATACCGGCCTCATCTCGCCGGATTTACAGAGCAGCGGTACAGGAAACAAGCGCGGCGTCCCAGGGGAAACCACTGAAAGAATGGAGGGTTTTTTTTTTTTTTATCAAGGAATAACCAACTCCTCTGTGCCTATTGTATTATTCAGTGATGTAAAACCTGGGGTGGGGTTTATGAGGGCTTTACACCAAGATTATAGAGAAAACCCTGCACCCATCATGGAGGCAGCAAGGAAGATTAAAAGAAAAAAACTTTGATGCAGATTTGCAGATTCCCTGATCTCTCACAGCTGTGTCCAACCAAGAAGCAAAAAAGAAAATAATTGCATATGTAGGTCACTGAGCACCTGCATGGTTTAAAAGCTAAGAATTGACATTACACCCAGCTTACGCCCGGACCCGGTCACGCACTGCTTAGCTATAACACATAGAGTAAGAGTTGCGTCCCATTTTCATGATGATGACCTGAACCTCTAACTAACTAATTATCACTGGCTTTATTGATGCAGGAGAGCAGAAGAAGACCTGAGAGGCTATTCAGGGATTGTAGAAGACAGACAGGATGAGTTTGGCATGATCAGGGAAGGATGTGTCAGACAGGCTGGAGCAGAGATGGGAAACACCGCTCTCATAACATCCAGTCAGCAGTTCCTGATACTTTGCTAGCCAGTCCAGCTGTGGCTCGCTGTTACAGAGCCGGGAAAGATGCAGTCTTTGCTGAAAGGATAGAAAGCAGTTGTTGGACTGTTCGGCTTTTATTTTATTCTGGGGTCAAAACATGTGACGTTCTTGCTGATAGGAAGCAGTTTGGTTGCTCATAGGGGGTCTATCTGTATTATTGGAGGGTCTCTACCCTACGTTATATTAGAGGCCAGCCTGTTTGAGTGGGGGTTTAATATGCATTCTTGGACAGCTGTTTCCACAGAAGACCTCTCAAGCTTTTTATCTCTACGTCAAGCTCACTTAGGAACCTAATCTGCACTAATACTGTCTGAAATAAGGAGGAGGTCAGGAAATGGAGGGGACTTCATTGCCTCTCTCTAACTGTAGATGAAACTGAATGCTGTGTTTAATGGAAAGTCGTAGAACTAAATAACTTAATTTTAATCATTCACAAAGAACTTCTGGTTTTATTACAACACACCATCGTCAGAGATTTTGGACTCTTGCCATTCTCGCATGCTTGGATTCAGTATTAGGTTATGCAGTTTGCAGTGCCGTTGAAATTTAAAACCAGAATTAAGCAGTGGCATTCCATCACGTGTACAAACTTTTGTCAGTAAATATAGTGCATGCATGAATGAAGAAGCTCTGGATTCAGTCATCGTTGCACTGCACATGTAAAGCAAAGATTACCCTTCAGTGATTCTTCATCAAATGAAATAACAAGAGCCGAGCTCAGGTACGAGGAGCTCTCAGTAACTGTGGAGGCTGGGAAGCATTTCTGCTCTGCGCACAGCCTTTTTATGCGCGCAGCGCGGTGGAGTACAAGTTAAAGAGGCGACATGCTTTCACTGGATTACCACATTTCTGTGAAAAAGTGTATACTCTAATTCTGCTCTTGTGCTGCTCTTTGTTGAAGTTCTCAGTCATACTTTCTGGAGCTGTAGGAAACTTTTTTTTCATTTGGTGTTGTGAAGACAACTCTGTCCCACTTGGGACCAAACTTTGCCTTCTGTGTTGCTGTGTAACACAAGCAAAAAAATCAAATATGTCTCTGTATTTATTTAATATTTATTACAGTCCAGAGCGCCGTTGTACTGCTGAACATTTTCCTTCAAATAGCTTTGAATGTGAGTCTGCATGCATTTGACATCTTTTCTGCTTTATTTTTCCCTTCCTTTGCCACCAAGAGTTCAGGGTAAGTTGTAAAGCAGCGCCCTGAAGCTGAATTTAAAGTCTTGCTGTTGACCTTCTTAGCAGTTCAAATATGTGAGTGAAGGAGTATTTGAAACAGTGTTTTCTAATTAAAGAACCGTCTGTTATCATCCTGGTTTTTGTGTAAAATTTCATATGATGAGCGTAGCCTGGCTATGCAAAATTAGTAGCCTATAACGGTACTCGATGCTAAAATAGCCATATTTAGTCTCAGTGTGAGCCTGGTGCACAAAACGTGACTCCTAGAATTAAGCTTATTGTCACACATGGGTGCAACCGTTTCTTTGACAAGGTTTTATAACAGTCAGCAGCTAAAAACAAGCTGTCGTCTTGTTATGATCTCCGGGAAGACTGTGGGCTAATCAGCTTATCCTGTCTGCTTTAGCAGGTGACCCTACACACTGCTGTGCATCCAGATGACAGCTGGTGGAGGTCACGTTATCCCTGTTTGAGCAGGTTTCTTTGATTGAGAGGCCCAACACCCTTTCCACCACTAATTAGTAACTGACTGCACCAACTGTAAATATTTTCTGCAACTTTTAGGTGTGGGTTTAAAAATACTTTAAACAGGGGATTGGGTGGAGAGACTGGGGAAAGGTTTTAAAGAATAGCAGGAGCTGCATTTGGCTTCCTCGCCGTGCTGTAATAGACAAGCAGTAAGTCTAAATATTGTTATCTTGATTTCAAGATAACAGAAGTCGTGCGTGACGGCTCAAATTTGTGTAGAAAAACATGTTAGTGCAGTCATTTTTAGTTTTCCACAAGTTTTTAACAGATTTGTAAAATATTTGTTTTTTGTGAAAAGTGGTCTAATAAAGTTGTAACGTTGCACCTTTCAATGTACGTTTGCACACACTTTCTACTACTACTTAGCCAATCACACACACATTTTTACAGTACTTTGATCTATACCCAAGCACTTTTATATAACGATCAATCCACCGCCCGTCCGACTAGTAGATGACCCACTCTATGAGCTGAGCCACATCCTCCATAAAGATGAGGATTTCAAACCTAGCAACACTGTGCATCATACCTTGGAACTGTTTTGTGCCGGTGAAACTTGGTGACAGCTGGGACTTCCAGCTGTACAGTAATCCCAAAACTGCTTTTGGAATGGATACCATTAAGTTCCCAGAATGCCTGGACTACACTTAAAAGTCAGGTCCGTACCAGAAAACCAACCAATTTAAATGAGTGCTACCAATTCTGCCGAAGAAGAGTGACCAAATATCCAGCTAGAATTAGGCCAGAAAAAAGCTACAACATACTGAGGGACATTTAACAAAATATTAGTAGGGATGTAGGCCTATATTTGAGCCTCTGTTTAAGTATACTTTGGCCATTCTGTATATTTGAGAAAATCCAAAATAAATTCAAACCTGTGCAACCAAATCTTATTTTTTAAAGCCATTAAAGCTGTATAATCATTCCATCCTGGAAGAAAACAGAACAATTCAAAGAAATCATTAAAAGCCCAAATTACCAGGATATTCATGCCTATGAGAGTATATAACCACAACTGTATGTCTGGACTCTATGTAGCCTGTTTACTGTGAGCCAGAGTACTAGATATGATTGCAGCATCTCGATAGTGTTTGTTCAATAAACAAATTTAGTAAAAATAGATTATTGGTGACTCTGCATCCATGAGCCAGGCCATCATTTTATCTCCCTGCAAGTGTTGATGAGCAGGCTGGTAAGTTAACTTTGACATGGAAATGACTTTGTGTGAATTAATTTGCTGACCAAAGGCTGTCGAGATGATTCATCCATGGCCCATTGTTTGCACTTTTAGTCCAACACTGGCAGCATCGGGCTCAGAGAGAGAGGAAGGGGAAGGTAGAAGCAAGGATAGAGGGAGAGAGTAGGGCTCAGCAAGCTGTTGACCTACTGGTTTGGTGAGGTTTCCCTGAAAAGGGCACATGCCTCCCCGCACTGTGCATAGAAACAGCACACACACACCCACACACAGTGGTTTAACCAATACAGCTAAAAAGGGAAGATATTAACAGAACGAGGGAACTTAAATTGACATTTAAGTTCCCTTTTATTGTGTCAGTGAAATTTAAGATGAGTGTTAAAAACAAGCCCAGCATCAGCTGGTATTGTATCATGACAGTCTGGAGAGTTATGTTGCCTTCTTCATCTTGCTTTGCAGGCTACCTGAGCGTGTTGGCAGTCGTGCTGAAGACAAATAATGCCTCACCGTGGACAAATGAGTTTGACAGTAAGAGCTCGAGACTGACGACCCTCAAAAAAAATACAAACCAGTCATTGATCTTGAATTAATGTCCTCGTATCACTTCCCGTTTCTGCTTACAGAAGTTGAGCTATCATGTGTGATTGAGTCTATTTCCACAATCAATCCCAGAATTGAATGGAAGAAGATAACAAGCGGGGGGCCAAGCTATGTCTACTTTGACAAGAAGATCTATGGTAATACATGAAGTAGTCTGTAAATAGTTTCTATATGTTACATATTTTTAAATATTCACCTTTGCTGTGTTTTTATTCTGGCAGGTGACCTTGAGAACAGAGCAGTGATCAGAGAACCTGCCACGTTACTGATAACCAACGCCACGAGATCAGACACAGCCAAGTATCGATGTGAGGTCACTGCTGCAGAAGACCAAAAGGCCTTTGATGAGATTCTGATTGACCTGGTTGTAAGAGGTACTTTAACCTGCCTGCGCCACTGATCACGCTCTCTCTTACTGATAACTGCCAGAAAATGCTTCTAAACACAGAAAGCAAGTCATTATTGCGCCCTCAAAAGGACAGACCTCGCTCAACGATTCGCACGTCGGATGCTGTAAGATGAAACCGTGTTGTAGGTTGCACCAACCCTTTGGCATACATGTGAGGATGCGTTGTGACCAGACCTGCCCAGCTGCAAAGGCGTGTTCTAGGTTATAAAAGGAAACCTCTGAAACTGCATCTCCTCGGAATTGCAGTGCTAAAGAAAGCAAGCGCCGCGTGTTTTGGTGGCGTTTTCTGGCATGGAGCGAAAATCACGTTCCCGTCCACTCCCTGTCAATCCTGGCAGTCCAGTCAAACATCAGGGTCAGGGTGACATTAACCTTCAGAGTCATAAAGCCAGCAGCGTCGTGTCGATTGTGTTGGTTTATTTCTCCCCGTTGTTTACAGAGCAGAAAAGCCCATCTGTGCAAACACTCGCTACAGCGACAGTCATCGTATGTTCTGTTTCCCCACAGTGAAGCCAGTTGTGCCAAAGTGCAGCGTCCCGAAATCGGTGCCTTTGGGGAAGTCGGCTGAGCTGAGCTGTGTGGAGGAGGAGGGCTTCCCCAAGTCTCGGTACCAGTGGTTCAAGAACATGGAGGAGATCCCCGATGACCCAAAGACCAGTGTCAAGTTCTTCAACTCCTCATACACGCTCAGTACAGAAACAGGAACTCTGGTTAGTACTCGTGTGTGCGTGTGCTCGGACAAGGGCAGATATGAGCGCCAAGGGCGGGGCAGCAGGGACGGTGGCCTGACGCCCAGGGGTGGAGGCAGATATTTTGGGGAGACAGTTGATGGCGTGAGAGGGCTTGAGCCATGAGGGGAATCTGCTGTCCTCGTTTGCACATTCCTCTATTCTCTCTTGCTTTACAGCACAGCGAAGATGTGACACACGCTCACCGTTTGTCTTTAAGTGAACGTACTGGACGACAGTGCTGTAAACTAAGGAGGTTTAAGGAATGTTTTTTTCTACTGTTCTTATCTCGTTATTTTTAGAGTGCTCCCTGTAAACACAGTAATCACTCCTTTGCTATTTCCACATGGGAGAGGAATGGCAGCCAACTGATGCAGAGATTGGAACTGGTGAAATAGTTCAGAAGGGGAGTGTCAGCTTTATTCTCTTTAAAAAGCTGGAACTGAAACTCTTTGTAATGCTCTACTAATATTTACAGGTTAAAATACCTTAATCTCTTAAACAGTTGTATTTAAATTCAGTCCAAGTTTGATTTTTAATGTTTGGATCACGTCATCGTGATCATTTCCTGCACTCTCGATGTATTTAGACACCTAATCCACCTGCAATGTTAACACCTGTACTTTGACGTTCAGGCTTTTTTAACACTTGGAAAATGGGTGACGGTAACTGTTTGAAGATGACAATTTGTCTGAGAATTATTCTTAGCGTTATAAGTGTGTGTGAGAGGTGGGCACAAACTCAACAGATGCTTTTATTTTACTTTACGCTTCACTTTGAAATCACTGATATCAGTGTGTTTACATTTATTTGATCATTTTAATGTGTAATGTTTAGAATAACTTGAGGGGCATGAATGTCCGTGCAGTTACCACACACTGATGATCCAAAAGACGCCCAGTCATTTTTAAATGTAAAGTTTCACTTGTATGACCAGGGTGAATATTATATATATATATATATGTGTAAGATGTAGCTTTAACTCCGTCCTTCGCTGAATCCAAAGTGCGCAGCAGACAGCAGTCTGTTTAATTTTCCTATCTTGCATCTCTTCACATGCTCATGGCACTGTCTCTGTATTTGCACAATGCAAATCTCTACCTGTCTGTCCCCTCTGCTCACAGTAACGGTCACTACAGTTGTTTCCCTCTGTAACAGCTGCCTGTGCGTAGTTCCACTCACCTATATTTATCTATTATATTAATTAGAATAAAACATCTGCATAAAAAAAGACTATGAGCTTCACTTAGGGAGTTTGCATTAAGCAGAGGTTTGTCTTTTGTCTCACACAGAAGTTCATTTCAGTCAGGAAAGAAGACGCAGGCGAGTACTATTGTCGAGCGAAGAATGATGCAGGGCACACTCAGTGTGCACCCCAGAAGATGGAAGTGTGTAAGTATGCATGTTTCCTTTGGAAATGAATCTGTTGTGTTTATTGAATGCAGATAGTACTAGATTTGTTGAAAGGAATCCAAACGTCAGTGTTTAAGTTTTTACTCGCATTTGAACTCCACAGATGATATTGACATAGTGGGGATCATCCTGGGAGTGCTGGTGGTGGTCGTTGTGCTCTTATGTATAACGGTGGGCATCTGCTGTGCTTACAAACAAGGCTACTTCTCCAGCCAACAGCAGACGGGGAACAAGTAAGATTCCAGACTACTAATGTAACTGTAACCAGCACCACTTCCACATGTCGCCCAAAAACCGGATGTGCTTTGTGTGTTTTAGTTACAAAGTTCCAGCTAAAGGAGATGGAGTGGACTACGTCAGGACGGAGGATGAGGTTAGTAGATAGTCTGGCTGTGTGGCCATTTGTACTTTTAGGCATTTTGTTGCTAAACGTCAATTGCAAATAAAGTGAAAATGCAGTCTGCTATACTGCTCCAGTTAGGTGCTAATATTTATGATTGAATGATTCATGTATCAATAAAAGTGATCAGGTACAAAGACCGGACAGAAAGTGAGTAAAAAAGTGTCCAAAGACAAACTTTGTTTCTGTCACTAATTCATTATGAAAACAGAATTCAATTAAATTCAAAGATTGGAGAAAAGAAATGAAAGTATTACTACTTGGTTGCTTTCTCAAAGCTTTCATTTGAAGGACTCGCCTGTAACTGTAACTACAGTGTGCTGCATGCTGACAGCGGTGATTACGCTGCTGTATTTAGTCTCCAGGTCTGCACAGGTCTGAAAGCAACAGCTACCCAAATACTTAGCATCGTGTTGCTGCCTGTAACAGAGAAAACAGGGCCTCTCTGCCCCTCATCATATTACTTTTTGAAGAACCTTTGAAAAGTTAAATTCAGATTCTGTGTGAGGTATCGGCTCAGCAACACTGAACACGGGAGTCTGCTGGGAACAATGAGAGCCATCATTTCACGGCAGGCAGTGCTGATGTCGTAGTCGACTAAAAGAGTTTGTTTTCCGACACCTGTCTCACTTAAATTCCCCTCAGCTGGCAGAATGTTGTTTTTCTATTATGCAGCACTAGAAAGGTCCAAAAAATCTCAACTGTTAAGCGAACTTGCAGAAAGCCTGGACATTAAGATTTGTGCCAAATAGACAAGCAAACACACTGAGAGGAGAAGCGTGGAAAGAATGGCGCTCTGGCGCCGTGTGATAATGTAATAACGATGAGTTGTTTCCTGCGTGTTGTCTGCAGGGGGATTTCCGACACAAGTCATCGTTTGTGATCTGAAAAAGACGACGGGGGCTGTTGTGCTGAGTGAAAGCTGTGACACACGGGTCTGCCCTCCACACTGTCCGACCACGGAGCTGCCGCAGTTCGTGCACCGAGCTCTCAGCATGCCTGAAATCCAATTACACAAGCTTGCCAAATGTGGTGGGATTTCATATGACAATAATGTGTAAAAAAAAAAAAAAAATAGTATGCGCATAGGGACTGAGATTCATTTAACTTTATTATCTTCAACCGAGTTCTTTTGCTAAATTCTGGCGTTCTTCAGTTACAGTGATTGCATGGTTTTAAACTCTAAAGCAGGCGGCGAGCAGGAGTCACGTGTTTGTTGTGTCCAGTAGAACAGTCAGTCTATCATGACAGCTCTGTCTGCTGGCAGCATTCAGTTTCAAACCTTTTGTCATTTCTATAACATTTCTTTTCTACTGTTAAAATTTGTCAGACTATTTTTGATGGAATATATTTTAAAATGCCTATATATAAAGGTTTACTTTTTTAAGTATTTGTAAATGACTAACATGTTTTGGGGTTTTTTTGTTTTTGGGGGTGGGATTAAAAGAGATGATGTAACACAAACCCCTTTGCATAAAGTTGTAAGCATTTACACCTTTGCAGATGAAAGAAACAAGTGAAAATTGGCTCGTAGTAGCATATCGGCGGTCTTACATATTGAATTTGTCGGCTGGGATTGTCCAGCTTGTGTCATGACAGACTTCCATGTTGATGTTTGTAGATAGTCTTAGTAAGATGCTTTGAAGAGTGCCAGTCAAATGCTGTGAAACACTGTACACGATCAGTGCTGCGTTTTCTTGATTTTAAGTGTCCTTCTCTGCTCGCTGTTAATCTTGTATATATTGAAGTTGCTGTCGAGTTTAGCTGTCATACATGTGTAGATTTCTTCACTATATTAATCATAGTAATATTAATACAGGGTTTGTATGTTAACCTTCCAGACCCCGAAAGAAGATAGACAAGAATGATTGTGGACTGTTGACAAAGTAAATGGTATTTAAAATAGTTTCTGCTGATTATCAAGACAAAGCTGTTAGCGGGTTATTTAAACTACTAAATCTTCAGCTGGTACTGAAAGTCCCAACAACATGAGGTAGACCACATGCTGGAACAGCGTTTTTTACAGAGTTAACTTCTACACATGGCACAGCTGCTTTGTGTTCCAGCTGTGTGACACAGCCACCGGAGCCAGTGGCTTACTCACAACTGTGTGTTTGATTTCACCAGATGTGCAAAAGCACATTTTAGAAGAGTCCCAGGAGCAACTCTGCGCTTATCAGTCACTCAGCATGGTGATTTAGTATTCAGAATAAAAGACCCTGTTCAGGCTCAAAGCTCTGCGTCTCAGACCTTTCAGCAAGATTTGAAGCCGGGTGGAGAACAGAGCGAAACACATGACACGACGACAGACCTGCATCTGGTTTATTCCTGGGTTTAGCGACTGGATGTTTTAATTGGAGAGAAAAATAAATCTTTCAGGTTTCAGTTGAAGCCTTTTGGTTTTCTGAGCAAAGCTGATGGTGAACAGAACTGAGCTGACAGCAGTGTTACAGTGAGATTCGGCTGTCGGGGGTCTGGAGGGTTAACGCTTGTACTAATTGTAAATAGCTATTTGGTGTTTTTTGTTTGTTTTGTTTTTTCTCTTTCGCAAGATCATGTAAAGTGAAAAAATGTTTTCAAAACTCCCGTTTGAGGCGATATGAAACTCTTTCCATTTGTAGGACTGAAAGAAGGGTAGCATTTTATCAGATCATTCAGAACACGTGAGCAAGAGCTTCTTGAGGCAGTTTTTTAAAAGCATTGAGAACAAACAGTTCTCTCCCTCAGTGTTCGCTCTCTAACCAGACTTTTAAAGGCTGTAACCTTCATGCAGATAAGAAGAATCTCTTGTTCAGCTGTGCTCGAGGTTTTCAACAGAGGAAATGCGGTCAAATGTTAACCAATTATCAGTCGTGGTAGAGACGATCTGCCGGTCATTTGCACATCAACACTGAATCTAACGTGTTCCACTGTGGAAGTGTACTATTAGCCCAAATAAGGTCACAAATGAGTCCTGCTGCAGTTGCACAGTGTGGTGAGAATCAGACATTTCACCTCGTCATTTGTGCATAGTTCATTCCTCTTAAGTGCCTTCAGGCTTCAGACTAGTGCGGTTTCACGTGCACGGTCCCACCTCTAGCTTCTGCCGTGCAGTCACGGCTTCGTGTTTTTCCTTTTCTTTAACCACAAGCGCGGCGTTTGAGAGGAATGATGACACCAAAAGTCTCCACTCCCCTACATATCTGCAAATTTGTAAATAGCTTTTTACATAGATTTGGAGCTGTAGATGCGTTGAAGTGAAAAAATAATAGTGCCTCTATATTGTGGGAATTATTTTTAGTAAAGACATGTAGCACTATTAGAAAAAAACAGATTGAAACCCACAGCAGGGCGGTTTCTGTGAGCTCTGGTTTATAATTAGGGGTGGGTTTTTATAATCGATTCATCGATTAAAATCGATTCTGGCTTGGATAACGTAAAATCGATTCATTAAAATCCTGAATCGATTTTTTAATATAAATTTATTTTGTCCGAAATGCCAGAATCTCTGGTGACATCTCACAAAATTTCAAGAACCACCAAACAGTAAATGAGAGCAGGTACAGGGATTCTGCACATAGACTTAAACACACAGCGCGACCCGCGGATCAGAATCAGTTAGATGTAGCCTTTCTCACAGTCGGGGCTGAAAGCCGACAGCTCGCTGATCCGGGTCCGCGCTTTGTGTTCACGCCCTTTATGCGCTGATTCTAAGGCTGTTAGTTTGATCTCTCTCCAAACAATATTGACCGAACCAGCAGCAAAAGAAGATCCAAACGCTTCACATAAACATCGTCATGAATTCACTCTTTTACTGTTTTGCTTCCATTGCGATGCGCAGCTCTCTCTCTCTCTCCCTCTCCCCCCCCCCCCTCTCAAACAGTTTCCCTTTCTTCATTATTCGCTTGCTTGTTACACAAGTCTACTGTTGTTTACAGCGCTGTCGGCCGCTGTTTTTTTCCCTTTTACAGTCTTCCGAAAAGAAAACCTCATTTCTGCTGTTCAATACTGAACAAATTTAAACTTTTTAATATTATTCAAAATGCAAAATGCTTAGCCGTGTCTCTAATAAAACCGCTGTAACGTCAGAGGTAATGTTCATTAATTAATGGTTTTCTTTCGTTTTTGATGTACTGCAGAATATTTTTATAAAATCCCAGGCCAGGAAAACCTTCATGTTTTTCTGTGTTTTATCTTCAGCTACTTTGACACAAAGGCATCTGCTGTGATGCTCACACCTTGGATAAAGTCTTGCGAGTGTCAGCTTCCTTTTTATAGATACAAAAATATGTAAATGTTCTGATCTGAATTATACTTCTGACTGTCAAAATTTCCCAGATTTAAATCGAATCGAATCGAATTAAATCGAATCGTGGATCGAATCGATTTGGGACCTTGTGAATCGGAATTGAATCGATTCTAGAAATCAGTGACGATACCCAGCCCTATTTATAATGTCTTTATCCAGGTTTTCTAACACTGATTGGTATTTCAAAATAAAATCCCTAAAGAAAATTTGAAAGACCAATTTAGTCAGTACTGACTTTTTTCTTTTTGTTTTGTGTATGTTATTTATTCTTCTCTGTGCTGGCGGGGAAATGTTTCAGGTCTTCACAACACTGTTTAAACCAGGGGTGTCATACTCAGGGTCATAACACCGGCCCGCTGGACATCTTTCACACGTTTCGGACTTTTAAATGTATTTTCATAAATTTTGCAGCTTGTCCTAAGGGTGAAGACCTCTCCCACAGTCTTTCATACTGCATCAAAGTAATAAATAAATAATGAAATGACAGAAAAGTTACTGCTTTTTTCCCACTATCTAAAGTACAAAAGCCTGTATCCATGGTAAAGTAAGTAAAACGACATTTTTTTTGTGAATTAACAAAAACTTGCTCTTCTCCAGGACAGTCTGGTCAATGAGCAACCAGAACTTTTTCTGTCATTTTACACATTTGCTTTTTTACAATTTAAGCCCAAAGAGTCATGCTAGCATGTGTTTTTATTATACAGAGCAGCATTTCTTTATCATGTAGTAAAACTGAGACGTGCTGGTGAAATTGCACTTCTTTTTTGTATACTGAGATATTGCAGGGATTAAATGTGCAGCTACACTTATTTACATTTACAGAAAGGGAATTTTTACTAGTCTGGTCCACTTAAGACCAAAGTGTGACCCCTGATTTAAAATGAGTCCGACATCCCGGGTTTAAACATTTACCCTGTACAAAAACGAGGGGGCACAGTTGGTGTCAGGAAACACCAACCTTGTGTAGCGTTAAGAACGGCACCAATCTACAAGAAAGGAAGATGAAATTAAGAGCTGACCCATTCAATGATAAAGGAGCTGGGACTCTGCAAAATGTAAGTGAAGTTTATAATCCAGAGTTCATGGACAGTTAAGCTCACAAACAGCAAAGAAGTCTTGTATCGCATCTTTACACAGGTCTGCACTGACTCGACAGGGAGTCCTGAGCGAGTGTGTCTGCAGGCTGTTTCCAGGCAGTGATGGTGGAGGTTATACTGGCAGGTTCACTCTGTGCTGTCTTTCAGTTTAAGGATGGCTGCGTTCCAGTGATCCAGCTCTGCTGGAAGACTGATATACAGCGTACCTGATCCTCTGATCCAAATGTACACGCAGCAGAATGTCTTTTTGGGGCCTGCTTGGGTTATTTTTTGTTCATTTTAGAACCACTCTATTTGTGATTAATAAAACTCACTTCTAATATCACAAAGGTGTTTTGTGTCTTTTCTATTTATGGTGTGAGTGTAGTGAGGATTCTAGATCTGCACTGCCAGTCTTGTCATTTCACTGCTTGTTCCAATCCTCCTGGCCTATTCCACAGTCCCCCCCACTGTTCACAGAAATCCTATTGGTCCATCCAATATCCCACCGACTGCTCTTTGTTGATCTAAAGCCATAATCTATTAGTGGGAGTTAAGCCATTTCCACTTTCCACACTGCAAAAAGCCTTCTTGTTCCTTTCTGGTGACTGTGCCAACTGGCAGCAGGTTCCTGGATAAAGAGCACTAAAATCAATGAGCCCAGAGAGGATAATATATCGTCCTTTGCATCACAGCTACTGAACACTTTTATTTATTTCACAGAAAAATCAATCAGTGCTGGCTTTATCGTCAGGCAGAAGGATGAAAAAATACCTACTTTTAAGAAGGCAGCAAGCCCTGTGTTCAAATTGTGATTAAATGTAGCACACTCAGTTCATTCACTGAACAAAGCACACAACGCTGCTCTGAAAGTCATGCAGCATGTGAGTCAGTGTTACTCCTCTAACAGTTAATAGGATGAAACACATCTGTGGTTAGTTGTACTGGTAACTCTACTGTAATAGTCAACATCCAGCAAATTATGGTGTTAAGTTAGTCTTTCAAAATTCTTAGCAAACACGCAGAGATCTTACTTGGGTCAAATGATGAACGAGGACCACTGAAGCAAATTACAATTGAAGTATTACAAGAAGTACCATGAACCCACAGTGGAAGAAGTGCACGAGGCCGAGGAAATAATTATGAAGGAAAAATCTTTAGTTTTGTTGTGTGTGTGTGTGTGTGTGTGTGTGTGTGTGTGTGTGTGTGTGTGTGTGAGTGAGTGAGTGAGTGATACATTTTAAATATTTAGATAAACCTGAACTCACTAAAACTTGTGAACCTTAAAGTTTGTTCTTAATGTTCTTTGTTAAGACTAAGAAGAACAGCTATAGGTGGCATTTGCTGTGTGCAGCATCAAACTGATGTAAGTGTGTTACTATTAACTGAGAATGGGTTAAGATATTAAAACACTGTTTGTGTGTCCCACATGGTTCTTCCATTAAAAATACAGCTCACAGATAAATGTAGCCATTCTGGTCAGCACGGTGAAACAAAGACAGGTAACTACTAATCATTTCTGACACTTTCACACTAAAACTAATTTAAAAAAAAAAACAAAAAACCCTGAAGTGTCTGGTTTCCTCTGTTTGCCGTCTGTGTGCAGGACACAGTCCACAAAACTCTACTCAACACGTTCCACAAACATGGCTGCTTACAGTTTTATTGTCAGTGGAACAGCAGTTTGATTACATTTCGGGGGTTCATTTATACCAGCAGGAAGATCTGTTCTCAGAACCAGCAGGCTGACCTTTACAGTGTTAAAGGAAAACAGCAACATTTGCCACGGTGTAATTACAACCCAAACAAGTGAGGAGTTCAGAAACACACACACACAGGTTTATGCCTGTTTCGCTTTCTTGTATAATTTGTTCACTTGCATCTTAAATATTTTACAATATTATTCGAGGCGGGCCTCGCTCTCACAGTTGGACTCGATCGCTGGGCTCGGAATAGAAGTTTACCAGCTTTTTTCAACACAGCGAGGTCACAGGTATTCAGACAATGAGACAAACAAAAGGGAAGTCCGCTGAATCTCTCTCATGGGAATCTTGCCACACTGGTCTCTCGGCCACTCTTCGACACAGGCCTTCTGCACAGAGAAGAGGTTGAGTTGCAGAACAGCAGAAGGCAAACTTGAACACTGGGCCAGTACGAGGAGCTGAACCACACTACCAGAGCTAGTGCAATCTGGTGTCAACTGGAGGATTTCTTCAGCCTTAAATAGCAGAGGTGATGAATGACTGCCAGCAGATGTGAAGACTCAACCACCTCCAGGTGCACAAGCCCAGAGGGCGGGGACCCAGTAGGAGTCTTTGGATTCCTGGGCAACAATGGTGATGCCGTTTAGCGTTCACACATTCACATTCATATGTTACCGCCGTTTCCACGCCACATCTTTCTCACACCTTGACCACATATTCAGTTTGCAATGACCACTTTTATTAGGAAAGAGGACTTCTGGCAACCATTCCACAGTTTGAATACGCTGACAGTCAGAGAGTTCATCATAGATTTGAATGCAAATTTAATGCAAGAGCAAATGATTGAAAGAATTACTGACCACAAAAATCTAACAATTTCCAATGCAAGGGGAAAAATGAATAAATAATGAGAGATCCCTTCCTGTGGCCCTATAGTGTGTGGATCCATAACTGCTGTGGAGGAGCCAACATCAACTTAATTTTTACACCTTTATTTGTTATATGATGTTTTATTAAAATAAATGTCAGCTACAGCACAGGTGTTCCTCTGCCCACAGCAGATGCTTTGCCCCTAAACTGGTTAATCTGCCCAGTCTTCACCTCATTTCTCTCTAATATCTTCAAACATTCTGCATTTTCAGGGACTTTTCAGAGGACAGGGCTGCATTCAGTGTATGCAGAGCAGACACCACAGTGAGGGGAAAAAATGATACTTGACAGAGGGAAGTTGGCCATTTAGAAAATATCACAGTAGGATGTGACAGAAGGACACACTGGCAAGATGTGTCCATGTCCAAGCAGGGTCTACAGCTGCACCTCACACTCCCATCGTCACAGAAATAATTGGTTTGAGTCGCACCATGACAGCTAGGAGGCATCAGCTTGTTAAAAGTTTTTAGTCATTTGTCCAAAAAGGAGTTGCAAAATTCATGTGATGCTGTTGCAGGACAATTTTAGAAGAAAAATGCTGTCAAAAATGAGTCATTGTTTTAAAAGAACATTTCTATCTCTCAGCCTTAAGGGGGCTGTTTGACTATTTTCATGTTGGATTCTAAAGCTATTCACAAAAAGAGGATCATTTTAATCTGTCTTTGTAAGCCACCAGAACTAATTAGGCAGTTAGCCTCATAATGAGATAAAGCAACACACACACACACACTCACACACACACACACACACACAAAATTTAATAACTGTTCCCACTCACTTCATATCTGAAACACTGCTGTGACTGATGTGTGTGAAGCATGTGGTTCATGTTACCAAAACTACAGGTTGCATAAAACAGCAACACTATGCTGGCTTTTAAAGGTTTTAGAGGATTTCCCACCAAGAGTTCAAATCTGAGAGTGAAAAAGACATGACGTGCCTGCAATGAGGGTGAGGATTTATTTTTCACATGAATATTTTTTTTTTAATGCTAAATAATGGCACAAAACATCAGGAGCTCAATTGCAAAAACCTGAGAATTTAGGAGGGCTCTCAGGTTTATCTGTCCTGCTGTGGTTAAACCTTGCCCTCTAGCAGTGCCATTAGAGAACCGGGTCCAGGGAAATCCTGGAGCCAGTTTTCCCTTTTCCCCCACTCATTGGAGAGACCGAGTGAACGACAAAATTTAAACAGACTGCAAAAGATTTGTGTTTGTGGATTTATTGTTACTGCAGTCATTCCAGACACCACAATGAGCTTAGTTTGCATAAGGATGTTACAAATTGTGCACTCCTGACCTCTAGTGCTTAAAACTGGTACAACATGCAGTCAATATGAGTCAAAAGCAGAGGGGATTAAAAACGAATGGAAATGCATCATCATTATACTTACACAAGTCGATTTAGTACATTTCTAAACGTAGTTTCTATACAGTAAGTTTTTTCTAAGCTCCAATACTGTTTCATTCAGGCCAGGGCTGTACCAGTCCAACCTCTTCCTATTCTGATATGAGACAGATACCTTGGCAACAGTGAATCTACCAAAATTGAGAAGGGATGCAATTCATTGTTAAATTAATCTTGCTCTTTGGATAAAAGTACAAACCATTCTTTTATTTGTAAGAATTAGGCGAGACACATTTCCTCACACTGGAAATAAAATTTAGCAAACAAATCCAAGGAAAAAATATAGACCTACTGAATCGTGGTGCAGTTACATTAGATTCTCCTTCGTCTGCTTTGGTGGTTAGATCCCTGACTCTTCCTTTCAAAGTATCTTTGTGTACTCCCGAGTTGCTCACAATGCAATTTTGTCTCCCAATTTCTCCCAACAGAGTGCTTGGCATAGATAAACTCTGTATGAGAGTGTGTTAATGGGTGAATGTGACTTGCAGTACAAATTTCTCTCAGTGCTAAACTGAGTAGAAAGGTGTTATATGAGTACCAGTATACCCAGTATACCAGTAATACCCCTCCAAACTGTAACCCTTCTATAGCTAACACAGCTACTGCATTGTAGTTGAGGCATGGAGTCATAAACACAGACCATCAGAACTGAACCAAACACTCTCTACCAATTGACTTGGCTGTTTGAGTCATGATCCCTTTCACAGATTGCATCACTAACACAAAAAGTGAGGGACTCAAATGATTCCATATGAAACCAGATCTTAAAAGCAGAGAAAGTTGAGGCTTGCAGGAACACAAACAGGCGTGGGAAATAATTAAAAAAGCAGCGAGAAACTTTAAGACTAACATATTAAAAACACATTTAAAAGATGCATCTCATATTTAGAATGTTTAATGTTAAAGTTCATGACAGTACAATTAGAAAAAGAAAATTTTTTTTGGAAAACAAAGTAAACTTCTGATCAAACTCTTTTCTCACTTTCTCACACTTACTAAAAATGTAAACAAATTTTGTTAAAAAATGTAGATGAATAGTACAAATGTACTATATCCACATAAACAAAAACATAATTATACTCAGAATAATACCAAGTATATTAAGAAGCGGGCAGCACACACAGCCTCACAGCACGAAGTACCCCAGTATCATCATCAAGTACCCCATCATCCAGCCATGGCGTTTCTGTGAGTTGTTTGCTTGTTCTCCTCGTGTCTTCGTGAGTTTCTCCCACAGTCCGGTTAATCTGAATGACATAGGTGTGGCAATGTTAGCCAGCAGATTGGTGACCTGTCCAGAGTGTACCCTGCCTCTTGCCCTACGGTCGCTGGGACAGCCTCAGCCTCCAAAAGAACATCTTGGTCAATCATAATTTGAAGGCCATTAAATTGTGTTTAAATTGGACATTCCAACACCTGTAAGACTTTACTCGGGGCAGTAGCAACTCAAGAAGGCCAGGAGTTGTGGCTTCTTCCGCCTGTTGATACTGCGCCTGAAAGGTGCAGAGGTGGGGTGAAGGGGAGGGTTACCATTGTTTGAAAAGTTGGCATTCAGCGAAATATTGCTCGTTATAATTTTTCATTTTAGCACCGAGAGTACAATTTGTCAAAAAAATTCATGAACAGAGAAACGAAACAAACTACAAAGAATAAAATTTCCTTCACGTGACTGTAGACGCATGCGTAGTCAGGCGGTTGTAACTCAAAATATGCAATAATCTGGGAAGCAGCTCGCGCTGGACTCCTCGCGGCAAACCGAGAACAAACTACAGTGTGTTCTTTCATTAGGAAGACAGCGCATTTCCAGCGGGATCCGGCCACAGGGCTTCGCTTGACTAACGAGCAGCAATGAGCTTTTTTGGTTTTGGTCAGAGTGCGGACATAGATATAGTTCTGAATGACGCCGAAACGAGAAAGAAAGCTGAGCACAGAAGCGAAGACGGCAGGAAAGACAAATATTTCCTTTTCTACGACGGGGAAACTGTTTCCGGAAAAGTCAACGTTACACTCAAATACCCGGGAAAGAGGCTGGAGCATAATGGCATCAAAATCGAGTTTATCGGCCAGATAGGTGAGCAGCTGCTAGGCCTGAATTCCACATTCAGCCCCAGACAGAAGTAGCCAAAGTGTGACAGGAAATACTGGGTAGCTAGCTACATGTACTGACGACTATCAGCATGGTGTATTTTACAGCTTTAATGTGTAAAAAGTGACAAGAAACGCATTTAAAGTTCGGCCGTACTGCAGTAACAAGTGTCTATTTGAAGTGTCGGGTCTCGTGACAGATGTGGGCGCGAGCGACGTCAGCTGACTCGTCAGCCATTGGAGAGCCGTTACGTCTCAGTGACCTTTGGCCCTTCTTTTAAACATCTTCTGTAACGTACACTTTTTGTTAAGTCGCACTTTCGGTGCCTAGATTATCACATGTAAGTAAGAACTGAAGTATTAGGTGATTGTCACTTTTACTTTTGTTCAATCAAAGATGGCAGCCTGAGAGCTGAGAGTTTCAAGGAAACTGCTTAAAGGCGTTTCTGACGGTGCGGCGAACTGTGTATTGTTGTGTCTGTGTGTTTAAAACAGTGTTTATCAGATGATACCGTTTAAGTGACCTGGAAGTGTCTCTGTGGCGGCCATGATAAACGCTGTGATCAGTGCCATCCCATAATTCATAGTCGGAGGCCGTCAGACAGGATGGTCTACTAACTAGGCTATATTTATATACAAAAGCCCAGCCAGTTCACTAAAGCAATCACCACATTAATGCTAAGTACCACAAATTAGCAGCTAAAAAACCAGCAGACCCAGCAAAGGAGAGTATGATGTAGGGCTCACCTCTAACCATTCAGCATGTGAAATCAGTGAAGAGTTTAGGACAGCCAAAGTTTGGCTTTGCAGTCACCGCTTTAAGCCCTTCACCCAATGTGCCAATTATGCATTTATTCTTCCTCTCTCTTATTCCAAATAAAACT
Source organism: Mchenga conophoros (assembly GCF_057382185.1). NCBI lineage: Eukaryota > Metazoa > Chordata > Actinopteri > Cichliformes > Cichlidae > Mchenga > Mchenga conophoros. The sequence continues at coordinate 4,655,771 of NC_140535.1, read as the reverse complement.
CATCTAAGAATGCATCACAACCGGAAGAGGCATAATTCTTCAGTGTTAGATTTAATGTTTAAATTACAGGCTGCAAATGTAATATTCGCCTCCTGAAATTATATATGCCATAGGACCAGCTGCAAAAATACCGCTGTCCACAACTTTCAGTTACAAAACTGACACCATGCCTCTTTAGCAAATCCCAGCAGTTGCATTTTAATGTTAAATAAGGGTTTATGCTGCCACAGACTGTTATTAGAATTGGCCCTATATGTACCTTCTTTAAAACATCAGCTTTTGTAATGGTTATTTTACTCAGGTGGTTCCCTTTTACAACCGGTATAAAATAACCGGGTAACGCACAGCAGGGTGAAGTAAGTGTTGTATTCCATGGTTCTGCACATTGTAGTTTCAACCCTGCAGATATCCAGTCTTACACTGGATATTTTTTTTTACTCTCTCTCAGACAAACTCAAACAGATTTCTCTGACATTTCTTATATATAGTTACATATTTGTTTGTTTACACTCTATCCAAGCTGGTTGTTGTTTGTTGCACTCTAGAAACATGCAGTGTATATATAGAGGTTTAGGACCAGAATACACTGCTGTATTTTTCGTTTCTGTAGGTAATGTCTACGTTATTTAAGCAAAACAGAGCCAAATCATATTCCACAGATCACAACTCCTAATTGTGCATTGAAAGAATCTGGGTGCTAAACTGGCCTGCCCACAGTACAAACCTGTCACCTGTTGGAAACTTCAAACACATTCTGAAACATGAACATGACAAACAGTGTCCTGCACTTTTAAGCAGCTGCAATGCTTTAACAAGCAAGAATGAGAAAGCATTTTGGCCTACAGCATTCACGCTCCTTAGTTCCCAAACCTCTACAGTTGTTAAAAGAGGAAGTGATGCAACAAACACAGGCCTGCACAAACTGTTTCAAATGTGCTACTCACGCTAAAAACAAACTTAGAATAAATTTTTTCAAATAACAGCGTTGCTTAGTTTAAACATCATGCTGTCAGTCTTTTTTTCAGTTGGTTAAAATGATTAGCATTTTTCATTTGCATGTTAAAGTATCTCAGTTGATTTTGAAATAGTTGTGAGCAGATAGGAAATGGAAAGCAAACAGTAATAATTATAAAGTATGTAAATTCATTTCTGACCAGTCATTTCACTGAAATTCAGCTTGCACCATGTAGTCAGTGTGTCAGCACAGTGGGAGAAGTGGTCACTGTGAGGACTGTCAGTACACAATTGTCTTTGCAGTTCCTCAGATAAAAGAGTTTAAAATGACTTCAGCGATGGGCAATGTGTGACACTGTTAATTTGTGTTTCCAGAAATGTACTATGACAGGGGGAATCATCACGAGTTTGTGTCTCTGGTGAAAGACTTGGCTCGACCAGGGGAGCTCACACAGTCACAGACGTTTGACTTTGAGTTCACACATGTGGAGAAACCCTACGAATCATACACTGGTCAGAACGTCAAGTTACGGTAAGTTCTGCTCTGTCCTCTGCAAGTGGAATCGTTAATGGCTTGTTCCATGTTTTTGATGGCGTGCTATAACGCTGGACATTCCTTAACCTTTGTGCAGTTGAGGTGTTACCCTGTATTTCATTCGTATATGCTAAGCTATACATCTTCAATTTCCTGCTTCATATTTAGGAGTGAGAATGCTATAAATTTTCTCATCTTTGTTTTTTGTTTTTTAAAAAATGCTCTCTGTCAAGAGAGCCTAATGTCTTCTGTTCACTACCGAAGAAAATGTAAGCTTTTTGAAATTATGCCAAATTACAAAACGCTTAGATTTATCTCTAATAAAAACCTCTGTAACTTTGCTTTGCTTTACTTCAGCAGCATCAGATATATGTTGATTCATGGTTTTCTTATCTGCTATAAAAAGCCAGGCCAGGAAAATCACCTTCATGTTTTTCTGTTTTATCTTCAGTTACTTTGACACAAAGGCATCTGCTGTGATGCTCACACCTCTGATGAAGTCTGACAAGTGTCAGTACTGATAAATGATTACAATAATAATATTTCTGACTATCTGAGTCAAAATTGAATTAAATTAAATCAAATCGAGACCTTGTGAATCAGAATTGAATCCGTTATAGAAATCAGTGACTATACCCAGCCCTACTTTCAAGCACCGGGAAGGTCCACTTTTAAGTCTTTAGTTGAGCTTTTTCGTCATCACTATCTTGCTGTTTTGAAACTAGATGTTTTGAGTAAGTGGTGCTCCTGACTAAGAAATTGAGAGACAGTGTGTACTCATGAAGATCTTCAAGTGGCTTCTTTTTCCCATTAAATTTGCATGTGAGGTTTTCAAACTAGTTCAAAGATATCTTTGAAGTTTCTTTGTAAGATTACTTCATGACATGCAAAACCATAACAATACTTGCTGTTACCTCTTCAACAACGTTGGTGGTAAAGAAAAGCATCTTCAGGTGCTCTGGTCCAACCCCAGCTTGCTTTACTAAACGTCAGTTACAAAGAACTACTTAAAATATGATCTGAAATGCAGATAAACTGCTACATTAGTTTGCCTTCACTTGTAAAAGTTGTGTGTTTCTTGTACACTTTGGTGTTCTCTGTTGTAGCAATACCTGCAGCATGCAACAGTGCATCTAAAGAGGGGCATGCTGTGCACACAGAGATGAAAATCTGTGTACTGGTCAGTGCAACCTCACATGCTGCTTACTGGCTGTTAGTGACATGCTCCTCTCTTGTATCCAAATGTTTTTGCATTTGCTTCCAGCTACTTTCTCAGGGCGACAGTAGGCCGGAGACTCAACGACATCAGCAAAGAGTTGGATCTTGTGGTTCACACACTCAGCACCTACCCCGAGCTGAACTCCTCCATCAAGATGGAAGTTGGCATTGAGGACTGTCTACACATAGAGTTTGAGTACAATAAGTCCAAGTATGATTTTCTTTTTTCTTTGCAATCAGAAATTGAAATGATCAAAGCAAGAGAGAATATTAACAGATTCCATCATCTGCTTGCAGGTATCACCTAAAAGATGTTATTGTAGGGAAGATTTACTTCCTCCTAGTGAGGATTAAGATCAGACATATGGAGATTGACATCATCAAGCGGGAGACAACTGGCACAGGCCCTAACGTCTACCATGAGAATGACACCATAGCAAAGTATGAAATAATGGATGGTGCCCCTGTCAGAGGTGAGGTCAGAGGCCTTTTATGGTCTGTGGTTCTGCTGCTTGTTGCAGCAGATCTCATTTGTTGCAAACTAAACCTGATTTTGTCTTGTGCTACAGGAGAGTCCATCCCCATCAGGCTGTTTCTGGCAGGCTATGAGTTGACCCCCACAATGAGGGACATTAACAAGAAGTTTTCTGTGCGGTACTACCTTAATCTGGTCCTCATAGATGAAGAGGAAAGACGCTATTTCAAACAGCAGGTACACAGACAGTGAGATCACACGAGATCTGTAGTTCTTCTGCTCACTCACACAGGTGACTGTTAATGACGTTCCAGCTGCTGTGGTTCAAGCAGTTTCGAGTACTGTGTCGTTCTTGGAGCTCTACTTTGTGTTTAGTCATAGTATCTAGGAATATGACCACTTTAGACATAGTAAAGAAAATGTGTACTCTAGAAATATCGTACTATAGATCCATAATGACTTTGTGTCTCTGGACGAGCTTTCTGCGGTTTGGGAAAAAGAACCCTTGGCGGGTGAGGGTTACAGGCAGGCAGCAAGTTCATGGGCTGAAAACTGAAGCCAGTCCAGAAATGCAGTTTCTGTACAGGGAGTGCAGAATTATTAGGCAAGTTGTATTTTTGAGGAATAATTTTATTATTGAACAACAACCATGTTCTCAATGAACCCAAAAACTCATTAATATCAAAGCTGAATGTTTTTGGAAGTAGTTTTTAGTTTGTTTTTAGTTTTAGCTATTTTAGGGGGATATCTGTGTGTGCAGGTGACTATTACTGTGCATAATTATTAGGCAACTTAACAAAAAACAAATATATACCCATTTCAATTATTAATTTTTACCAGTGAAACCAATATAACATCTCCACATTCACAAATATACATTTCTGACATTCAAAAACAAAACAAAAACAAATCAGCGACCAATATAGCCACCTTTCTTTGCAAGGACACTCAAAAGCCTGCCATCCATGGATTCTGTCAGTGTTTTGATCTGTTCACCATCAACATTGCGTGCAGCAGCAACCACAGCCTCCCACACTGTTCAGAGAGGTGTACTGTTTTCCCTCCTTGTAAATCTCACATTCGATGATGGACCACAGGTTCTCAATGGGGTTCAGATCAGGTGAACAAGGAGGCCATGTCATTAGTTTTTCTTCTTTTATACCCTTTCTTGCCAGCCACGCTGTGGAGTACTTGGACGCGTGTGATGGAGCATTGTCCTGCATGAAAATCATGTTTTTCTTGAAGGATGCAGACTTCTTCCTGTACCACTGCTTGAAGAAGGTGTCTTCCAGAAACTGGCAGTAGGACTGGGAGTTGAGCTTGACTCCATCCTCAACCCAAAAAGGCCCCACAAGCTCATCTTTGATGATACCAGCCCAAACCAGTACTCCACCTCCACCTTGCTGGCGTCTGAGTCGGACTGGAGCTCTCTGCCCTTTACCAATCCAGCCACGGGCCCATCCATCTGGCCCATCAAGACTCACTCTCATTTCATCAGTCCATAAAACCTTAGAAAAACCAGTCTTGAGATATTTCTTGGCCCAGTCTTGACGTTTCAGCTTGTGTGTCTTGTTCAGTGGTGGTCGTCTTTCAGCCTTTCTTACCTTGGCCATGTCTCTGAGTATTGCACACCTTGTGCTTTTGGGCACTCCAGTGATGTTGCAGCTCTGAAATATGGCCAAACTGGTGGCAAGTGGCATCTTGGCAGCTGCACGCTTGACTTTTCTCAGTTCATGGGCAGTTATTTTGCGCCTTGGTTTTTCCACACGCTTCTTGCGACCCTGTTGACCATTTTGAATGAAACGCTTGATTGTTCGATGATCACGCTTCAGAAGCTTTGCAAATTTGAGACTGCTGCATCCCTCTGCAAGATATCTCACTATTTTTGACTTTTCTGAGCCTGTCAAGTCCTTCTTTTGACCCATTTTGCCAAAGGAAAGGACGTTGCCTAATAATTATGCACACCTGATATAGGGTGTTGATGTCATTAGACCACACCCCTTCTCATTACACATCACCTAATATGCTTAATTGGTAGTAGGCTTTCGAGCCTATACAGCTTGGAGTAAGACAACATGCATGAAGAGGATGATGTGGACAAAATACTCATTTGCCTAATAATTCTGCACTCCCTGTATTGCCCAGTTGAAGCAGTTCACAGCTGATCCTCTGATTTTCTTAGTTATTTTTCCTTTTTTTGAGACCAGCAAAACTAAGTGAGCTTTTCTGCACTTTTCCAGGGAGACGTGTACTGTTTCTTTATTGTTGTCTAATAAGTTAAGAAAAAAACAGAGGAAATGTTTGCATCCATTCATGGCTAAAAAAAAAAGTATAATAGCGGCTTGTGCATAAAAGTTCATAATGACCAAGATGAATAAAAGAAGGAAGCATTTGCACAATGAAAAATGTATGTGCGCTGTTCTGCACTTCTGAAAACACAGTCTCAGTTATCAATCAGTACAAGGACTGGGCTTCTGTCCAATCATGGTCCTGGGACTCTAGCTGGAAAACAAAGCTGATTGGGTGTCAGAGTCTTGGCATCAAGGCCACACGCCCCAATCTGTGTACACAGAGGCACTGAGGAGGGTTAAACATGTGAGAGGAAGAAATGTTTATAACTGAGAATGATTCAATTACTGGTAAATATGAGAGCACATGGGGCAAATAAAAAAAGACTATAATTCTTCTGGCAATCTGAGGATATTTTGCAGTTAGTTAATTGTTAATATTTTGAACTTTTATAGATCTGAGAGTTTACCAACAGTACATCCCCCTCACACCACCATGTATGTTGTTTTAATTTTTTCCAGGAGATCACACTGTGGAGGAAAGGCGACATTGTGAGGAAGAGTATGTCTCATCAAGCCGCCATTGCCTCGCAGCGCTTTGAAGGTACCTCCAATCCAGAGAAGTTCCTCGGCCATAACGCCGAGGAAGACACCGGCTAAAACCCAGCATGTGCTGCAGCGAGCGTCCGAACAGAGACAGCGCACGGACGTCAGTCTGAACTCTTAATGTGAAAATCACTCGTTTGCATTGAGACAAAATGCACTGCAGTGTTTGTCACAGCTGGAGTAGTGTGTGTGTGTGTGTGTGTGTGTGTGTGTGTGTGTGTGTGTGTGTGTGTGTGTGTGTGAGAGAGAGAGGGTGGGGATGGATAAACCAGAGTCGGACTGTATTTGTTAGCAATTTTCAGCGTTTTCATTTGAACAAACAACCTTGGCGTACCAGCTGGTTCGAGTTTACCACGCTAAGACTGATGGTGTCAGCTAACTTCTCTGTCTCTCAAAACTGCACAAAATTGGCTTGTAAGTACTTAATTGATGCCTTGGCATTTATTGTACACCTCAGTGGGGTGAACTTCACCCATTAGATGCACTTAAATGTCATTTGCAGGTGTGTGTGAATGTAGAATACATGGCACAGAGCCATCTGGAGGTGTATTTCTGACACCGCCTTTCCTTTAAACTACTTACTTTGTGGGAAGATTGATACAGCAGCCATTCGACAAGTTAATGATGACTGGCTAAACAATACATGTGACGGCACGTGTGTGTGTGCTCACAAGAATGTGAAATTTGAACATGAACTCATGTAATGTTTTTCTGCCATGCCCTCTGCTGGAAAGAAACGCTTTTATTTCCATTTTGCATCTTAATTTTACATAAGTCAAGGAAACCAAACAGCAGTCTGAAAAAAACTATAATGGAAGAGACTTATTTTCATACATTCCAGAAACGGGCGTGACTACAGAGTATTCATTTGAACCCAAATCAGTTTGTTTCAGCCAGCACTGAAAACGTTTGATGCTTCAGTAGGTTACAGTATAGTGTCCCTTCCATCTTTTGTTACAGCTGCCAGTCACTGATAGTTTGAAACATCTCTGCCATTTGCACTGTGCTTTTCTTTTCTGCTCTCAGCACTGTTTATGAACTTGAGTCAAGAGGAGAAAGTTGGCATCACTTCAGATCTAATAAAGATAGTATTACACCTGCGCTTATTTACAAAGATGCGTGTTAACACAGTATAGACTCCTGAGGATGCTTCTTTGTGCCTATAAGGGTTTGGTGCCAAAATGTCTGCAATACTAGAGAACAGTTGCCACGGTGAGTTGCTACGCCCTGCGCTCCCACGTTTATCTACCAGTAAATAAATGGGTTTAGTACAAAGGCAGGTTTAGATGATGTGGTGAATGTATACTGAAGGCCTCTCTTTTATATTAAGCACTTAATGACATTTTGAAAATTAACAATCCCAGAACATTTTCTAAATAGAATGAGTTCTTTTGCTTTTACTTTTTAACTGCAGGTCAGGCAGAGTTTATTGGAGTTCTTGTGCCATTATTTGCTTTGCTTTTCTAAACTATGAGAGGACACTAATGAGTACAAAATGAGAAGCACTCGAAGCAAGCCCCTGGATCTTCTTGTCCTTCTGTCTTCTGCTTAACATGTATGTTTCATACTCTCCTAGGCAGTAGGGTCGGGTTTTCGCCATGCTGCTGTTTTGCTCTGGTGATTTGATTGCTGTCACCAGATGGCTTTTTTTGTTGAAATATTAAGACTCGCAGCCTGAATTGTGTTGCTTTAAGCCAGCAAGACATGTTCTAATTCACATGTATAGAAGTTGAGCAAGGGGGAAAAAAAACAGTTAATAAAGCTCTGGTAATATCTGATAAATACGACTGTAGGGACGGTGGTTTGTCACCTTCAAAGTGCAGGAGAGAGTTGAGAGGTGGGGAGATTTCAAAGACATTTAAATTGACAGAAACATGCTGGCAAGTTTCTAATGTTTTCAAAAACACACATTTTGTGCTGAAGGAAATGAATAAATAAAAATATCGGAATTGTTCTTAGCTTAAATGAGCACCTCCATGTATCAAGACAAGCAGGAGACCAGCACCTCCTGGTCTCCTGATAGATAAAAGAAAGCAAGCTTTCCCTTCTCTGGCCTCACTCTTCACCCTGATCAGTCTCAAAGAGCTCCTGCAGTATTTCTCGGCCTCACAGGGCACGCAGTTCATGCTCTGCTCTTTTCATGAATGGCCTGTGATTCTACTTTTTATCAGTACTGGTGAACTCTGACAACAGCGAGAATGTAAAACCAGAATAAACGATGAAATGTACAATATAAATGCACAATGTAAATGCAGCCCCCACCTTCTGTTTATATTCCTGTCATATTTTATCTTGTTTATAAATGTTGATTTTAATCATTTTATATTCCAATTATTCTTTGAAATCAAAGGGATTAAATAACTGAGAAACACGCCTAATGTTTTCGATGCACTTTTTTCTTACGTGAGTAGATTATCTCCGCTCTGAGTGAGACACGTCCTGGTGAACACATCTCTTAGTTACTGTGACTCAGTTTTGTTTTTAAACGGTTCTCTTCCTGGGAGTTTAAAAATGATCAACATTGGGCTCTGTGATATTCTGTATTTCAGTGTTGTCACAAGGGGGCAGGATTGAATCAGGTTTGGTTCTGATTTTATGGTACGCACAGGTGGTGATGATGATGATATCAGGAATAGTTGTGCCATGCTTGGTGGGAAATACGAACGACAAGTTAAAGATTCTGTTCTTAATAAACAACACGGGCTTCATGCTGGTTTTGTTTGCAGGTTCACAGATTCTAAACAGGGGCATGAAAGGGGGTTCAACTCCATCTTATATTAAAAAGATCTTATATTCAGCTTGGTGAACAGTATCATTAAAATTACAATTTCTTATCCTCGAGTACTAAAATACAGCAAGTGTTATACTTATCTTCAAAGACATTACCTCTGTAATGTCTTTGAAGATTTGACTGTAGAAGAAAGATTGGAATGCAGTTTTTGCTTTAAAAATAAAGCAGAAACTTTCATGTCTTGAGATTTTCTGCAGTCTTCAGAAAACTCAAAACTTTCAAATGAGTCATTCATTCAAAGTGAAAGTTTAACAGCAGCTGAAGAGCTTCCGAGGAGAATGATCTGTTGGCATGGTATTATATGATGAATGCACCTTCTTCATGTGCAGAAGAACTGAGTCCTATGTAAAAGAAAACCTTGCTGCTAAAAAAATAAATTTTACTAAATGAATGCAGAGCAATGGTCCTGTGACCTGACGGTTCCTGGGTCACAGAAAACTTCATGCAGGATTATTACACTTTTTGAATAATGGAATATTCAATAAGTGTGAACATTATGAGAATTTGAAGCCATGTTCACGAGACAGATGACTGCCAGTTCTGGATATAAGTAGCCTGAGGCTGTGGCTCAGGAGGTAGAGCAGGTTGCTGGTTCAATCCCTGGCTCCCCCTAGTCTGCATGCCAAATGTCCTTGGGCAAGATTCTAACCCCAAGTTGCTCTTAGATGCATCCATCAGAGTATGAATGTGTGTGGATGTTAGTTAGAAAGCACTTAAAGTATAGAAGAAAGTACTGGTGAGAAAATAGTGTCAAAGCTTTTCTCTGGAAAAGGAATATCAGCCGGAAAAACAGTCCAGATCTCACTCTGACTGAAAACTAATTCTGGAAATGAAAAACAAAGCTCTATGACAAGGTTCCTTTTGGCAAAGCTGGAACCAGCTTGATGAAGAATACAATCATTCAATAGTGAATCCATGGCTCACATAACTCAGGCCATTATAAAAACTTGAGGAGGTTACTTTTTTTTGTTTCACAAAACCAGAATCTTCAGCTATAAAATAAAACAGTTTTGCATCATATCTGTGATTCGCTACAAAGTGAACGTCCTCCAAGAATCAACATTCCAAACTTGTCTATAAACAGCTTTTTGCCAGATAGTTGTAAAAATTGGTGATGTAAAAACTATAACTATAATGATAATAATAATAAAATTATTACTAATAATACAGATAGTTCTGTAGTTTCAGTCACAGTTCTTTTTCAACGTAGTGATTTAAATCATACTATAAACTTTTTTTACATTTCAAATACTCAGCTACATCATTTATACACAGATTCAGATACCTTTACATTGGTAATGGCATTTTTATTTATATAACACATTTTATTATATATAAAGGGCCACTGAGTGTGGGTAGTTTTGGCCTTGAATTCTGAAGCTGTGCAAGTCATTCTTCAGTTTCGCTCTCAGATGTACGGTACACATGTCATGTGCTGAAATGAAAGGTATGACTTCTGTCATTATAACATATGAGTGGCTTAATTTATACGTGTGCATAACCTTCACATGTGTATTGTAACGGTGTCACTGTGCTCCTCGGGAGAGTGGATAGGTTTGCTGTGCACCTAATGGCTGAGTCATTAAAAGCCACAAAATGTGTGAGTCATCTGTGTAATGTATGCAAAGTCAGTACATCTTGTGCTACAGAGACTGGAGTCACGAATGTGGATGCGCTGGAGTCCTTGTCCAGACTGCTGTTTGACTGGTGGCTTCAGGTCATTTGCTTCACTGCTGGACGTTTCTTCGGGCTGACAGAACTGACAGGAAGGTGTTTGGCTTTTATCCTCAGGCTGAGACAGTCTGTCATCGAAGCCTGCCAGGTGAAAAGCGAACTAAAACTGGCCTGGGATCATCTGTCGAGAGCAAGCAGGTGAGACTGGGTGTCCAGGTTTAGGTTCCTTCTTCCTTACTTTGATCCTCTTTTAGTAGCTCTCTGCAGTGACAAGGTTTTTATAATCACCCTCCATCTTTCCATAGGAAATAGGCCTGATTTGTCAGCCTGTCTAACTGTTCTTCACAAGTACAGCTGAAGTTTATTCTTTAAACTATATATCCCATCCCTGTAAATTCAATTCAATTCCGTTTTATTTATACAGCATCAAATCACAACAACAGTTACTTCAAGATGCTTTATATTGTAAGGTAGACCCTACAATAATACATACAGAGAAAAATCCAACAATTATATGACCCCCGATTAGCAAGCACTTTGGCGACAGTGGGAAGGAAAAACTCCCTTTTAACAGGAAGAAACATCCGGCAGAACCATGCTCAGGGAGGGGCGGGGCCATCTGCGACTGGTTGGGGTGGGAGAAGAAAGACAGGATAAAAGACATGCTGTGGAAGAGAGACAGAGATTAATAAAAAGTATGTAAATCTTTCCTACTAGACCCACACATCTGTCGAACCACTGACACCAAATATGACTAATTTGCTTTATGTCAGTGGACGTTCCAAGACAGGCATTTTGATGTGTGAGTGACTGGATGCTTTGGTGAAACACTGGTCAAAAGCAACTTTTGGTGTAGCCTGTTCTGCTCGAGTTTCTGAATTCTCTTCTGCTGGGAAGCAAAGTACTCTCAGAAGATCACACTTCCTTTTCACAATATCTATACTGTGTGTGTGTGTGTGTGTGTGTGTGTGTGTGTGTGTGTCTGAAATGGCCCATATCCATCTTACTTTGTACATCTATTACACAAGACCTTTTTCTTTCTTTGAGCTCTCTTGAAATAAACTGTTCAATCTGATCATCTGGACTTCCTGCTTTTGCATCATGGCTGAAAAAAAACACACACTGAGCAACTGTGGAAGAAATACTGAGCAAAGTTAAAAGCTGCCCACCCATGTGAGTACTCAGTCAAAGTGCTGAATAACCGTTCAAAAAGTGTGATCATTGCATTTCCATTTATTTGCAGTATCAGGCACCTCGCTGTATTCTCTTTATTTTTTTATTCACCAGTCTGGGCCTTTTCTGCAGGTGGCTATGGTAGCAAAGTCTTTATTTGTGTAGAGTAAAATCAGGGCGGTAGCAACCCAACGTATTATGAATATAATGCAGTGAGCTTTTCTGGCGTTGTGTTGTTTTCACACTTCACATTCCTCACAGTCACAGTCCTCTTTGAGAACGAGCTGCTTTTGTGTTTTTAGGTTGGGATAACCTAAGAAAATATGTATGCATCACTTGCTCACATAAACGATCAGTTATTTTAATTGTAATTTATAAATCCTTGGACTTGAATAGAATATGTGTTTCAGGAAGATTCACGAAGGACTCCAAATGTAACACTTTGTGCATTTTACAAAGCGTGCCACTTTTTTCTTTCTAATGCATTCAATTTTATTTCTATAGTGCCGAATCATAACAACAGTCGCCTAAAAGTGCTTCACAGAAAAACCCCACCAATCAGACGACGACCTCCCCCGACGAGCAAGTACTCAGTAACAGCTGGAAGGAAAACCTCCCCTTCAACAGGAAGAAACCTCCAGCAGGACCTCTGGAAGAAAGGCTCATATTAATAATTTTCAGGACTATTGATCATCCTCTGAAAGTGTTAACTAAGAGCTTCGTAACCGGAGGCAGTGTTTCATCAGCTGAAACGTTTTCAGATGTATGCAGCTCATCTTTAAAACGTAGAATTTTCTCCACCCATATTTCCTCGAGAGGTTTTGTCTTTTCCCCTGCCACCACTGTAATTAAGAACACGTTCTCGAGGATTTGCCTGGTTAAATGGCAGTTACATTGACTCAGTGCATGCAGTCCACCTTGTGGTACAAATTTGCATGTTATGAAATACTTTTATATTCTCTCTCCTATGCGTTTGTGTGTGCCGGAGAAAATTAAATATATCACAGAAGATTCAATAGTAATGTGAAATATAGTTCTCTGTCATGATTTTGGAGTAACAGAAGACAAGAGTACTGAGGCATTGTTGTATTTGAGAACAACTTTTTTTTTTACTGGCAAATATAAAAGACAGACATGTAGATGCTGAATCGGCTTCCTGTAGCTAATAAAAGTCTCCTCTTATGGGCATGTTTCCACATCTATGTGGCCGTCCTCTGTTACTTGGGTATGACTCCTTTTTTAGAGCCTTCTAGGTGCCATAATATGGAATCAGACTGGCACATGGGAACCAAAGGATGTTGACCATTACAGTTGGGAACAATACTATTTATGTGACATGACCCCTGTCTGACTTGTTAGGATGCTTATTCGAGCACAAAGATAATATTCATCTCACTGACAGGCTTTTGTTCAGTTAATTCAGACACAGACACGGAGCATTCTGGATATATTGAATAGACGTATTGGTGTCTGCCTGGTTATGTGGCATTTTAAAAGTCTGAACGAGGTTTATATTGGAATATCGATTCTTTTAAAATGGTGCTGCAGGTTTATTCAACCACCGAAACACTTATCAGCTAAGCTATAGTGTCATCCTTACACCATCACGGAGTATGACGGCGAATCCTGTGTCCTATTTTCTCATGCTTTGGGGTTGGACATTTCCGACAGCCGGTGAAGGCAGCACAGAGAAAGCACCGCTCCTCCGCTCCAGCCAGTATCGCTCCACTCCGAGGTGTGCACGCGGAGGAGAGGGTTTCTTTTTGTACAAGTTTTCTTCTGGAAATACCGTCCTGTGACTGGAGGGAATGGGGAATTGACCATACTCGGGCTTCCAGCGGGAATGAAAACTGTGAGGAAGATAGCGGTGATCGTTTTTTCCCTCCAGAGGAGAAACAGTAAGTGACAGACTGAAAGGGCTCGTGCGCCTTGCTGTCCCGGGGGAGTCTTTTTTTGTTTAGTGTTAACCCAACTAACTGTGATCACGACCACTGGCGCGCTCTCCTCGAGGCCGGGGACTCGCTCAATGATATCCTCCAAATACTTAGTGTCTGACGTGTATGAGTGTGTCCGGTTAAGCTGCGATGAGGAGGGAATTTAACAGCGGTGAAGCTCCAGACGTAGACGGCGAGAGCTAAGCTCCCCTCGCCAGCCAGTCAGCGGTGGTCAGGGACCGCAGACCACAACCACAAAACCAGGTACTTTTAGTACATTCATGCTACATGCTCGCACTACGTGCTTTGCTCGCCTTTTTACCCCTCTAGATAACGTTATTTAGAGCCGCAGTGCTGATGAGACGGTGGCGATGGTGGTGTCTGAAGGGGGGATTCGGGCACAGCGCGAATAATGTCTCGCCAGCTAAGCGAGGCTTGCGTGGAGTTGCTAAGTCCCCCTAGTTGTGCAAATTATATTGAAAATCTAGTTGGAAAAAGGGGCAGATTAACAGCGCTTTGCTTTAATTGTGTGCTCCACGCTCAGGATGTTAAGAACAAGAGAATTTCGGGTGTATTTGTGATATTTTGTTCTGTTCGGCTCTACAATTTCCGAACTTAAAAAGAGTTAATCACTTTCACCGGTATGAGAGTTGGATTAAACACAGACTGTGTGGCGTTTTCTGAACCAGGTGATGCCACATTCACCTGGACCTGTGTCTGTTTGTGTATGCTAACATTAAACTGCTCTTTTTTTTTTTGTATAGAGATATATCTGATATTTCACGTTTACTACCGTACAGTACTGCAGTTCATTGCAATCTCTTTTTGGATGTTTATTATATATCAGTAAGAAGGAGTTGGCCCTGTTTCTTTGCATTTGGTATTCTCTTTTAAAATGATTTCGTTTCAAATGTTGAATCTTAAATTAGATGTCATCCATATGGGAGTGTCTGAAAGCTTCCTATTCCCTCACATGTTATTTGATCCACAGTTCCCATGGTCTTCTGATGCTTCATGCCTTGTATTAGATTACAGTTTAATCAGACATGTATTGAAGCCTTCGCTCCCTTTTTTTTTTAAATCAGGCAAACCAACTTAAAACACAGAGGACTGTACACATAACATCATCTCATTCATCACAGCTGTACATCGCTGCCACATTCAGGAACTAAATGCCTTGCTGAAGGGCACTTGGAGTTAAGTTTCTGGGGAAGATTTTGTTTTGTAATTGTCTCCCTTGTGCAACATTTCTCAGTTTGCATGGATGATTATTCTTGTATTTTGCTCGTTTGTGTTGTTGTGTTTGCACATCTCTGTTGCTTGTGGGGCTCGCACACAAGAATTTCACTCGCATGTGCTGTGCCAGTGTGCCTGCACATGTGATGTGACAATAAAAGTGATTTGATTTGATTTGATTTGATTAGTGGGAGCAGCATGCCTGTGAAACCTATCACGTTTGAGCCTGCACCGTGATTGGGCTGAAACAGTTTACAAGCTATGGTTTGTTAAGTATTTTGCTGTCAGGGTCACGGTTCAGTGCAGCGAAAACATGACTGCAGCAGTTCCATTTCCCCCCCCCCTCGGTGTGTATTTATGAGAACAAACACTGAGTTCTTAAATACATTTCGGTGACGACTGGCATTTCCAGCATGTCGGTGCTTGATGTCTTTTCTGGTCTAACCCTTTGCTCTAGTTCAGTATCTTTTATATCAAGAAATAACCCCACTTGTCTCACGGTGGCTCCTTACATTTTTGCAACTTTACCCTCAGCTGCAGTCAATTTCCTTTTACTGCAGGAGCAGCTGACCAAATAAACCCATTGTAAGGTTGACTAACCTTTTTCTTTATTATATACATGTTCTGTTCAATTCATTTTTAAAAAATCTAGTAATGTAAAGACCCTGCAATAATACAAAGAAAATGACAACAACCAGGTGACCCTCTATAAGCAAACACTTGGCGACAGTGTTGGGACATGTAGCTGTGATAAAATAATGTAAATTGTTGGGAACAAACTTGTGTTTAACAGAAATATGAGACATAGATAGAATTAGTTCCATCTATGTTATGAAAGAATAGAAAAGGTTCGTGATGATGAGTAGTGCTGCATCTCGACAGTCATTTGGTTAGAACAGAATTAGACATGTTAGTTAGGTTGATGCAGAGTGTAGGAGGAGTAGCTGTAGTTTTTGTTTTTTAAATATAGAATATCATTGGTTATTGATACTTGGGACGTAGCGAACAGGATTTATGAAGGACTTGTATTTTTACATTAAAGAATTGCCCTGTTGTGCAGCTATCCTTATGACTCTGCGTTATTGCACCTGCTCTGTGTTCTACATTGTAATCAGTCCAGTTCTGGCCTCCTAAAATATCCTGTCCTCCTAAAACACATTTGAATTTCAGTGGCCAGTTTTTACCTGGACAATTGAAGGATATATAAAAGTCACTTGGCTGAAAAATGTATGCCGATTCTAACAGAAATATTCTTGCTAGCTCAAAATGAGTTATGCGTGACAGATTATAGGCTAACAAGTAATTTACAACAGTTTAAATGCAAACAATCATTTATTTTTGGTTTGTTTGGCAAATACTGGAAATCAGTTTTTGGCACATCACCTGACAGCAGTACACATCAGAATATTAGGAGTAGGAAATGTTAATGGAAACTTAAGCAACAGTGTTACCAAACACGAACTGGACACAGTTGAAGGCTCAAAAAACACGAGCGCATTGGTGAAACGACGGGTCTGAGAAATTTGTCAGGGTGGAGATATTTTTGGCTATTTAAAGTCCAACAAAGAAGCAGGGAAGCATTCACTGCAAACACTATGAAAAGGATGTTTCCACGACGGCAGTAATACTAAAAATCATTTTTTAAAATCATTTGAAGTGTTGCCATCATCAACAGTGTATATTTAACCGTTCATCTGCAAAACGCAAGACTTTAATGTCCCAGACTCTTTCTCTGTACGACAAAAAAATGAACAGACAGTGACGTCACAAATTGCGTTATTGTAAAAGACACCAGGCCAGAAAGATAAGTTGCCTGATTAAAGTAACCAACTTGTTACGAACTCCCTGGTCATGAACCTTTCCCTCAGCCAACTCTTTTCCAGCAGTACAAAGTGTAGAGAGATGGCTGAATAGCTGTGTCGTACTTCGGTTTTGTGGTCAAGTCGCACATCTGATCCAAATATGACTCTCGCTGCCCTTTCATTGAGACAGCACTGCTCTTCTTGTGGCTTTAAAAAAAAAAAAAGCCAGATCTATTCCTTTATCTTGTGGCATAAGTGGACCATAACTAAAGAAGTTTAGTATAGATTTTTTTTGTACTTCTATTTTATTTATTTACAACTAGGGCTGGGCCATATTATACCGTTCACGGTAATACCGGTATAATGTTAGGCAACGATAGGAAAATGAAATATAGCGATAGAATGGGAGTAAAACGCGCATGCGCAGTGCCTTTGTTTTCATACGCACATGGCCGATTGTTGAGTGAAACAGATGAACCAGAATTGGTTTGTAAAAATGGTGCAACTTCCGTGATGTGGAACTGGTTTGGTGTTTGTCCGTCAGATACACAACAAAGCACATTTTTTGCAGAACATGCAAGCGGCCGTTGTTATTGTCATATTTGTCGGACTAAGATGCTCTTAAATCTGGGAGTAATCTGGGTCCTAAACTCCGTCTTTTTCAGGTCAAACAACACTGCAGCATCACTTAGAGTTAAAAACTGTCTAAATTCTTTCATCTTTAATAAAACGATCAGCATTGCTGCTTTACCAGGTGTAACTATAAAGTTTAACTTCCAGGCATCCATGAAAACAAAAGTTATTGCATTTAACGGAGTTAGAAGTTAGCAGGAAGCTAGCGGAAGTTAGCTCGCTAGTTTCGCTAGTTACCTAAGCATGATATTGCATGTTCTGACTGAGAGATTTCTGAAAAAAATCAAACGTACAGCTCTGCTATCACTTCCAACATAAATGAAGACAGGAAACTAAACAGCAGTGACGTTTGTAGGGTTACTGAAGTTGGGCTAGCTGGTATATAATGATGTGCTACGTGATCGCTAGCGACACAGCTATGTTAGCATAACATAAACAGTGAAGCTGGAGGACGAACACTAACACTTTTCCACTTATAAAAGTTAACGTGAAGGTTCCTCATGGTTAGAGACAAATGCAATCGCATGGCAGGATGCTGTAAACGGACCAAACTTCAGTCAGGAGAACAACTGAGATAATCCATCCACAATACGAGGTTAGTCATTAATATACTGCAACAACATGGGAATAGAGCCGCTGCCAGAGAATTCAACATTAATGAAACAATGGTACAGAAGTGGAGGAAGCAAGAAGAATGAGTTTAATAAAGTTTGATTTATCTGACTGCTTTGTTTCGCTTAATGTGCCTTATAATCCTGTGCACCTTATGGTCCGAAAAATACGTACTGCACACTGCAGTTTAATGTTGCAAAGCACCTCTTTTTAACTTCAGTGGATATTATACATGGTTATGCTCAGGATATGTCAGCCCATTTCTACTGGAAATGCCTTTTGGTTAAACTTTCAGCAAGGAATTTGCATTTGCACTGTTACATTTTTATAAAGCTTTAATGTACATAAAAACCAGCTTCTTAAGTGAAAATAAATGGAAGGTTGTCTTTTTGCGCTAGTAATGTTGTGGAGTTGTATTTTGTCTCGCATCAATTATATCGTCGGTTATATCGTTATTGCAAATTTTCAAATATATATCGTGATAAATATTTTTGGCCATATCGCCCTGCTCTATTTACAACTGACAACAAAAAAGACAACCCTGCATCACTTTCTTCTTTCATCACGTCACAGGACTGTTGTTAACTGAACCCAGTAGGAAGCGGTGTTGCTTTTGTTTGCTGCACCCTTTAAAAGATAAATGTTATAATTATTGAGCTGTGACTGTGCAAAAACTACTCTAGAAGAGTTAAAGAATAACAATATGGAGCTGGAAATTAACATATTAAGTCTGGTTTTATAGAATAGTTCTGGATCAGTTTAGTGAGCCTGCACAGGTATTCAGCGTTAAGACAACAGTTTTAATATCCAATAGCGATTGGCTGAAATGTACACACAGTGTGGAAACAGAGTGGACAGAGGCTTGCTTGTAACTTAGGCATGCAAATCTCACCATGCAATGAGTCTGGTGTCATTCTTTTGCAATAAAGTGCAGCTGTCAAAAAGCATGGGTGGATGCATAGTTTTCATGTCATAGGGTCATTATGACACGGCAGAAGTGGGATAGTCATAGTAAATCATGTCATCATTTATGAGTAATTTAGGGTTAAAGATTTGGGTTTTGCTCTATTCAATGAATTGTTTTACTTCACTTTTGGAATGATAGCTGTGATATTGAGATTTGGAACAGGATTCCTGTACAGCAATGTTATCATTGTAGCTTGAATAAGTGTTGTGTTCACAGCTGACAGAATTAAAGCCAGATTCAAGCTCATGAGAAAATCTACAGCCATACCCCCAAAAAAGGAAGAGCTCATATGTTACTCATCAAATGACTCTTAGGTTTTATTCAGACAAAGCTATCTATAGACTCCATGAATATACCACAGTTATTTCTGTGTAACCCTCTTCAAGTGAAGCTCTTCCACTCTGGGATGCGTTTTTCTTGGTTATTACTGCAAACGGTCTCATTTCAGTTTGGTGTCACAGGGAGTTGTTTGTTGATGAATTCCTAAGCTTTTTATCAGGCCGTATTAGGATGAGGAGGGGTTGGATTAGTCCTTTGTGAAATGGTGAAATGTCAGGCTTCAGAACTGTTTCGGCTTTGTGTCATTTTTTATAACAAGACTGTTCACATGACCAAGATGAAATACTAGATAAGTAATTGCTCTCCAAACCAAACATGACTTGGAACTGTGGTGTTTCAGTTAGTTTCTGTTTTAAATAAGATCTTAATGAAACTGTGTCATCAGCTTTTTTTATTTACTGCGTGTTTGTTGGTGAAGCACTCTGTTATGTCACACCAGGTATCATGGTGGGTGAGATGGCTGTACCAGCCATTTTACAGGTGGATTGTCAGACTATCCCAAATATCTTCAATCACATTCTTATAGCGCTGTGCAGTATGACGTAGCACTTGTATCATGATTTTTTTAAGGTTCTATTAGGAGTAAATAAAAATAAATTCAGTGTCTTTTATGTACCGTATTTTCTGCACTATAAGGCGCACTTAAAATCCTTTAATTTTCTCAAAAATCGACGGTGCACCTTATAATCTTCCTTATAAGCCTTATGTTTGTATTCTGGTTGTGCTAACTGACCTTGAACCGATTTTATGTGCTACACGGCGCTCAAGAATCTGTCAAAAATGTTTTAGTACGACTTTGGTGAGCTACGAAGCCGCACCGCTTGATGGATTGTTGGAGCATTACGACTACCATAGTCAGGAGCCTCACGGACTCGGAGTAATTTGGGTCCTACACTCCGCCCACTTCAGGTCCCAAAAACAAACAAACACTGCAGCATCACTGAGAGTTAAAAACTGTCTAAATTCTTTCATCTTTAATAAAATGATCAGCTTTGCTGCTTTACCAGGTGTAACAATTAAATTTAACATCCAGGCATCCATGAAAACAGAATTTATGAAATTCAATTGAGTTAGAAGTTAGCAGGAAGTTAGCTCGCTAGCTTCTATCTAAATACAATATAGCATGTCCTGACTGCGGGGTTTTGGAAACAAATTAAAACGTACAGCTCTGCTGTCACTTCCAGCATAAATGAAGACAGAAAACTAAACAGCAGTGACGTTTGTAGGGTTACTGAAGTTGGGCTAGCTGGTATATAATGATGTGCTACGTGACCGCTAGCGACACAGCTATGTTAGCATAATATAAGCAAGCTAACCTTTTTCCCACTCGATAAAAGTTAACGTGAGTGTTCTCGGTGGTCAGGAACAAATGTAATCGCATGGCAGGATGCTGTAAAAGGACCAAACTTCAGCCAGGAGAACAACTGAGATAATCCATCCACAATATGAGGTTAGTCATTCATATACTGCTGCATGGGCTGGGCTGTAGCTACATCGTAAGGTTTTAAAAACTGAGCTTAAATAAATGATTAGTGGTGATAAAAGCCGAGGGAGGTCAACAGTGATCACTGACTGTTTTAGGAGCTTTTTGAGATCAAATAGAAGAAAATACAAAACATTAAACATGTTAACAACATAAAAGCCATATTAAACGCAGACTACTTTAGGCCTGGAAGTAGGATTCCTCACGTCATCACTTAATGACCGGATATAATAATGTGCTACATGATCGCTAGCGACACAGCTATGTTAGCATAACATAAACACAGCGAAGCTGGAGGATGAACGCTAACTTCCCGATGGTTAGAGACAAATGCAATCGCATGGCAGGATGCTGTAAATGGACCAAACTTCAGCCAGGAGAACAACTGAGATAATCCATCCACAATATGAGGTTAGTCATTAATATACTGCAACAACATGGGAATAGAGCAGCTGCGAGAGAATTAAACATTAATGAATCAATGGTACGGAAGTGGAGGAAGGAAGAAGAATGAGTTGACTAGAAGTTTGACTTATCTGACTGCTTGTTTCGCCTAATAATCCAGTGCACCTTATGGTCTGAAAAATACCTTGGCTAAATCTTATTTTGAAAGGTTTTCATCACGTATTGTATACAGAAAGGAAATGGTAAAGCAATGTGAAGTTTATCCAAACAGTAAATGCATGTTAAAACGATCAAGTCTTAAACAAAGTCGACCTGTATGCAGTGCCGTCTGGTTTGAGACACAATAGTTAAAGAAACGAACCAAAACTCAAAGGACACTGACTGTCCTCGTCCTCCTGTTATGCAACCAGCTGCTTTCTTTTGTTGTCTTCCCGAGTACGTGAAACCTCCTTCACCCTGAAAGGTCTCCTTGTTTGTCTCAGTCCTCGACAGCCACGCACAAACACAAAGCCAGACGTGGCCTCTGACCCCAGGCACAGACACTGACGCACTGTGCGGGGCTGTGTCCATTATTATTCCTTTCTGTATGTTCATTAATGATGCAATATGCATACACTGCTGTCCTTGGGCCCTGTCCCACAAATACATGGGGCCGCAGGCTCTCTTGTTCTTAGTGTGGATAAAGCATCTTGCTCCAAGCTCGCTGCACACTCTCAGTCCTCTGAGGATGCTGTGACATTCCCAGAGGAGATTCCATTCCCCCGTAAACAATCCTGGCATTGACACAGGCGCTGATTAGCAAGTTGCCAGGGTGTTTCCACAATGGCCCAGCAGAGGATAATGAGATCGGATCTGGAAACTAAAGTTCTCATTCAGGAGTTTGTTGGCAACCAGTTGTGTGAAGCAACCGTCTTAGGAAAAGTGTAGAAACTCAGCAGATCGTTCTGGGAAGCACTGGAAGCTGTCAGCGATTTGACTCGGATATTTTTCTGTCAGCAGTTGGTGTCAGTTGCTGGGGAAAGGTGTTGGTGAAAGTAGAATGCCACTGTTCTGTGAGCAGGATAAAAACCTGTACCTTCTATTTCTGAATTACTCTTGAAGGAAAGATTGCAGCAAAAAACTGAGCCCGGAGAACAATGTTTTACAATTTGTATATATAATGATCGTAGTGTATGTATACACGTCTTCTCTGTACCCTGAGTGCCACCCATTGTGTCAGATACATTGTAACTAATAAATGTTATTCTTGACTAGCAGCCCAGAATAACATCCTCTTGAATACTTTCTGTAAGCTTGTGTTTTCGCATATTCAAGGTGAGGAAGATTGTTCCTGCATTAAACTATTTTTTTCTATGTTTTAATCACATTTTATTTAGAGGAATGAACTTTAAATCTAACTGCAGTTTTTCGTGTCACAAAGTTATTCCAGTTTCTTTGTCATAACGTAGCCTCGTGTCTATACGTGCTTGGCTCTTCTTGTTTTGTTCATACTGAAGTGTGGATAATAACCAGAGTTCAGCAGAGTTAACCTCGGCCCTTAAAATCAACCTCCCCCAAACTTTTAAGGTCATGTATCACAGCACTTAGGGTCAGTACTTCATTTGTATAAACAAGGACCCCTCATAAACACTTAAACTACCAACTTTTGATTGGATGAAAGAAACCAGTTCTCCGTTTTTAGATTTGACATTTGATGAGCTCTATAATAATGATGCAGTATGGTAAAAGCACAAAAACAGCCAGGCAACGATGCAATGGAAACAAACAGCAAGACTTAGTGATATTCAGAGTGTTTGTTTTAATTCCAGGTTGCAAATATCTCTCAAAACTATGAAATGTTGTTGATTGAACATTTTCTGATGCATAAACGGTAAGAAGTTTAATAATAATTTACCAATGTGTTACAAGTGAGTAAAAACTTCTTACTCAACCACAATAAAATTCACTGAAAATATTGTTGGATAAATGAAAAATATCATTTTGCATGTTAATATAAAAGTTTTTAGGAAAAATGAAAATTTGTTTCACGGTCACTTTCATACGTCACCACAGTAATTTTAGGTCTTCATACTGTCTGTGTGCAGCCGCTGTGCACGGCTCTGCTTTCTATTTTGTCTACTTTACTGGCAGATTGTGCAAAAAGCATGGTGGTGTGAATGTAAAACCTTTGTCACTGTCTGACATCTCATTAACGGGAGCAGAACAAGACTTTTCACAGAAAGTTTCTGACATATCTGGAGTTGTATAACTTCAAATCCACCCTTTGAGTTTTCACAGTACATTATAACTACAAGAACATGTTAAGCCCTAGCTCTATAACTGCTGACAGCTAACAAAAATTAGCTGTCAGTAGTTTGGTGATTTCATTCAGCGTGGAGGGCACGTTTGTTACTTGCCATTCTAACTCTGCCGTGCCGTCAGAGGCGAAGCATTTCAATGAGAGCTCAGCTGTACGCTAACTTTGTAAAACAATTCAACAACCCCGCTCTCTATGCAGCGACTGGTCAGGTGTGCAGTGCTGTGAAACCAGACAGGGTGTGAATTTCATCAGGGCGACGATTCTTTGATGAGACGGTGTCAAGTGTGCACCGTTGTCACTCAGTTCAGTTCGGTCTTATTTACACAGCACCAAATTACAACAGTTTCCTCGAGGTGCTTTGTGTTGTAAAGTGAAGAAACTGTAATAATATAGTAATTGAGATCCCTAAAGTTTATAAGACGGTTGAGCCAATCCCCTAAGATCTTTCAGTGCCATTAGACGTGCTGGAGGAAGTTAAAGGCAGAAAAATAACTTTATATTAGCTGTAAGGTAAGAACTCTAAAAACTGATGAGTATTGCAGGTTGTTCAACTGTGCTGTTTAAAAAGGTTTAGTCTGTTATGATTGTTGGAGTAGAAGAGAAGAAATTAAAGAGACACATTCCTTCCTTGTTGCACTTGTAGGCAACAAGTTGCTAAGCACTTACAGTGACTGCACTCTGAGATCCTGGAATTAAAAATGTCAGTGTTTGTTTTTAATGGAACACTTGTGTCTAGGGCTGGGCGATATGGCCTAAAATTCATATCGCGATATAATTTGAAGCATGTGCGGTAACTATATATATCGCGATATATTCTTTTCTTCTGTATGACGTATTTTCCACACTATAAGGACTTAAAATCCTTTAATTTTCTCAAAAATCGAGAGTGTGCCTTATGTATGAATTCTGGTTGTGCTTACTGACCTCGAACCGATTTTGGCGAGCAGAAATCTGTTAAAAAATGTTTTAGTACAACTTTGGTAAGCCGCACTGCTGGATGGATTGTCAGAGCATTACGGCTGCCGTAGTGAGGGAGCTTCGCGGAGTAATCTGGGTCCAAAACTCCGTCCACTTCAGGTCCCAAAGTCAAACAAACACTAAGAGTTAAAAACGGTCTAAATTCTTTCATCTTTAATTAAATCATCAACGTTGCTGCTTTATCAGGTGTAACAATTAAGTTTTACATCCATGCGTCCATGAAAACAGAATTTATTAAATTTAACAGGAAGTTAGCTCGCTAGTTTACACCTAAACATTTCATACCATGTTCTGACTGAGAGATTTTTGAAACTAATTCAAACGTACAGCTAGAGCAGGGCGATATGGCCAAAAATATTTATCACGATATATATTTGAAAATTTGCGATAACGATATAACCGACGATATAATTGATGCGAGACAAAATACAACTCCACAACATTACTAGCGCAAAAAGACAACCTTCCATTTATTTTCACTTAAACAAGAAGCTGGTTTTTATGTACATTAAAGCTTTATAAAAATGTAACAGTGCAAATGCAAATTCCTTGCTGAAAGTTTAACCAAAAGGCATTTCCAGTAGAAATGGGCTGACATATCCTGAGCATAACCATGTATAATATCCACTGAAGTTAAAAAGAGGTGCTTTGCAACATTAAACTGCAGTGTGCAGTACGTATTTTTCGGACCATAAGGTGCACAGGATTATAAGGCACATTAAGCGAAACAAAGCAGTCAGATAAATCAAACTTTATTAAACTCATTCTTCTTGCTTCCTCCACTTCTGTACCATTGATTCATTAATGTTGAATTCTCTGGCAGCGGCTCTATTCCCATGTTGTTGCAGTATACTAATGACTAACCTCGTATTGTGGATGGATTATCTCAGTTGTTCTCCTGACTGAAGATTGGTCCTTTTACAGCATCCTGCCATGCGATTGCATTTGTCTCTAACCATGAGGAACCTTAACGTTAACTTTTATAAGTGGAAAAGTGTTAGTGTTCGTCCTCCAGCTTCACTGTTTATGTTATGCTAACATAGCTGTGTCGCTAGCGATCACGTAGCACATCATTATATACCAGCTAGCCCAACTTCAGTAACCCTACAAACGTCACTGCTGTTTAGTTTCCTGTCTTCATTTATGTTGGAAGTGATAGCAGAGCTGTACGTTTGATTTTTTTCAGAAATCTCTCAGTCAGAACATGCAATATCATGCTTAGGTAACTAGCGAGCTAACTTCCGCTAGCTTCCTGCTAGCTTCTAACTCCGTTAAATGTAATACATTTTGTTTTCATGGATGCCTGGAAGTTAAACTTCATAGTTACACCTGGTAAAGCAGCAATGCTGATCGTTTTATTAAAGATGAAAGAATTTAGACAGTTTTTAACTCTTAGTGATGCTGCAGTGTTCGTTTGACCTGAAAAAGACGGAGTTTAGGACCCAGATTACTCCCAGATTTAAGGGCATCTTAGTCCGACGGCCGCTTGCATGTTCTGCAAAAAAATGTGCTTTGTGGACAAACACCAAACCAGTTCCACATCACTGAAGTTGCACCATTTTTACAAACCAATTCTGGTTCATCTGTTTCACTCAACAATCGGCCATGTGCGTATGAAAACAAAGGCACTGCGCATGCGCGTTTTACTCATATTCTATCGCGATATTTCATTTTCCTATCGTTGCCTAACATTATACCGGTATTACCGTGAACGGTATAATATGGCCCAGCCCTACGTACAGCTCTGCTACCACTTCCAACATAAATGAAGACAGAAAACTAAACAGCAGTGGCGTTTGCAGGGTTACTGAAGTTGGACTACCTGGTATATAATGTAGTGCTACGTGATTGCTAGCGACACAGCTATGTTAGCATAACATTAGCACAGTGAAGCTGGAGGATGAACGCCAACTTTTTTTCCACTCATTAAAAGTTAACGTGAGGGATTCTGGTGGTCAGGGACAAATGCAATCGCATAGCAGGATGCTATACACGGGGCAAACTTCAGTCAGGAGAACAACTGAGATTATTCATCCACAATACGAGGTTAGTTATTAATATACTGCAACAACATGGGAATAGAGCAGCTGCAAGAGAATTCAACATTAATGAATCAATGGTACGGATTTGGAGGAAGCGCAGTTTTTGACTTTCCTCATATTTCAAAAGTGCTTCATGTCTTTGCTATGACTGTCGCCCGCCATAATTTGCAGATGATAATGGTTTTAGCCGCTGCGATGCTTTCAACCAAAACAGGCGCAGCTTGATGACATCATCAACATGCGCTATCGCGATAGAGCCATATAGTCAAAATCTCTATCGTTGGCCAAATTTATATCATTTCTATCGTATATCGTTTATTTCGCCCACCCCTACTTGTGTCTTGATGGTTGAAATAACAATCACGTGGTTAGGCTAATGGAGGAAAAGAAATAATGATTAACATTGGACTTACTCAGGCTGGAGGTGAAGGTGGCATGTTAATTATCATAATGACTTTTATAATTATTAGTAACATTTGTAGAGGTGGGAATCACCATACATCCCACGATACGATATTATCACAATACTTAACGCACGATACGATATTATTGCAATTTTTTAAAAATATTTTGCGATATTCAGATTCTGTACATAAAGGTAAACTTTATCAATATTCATTTTATCTAATATCAAAGTCTCACACTCAGTCTTTCTCTCATTTCAGCCAGTTTTATTGTTGACAAACTGAACGGTTTGTATTACAGTCTAGTCCAACTTAAATGAATGCAACCATCTGGTACAATTATAGCTATTCTGAACTATGCAATTTATGAAAACTATGCAGCCCATTCAGCAACTGAAGAATTTGAAAGTAAATAAAAAATATATATAATTTTACATTAAATAAAAAAGTTTTAAACTTAATTAAAATAAAACATGTCTTAAATTAAAATAAGTAAACTGTCACGTTTATTCCTGCCAAAAAAAAAAAGTTAAACACATTTGGACAGTGAAGGAATGTCAGGATTCTTGCTCAGAAAAAGGAGCTGATCAACATGCTCTGAAGTCAGAGCATGTTCCAGTCCACAAAAACTTATTTTGTAACAAAATATCGATTTGTGCTGTCCCTGTATCGATTTTTTTTCCCCCACCCCTAAACATTTGTCAAAATAAGGACTTATGATTAGATTTTAAGGTGTTTTATTAGTGTTACAAAGAATTTGGATTCTTTTCTTACTTCATTATAAAAAGGTAAAATATACTGTATAATCTACCAACAAATCAAGGGTTACACAAATGTTAAGCAAAACTGCCAAATGTAACTCTTGTAATTACAGTTGAAGATCTTTATGCATAAAAATGATTTAGTTACTGTAGCAGTCGTGGTTAACATAAAGGCGACCAGATGATGGGGGAAAAAAACAACCACAACAGGCTTTAGTTGTTTTCCAGTCTCTGAATATATTTCCCCTAAAGATACCAAGGTTCAACATCTCAACATGAACATCCCAGCCCCCCAAAACCCTCCTTAAATAGCTACCGATCATACCACCAATAAAATTTAAGAAATCCTCCCTGATGCACTACCAAGAAACGCATACAGTGAAATACTGGACTCATTTTAACACGCCCCACATACATCTGACTACAAAACAAACCCCATTTAAATAATATACAAACAAACGGAATCAAATCAAACTGTAGATTCAGCCCACTCTCATCTAATGGTTAACCCCACTGACGGTGGATAATTAGGGAATTCCTTTCAGATGAAGGAAGCTGACCTCAAAAGGAAGCGTGGTTAGTGGACTTCAAAATAAAAGCATAACAAAACCAAAACTTCCTGTCAGACATTGCGTGTGCTTCACTTTAGTGAGGGAGGAGCTTCCCCCGCACCCACACAGTTACTAAAATAAAAACACAGCACTCGGTGTGAAACACATTGAACATTTAGACCTCACAGTTAAGGAGGAATAACAGAATAAGAAACACATTTTTAATAAATTCTTGTAAAAGTAGAACGGTGAAGGTTTTTCACGTTGTCCACCGCTCTCCTTCATCAACTGTCCACACCGCTCCACCTCACCTTGTCACCTCTTTTCTTCAGGCCTGAAACCTTTCCAGTTCAGATTCTCTCCTCGGGATTTCATCCTTGCCTAGCTTAGCTCTCCACACAAGCCCCACGTTGCTCTGCTTTGCCCAGGCTCACTGTCCCATCGGCGACTCATTCAGCACTGCAATAATTATTCATCTTTATCTAACTGCAGTCCCAGTTGCACTGGATCGTGATGTAGCAACCTTCATATTAAATGTGTGTAAACAACATGTGTTAAGTAACAAAGCCTGCAACAATTGTTGTTCTACACTGATTTCTACGGGGTTAAAAAGGACTCTCTTGGGGGTTGTTGGCCTGTTTTTTGCTTTTTAGCCCACACACCCCAAAATTCACTATATGATGAATAAATCATTTTCAGGAAAAGTCATAAAATAAGAGAGAATGAGGTTTTATTTGAAGAGTTGCATGACTTCAGAATAAACACTGGCAGATCTCTTTGCCTTTTGTTCACTTAAGCCTGCACAATATTGCCACCTGATAAAATTGAAAAATATATATAGCTGGGATTTTGTGCCTTGGATTGAGGATTTTAACCAGTGTCTTACGGCCCTGCTTTTCCATCATGTGAACACATGAGTAATTTCCATCCATCGTTTTTTCCCCCTTTCATATGAAGTACATGTAGTGCGTGCTTTAGGGGCACTCGGTGAAGTCGTAGGTTTACTTTGGGTTGCTCGTCACCAACTGCTAGTATCTGCTCCTTCGTAGCCTTGCTGTACTCTGCTGTGTTTGGGGTGAAGTACCGTGCTTCGTTGAAGATTGTTAGTTTTTAGTTACTGAATCGTCATCGCAGGCAGACACCTCTCTTCCTCTCAGAGATGCCCAGGCTTATCTAATTGTTGTGCACAGTAAGGAACGTAAACACCCGCTGCTGCTATAGCAGTAATGTGACAAGGTAGTGGCACATTGTTCCTATTGTAGAATCTCCATCCTAAATTGTATGTGTGTAATGTTCAGAGATTGTGCAGCTGGGACTGAAAGCACTTATTTTCTTTGTGACAGCAGTATCTGGTAGAAGTCAGAGCTATTTACTTGCTTATCATGAGGCAGACGACATTTAATGTCTGGTGAGTGAAGCACATTGTTTCCATCCCCTTGTTTTTTTGCACCCAGTTATCCTATTGAATGAGACGCCTGTTATCTGTTGTGTTACAGGCCCTGAACTTTTTATTTTAAGCTCATTCAAGATGATGTGCAATAAATAGATTGAGTTCATTTCTCAGTGTGCAGATTAGTGACCCCTAGTTTTGCATCTGTGTACGTTTCCTTTTGAATATCACAGTCCCTATATTTTCTTTCATAATGCGTAAGGTTTTACGCGCTATCACACAGTCAGGATGTTTTCTTAAAAAAGTCAAATCATTGTTATATTATGGTTGAATGACTTGGAATAGGTAACAAACATGTTTAAATTGTAAGCTGTTCTGTTGTTGTCTTTTAAATCCATTTGATATTTTTATTTTATGTGTCTCTTCATAACTAAATGCTTTCTTGTTGTTTTCTGTAAAACGAGGTTTGGTTACAGGTTTGGTTGGACTTGATGCTGTTATATTCTAAGCTGCCAAACACACCTTGAAAGACTTGGTGACTCTTTAATCATGTTTGATGTCAGTGGGGAAAGCACACAGCACCAAAAAACAACGTCACCTCACAGAAAACTTGTTCGTGTGATTTTTGCATTTTAACCGTTCTGTTCTTTATGTATATACGACTTTTTGTACCACTTGGCAGCTCAAAATGCTTTATGGAAAACGACATACGCCAAAAAGCCCAAGCATAGTCTCTTGCTCTCAGATACACACAGACTTGCACAGAAGCCTCTGTGTAGATGACTGGACAAAGAGCAGTAGCTTTACTTTAAATAAAGTTGATTCATGGTATAACTCCAGGGAATCATTAAATACATTTGCCTACATCATGCCCAGAGTAGCATTTGGCAATTTGCTAGTTTACAAATCAGTCAAAGAAACTTCAGCTACAAGATAAATGTCTCCACACATTCATACAACACTTTATTCTATGCTCTTTAGCCATGGATGTGAGGTGGACAATCTGGAATCACCAGTATACCAGATATAGATGTTCTTAGACTGTGGGAGGAAACCCCACAGTACCCCTGTGGACACAGGAATTGCACATTTAAAACTAAATGTGGAACATTTAAAAACTACACATAGCTGCATAACATGTTGTGTTATTTTGTGTTTGTAATAACAATACCATAATGCTTTTCAGACCAAAAGAGCAAACTATTTAAATTAAGTGCAGCATTTACAAAACTATTATTGAGATCTGTTCAAAGAGTTAATGCTAACAACATCCAAAGTTTTATTCTCATGTTATCCTGAAATGCACGTTACCATTTTGTTTCAGTCAGCTGCATTGTGGTTGTAGAGTCTGTTATGGTCCAAAATGTTTGTAATGGCTAATGTTGGACGAATGCTTACCTAATGTTACTAACGTTATACCTCACAGTAAAGTTAGCAGGCTATTTAGCAACCATCCTAACATTTTGTTTTTGAGATTCACTGTACAGTTTAGTGCAACTACAAGTGCAGTATTAAATACTGAGTGAACGTGTGTAAATGGATATTTAAATATAATTTTAGCACTTAATCAGTCTAATGTGTGTATTTCCTCTAGATCTCTAGGTTTCCAGTTACATCCTTCATTCTCACTCCTTCAGGTGAATCTGTTGATAATCATTTAGCTAACAGTTACATCCTTGTGTGTTTGACATTCGATTAGGGGTGGCTTTCAGTATGGATGTGATGAATAGCTGTACAAGTTGCCAGCTTGGATATCAGCACATTGTGTTGGAAAAAGTTAACTGCTCCTAGCAACTACAGGGTGGACTGAACATGCTCTCTGTGCTGTCTGCTCATTGGCCAAGGTAACAGTGTCAGGTTGAATGAATCAGCTGAAATGATGTGGCAATTCTGTTAAAATATCAGGTGATTGCAATGGCTCGGGAAAATATATGGGCTCATTTCGACAGTCATGGTGTTTTTGTGCAATATAGTAGACACAACATTTCTGTGTATCCAGTGTGAGCTAATGACCCAGAGTGGCTGAAACTGGTTGGGTGCTGCAAAGAGTTAGAGATCAGTTATATTATAAGCTCTAACATTTTCTTGGTGAAATCAGTGATTCAAGTTTAATTTAAAATGTTTTGAGGAGGACTTCCGGTTTGGCGGGTCGTGTGATGGCTGTGTAGGATAGTTGCTCCCGACATTTTTTCTACCCCAATTTACCTAACTCGAAACATAAAAAGTTTGGATTTATCTTTGTGGGGTACTATACCAAGGAATAGAAATGCCCAGAAAATCCAAGAAAAAGGATGTAGGAGAACGTACTGAAGCGGAAGAAGATGCTTCGTCGCAAGCTAGCAGCAATATGGAAGAAGACCAGCAACCCGATGCTAACGCCACAGCGAAGGACCACCCAGCTACGATGGACATGATATTAAAAGAATTACGTGCTTTTAGAAAAGACACAAATGATCAGTTTAATGCTATAAGGGAGAAGGTCGTCGGCATTGGTATAAGACTCGACGAAGCAGAGGGACGCATAGACGTAATGGAGACTCGAATCCAGGCCTCGGAGGAGCTGCTAATTGAAATGGCAAATTTTCAGTTGCGATGCGAATCTAAGCTACTGGAATTAGAGGGACGGTCACGTCGCAAGAATCTTAGAATATATGGCGTGAGGGAAGGGGAAGAGGACAAATTTCCATCCGTTGTCAATTTTGTAGAGGTTCTATTTGAAAAGACAATGAGTCTCTCCCGCCCCACGGTGTTGGGAATTGAAAGAGCACATCGAGCCGGTGGCAAAAAACCCCCGGAAGGAGCCCCTCCACGCTCAATTGTAGTTAAACTCGCAAGTTATCGTAACAAAGAAGACATTATTAAGAAGGCCTGGCAGGCTAAGGGCTTCAACTTTATGGATTCTAGGATATATGTGGACAATGACTATGCCCCGGAGATACAAAGAAGAAGAAAGGAATATGCGACAGCGAAGAAGGTGCTTAAAGAGAACAATATTCGCTTCCAGACGCCTTTCCCGGCCAAGCTAAGGGTG
This sequence comes from Mchenga conophoros, assembly GCF_057382185.1. Lineage (NCBI taxonomy): Eukaryota > Metazoa > Chordata > Actinopteri > Cichliformes > Cichlidae > Mchenga > Mchenga conophoros. Next base: position 4,623,190 of record NC_140535.1, on the reverse strand, counting down.
TTCTACAGAGAGGGAATTGTGACATACAACACGGCGCACGAAGCGACTACCGATATGGTGAAGAGGGGATTATCGGTAGAAGTTGTGAAAGACAGAGACTCATTCTTGGATCAAATAAAACAGCACACTTGGCAAACAAGTACGAAGAAGAAAGGTGGAAACTCGACTCCAAAGCTGGGTTTCAAGGAACGCCTTCAGATATTTAGGCACCAAGATGACAGTGGATAAACAGCAAGTGTGTGACGGAGCACTATACTAGAGGTAAACTCAAGAATATTGAGACCTAAGATGAACTGAGAATATGAATTTTATTTCGATTTACTTGTTTTGTTATATAATTAGTTAATCTCATAAAGAGGGCATGTAAAATTACATTAAAGTCGGGTCATTTATTTGCACAATAAGTTGGACCCTACAGACCACTGGGCTTTCGGCCTGTGTGCCGGAGAGGGCACTCTTCCACAAGTGGACAGAAGAGTTTTTCCCTCACCAAATATAGCTAATATAGCGATTATGTTTTTGGAAGTCAACATGATTATATGTTTTCGTTGTATAATGTTTTTTTTTTTTTTTGGGGGGGGGTTTTTTTTTTTTTTCTTCTTTTCTTTTTTCTCTTTTTTTTCTGTTTTGGGGGAGTACCTTTCGATCTTTGGCTATGTACAGAGATTGGAATTATATAAGGTCGTACATCAATGCCCTGTAAGGTAACTAAAATAGTGTCATTTAATGTAAATGGTCTGGGGAGCCATATTAAAAGAAGTAAAATTATGTCAAAAATAAAAAGAGAACAAATAGAAGTTGCCTTTATACAGGAATCTCACTTATCGAAGCTCGAACATGATAAATTAAAGAAATGGAAATTGAATCAGTATTCCTCTTCCTGCCCTCAGAGTCCTAAAAGGGGTGTGGTAATTCTAATCTCTAGTAGGTTAAATTTTGAATGCATCCAAGAAATCAGTGATAAGGAGGGGAGGTTTGTGTTAGTCAAAGGGTACCTGGAGGGTATACTGATTACTCTTATAAATGTATATGCTCCCCCAGGATCAGAGATAAAATTTTTCAAAAAGGTTTTTGAATTGATTGTTGGAGAGGCACAAGGTACTCTGATTTTGGGAGGAGATTGGAATGTTCGCCTCAACCCGTCCTTGGACTCATCAAACCCACACGCTCCGGGATTGAATAAAACAACCAAAAACATCAAATTAATCTTAAAGGACGTAGGGCTCATAGATGTATGGAGAGAACTAAACCCCAACAAGAAGGATTATACCTTTTTTTCTCACCCTCATTCATTTTATTCTAGATTGGATTATTTTTTTATGTACCAAAAAGATTTTAGCAGGGTGATCAATTGCAGGATAGGAGTGATGGATTTATCAGACCATGCCCCATTGTACCTGGAAGTAGTGCTTGGATACGAAAGAAGAGTTACATCCTGGAGATTAAATACAAGTATTCTAAGCACGATGAAAGAACAAATTAGTCAAGATATAATAGATTATATAGCGGAAAATAATAATGAAGAAGTTTCCCCAAGTATTCTATGGGACGCCCTAAAAGCAGTGATAAGAGGAAAACTCATAGGTTACAGCGCTAATTTAAAAAAGAAGAGAAATGAGCATTTAAGAAAACTCCAGACACAACTACAATATCTTGAAGATGCCCATAAAATAAGCGCAGTTACAAACTTACAATTAGAAATACAAAAGAAGAAAAACGAAATCGATGAAATTTTTTCAAGTGAAATACAAAAAAATATGTTTTTTTTTAAAACAAAGATACTGTGAGGTAGGAGGCAAATCTGCTAAATTACTGGCTTATAAATTAAAAAAACAACAATTAGAAAATACAATATATAAAATAAAGGACCCTCAAACAAATAACATTGTGTATAAACTTGAAGATATACAGTCAGCCTTCCTAAAATTCTACAAAGAACTATATACACAACCTAGAGTGGATATTAAAGGTATGATATCTTTTTTAGATTCATTCGACTTACCAAAGTTGAATGAAAAACAGAATATAACCCTAATCAAGGACATATCTGAATTTGAAATTAAAAAAGCTATTACAAAATTGAAACCGAATAAATGCCCAGGCCCAGATGGATTCCCATCAGACTGGTATAAAGAAATGAAAGAGGTACTGATTCCTTTGATGAGAACATCATTCAACTATATTTTAAAGACGCGAGTAATTCCCCCATCTTGGAATGAGGCTTCTATCTCTATAATAGCTAAAGAAGGAAAGGACAGGCTTGACTGTGGAAATTACCGCCCCATTAGTGTTCTTAACCAGGACTTTAAGATATTTACATACATTCTTGCCAAAAGAATTGAAAATATTCTTGTTCAGATAATTAGTTTGGATCAGACTGGTTTTATTAAGCAGAGACAAACGCAAGATAATGTTCGCCGAACACTACACGTTATTGATTATGTTAGGAAAAATTAAATTCAGATGGTCCTTATGAGCTTAGATGCAGAAAAGGCCTTCGATCGGGTTAATTGGGAATTTTTATAAAAAGTCATGGATAAATTCGGATTTCATCAATCGTTTATCAGGATTATACAAGCATTATATAAATCACCAAAGGCAAGAATCAAAGTTAACGGGGCGCTTTCAAATGTTTTTAACCTACAGAGAGGGACACGTCAGGGTTGTCCTCTAAGCCCCTCACTCTTTGCTCTCTTCATAGAGGCCCTGAGTCAAAGTGTAATACAAAGCAATACTATTACTGGAGTCAAGATTAAGGGTCGAGAGCATAAGATTTCCTTGTTTGCTGACGATATTTTGATTTATTTGACAAATCCAAACACTACTTTCCCCAAGCTATTGTCACTTCTGGAGATCTTTAGTTCAATATCAGGTTATAAACTAAATATATCGAAGACTCAGATATTAACTTTTAACTATGAGCCCAATTATGAAATTAAGGCTAAAGCCAATTTGAAATGGGAAACGGAGCAGATGAAGTATCTTGGAGTAAATATTACTAAAGATCTGTCTAAGATATACAATGCAAACTTTAATCCTTTAAGTTATAAAATAAATGAGGATATTAAAAGATGGAATTTATTACCATTTTTAAATTTTGAATCACGTATAGATACAGTTAAAATGAATATCTTGCCCAGGATGCTCTACCTATTCCAAACACTCCCTGTAGAAATAACTGACAAACAATTTCGGGAATGGGACAAAATAATCTCTAGGTTTATATGGCAGGGGAAAAAACCACGGATTAAGTACCAAACTATTCAGTTGGCTAAAGACAAAGGAGGGTTGGGGTTCCCATGTTTGAAAGACTATTATATTTCTGCTCAATTGAGGACATTAGTGTGTTGGTGTAATGTAGATTATCAAGCGAGATGGAAAGAACTAGAAACAGTGACCTTAAAAGATTCTCCAATTCAGGCAATTCTAGGGGGTGTGACACTTATTAAAAAACAAATTCATCAAGGAAACCAATGGATTAACCTACCTTTAAAACTGGTTACAATTTCTTAATAAGAATGATTGGATTGAAGAGGTTAGGATTTTAAGATGGTGCGCTTTTGACAGTGATTTTTTACCTAATGAATTAGACGTAAGATATAAAAAATGGTCTGGACAAGGTTTAACGGCATATTGTATGTTTTACGATAAGGGAATTCTTAGGGACTTCCAATCAATAAAAGATCAATACCAGTTAAGTAAAACGGACTTTTTTAGGTTCTTACAAATTAGGCATCATCTATATAATTTTATACCTAAGAGAACAGATCTTTTTTCTTTACCTGTTCTGAGTATATTTGTCAAGGCTTATCAGGCTGACACAGGCCTTAAGGTGATTTCAAGATTGTACAAGGGTATACAAGAGGTTAAGAAGTGGAATACTACCTACATAAAAAAAAAAAAGGGAAAATGAAACAAATATAGCAATATCAGATAACATTTGGTATGAGCAGTGCGCTTTTCAGTGGAGAATTTCTAGTTCTAATACATGGAGATGTTACGGTTGGAAGAGTATCTGTAGGTTTTTTATTACCCCTGCACAAAGTAAACATTATTTTAATCACTCTAATTGCTGGAGAAATTGTGGGGCCCAAGGAGTAAAACATTTTCATCTGTTCTGGTCTTGCCCAAGGATCAACATTTTTTGGGTATTGATCCACTCTGAGTTGCAGATTATTTTTGGTATGCAGCTTCCCTTTAATTGGGACGAACTTTTGTTTGGATATTTATACTCAGTAAATGTAGATAAAATGTCTAAGCAGTTGTATGGTATCCTGAGTTTGGCTGCCCGTAAAATTATTACCAAGAAATGGCTTAGTGTGAAAATTCCATCACTGGGTGATTGGCATGAGACTGTACATGGGATGTTTAAAATGGAAAGAATTACCTTCATTAAAAGACTCCAGTTTGATATATTTAGTGAAATTTGGGGTAAATGGAAACACTACATCCGGTTAAGGAGACCCGATCTTGTTTGAATCTCTGTAACTATATATGCCACATTTCTGAATCGTTATGTGTTTATATGTATATGTTAGTATGTATGAGACTACAAGTGAACACATATGTAAGTAGGTATGTGTATGTATGCTTAAGAATATGGGTGTGTGAGTGAATATGTGTGTGCGAGTACATACACACTAGAGGGTACACCCGTCTGTTTTTCTTATTTTTATTTATTTATTTTTTTTATTATTTACGTCTGTTCTTGATTATATGTTTATTTTGGATTATTTGTGTTTATATAGGTTGTTTAATAAAAAGAGAATAACAAAAAAAAAAAAAATGTTTTGAGGAGCTTTAATGACTGAATAAGTTGCAGTGGGGGGGAAAAACCTGCTCATGTTTCACACTCCATCAAAGATGTGTAGAGCAGAAGCGCTCTCTGTAAAGTGCCTGCTTGTGATATTTAACACCGTCCCTTGGCAGACAGACTTTGTATTCATCGTCTAAAGGTGAATTGAATTAACAAGGTCATTCTCTTGACATCCAGTCTCCAGAGGCTGAAGACAGTAGACTTTAAACAAGGCATCAAATATCAAGCATAAGAGGGCAGATAAAAACACATAGTTGCATCACACATCAGATTTCATCTGGAGTTTATTCTGGAATGGCAAACTGTCGGCTAGCGGGCATACGGGCATCATTGTGAGACTGAATTGTAAAGACCACATTTGAAGTCCCATTTTTACAACTTTGGCAGAGGAGTTGACAGAGAAATCCTCTAATAGTGAACAGTGACGTTACCTTTGTCTTTTAAATTCTGCACCTTTTCCGAGAGTGATGTCTTGCAAGGATGTTGAGCAAACCTGCCTTGTCATGCCCTAATTCCTGCAAAGCTTCAAATAACCTCATGAATATGCACTACTGAAGGTCAATGTCATACTGAAATGTGCAAAATAGCAGCAGGAAATGAACCGCGCTGCAGGGTTTCTCTCCATTTTAGGCATGAAGCTTATATTCTCTTGAGATATTTACCATCTTACTTTAAGTTCAGTAAACCTTCATTCATTTTCTACATTACACAAGTTAAAGCATCCAGTAATAAGAGTTGCAATCTTGATTAAGATCCACATTTATGTGTAAAAATCAGATGAATGCACAGAGCGATGTGCTGCGTTTTAGCGTCTTCCAGTTTGTTTTGATTTTGCATCTCACAGCAAGTTCAAGTCCATCCTCAATCCTTTCATGAGCCTCGTTTTCAAAAGTAACAGGCAGCCGGTTTCAGCAGTTTCAGTGCCCCAAAAATCAAATCTCTTAAACAAATGAAACTGCACGCTTGTTTCCATTGCAACATCCCGAAGCTCCTACGTGTTGTTTCCATAAGAACGGTAAATTTCACCGTTCCTTGAATTGTTTAGCCTAATGTGATGGCCTGTTTGTTTTGCCTGTTTCACAGTGCGCTCTAATTTGAAATTGCTGCTCCTCTTGAATGGAAAGTCACAACTCCTGCAGCTTCATGCTTTAGTGTGCTGGCATTTTGTGTGTCTGTAGGGGAAACACTGTTTTGATCAGTGGCTTTTCATACTAATTTCTCAAAGAAGAACTGTATATCTTTATGAAGAGACTTTTTTCATTTTCATAGGTCTGAACTGTAGGTGGTCACATTCAGCAGCACTTTGATAAATAGAGCGTGTCCTTCAACAGGACATGTTTCAGATACGATTATAGAGATATGTGCCTTAATGTTGTAATTGTACTGGGGAAAACGACTTCAGAACATTTATTATTAGGAGTTTTAGAGTCTTAGTGTGGCCTTTTGAAGGACACCATCAGAAACCTGCTATGGTTGAATGCAATTAGACCTGTTTCACGTTTTAGTTTATAACAGAATCTTAAAATGGTAAAACAGCACTTTATCTTTGGAGTGCTGCATCAACCAGCTCTCCACTGGCTGGAGGTTCTGAGTCAGAGTAACCCTGCAGCTCACGGAGTCCATTAGGGGGAAAAACTGCAGAGAATTGAGAATTCCTCTCAAAGTGTTGCATAATTAAGTAGGCGGCTCTTGTGAGTGACAGTTGTTTTCTCTTGTTAATCGTTAGCTTACAATTACAGAATAAGTCAATGTAAAGAGCAGATTACTCAGTGTCTCTAAGTCATTTTTTGATAAACCTGTTCGTGCTCAATAAACAATAAAAACAAAAATCTGCTTTGTTTTTAAATGACTGGCTGGCTAAAAACATCTGTTTCAAACTGGCAGATAAACAATAAAAACAATCTTTTCTGTTCAGTGTCAAAAAAAACGTTCATGTCTAAATTATGGGTACACTATCCTTCTAAAGAGCCCCAACACCTAAGTTTTCAGCGTCGTGCATCTGCCCCACACAATCGGCAAAACCAGCGATGAATGGAAACTGTCCAAAGCTGTTGTGGAGAACTTGTTTCAAAGGAGACGAATGATTAAACGGGTGCGGTACAGAAACAAACAAAGAAAAGCCTCTACGCGCTAGCGTCACAGACTAAGATGGAGCACAAGATGGCTTTCAGTAAACAGAAAGGTTGTCATTTTCACCGGAGACGAGGCTTTACTAAACAGCTGTGCAAGTGCAAGTGAAAGCAGCACCAACCACCAACCAGAGTTCAGACCTCAGAGAAGGATGACCTCTCTGACCTGGCAGATAAGAGGGCAACTGTTAGATTTGTATTGTTGATTGTCATTTATGCTTAGAAATATTTAACCATATATGCTTAGGGAGTGTGATCCATGCCAGGACACTCTGAGTAGAGGAATGTATGCACCCCCCTCTACACAGAGTTAATAGGATGAGACATCCTTTCTATCTACAAATGATTATACACCTCTAAGCATATATGGTTAAATATTTCTAAGCATAAATGACAATCAACAATACAAATCTAACAGCAACCTTTTCAGTCCAAATATCCCCATGCAGACGTGTGCATCTTTTAAAGTATTTCCTTTTTTACTCTAGTTCACTCCAGTTTTGTTTGTTTTTTACAATTGAATTTTCTGGCAATTATTTCAAAGCTTTAAATTATTTAGCCTACTTTGTTTTTCTTCATGAAAAATAAATTCATGATTTTTTTTTTTTTGTGCAGGTCACACTGTGTGAAATATTGATGATGGTGCACATATGAGCACTGTCATGCTAGCTGGGTAGAAACCAGCATTTGCCTAATTTTATATTCTGAACTTGTATTCTGTGTATTTGTTTACATTACCACATTCATCTGCAAGCCAAACGTGGGTCTCAGTCCACAAATGTCTGCTTAAAGTTCTTTGTGGATTTAAAAACTTTGATTTGGAAAGCCTGTAGGTCTCACACAGTTTCTTAGGATGCACATAAATGTATATATTGTTGTTCGGGTGCTTTTGTTGGCTATTCATTATTTGGTTGAAATACTGTCTGAAGTCATTCACTCGCTTGCTCTGAATTTTCTGGATTATTGGCTGCACTGTTCTCACTTTGATGTAAATTGGTCAAACTGGACATTACACAGACATCATACAGACTTGATATTACAGAGGGGATGGTGTGAAGATGTTTTATTTTATTTCACATTGTTTCTCACCATTAGCCTTAGCTCGTTTGTCAAAGTTAGCAACACAGTCCAAATTTATTTCACCATCTAACACGCTCCTCATAGTTGACCTTTTAAAATCAGTCACACCTTGCTCGCTTGGTCCTTAGTTCTATCACATCTTCCCCTTTGGGGAGGATATTTTCTACAGAATCCAGTCCTGTACTGTTGCAGAAAAGACAGCGTCTGCCTTTTCCAAACTGTTGGGAAGGTTTAGTTTTGTAAACAGGAGGTTTTTGTGTAATTTGTGGGGACTGTGCAACTTGTGTTGTGAGGTTATATGACCGTCCAGCTCTGGAAAGAATCTCTCTTTGATTTTATTTGGTTAATTTCTCTACAAAAAGTCTTGCTTTATTCTTGCCTCAAGCCATAGATCGCTGTCTGCTGTTGATTGATTGAGCTCTTGTGTATATTTTTCGTAATGGAGTTGAGCTGTCCTGGCCTCATTAATCAGTGCGGGAGAGATGGTAATGAAGACGAGACATGCAGGCATGCATCTGGTCAGTGAGCCATGGCTAGCATGCTATTCTGTTGCTGTGAATTCTGTCAGAAATAATTGACAGGAGAGATGCTCGGCTTGGACGGGGGATTAGTTTCGGCAGTATTTTCAGCTTAGCTTTCCGGGAGATTTATGTCCTAGGTTTCCTGATAAATCGCTTATTAGTGTTTGTCACCATGACTCAGCATGTCGTGTTTGGGCCGGGATGCCATCCTGCCACATCCTTCTCCTCTCCTGTCTACGCGACGGTGGCGACACGCCTAAAAGACTTCTCGCTGCTGCAGAATTACTCCAAAGCAGGCCATTAAACAGATTCACTGCAGAATCCATGAAAAATAAAATAAAAAATAAAATAAATATGAAGCCCCAGACTCAGTGGAGTTGGCTCTCATTGTGGTTTCTGCCTTGTCTTTGGACTGTGCCGCTGCTGTTGGGTCTCCTGTAAAGCTGTAGGATAATGGGTCTGTCTGAATAATTAAAAACAGACTCCAAACAAACTGGTGCTTTTACTGCTACTACTTGGAAAACCCATTAAGTGGCATTGTAAAGGATTTGTTCACATGCAGGTGCAATTTCTAAGATGCCTGGTGGGCTCTGTTCCTGTGAAGATGGTTTGTTTAGTTAATTCATGGAGTTTCCCCCTGATGAAACTTCGTACACGCTTTTTTAAAAATAGATGTTGTTCTAACTCTAAATTAGCTGTGTGCTGTTTGGATTTCACTTTAGCGCCGTTTCACTGGGTTCACAGGCTGTTAGGTAAGGAAGGTGCGTGGACTGTGCTCGTTCACAGGGCAGGTGATTCTGCCGCACATTTCAAAGTGACCTTGGGTATGACACTGAAACCTTAATCAGTCCCAGTGGTTAAATCAGCACCTTGAATGGTAGCTTACTGTCATCAGTGTGTGTGTGAGTGGGCGCAAGTTGCATTTAGCACTTTCACTCACATTGTTTTGGATAAAACTGCTACATAAATGCATTTAAGTGGAAAATAAGCCCCGTGTCTCTCACTGTGGAGATGTGTAAAAGTTATGTGCCCCAACTGTTTGGCCTGTTTCGCCATATAATGATCAATCAACATTAATCAACATATTTGAAGAGTTTCAGTCAGGTTTCAGAGCTCAGCACAGCACAGAAACAGCTTTAGTGAAGGTTACAAATGATCTTCTTATGGCCTCTGACAGTGGACTCATCTCTGTGCTTGTCCTGCTAGACCTCAGTGCAGCGTTCGATACTGTTGATCATAATATCCTATTAGAGCGATTAGAACATGCTGTAGGTATTACAAGTACTGCGCTGCAGTGGTTTGTATCATATCTATCTAATAGACTCCAATTCGTGCATGTAAATGGAGAGTCCTCTTCACACACTGAGGTTAATTATGGAGTTCCACAGGGTTCAGTGCTAGGACCAATTCTGTTTACATTATACATGCTTCCCTTAGGCAGTATCATTAGAAGACATAGCATACATTTTCACTGCTATGCAGATGACACCCAGCTCTATCTGTCCATGAAGCCAGATAACACACACCAATTAGTTAAACTGCAGGAATGTCTTAAAGACATAAAGACCTGGATGGCCGCTAACTTTCTGCTTCTTAATTCAGATAAAACTGAGGTTATTGTACTCGGCCCTGAAAATCTTAGAAATATGGTATCTAATCAGATTCTTACTCTGGATGGCATTACCTTGGCCTCCAGTAACGCGGTGAGGAACCTTGGAGTCATTTTTGACCAGGACATGTCCTTCAACGCACATATTAAACAAATATATCAGACTGCTTTCTTCCATTTGCGCAACATCTCTAAAATTAGAAATATCCTGTCTCAGAGTGATGCTGAAAAACTAGTTCATGCATTTATTACTTCCAGGCTGGACTACTGTAATTCATTATTATCAGGATGTCCAAAAAACTCACTGAAAAGCCTTCAGCTAATCCAAAATGCTGCAGCAAGAGTCCTGACAGGGACTAGAAAGAGAGAGCATATTTCTCCTGTTTTGGCTTCCCTTCATTGGCTTCCTGTTAAATCCAGAATTGAATTCAAAATCCTGCTCCTCACATACAAGGTCTTAAATAATCAGGCCCCATCTTATCTTAATGACCTTGTAGTACCATATCACCCTATTAGAGCGCTCCGCTCTCGCTCTGCAGGCCTACTTGTTGTTCCTAGAGTATTTAAAAGTAGAATGGGAGGGAGAGCCTTCAGTTTTCAGGCCCCTCTTCTGTGGAACCAGCTTCCAGTTTGGATTCGGGAGACAGACACTATCTCTACTTTTAAGATTAGGCTTAAAACTTTCCTTTTTTCTAAAGCATATAGTTAGGGCTGGACCAGGTGACCCTGAATCCTCCCTTTGTTATGCTGCAATAGATGTAGGCTGCCGGGGGATTCCCATGATGCATTGAGTTTTTCCTTTCCAGTCACCTTTCTCACTCACTTATTAATAGACCTCTCTGCATTGAATCATATCTGTTATTAACCTCTGTCTCTCTTCCACAGCATGTCTTTATCCTGTCTTCCTTCTCTCACCCCAACCGGTCGCAGCAGATGGCCGCCCCTCCCTGAGCCTGGTTCTGCCGGAGGTTTCTTCCTGTTAAAAGGGAGTTTTTCCTTCCCACTGTCGCCAAAGTGCTTGCTCATAGGGGGTCATATGATTGTTGGGTTTTTCTCTGTATCTATGAAGCGCCTTGAGGCGACTTTTGTTGTGATTTGGCGCTATATAAATAAAATTGAATTGAAAAAATTGAATTGAATTACAGTAGGTGGTTTGCACTATACCTGGCACCATATGCCCACCCTCCTCAGAGTCGCAGCACAGCACAGGTTTAACACTTGTGTCGGTGCAAAGTTCCCGTGTTTAACTATGACTTATGGCTGAGCTGAGGCTAAACACAAGTGACCCAGGGATCACATGTTTCATATATTTACTGACTATGTGTTTGTGGGCTCATACTTTTAAATAATAATAAGACATGGTCAAGGATTGTCCAGCACAATTAAAAAGTTGATTGAAATCAGTCTGTTTAGGTGAGCCGTTTCAGCAATAGTGTATATTTGCAATATCATACAAAAATATAACCGACTTTCAAGGAGATGATCACGTGGTTTCTGTTTCTGTGTGTGGTGAAATAGTGCTTTCTTCAGTGAGAGGGCACAACACGAAAGCAGTTTACAGTAAACACCATCCTGTGACAGCTGATAAACACAGGCTGAAAGCACATTTTGCCTGAAGTGTTGCTCTTTGCTTTGTCACACTTGAGTTAGCCAAAGCATTTTCATATCAAAGAGGCTGTGTGATGTTGGCTCTTCATACCAACAAAAACTTTAAAGGTCACTCTCTGGTCACCTCAGATAGATTTAGATATAGTTTAGAGCCCAGCTGATGATTGTTTTATTGTCGCAACAAATAGTCGATTACTGCATGAGTCTCTGGGTTAGTGGCAAACACTTGCTATGCCGATTGGTGAATAAACATCATATCAAAATAATAACATGGTTGAAGAAATTCTCCTGTCTCCGCTTTACTTTTTAAATCTTCATTCATTGGCCTTTATAAATGTGGATGCATACATATTGGGGAAAAAAGCTCATATGGACCGATATATCTGCCACATTATAGTACGGCTGAAGCTGGCTGTCAGCTGTATGTAAGCTTTCGCCTTGGTTTGATGTCTTTGTGGGTGGTCAGAATCAGAATACCTTATTAATCCCTAAGGAAATTATGTGGGTTACATTTGCTCCAAGACAGTAACAGCAACACACTAAACTATTTAATAGGGGTGCAACGATACTCATATTGATATTGAACCGTTCGATGCAGTGCTTTCGGTTTGGTACGCATATGTATCGAACAATACAACATTTTTTATTTATTTTATCAACTTTTCTTTTGACGATGCTGTCTGTGTTGAGCGCTCGGTGGATCTGCGCTCGACAGTGCACCCCAGGCGGAGTAGTCGAACGCAGATTCACTGAGCGCAGGGCAAGCTAGCGAGACAGAAGTTAAGCTCTCCTTGCAACATGGCAAATTGAACCTCCTCCACCCTCATTCAGATCTGGCGTTTGGAACTATTTTGGTTTTCATGTGACGTATGACCCTGAAGGTAAGAGCGTCATGGACTAAAGTAAAACAGTATGTTGGATGTGCCATGCAATGCTCAATTACATTGGTGGGAACTAGTGTGTTAGCGCAGTTAGCTCGTTAAGGTGTTGGCCGTCCAGCCCCACGCACGGGGCGATCCGCGGTAGCTCGTTAATGGAGATTTGCCGTGTTGTGGCGTTAACGTCATTTCAACGAGATTAACGCTGACAGCACTAGTGTGAACACGACGAATATGACTGCACATTTACTCCGACATCATCCTCGTGCAAAGACAAGTGGAAGCAGACAAAAACAACAAGCATGCATGCTACAAACTTTACCCGAGTCAAAATATATATTTATAATTTTAATAAATGACAAATTAAAAAGGCATGAACATTTTTTTTTTTGTATCGAAAAAATATCGAACCGTGACACCAAAGTATCGAACCAAACTTTGGTGTCATGAAGAAAAACGCCGGAATAGGATAAGGTAATAAGAATAAGATACTGTATACAATAGAATAAAATACAACGTTGTCAGAAAGAGAGAATTGTACTTGGTGTGTACACGTGTGTGTTTGGTCAGCTGCGAAGTTCTTGTTGTGGAGTTTGACAGCAGAAGGAAGGAAAGCCCTGTGGAATCTCTCTGCCCACCATCGTGGGTGCTGCAGCCACTGAAGGAGCTGCTCAGTTCTGTCAGGGTCTCCTGCGTGGGGTGGGAGGTGTTGTCCAACAGGGAGCATCCTAGAACAGAGCTGGCACTCTCTTCCTCTCCCCGGCAGAGATGCTGCTGCACCAGCAGACCACACCGTAAAAGATGGCTGAGGGCACTATCACTATAGAGTCATAGAAGGTAGACCAGTTTATTGGTCAGATAAACACCAATGTGTCAAGTTTAAGAAATGGCACTATACACATACAAATCACTCAATTATACATATCAAGAATATTACAGAGGTGACTATAAATATCAAGAATATTGACAAAAAATATTACAGGGGTGGAAGATATGATTGAGATTTGACTCTAAATGTGAACTTTATTTGCTATTTTAACGTAGCGTGTGTGCAAAAGGGTGTAACTCTATTGCAATGTTTACAGTGCATTAGATGGAGCAGTTGTAGAGGGAGATGGCCACAGGCAGGAATTTCCTGTGTCGTTCAGTGGTGCTTTTTGGTAATCTCAGTGTATCACTGAAGATGCTCCTGTTACTAGCCAGCACGTCATGAAGTGGGAGGGAGGCGTATTATACAGCATTGTCCTCATCCAGGACAACATCCGCCTCTTAGACACCACCCTAAGAGAGTCCGCCTCCATCCCTACAACATTACTGGCCTTGTGCATCATTTTATGGAGTCTGTTGGCATCTGCGACCCTCAACCTGCTGCCCCAGCATGCAACAGTATAGAAGATGGCACTGGCCCCAACAGACTCATAGAAAATCCTAAGCATTGTCCGACAGATGTTGAAGGACCTCAGCCGCCTTAGGAAAAAAACAGAGATGACTCTGGCCCTTCCTTTAGAGTGCAGTGGTTTTTTTAACCCAGTCCAGTTTATTGTTTATGTGTACTCCGAGGTATTTATAGTCCTCTACAATGTCCACATTGACCCTCTGGATTGAAACAGGGGTCAAGGTTTTCCTGGTCCTTCTAAAGTCCACAATCAATTCCTTGGTCTTTGACGCGTTGAGCTGCAGACAGGCCTGTGTTACACAAGCCTCGCCACTTGTGGGAAATGTTTGGATATGAAAGAGATTTTTCTCTTGCCACCAACAACATTTTTCATGTTTCTGCTGCCATTTGCCAAGCTGCTCCCTTTTCAGATGCACCACTTTAAATTCACTTTGCTGTGTGAATGTGAAGCAATGAAAGCAGCGAGACCAAGGAGCATACATGGGAGTCACTCGAAAGACTGACAAGTAACCTACTTCTGATAACTGAGTTTTGTTTATTTTAACTAGATGAAGATGTTTAAGTGACAGTTGAAATGAGCACTTTTACCTCACTGTGGTATTTGCATCATTAGAGTACAGATGCATGTTTTTCTTGGTCTTTCTGCTGCCTGCTCATTTTTCAGCTTGGTAATTTAGATCCACATCTCACTTTGTATTGTATTATCTCCTGTGGTAATTCACTAAACGTGTTCACCCCATGGTGTGGTGTTGCGAGTGGGTACCTTATCAGATTTTTACCTCCTAATTATCAGATTTTCTTACCCAGTCCTACACAAGGGCTCCTAAATCAGCTTCAAGGACACTCATGTTTTGCCTGCTCTTAGTCTGTTTGCTGCAATAAGTTCTATTTGTCTGGATACATTTCCTGGTCCAGGTGAATCACATCTTGGCTTTCTTTCTTTGGATTATCCCTCCCTGCTGCAAGGCAGTGATAATGAAGTAGAGCAGTGAAAAGGGTGTTTTCATACACAGTTTTTATTTTTTTGAAAGTACACCAGATTCTGTTTTAATGAGCTCATCCCCTCCCGCGATTCACATTTGGGTGTGTGTCTAACAGGAATCCAACTATTACTCAGATGAGGTCAGGCTCGCTGCAGACCACGCATCACATGAATCTCTTTGGTCATTTAGCACAAACAGGTTTTTGTCTCTTTATAACAGTCAAATAGAGCTGCAGAGGTTAGTCAGTGAATCCATCACTCAGCTAATCGACGTTGCCTGATCCACTGTTTTCCTGTGGAAATCGGCTGCTTATTAACGGTTGCTATGGTTTGGGCAGGCCTCTTTTTCAGGCAAAACTCATGAATAATTGCACACATTGTGCCTTCCTTGTATTATAGGGCTGTTCGATATAACGATATATATCGGATGACGATATAAAAAAATCTATCGTTTCATTTTACGCTATTGTTTGTTTCGTGGTGTTGCAAAATAAACTGTTTACGGCAATATTTTTTTCATCGTTCTGATGGTCACTGTAGTGGCTATATTAATTTCTTAAAGTTCTCTCTTTCTCTTATATTTAAAATAACCACACTACAGACGGACAAGCATTTGTTTTTATGCGTTGTCGTTAGCAACAGCGACGGTAAAACCACCGCGTGTCCGCTTGTTCCACATAAACCTTTCACAATAAAGCTCAAGATCCTGTTGAGACTTTTCAAAATAAACTGAATCACGTGAAAGATGCAGATTATTTACGGATGAGAAGCAAAAAGGAGCCGTCAGGTGCTAAAAAATAAACCTTAGACTCAAACGTTAGAACAGGCTTTTCCCCGCAGCACGCCGTGTAATAAATACTTACAAAGAAAACGGCGTACGTTAAAACGTAGGTCTAAAAATGTATAGTTTCATACATCGTTAAAACACTCGACTCCAGCTACACAACGCCCAGCTGGAAACACTTCACACAGCTCGAGCTGCCCGAGATTTACAGAAAATGTAAAATTTTTGTGATTTTACATCATTATCAGACAATAGATGTCTTATATCGGGACATGAGATTTTGATCATACCGCACAGCCCTACTTCTTCTTAAAACTGATGGGTTTTTTTTCTTTCTTTCTTTCTTTCTTTCTTTCTTTCTTTCTTTTTTTTTTTTTTTTTTTTTTTAGCTTAACGTGCTACTCTCACATTGTATTTTGCTATTTACCATTATACCATTGCTTTGGGGTTATGTGTGGTCATTCACAATAACTTCACAAGGCCCCAGCCTCATTGTAAATACAGTTCATTCTGCGCTTGGGTGGCAACTCATCAAAATGATTCTCTGTGTAGGGAGATGCTCATTATTTAAAATTCTCCCTCTGTTGTCAGCAGTGGCCTCAGTGCCTGCTCTTTCATAGGAGTCTCATTTTAAAAAGAAGACTGTGCAACAAGTGAAAGAGCAGCTGCTTTGGCCTTACGAGACATGATAATGGTAATTGCTGTAACAATGTAAAACTGTAGCTTCTGAGAGGATGTGAATTAGGTCAACAATGTCAATTCAACAGCACTACCTTTCTAACATCATACAGAAAGTGAACCCAACATCAATACGGACAAAACAACGAGTCAAAATAATCCAAATATAAGGTCCAGCTAGAGCAGGGCAATATGGCCAAAAATATTTATCACGATATATATTTGAAAATTTGCGATAACGATATAACCGACGATATAATTGATGCGAGACAAAATACAACTCCACAACATTACTAGCGCAAAAAGACAACCTTCCATTTATTTTCACTTAAACAAGAAGCTGGTTTTTATGTACATTAAAGCTTTATAAAAATGTAACAGTGCAAATGCAAATTCCTTGCTGAAAGTTTAACCAAAAGGCATTTCCAGTAGAAATGGGCTGACATATCCTGAGCATAACCATGTATAATATCCACTGAAGTTAAAAAGAGGTGCTTTGCAACATTAAACTGCAGTGTGCAGTACGTATTTTTCGGACCATAAGGTGCACGGGATTATAAGGCACATTAAGCGAAACAAAGCAGTCAGATAAATCAAACTTTATTAAACTCATTCTTCTTGCTTCCTCCACTTCTGTACCATTGATTCATTAATGTTGAATTCTCTGGCAGCGGCTCTATTCCCATGTTGTTGCAGTATACTAATGACTAACCTCGTATTGTGGATGGATTATCTCAGTTGTTCTCCTGACTGAAGATTGGTCCGTTTACAGCATCCTGCCATGCGATTGCATTTGTCTCTAACCATGAGGAACCTTAACGTTAACTTTTATAAGTGGAAAAGTGTTAGTGTTCGTCCTCCAGCTTCACTGTTTATGTTATGCTAACATAGCTGTGTCGCTAGCGATCACGTAGCACATCATTATATACCAGCTAGCCCAACTTCAGTAACCCTACAAACGTCACTGCTGTTTAGTTTTCTGTCTTCATTTATGTTGGAAGTGATAGCAGAGCTGTACGTTTGATTTTTTTCAGAAATCTCTCAGTCAGAACATGCAATATCATGCTTAGGTAACTAGCGAAACTAGCGAGCTAACTTCCGCTAGCTTCCTGCTAGCTTCTAACTCCGTTAAATGTAATACATTTTGTTTTCATGGATGCCTGGAAGTTAAACTTCATAGTTACACCTGGTAAAGCAGCAATGCTGATCGTTTTATTAAAGATGAAAGAATTTAGACAGTTTTTAACTCTTAGTGATGCTGCAGTGTTCGTTTGACCTGAAGTATACGGAGTTTAGGACCCAGATTACTCCCAGATTTAAGGGCATCTTAGTCCGACAAATACGACAATAACGATGGCCGCTTGCATGTTCTGCAAAAAAATGTGCTTTGTCGTGTATCTGACGGACAAACACCAAACCAGTTCCACATCACTGAAGTTGCACCATTTTTACAAACCAATTCTGGTTCATCTGTTTCACTCAACAATCGGCCATGTGCGTATGAAAACAAAGGCACTGCGCATGCGCGTTTTACTCATATTCTATCGCGATATTTCATTTTCCTATCGTTGCCTAACATTATACCGGTATTACCGTGAACGGTATAATATGGCCCAGCCCTAGGTCCAGCTTATGAATAGCAGTTACAGAGGTCTTTATATGAGCTCTGAACTCTCTCAAGGAGACACAAGATTTCAGCTTTAAAGTGCACTGAAGGTTATTCAATGACTGAGGTGTAAAGTTGGACAACGTTGTGCTACTGAGTTAAAAAATGATGTAAGAAGCAAACTAGAGGAACACAAATCATAGCAGCTGTTTGATGTTATTCAGGGTTTACCCAACATGGCATTGAACATGAAGCTGCTAGTAAAACTGCCTCCTTAACTAAATGAAGGCCAAGAAACCAGATTATAAAGTGCACAGTGATATCAAGATGTTTGATATGAAACATAAAGAACTGTGACACACAAAGTGCAAAAGTGGCAGCGTGCATATAAATAGTGTCGTCATTATCAAGAACATAAGTGCTTTTAATCAGTAAGGAAGAATACAACATTGTATTAACAATTTTAATAGATTTTTTTTTCAGTAAACTCATACAAAAGAAAGCATTTATAAAATCAACAGACTGAAGGTTGTAGTTGTTACAGTTTTGTATTTTCTAATTAGTTTTAGTTTTTGTCTGAAAGCTTTATTTTAGTAAGTATTCAGGACAACACTTTGTAAAGTCACACGACTCAGACGTGCCGAGTCAGACCTTTCACCAGAGTAACAAAGATAAAGACATTTCCTGTGTATTTCTATTTTGAGTTAATTTGTAAGTTGTTGTTTTTTTTTTTTCAAACATCTTTTTAAAATATATTTTTTAATAATTTCAGTTGACCAAAAATATTTTTATCACATCCTAATCAAGCTTAATTGTATCCTTCATGTTGCTCTGTGTGCGTGGATCACACTGCAACACTATTATGAATTATAAATGTGTGTTTTTGAGTTGCCTTAAGGTCTCTAGCTCACTCGTGTTCTGGATTCAGTTTGTCTGTAACATTTCCTGATTATCTTAATCAAATGTTAAATATCTACTCAAATATACACAGAGACTGAGAGAAAGTGCTGTTCTCTTTAGTCTGATGCTAATCTGATAAGAACATCTAGGATATGAACTGCAAGTTGCCCAAAAACGTATTTGGTGATGATAACTAAAGCACTTGTAAAATATACAATTTTAAATTTTTGTTAACCTAATTAACTGAAAAAGAATTAATAAAATAAGAAGAGTCATGGTTTCTCTTTGGTTACACGTTCCTCAGTCAAGTCAGTTCAGCTACCTGCTTTCAAACGGCTCCGTCACACCAAAACTGGGAGAAGATCCACCCGCCAGCATGTTAAACTGGTTTAAATGCCACGGAACTGCATAAAGGATGGCTTTGGTATTACAGGAAGGCTTCAAGTCTGAGCTTCTCTTAACGTTTAAACAAGTGACGGCCTTCATTTAATTCAATTCAAGTAATTCAGTTCACTGTAATTTCACACAAATGCTGTGTTGTGTTGCATGTGGCTTCAGATCCACGGGTTCCCTTGTTCTAAAACTGAACTGAATCAGGAGTTTTTGTTTTTTAAATTATTATCTTATGTAGTACTATGTGTACATCAGAGACGAGATTTTGAAAAATCAGTACATGTATTACAGTAAAATCAAAAGAAAAGATAAAATAATGAAAATGTCATTGGTCTTTCTTACCCTTCAGTTGAATCAGAATGTCTAATCTGAGGCTTACATCCAAGTATGAATATTGGGGAGTTAAAAATTTCCTGTAAAACTCCATATTTGAGCAAGCACTTATTGTTGGTGACACTATTTGGATGGATGGGTTCCAGGTGGTGCTTTAATTATAACTGAGAAATATTTTCTTAAATATGGACATGACATGTTTCATTCACCGTCACACATGAATATTTGATGCTGCAGAGTTTACTTTGTGTCTTGTAACTGATGTGTGGTGTTATTGGAGACCTTTTTTTAATGCAAGACAGTGCAGTATGTTTTCTTGTGTGTTTTCACTTGTGTTGGGTGTTAGAGAAACTTCACTTTCTTCCTCAAGGACGCTTTGACAGAACAGATGGCTCTCTTGAGGATCCAACCTGTAACCTTTGAGACGTGTCGTGTGACCTTTCAGAGCAGTTTCTCTCTAATCGACAGGCAGCTCTGCTCCTGGCATTACTGCTGCATGAATGGAGAATAAAGGCTGATTGCAGCGATAACACTGCAGGCACATTCATTAGTTGTACACAAAAAAGTTTCCTAAACATCAGAGTGGTTCCTGCCACAAGTGTATCACATTGTACCCTTTAGAATGATTGTGTGAAGGCATTTCTCCACACACTGTTTTGTTGTACATTGCTGCTGGCACTAGCTCAAGGGTTCAATGGTTCTCCCAGTGCTGATGAGGCTCTGCAGAATAGAGTTTAACACAGTGGGAGGAATGTTGGAAATGGGGAAGAACCTCATTAAGCAAAAAACACAAGTCACTGTAAATGTCAGTCTTGTAGTGGCGTGGGAGTAAGATAAGAACCCAGGCACTGTTTAAAAAGGTAGTTTGATTTTAAAATATGTTCCTTAAAATGTTGAATAAACCTGTGAGTGAAATAGTGGATGTGACTTATGCAGTATGTGGCTGCTACAGTAGGAGTGTTGTTAACAACATAGTACTCCATTTTTATTTTATTTTTTTTGATATTTGGGTCTTTGTATAGGTTTAAAATTATCTGTTGGGAGAAAAAAGAGAGACAAATATCAAAAACATAAACGTACCATTTTTAAATTATGTTAGCAAAAGTTCACACCCACATTTCACAGCAGACAGAGGTCTTCTATTGGTTACACATTTTTGGAGCATCTCTGCTTTCATTTTCATCCTCCCTCTCTTTATTGTTCTTAAATGAGGTTACAGAGCCCCTCTCAGCTGTTTACAGACTATTATGCTTCCTGTATGGTTAGCAGGATACAAACACTAGTTATTTGACAAATAAAGACCACGCACACGCATGAATGCTGGTAACGGCATGAGTTTATTTGGTTCTTTTCCACTTAACTCGACCACTTGGTTTTTAGGGGTTTCCATTAGGTGGTAGTACCGATTACCTAGTACTTTTTTTTTTTTTTTTTAGTACCTACTTGACTGGGGATCAAAGTGATCTCTTCCGGTCCTGCATTTCTTCAATGATCCCACCCACATTAAGGTGGTACTCTACTGTAATGGACAACAAAAACAGTAGAGCCAAGCCGAGTAGGTGCTAGTGCAAAAAGGCTCTGGAAAAAAAAATCAGAGGAAAGGTCTTTGAATTAGAAGTTTGTTTCACACGCTGCCTTCTGTTCATGTAGAATGTGTGTTATGATGTGCCGATGTGCTCTTTAGTGATCCCAGTGGGTATTTTCAAGTAGTTTATTTGAAAATACCCACTGGGCCGTTGTGTCTCTTTACTGGTAAGGCTATATGTGGAATTCCTATTTTGTACACCTCCCAGCACCACTCTTAATCCCTGCTCAGTGTGAATGTACTGGGAAAGAGGCATGAAAAGTCGACAAATCTCTGTTTATACTGTTACAGATAAATGTGGCAGAACTGAGCCGGCCTGCTGCTCACTCTCTAAATGATGTTTGTCGTGGGAAACTTTAATGACCTCTTCATTTTGCGAAACAACTTCTACAAATTGCTGCTTGCCTGTCCGTATCAGAAAGCATGAAATGGTTGCATATTGCTGGTATTCAGTGAGCCTCTCAGAGACACTGGAGTGAAATGCTCCATTCAAAGCTCAATGCTGTTGCTAGGTTGTCAAAAACTGGTCCAGAAGTGTCCAGGTTGCCATTACTGGCTAATTTGCACATCAATGTATTTGAAGTCTTTCAAGTTAGGGAAAGGGCTCCACTGGATGGGCCCCCAGTGGTTTATCATTCTGTGCGTGTTCGAGGTCGAGGAGGTCAGCGGTGTCAGAACAGGAGGCGACTACATGCTGGCGCTCCTTTGGCGTGTTTTAGCCACAGTAGTGAAATGGCTCTATGGAGGTGGCGTGTTTGTATGTACCCAAATCTACTACTTTACTTCAGATATTTTAATGACTGTTGCAGTTCTCCATCAGCCCCTTTAAGCTCCAGTATGCCTGCCGTGTTGGTCGCTTCACGTGGCACCAGTAACATCTATAACAGCCACTTGTATTTATAGAAGGAAGTGAATCTCTGAGGTTCTGTACAACCTGAGACCAGCCATGGTGGCAGCGGCACCATGTTACAAAAATCAAGAGATGTGCGACAGGTCAAAGCCAGTCGAGGTGACATCAGATCCATCGTGCCACAGGGTGATGGATCAGCGTGAGCACAAAAGCACCCTTCACCTGTCAAACAGTTTCCCTGAACTCGAAAGTTTGAACTACTTAAAACTCTAACTTACCCATCCTATAACTCATTATACAGGACAGTTGAGCTTTTTCAGTGGTTTCCATTCAAGGTTTCGTGGAGGTTTTTACTATTAATGTTGGTGCTTCCTAAAAGTCTGTTTAGATTATTCCTTAAACACAAACATGATGAAACAACTAGAATATTTACGTGGTGTCCACAAAAGGATAAATGGAGACCAAACGAATAATTCAATTCACATTTCTCCAGGATGAGGTGACATCTCATGTCATATTGATTTGTTTTATCTTCTTTTTTTGAAGTGTCGCAGTTTGGTGTTTTTTGGAGCCAGAAATTACTATACAAGGATAAAAGGGTAGCATGCTAAATTATATGCTATCGCTAGCTAGTTTAGATGGCAAGTTGCATCAGACGTGTATGCAAGGCTGCAACGATTCGCCGACATAATCGTCGATGCAGAATTTTATTGACGTGTCATATTCTAAATGTGTAAATGTGTTATTTTAATACACTACAGCAAGCGATGGGGGCACTAACGCCTAAATCATCTGCTAAGACTGCTCTCAGTACTAACGAAGAAGAACGTACTGTGAACAGCAAAGTAGGAGGAAGTTTAAAAAAATGGAAACAGATTTAAAAAATAGAGTGAAAGCATTAAACAGAAAACAAAGTTAAATGCAGACTGTTCAAAGTAGAACTTTCCTTCCATGACAGCATTTTTCTTTTCAATGCTGCTATCATTTCAGTAATTAATGTCCAGTACTCAATGCAGCTCTGTTTATAGACATACAATTTCTGCTTTGTTTTAATCTCATAATCTCAGATTTATTTATTTTTTAATGCTGAAGTCATTACTGTACAAATCTGAAGCGCTAGAATTACTGTTGAGCTGTAACAGAGAAAAGGTAAATGAGAGAAGCTCATGTTGCAGACGAGCATCAAGTCTCTGTCTCTTTAAATTGTAGCTGCTGTGGCTTAAAGTGAAGGAGGGATGAGTGAACTTCGCCTTGCTGATATTGATTTAATGTTGAGTGACCTGTTTATATTTATGACTCACTACCGCACTCCGGAGACGCTGTGCTTCGTGACATTGAACCGAAAGTGACAGAGGCAAAAGATAAAAAGTTAAAATGTGACCTTTATGGGAATTAACATTTTCACACTCGTTTCTTAAACTGAAATGTAATTGAATTCGATTTTTATTTTTAAAGAAAAACTACAAGTAAACTTAAGATCTTAACCGTCACATTGTCTGAATTTTTCCAGTTTTCCATGTTCCAGTTTTTGGACCTGGTGCGTCCCCTAGCTGATACATTTGGGAGCATGGATGGTTGCATTTGCATTGAGACAATAATTACATCTTCATATCTATTTTTTTATGTTTGTTTGTTTGATTAAACATGAAAGAATGTACATGTACGTGGACCGGAAAATATTAGAACATTGACTTATTCTAAGTAAAGGAACATGCTCGACTAGTTGACTAATCATCACCATTGTTACTAGTAGGTTCCAGATGTGGTAGCCGTTTAATACGACCTCGGGGTAATAAACTTAGGTTTATCAGTTTTTCTACTGTTAATTTGTCGTGTTTGAGTAATATGTGAACATCTTTTGTAGTATCGTGTTTTTTAATATCATATTCTTTCCATTGGTTTATTTTAAGTGTCTTTCTTTTTCGTCGTCTGGAGTATAATGTGTAATGTTGATAATGCGTGATGCAAGCTGTTAATCGGCATGATTAATGGTGACTAATGGTTTGGAATGCCCTTTTTATTAGTTTTTTTCACTACTTTAACTTGATATATGAGGGTGTTTTTTAGTTTTAGACTAGTCGGTTAGTCTAATTCTTTTTCCTTGTTTAGTCGACTAAGAAATTAGTTGTTCTGATGATCCGTTAATGCATTGTAGGCTCAGGGGGCTAGCTTATCCCAGTGTCAGAATGTAAAAGTTGGGGTACACAGGGCCACCAGAGAGAGACAACCACATACCAGAAGGGTCTGCTACAGAAATAAACGGCTGAGCGAGCCAAGCATAAAGTCTGAATGGCTAAGTCACTGTGGTAACTTGAACTAAACACCTAACCTGTTCTGGAGCATCTTATATTCTGAGTTTTGGTTTAACATCAGCTGGAAGTGCCAACTTTTCACAGAGCCTTTAATTTACAGTATGTTTGAGGTACATTGTATATTCTCACTTTAAATGTGCAAGTTGTTAAGCCGTACCTAAGTAAAACCACTGAAACAGCGGGTCACATTTTCACAGCAACGAGCATGTATTCATTTGGTGCAGCGAATGTGTAAATGTTGGTATTCTTTATTATAATCTGCCAAGTCCGGAAATACAGCTTCTAGAACAAAAACCAAGAATACTTCTTCAATCAGTTTAAAATGTCAGAGCTTTAATGTTCAGTCATCACAGTGGAAATAAACAGCAACGCGGAGAGTGAGCCAGCAAAGGCAAACAAAACTATGTTGACCTTCCTTCGTAGAACACCCCCCGGAGGTCTGAACCTAGAGCCTTTTTGCTGTGAGATGAGATTGCTAACCGCTCCCAGTTGGGCTCTAGTAAGCTCAAGATTTCCTGTTTTTGCCATTCAGATTAGAGTGAGGATGTTTATTGTGTAGAGACTATTGAATCTTGATTTTTAATCTCCTGTGAGATGAGCTGAGGCTCTGTCCTCTCTCAAGGTCAGCCATGTTGTGGCTTTTTCTGCTGCATCAGGTGTTCGTGGGAAGCTCACCCTGCTTTGCTGTGCCTGGCTGCCTGCTTGGTATACACAAACTCGCTTTCTGTTAACAAATGCACACACTTCATTCCGTCTGCACACGGTACCTAAAGGGATATGTGTTTCCATACCCACAGCATAAACAGGCGGATGAAGTCACACAAAAAACATCTAGTTAATGTCAAATGGGATGAGCTGCCTTTGTGTGTGAGTTAACAGTAGCTCAGGGCAAGCTGTGTTTCCAACATGAAGCCCATGTCCATGTCAACAACTTGCCCGGGTTGTGCCAGGCCAGTCCGCTTGTGCATAGCAGTCAATACAGCCACGTGCTGCAGGTCAATAATGTGGTGGTTAAAAAAGGTGAACTGCGCTGTGCAGCATACAGAAAAGTTTATCATCTTTCCATTCAGACTTACTGCTTATATCAAAGACGGTCACAGGTCAAAAGAGTTCGTCGCTTTTCGATTGGTTTGGAAGAAGCTTAATCACTCTGGATTCAAGTGCATGCTTGTTATTTTCAGGACAAAGATCTCTGAGTCACTTAACTCATTCACTGCCAGCCATTGGCAGTGAATGAGTTAAACCCATTGACTCATTCACTGCAATTGACGGCTATAGACGTCAATGGCAGTGAATGAGTTAAATGTCTCAAAAGAAGGTGAGGCAAATATTTGGAGTCTCTAATACTGGCATTAAATTACTATCCATGTTAATAGATGACATGTGCCTTTTAAACATGGTGCCTTTTTTGCCTGAGCTACACTCTGTGTGCACCAGAGAGGCCGGAGGATTACGTATGCCCGGCAAGTCTGCCTCGGATGTAGAACCAGCTGCTTCAGTGTGGCTTGTGAAGATCCTCTTCCTCCTACGCTTTCTCCTCTCGCGCCCCACTCTTGGCACCATCCTCTTGGGATTACAGAGCGTAGCCATTGACTGCCACAGAAATCTGGCTCTTTGGCTCCCAGGGGGTGTAAAGTTCTTGGTCATTCCTGTTGTGTCACTGTGATCTGTTTTGTTGCACTGACATGTTAAGATTTCCCTGGGAGGTTTTGTGGTGGGTGGTATTACAGAGATAATACCAGAGATGCGAAGATGTTCTCTCCTGTGATTATAGTCACGGTGATGATTCAGTGGGTGGGTGATGAGCGCTGTTAATATTCCCTAAAGTCACCTTAATCACTGTACAATGCTCCCACTATGTGTGCTTGGCACTGAACACAGGAAGGAGTGCTAGCTGTTTCTATGACGTGCAGAGACCCCTCAGGTAGTAACTTTATTCCATAGTCACATGATGACAAAATAATTTAAAGCATTTTGCAATTCATTCATTTGAAGGAAAAACATAGTTTTGGTTCAGGTTATAAGTCTGATGTGTAATAACTTCAAAGGACTTTCAGCTCCTACATGTTTCTGCTTGAACACATAATAACCTGCATCCGCTAAATGGAGCAAGATGATATAAGGTGTGATTTTAATAAACAAAGAACAAAGTGAACACACATTTAAAGATTCTCGGTTTAAAAACATTCAAAGGCTGCAGGTGGATCTTAAGAGCAGTAGTGAACGGTAACTATAGCTATACGTACAGGTTGTTTAGTTGTTATAAGTGATGGATGCATCGATGGTGTCAGTTTGTAAGCCTCACATTTCCTTGTTTGCGCCTTTGATATATCAGGGTTTGCATCTTCTCGTGATATGTTACATTACTGTAAATTAAATCTTTGTCGAACTGTTGCCTTTATAGAATAAGCACTTGAAGATATTAGGAAGTAGTCATTTTTCAACACAGAAAATAATTTCTGGTAAGTAGTAAATTACATGATTCTTATATAGCGCTTTTCTACTCTTCGTAGTACTCAAAGCGCTCTATACAACATGCCATATTCACACCCATTCGCACAAGCACAGTCTTCTATAATTTCAGTGCTTACTAACTACCATTCATACACATTCGTACTCCGATGCATCTGAGAGCAGCTTGGGGTTAATATCTTGCCCAAAGATATTTGGCATGCAGACTGGTGAAGCCAGGGATCGAACCACCAACTTCTTTGCATGTGTTTACTTTGTCTCACTCCTTCATTTAACAGATATGTTGTTTACCAAAGAGTAACTGCCACAGGCTGCAGTAGACTGTAAAGCAAACAAACTGTTTTTTACCAGACTAACATGAGAAATCGCTGCGCATGATGGATAAGTTGAAATGCTGCTGCACAACCAACTCGACCAGTCAGAGGCCGGTGTTGAGCTTTTTGGTAAGCGTAGTAACTTTTGGCGTGAGATTTGCATTGCTGAACATCCTATGCTAGCATTCTGCTTGTAGTTTGTGGCTGACGTTGATGAGGGTGGAGAACACATTCGTTTGCTATAACCTTTTAGGACTTTCTGGAATGTTTTTGGAACTTTCCCTTGAAATCAGACCTACTTGTGGAGATGTGAAAAAGAATGGCTGACCAAAAGATGCGAGGACTGTAAAAAGACTGTTTGAGGATGGAGACTTCAGACAGCACAGCTACCGCAGCGGGAAAGCCGATGGAGCTGATGATGTTGTTTGACTTTTGGTTCACATTGGACAGCGTGTGCCATGTGTTGGGACCAAAGAAAAAAATCCTGTCGTGCAAAAGTCATGACTTATCTGGTCTGCTGACTAAAGTTAATTTGTTTTTGTTTTTTTTCTACCACCCCAATCTCACCCACCCCCCCCACCCCGCCCGTCTTCGCACATCTTTTCCTGTGTACCTTTTACACCACATCATGTTCTCAGTCTTGTCTCTTTTCTTATTCCCCACATTCCTCTCCATCCCTCTGCTTTCCCCCCCCTCTGTCGAGTTCCTACATGTGATTTCTTTTTATCTCGTTCCTCTTTCTCCCTCTTGCTCTACCTCTTCACATCCTCCCCCTTCCCTCCCGCCCCCTCCCTCTCTCCCCCTCCCTCTCCGCTTCTCTGGCAGGCTTCTCATTGCAGTGAGTCAGTATCATGGAGGCAGGCAGCGGGGCTGCCGCAGCGGTGGGGAGTGCAGCACTGGGTTTACTGGGAGCCACAGCCACATCCAGCCATGACATCTTGGACAGGTAAGCGAGCTGCATGAGGCTGGCACACACCCCCAGGAACACACTGCCCCCGACGTTCTCCATCAGAGTGGAGAGTGTGTGGAAGAGAAGGACCACACCTTAGGGCTTTGAATAGCATGTTAGTTTGTTTATACTCAGAAAACAGGTATGGAGAGTTTGTGAGCATCTGTGTGTGTTTTGGGGGTGAGGTCGGAGGATGGGAAGGGGTGTGTGTGTGCTTGCTTACTTACAGTAAGTGAGCCCATCTTCTTCTCTCTGTGCATGCGTGTGTCTCGTCTTCTGTACCATTACTCTCACTTCATGTGAGGCAAATGCACTGGCAGGCAGTTCAGTTTTTCAGCTGATAGTTGGAGAATCTGGTTTGTGCTCGTAAGAGTGTGTGTGTGTTCACGCTATGACACAAGGGGGGAGTTACTTGGCTTCCTCTGTGCCTGAAGGAGAAATGACACCAGGGTATGCGCATGCAGAGGAGGAGGGGAGGCATTGGTAAACGTGCCTGAGCGCTGTAGCTTTGCTGATAGGTTGAGTTTGTACAGCCCCCCCCCCTCACACTCCAGCACACACACACACAGACACACACACACACACAGAAACCGTAAAGCCCCATAGCAACTAGCCATCACTGCTGGAAACTCCTCATTCAGACTCCCAGATCCCAGCTCCAAAAACCAGTGTTCCCATCGATAGGCTGAGTAGATCAGCTTTCAGCTAGTTACGTCATCTCTACAGCTGTGCACCCACACCCACACGGACTGTCGTCACACACACCCTCCCCTCAAGCATGCACATTCACAAAAACGCATATGGACTTTCATCCAGTAAACACGCATGCTTCACAGGGATGTTTTAGGACAAACACTGCTGTAGCTGTTCCAAGGTATGCCTCCCTGTGCATAGCGAGCTCTATCATGAGCCAGCGGGTGCTCCTGGAACATTCCGGTTGTTACGCTCTCTACCACTGAGGTATAAGTAATCTCCGACACGTTCCGGGGATCTCCTTTCTCACATTATACAATGTGAGATTGCATAATGAAGGGAATGAAGGCTGTGAGTCATTTAGCTGTTATTTCCTTACTATTTCTGTTAGTCACCACTCGCATTTGATTGACGAAGACAGATTTTCTGCAGCCTTCTCTGAACTACACCTTTATGCTGTTCGTCTGAGCAGGTAGACAGAGGCCTCTGTCTATCTCGCCAACGTTACTGCTAATGTGGGCTATTCTCGCTGCTGGATTAGTGGCGTGTCGTGCGCATCTGTCTGTGTTTTTGCAGATGTGCTGTCTAGCTTAGTTTTTCTATTTTTTGCTCATGGTGTTGGGGATTACAGTTAAGGCCGCTCAGCTCTTCCACCTGCCCCTTTCTCAGTGCCCCTCCAGTCCTGAACTGGGTCTAAATCCTGTACTGAGGTTACCATGGCAGCAGCAGCTTAGCATATATGAGACAGTGGTCCCACGTTACTAGTGAGAGCAAGCTGGTGAAAAATTAGAAGAGGTGAAGATGAGCAAAGGGAAACTATGAATTGGATGATTCCTTTTTTGCTAAATGTTTCCTGATGATGATGATGTATAAAGTATCTATACAGGAGTATGTCTGCTCAACCTGACACTGCAGATTATTTCTTTTTTCTGTGTGGGTAGGAGAAGGTTTTTGGCTTGACCTAGTGCAGTATAAAAGTAGCCGGCTGAATCGTGGTGGACAAAGTTTGATCACAGGATCAGGAGCCGGGACTGACGAGTGACGAGAACCCCAATTGGGGACACGAGGGCCTCAGGAGGTGACGCAGAGCTGAATGCTGTAAAGCTGCATGCTGTTTTGGGATGTCGTAATCAAGTCTGGGATAAGCGGACCACAGAGCAGGATGGAGTGCAGGAGGAGGCCTATGCAAACGAACCAAATGGATCACATTGCTGGTAATTTAAGGCGGGCGCAGGCTGCTGGGGGTATAGCTTTCATGTGTTGATTCAGGGATCTGATAAAACGTTAATGAGTAACCTGATGTTTATCTGAGCTCACAAGATGTGCAGGTTTGAGCTGAGAGTGCAGCATGTTTTTTAACATGTCACCTAAGGGCAAGTATGTCAGTTTTTACTTGTGAATATACATTTACTTTTTGTTGTTAATACTGCTAAACACATTAAAACAACTGAGTCTTTCTGCTTTGACAAGTCTGAGGAAATATCCTTGATTATGTCATAGTGTTGTCATCGTTTGTGATATTGTGTTTTTGGCGATTAGGTTTAGAGACTAGTGTGCAACATCTGAGGAAATTACCACAGCAAGGGTCTAATGAAAGATCATTTTGAGTTGCATTGTGGGAAATCTCTGCCTTTGCTCCTTTCTGATTGTTTTGATTTTGCAAAATGTTCAGAGACATATTACGTTGCAGCCTTTTAAACAGAGTGGCTGGGTTTACAAAGCATACACAGCTTATGAGTCTATGGGGAAGAAAATGCCATCTGATTCAGGATAACATCATTTGTCTCGTGACTATGGAAGTTAATCATGAGACAAGTTAAATCTTTGAATAGGAAACATAATGTTTGGATCTTGGGCAATGTGGTGACAAATGTCCTAATAAGAAAAAATAACTTTCCTATATGTAGCACATGTTGTACATACATGTCCAGACTCGAAAACAAGCATCTTAAAACTATATAGCGCAGAAGTCCCACCCACTTGTTTTTCAAACCTGGGTTTGCGAGGGGCAGCCAGTGAGAAGAAAACTGCCTTAAAGGGCACCAAGGCCCAGTATAAGATACATAGGAGTTATGTGTTAATTGGGAATCATGCAAAGCTGCTCCAGCAAATTCTAAAGAAATAAAGGTGCAGTTTGAAATGAGCAGAACACGTCCCCTTTAACAAACTCTTCCAAGTGAATTAATCAGAGAGGCTTCAAATTCAGATTTGGTTCGTGTCCTCTGAAGAGCGTTGCAATGCATCATTATGGAAATTGCGACTTTTCATTGAACAGTGTTTCATTGAACATTGTTGCCGTGGCAACATCCAGGCATACAATGTGCGGCCGTGAAAAAGAAAGTTGTTTTAACACAATTATACATTGTCCAATGTTCCTATGCTGAGAGAGACATTCTGTGTCGTAGGGCAACAGAAAGCCGACAGTAGATGTATTTCCACATGTGATGTGCAGCTTCGTAACAATTATGTCGATCCATTCACTCTTAATGTCTAAGAGTGAATGGATCTACATCAGCGGTCCCCAACCTTTTTTGCGCCACGGACCGGTTTATGCCCGACATTATTTTCTTTTCTAAATGTACTTGTATATTGTTCACATGTTGAAATAAATTACCAATCAATCAATCAATCAATTATTTTCACGGACCGGCCTTTAAGGTGTCGCGGATAAATACAACAAAATAAAACTAGTACCGGTACCGAAAAAAAGAAGATTTATTCATAACACACGTGAAAAGACCCAGGAAAACAGAGTTAACGATAAAAACGATAACAAAATAACGCTGAAAACCGATAAAAACCCTGAAAACCATAAATTTCACACCTGAGCCTCAACTCTCGCGGCCCGGTACCAAACGACTCATGGACCGGTACCGGTCCGAGGCCCGGGGGTTGGGGACCGCTGATCTACATGACGCCAAAGCCCCTCAACTCTCTCACACTAATGAGCACAAAGGTACAAGGACCCAATCACTGGTGCTTGGAGATTTAAAATCTTTTAGTCCTTAGTCACTAGTCAGCAATAACCCAGGAAAATGCACTTTTTAAATTATGATTACATTTATTAAGAGAAATAAGCTGTCCAACCTACCTGGCTTTTTCTGGAAAAAGTAGTTACCCCCTCACTTGTCCCAGACCTCTTTTACCTTGTCAACAGTCAGTGTTCATGACTCAACAGCAAGAAAGAGAATGGAAAAAAATGGTATCCAAGGGAGAAAGCCACTGCTGGACTAACAGGATCATCTCACTTTTACCAAAAAACATCTTAATGATCCACAAGACTTTTTAAAGGTTTGCATTTCATTACATCTGTCATAAAACTAACACAGCATTTCATAAACTTGTGGTAGTGTAATATTCTGGGGCCGCTTCAGGACCTGAACAGCATCCCATAATTGATGAAACCATAAATTCTGTTCTCTGAAAGGAGAATGTTTGGACCTTGAAATCAGCATGTCCACCTCTGAATTTAACATAAATAATAATATTGTAATAAAAATTACAAAGTGTGCCACTTATCGCAAAGTTCATATCTGACCCAACAGCATCATTATTCATATATATTCGTATATATCCACATACGTATCTTAGATTTTTAATAATATATGCTGCCCAGCAGCCACGCTACTCTTTAATGGTTGGTTAATGGTTATTACAGTCGAGCATTTATTCCATGCCCAGTTTTTGCTGAGCAACAGATATACTTAATCAATAGCAGAGAAATATTTATGGAGCCATCAAGACATATTTCAGTTGAGCATTGATAGCTGCTGACCCTGTAGTGCTGTTTAAAAGTACAGCTGGAGCACAACAACATGCCGGATCAGAGCTTCCCCTTCATAGGATGAAAACAGTTCATTAGTAACTGGTAGAAATATGTGGATGGAAGTCCCGTCTGTGATGCCATATGTAGGACAGATAAACTGCCTCACTGGGATGGCAGCTAAACTGCTGGCTGACTGGAGAGACTTCCAGCCTGTGGATGAGATCCAAAACATGCATAAGGTTGAAATCCTGTGCGCTGCCTACTGATGGATTCCACCCTGTTTGCTGTCTTTCTATCCATTTATTGCTGCTCTTTGCTTTCCCAGATTTTTTCCTTTTAAATGGGAAATGACATGCATCAGACTTTACTTTTGATCTGCTCAAAAGAACATTTTATTATTATTATTGTTATTATTGATATTTCATAGCCGGTCAGAGAAAAAAGCCCAGTTTTCTATTGAATTTTCACGTATTGATGCCCTGAATAGAACATGCCATTTTTCCAATTGAGGTTTTTTGTCAGGCACGTTAGTTTCCAGTTGATGCTCCACGGATTATCCAACCCAAAATTATAAGTATCAAAACTTTATAAAAAATGGTCTGGTCTTATTAACTTAATATCTAGAATTTTAGTTATTGTACATTATCAGGATGTTCTTTGTGACCAAGACGTGAGGTGATGCAAGAGTTAAAATGAAAAACCAGAGTGCATCAAACTATTTGCAACATGAAATGTATTTAACTTTGCTTTTGGAACCTTGGGAATCCTGTTTAACTTGGAGTTAGATGGGAATCTAAAATAAGGGAGGAAAATGACACCTGTGGAACCTGTTATATGCAGTAGCAGAAGAAATGCAAACTGATACCCCTGAAAACCACGTTGTTAGTTGTTAAACCAAGAGAAAAAAAAACTAGTGGACTTTTTTTCTTCTTTCTGAGACAGAAAACCTATAAAATGTTTTAAACTGAGCAAATTATAAATGGACGAAGTCAGGAATTGGCCAAACAAATTCACCTCAAAATCCAAATCCATTTTGGAGCTGTGTGAAACCACTAATACATTTCCTCAGTAGTTGCTGATATGTGAGGTGCTTTGCTCCATGTATAACATTGCAAGCACAAAAAGTCAGTTTAGTTTGCTGGCTGATGTTAGCTGTGCTTGCAGGTTTTTTTCCATGTCGGTATCAACATCCCGGTGCAGAATGCGGTTACACCCTGCTTTGGATGCTTGCTTATATTTCAGTTTGATCTGATGAAGCTGATGTCCAGCTGCTTTGTTGTTTAAAAAAACAAAGCAAAACAAAAAGAGATCAAAGTAGTGTAGATGAGTGCTGGTTAACACGGCTATCATCTGTTTTCTAGCCCCCAACACGTTTACAACTGTCATTGTAACATCTACTGACAGAACATTAATAATGTCTCTGAGTTCCCACATTATGAACTGATCACCTGCATGTCTTTGGACTGTGGGAGGAAGCCAGGTTACCTGGAGAAAACACACAGGGAGACTTGCTGACCCCATACGGGAAAGCCCCCGCTCACAGTGAGGTGCCACTGCTAAGCACCACATCACTGTGCTGCCTCTTAGCATTCTTGTCAAATCCAAAATCAACCAAAATGCAGATTTTTGTCCTCTCATGAAGCTGAAAAATCTCCAGAGAGCACCACGAGTACCGAGTTCTGCCATTTTTTCGTAGACACAAAACAAACAAATGTTACTGTGTTGCCTGCATAGTTGTCAGGCTTTGGTGGCGCTACAGCAGTGTCTACATGACTGATTAAAAGTGTGATAATCAAACATGGTTTTAATGATGAAGCTGAATGATAACACTGATTGTTGGGCATTTCGGCACTGAACCCAGCAACGTCTTCACCGGTATTGAAAAAGGTGTAATATGATGTAATCATGGTAGTCGTGAGATGCAAGGGTTCTGTGCTTCAGTTTCACAGCTCCGCACCGGAGTTGTCAGAATCCCAGAGATCTCACTTCAGAGGCTTTATGGTGATCACATTCAGGCAATGATATGATGTGCTTCATGATAGAACTGTGAGATTCTGATAGCTCTGTTCACCTAAGGCGAATGCAGAGTTAGTCATATAAATGTCAGGAGGCCATACCTTCATCTGTCTTGAATAGGACGCAACCCTTTGTTTTTAAAGCATGTGCTTTCAGGTTTCATTCACCAAACAACTGAGTTATATTTACACATCGGCCTACCGGCAAATGCCCAATGGCCAGTCCAGCTGTTAACCTGCAACCAAATCTGCAGCTCCACACAGCAATGTTACGACTTGGATTATATCGTATAACTCGTAACTCTTATGCTAGCTCCCCCCTGTAGCCTACTGTCTGAAATACCCGACGGTTGCAATAATTCTTTAAGTGTTATTTTTTTGGTATTCTAATTTTACCGAAGTTTACTAAACTCAACAAACTTAATATTACTTACCGGGACATTTATTCTCTCCTCATTTTCTTTCGCCGAAAAATTGTTTCCTGCGGTGCCTCTTTCGCGCTTGGCTCTCCTACCTTTGCTAACGTGATGCTCATAGTGCAAAAGCCGATGCTGCATTCACTTACACTCGGATATCTGAGCTTCACTGTGAAAACATAACCGTCCATTTGATATTTGATTGAATTTTATTGTTTTAGCTTCGGGGTGGCACCTGGGGTGGCCAGTCTGGTTGGGAGGGTGGTATTTTTTTTTTTTTAGAGCTCTGGCAGTGCTCATCCTTTTCCACCTTGCACAAAGAAGCAGTCCTGATGATGGGTTAGGGACCTTCTTCAGCCCTGTCCAGCTCTTCTGGAGCTCTTCAGGAGGAATCGGACTACCTGTGCAACCTCTGTAGGGTTAGATATCGCCTCATGCTGTCAGTTGTGACATTGACCCTAGCTTGTAAACAACAGAAAATGTGAGTAGGGAAAAGTGTCAGTGGCCTCCACCTGTAAAGCCACTGCTGTTTCCCGGGGTTGTACCACTGTTGCCTCTGCAGAGCACCTGTTGCTAATTTTGTTAACACCAAAGCAGCTGAAAATGATTAACAACACCCTCTGCTACTCGGCTGCCCAGGACAATATCCTGCAAGTTAACGTGATGCTATACTCAGATTAAAATGTGTTTCTTTTCTTTTTTGGCTGTGTGTGTGTGTGTGTGTGTGTGTGTGTGTGTGTGTGTGTGTGTGTGTGTGTGTGTGTGTGCGTGCATGCGTGCGGTTTTTAGTGAAATTTCAGCTCGGTTTCGGGATATTCAATCACTGAAAGGAAATGTATTAAAACAACAGTGGGGAACTAAAACTAGTTCCACCTCTGTGAGGGAGAGACTTCCTAAGCCTTTTATACGTCTGAATATCTGAAATGTGAATACTGTTCCAGTACCAAAGATGATATAGACTCATTTATGCCTCTTGCCAGAGAAAACATTCCACTGTATATAAAACATAAAGAAATAGAAATTGCAGAGAGTTAAAACCTTTCGCTTCCTTTTTGATGGTAATTAGCCCAAAGGCTTAGGAAGTCTCTCTGCGTCACGGAGGTGGAACCAGTTTCAGTTCCCCACCGTTGTTTTCATTCATTCCCTTTCAGTGATTGAATGTCCCGAAACCGAGCTCGAATTTCACATAAAAATTTCTGGAGCCAGAGGCAGCTCCTAGAAGCTGGTTATGTTATATTGGATAGCCAGGCCCTGCCCAGCTGCTTCTCACGTTAAAGTACAGTATGTTGATTCACAGACTAATCAGTGTCCTAGCAAGTCTGTCTGTAATAGCGATGAAGTTGGCTGAGTTTTTAAATTGCACACTTTTAAAACACAAAGTCATGGAAGGAACCGAAAGAAACAACTGTCACCGTCAGTGCAATAAACTGCTTTCTTTCAGTTCTGGACGTGCTGATTCACTAGCTTATTCCTTGTGGATAAATTATTGACTTGAAATATCAATTTAAACTAAACAAATTCACTTAATTCTTGTGAGGCCGAACATGAGGCAGTATACTCCCTGCAGCCCCCATTTGCTATTTGCTGGATATCTCTTTCACCAAACCAGTGCCATGATATTCTCTGGAGGGTAATATTGGCAGTTCTAAAAGTGGCATGTATCCATGTGTGTTCAGTTCAGTACAGAAAACATGTTTATGCTCTTAAGAGTTGCTCTCATAAATAGTGATCAGAGCCACCCAAACTGGCATTACTAGTTGTTGTTGTGCTTTGTCTGTATTTATTCATGTCTCATCTCTGACTTTGTGCCGTTTACCTTTAGACTCGCCTTCATTTGCAAATTACTGCTTGTCAAGTGAGTGATTTCTGTCTTGTATGCATGAATATTTTTATTCATGCTTTCAAATGCTGTTCTGGACTCATTCTTTGTGAGTGACTCTCAGATCAATATGGAAATTACTCTCAAAGTTTAGTTGACCCCAAGTCCCAAAGGTACTACAGAACTGTAATGGAAGCATCTCAAATTCATTTCACAGCAGGAGAACAAGCCTAAACATTCAGTCATAAGCATTCACTCCAGCCAAAAGAAGAACAACAGATGGTGTCCCCACAGCGTCCAGTTGTCGTCGTCATAACCAACCATCACAGTCAATCAGTCAGTCTGGGATTACACAGAGAGACGACGCTATGATAGGAAAAAGCCACAATCAGTCTGAGGAAAACTCACTGACACCATGACAGGATTTAAGTGTTTTATTTGTCGTTCCTTACATCAGATCTGGCTTCACAGATTTGTTCTTTTGTCTTCTTTGACGCGTGTCACTCATTAATCAATTATATTTATTGGTTATACAATCATAGAATCTAAAACATTACATAGTCTTAGTTTTTCATTAATGAGTATTAGGGGGTATTCTGTTTGTTATGCGATGGTAAACAAAATATCTTCACGTTTTGGTCTCTTCAAATAACTTGAAGATGACACTTATTGCTCTGGTGTTACAGCCACAGCCCTCTAATAACTATTCAGCCAACCCTGTAATGTACATACTGGTGGCTTGTGTCTGCACAGCCTGGCCTGATTAGTTTTGCTAATTGCAAAGTCTGCTTCAGTAATGGCTCAGATTGTTTATTAGTGGTGTAACCATTTTCTTTTCCACAGTTGTTTTATTGTCCTTTTCAAACCTCTGGGGAAAAAGGAAAAGCATGATGATAGTGGGCTAGACTCTCATTTTATAGCACAATGTTTAAAATACAAACTATAGATGTAGCCACAGTTTAGTGAAGTGCAGGTGTTGGTAAATGTTTTTGGTGTTTCTGTCTTGGCGCTGGACGTGATAAATGAACGGTGTGTCTGACTAACAGAGACATACTGTAGGCTAATCTCAAGGTAGCACCTCCCCAAAGCAAACCCTGCTTTATCCTCTGTTATTCTAGTGAGACCACTATGCGCAACATGATCCTCACGTTATATTCATAAGACTTGAAAATAGCAATTGAGACTCATCAGGAAAGGGTTTACTGAGCTTGTAGTTAATTTGCTGA
Organism: Mchenga conophoros; assembly: GCF_057382185.1. Classification (NCBI taxonomy): domain Eukaryota; kingdom Metazoa; phylum Chordata; class Actinopteri; order Cichliformes; family Cichlidae; genus Mchenga; species Mchenga conophoros. Next base: position 4,585,060 of record NC_140535.1, on the reverse strand, counting down.
ACAGTAGATCTTTATGCAAATGGACTTTTTGCAGAGCTGCCCCATGCTTCCACGTTGGCTTCACTTTTCAGGCCCAGGAGCCACATCCATCTTTTAAATACAGTTTATGGTATTTGTCCACAGGACTTGGTTAACGAGGGCAGCACAGCATTTCCTGACAGCGAGGTCTGGGTTTGTATCCACCATCTGGCTGGGGTCTTTCTGTGGCGTTTGCGTGTTGTCCCTGTGTTTGCACGGGTTCTCTACGGATTCTCCGGTTTACGCCATTAGTCCAACAACATGCGCCGTTGGGTTAGGTTAAAATGACCACATGTGTGGTTGTCACTGCTATCTCTGTGTCTAGGGAGTAGCCTGCCCTGTGGTAGCTGTCATAGTCTCCAATGGAGCGTCCTCTTTATCTTCAAACTAGTATCTTCATTTGAAGGGTGAGACCTGCACCAGACGGACCTAAAAATGCATGAAAAACCACAGGATTTCTGTTCGTGGCTGAGGACATGTTGAGTCAGACATTCAGTGGCTCCAGTACTGAGGCAGCCTAATAGAGGAGAAATGAGAAAGTTGAGGTTCAGGATAAATGTGGGGAGAGATTCATGGCTTTCATTTTCAGAGCAAAAAACAAGCTGCTGTTGCTTTTCGTGGCGTAAAATTGTGATGCTGATGGAAATGCTGGAAAACTAGTCAAGACTGAAACTTTCACACAGTCTCGTATGTGGAGTTCGTTGCATTTGATCTTACACAATTGGAGAGAGAAAGATTTGACTCAGCAGGCCGGGAGCTTAGCAGAGGGAAGTTTTCTGTCAGTTTCTCCTCTTATCTGTTTTTGTGGCTGGGAAGAAGGTAGGCAGGAAAGCAGAGACGAGCGCTGTTCAAGATGAGCAAGCTTTTCTGGCTGCAGTCTTATAAGAATGTTTGACAGAGAAGCTGTGGAGGGCAGTCTCTTTCTTTTTACATGCAAACTCGGAGGCATTCTGAGAAGTCTGTGATTTCACTTCACTTTTGAACAGAAAAGGTGGCACTGGGCGAATAAAATGCACTAAGACGGTTGGCCTTTATCTGTGGTGTCTCAAAGTGCTTCACACTTTGTCAGTAGTTCCTCAGCCTTCCCTGATAAGTGCTGCTCAAAGCTTGTCATCATGCTCAGGCTGTGCGACAGTAGTCAAAAAATTCTGAAGGCCTTCTCACAAGTTATTTCATATCATTTACCGTGTGGCCAGCGAGCTGACTTTCAGGATAAATAACTGAAGTCAGGGAAGAGCCCAGATAATACTGGCCTGTCAGAGATACTTTGGTATTGGATTGATGTGTCCAGTATACATGGGAATGCTGCTGTAATGTATAAACAGTGTCTCACACTCTATTTTTATTTTTAAATCTAATCCAATATATCCATATTCTCTCATCACCACCCAAGAACATCCAGTATTGGTTGTTTGTGGGATGAAACATTTCATGCAAACTGATTTGTTTGTAATCACATTTTTTTTTTAAATAAAATATTTCTTTCCAAGAATGATGTGTGGACACATCTGCTATGTGCACTCTCATACTTTCAGACTAAGACACTTTTAACAGCACATGTACGATGAGCTAGCATGATACTTTTCGTTGCCATGACAAATGGATTATACCTTCCCTCCATAACTTTATCAAACACTTTTACACAATCCAACCAAAGCTCTCGATGGCTCTGGTTCAGATTCAGCACTCTTTAGAAGAGAACTGTCACAGCAGTGTGTTTGGGCACAGCGCTCTAGTGTCTCCAGTAGAACAAATGTTAGTTGGATTTGGTTACTATGGAAGGAAAGAAGCTCCGCTGACTGGGAGGCCCGACCGGAGGATGGAGATTAAAGAGCTGAAGAACATTCAAAGGGATTTCCCTTTATTTTAGAACTTTCCAGAATTACCTCTCACTAAATATTTAATCTTGCATTAAAGGAGGACGTGACATCACTGAGTCATGGAGTAGCTTTATTAGACTCTCCATCAAGGAGAACGTGGCATTTTGCCAATAAATAAAAGCCATAATACTTTCTGCTGGTTCTGTTCCAGTAGCCTCTCTTAAATTTATCAACCTAGTATATTGAATAATGCATAATGAGTCAAATGCAAAACGCCTGAAATAAAATAGAATAGAGTAGAATAGGCCTTTATTGTCATTGTACATGCATAACGAAACTGTGGGTGCTCTACACTATCAATGCTGGAATATACACTCAACAAAAATATAAACGCAACACCTTTGTTACTGCTCCCATTCCCCATGGGATGGACGTAGAGACCTAAAATTCATTCCAGATACACAATGTAACCATCCCTCCCAAACAGTGGTCACAAATCAGTCCAAATGTGTGGTAGTGGGCACATCTGCTATATTGAGATAATCCATCCCACCTCACAGGTGTGCCACATCAGGATGCTGATCTGACATCATGAGTAGTGCACAGGTGTACCTCAGACTGCCCACAACAAAAGGCCACCCTGGAATGTGCAGTTTTGTCTCACAGCAAAATGCCACAGATGCCACAAGCAATGAGGGAGCGTGCAATTGGCATGCTGACAGCAGGAATGTCAACCAGATCTGTCGCCCGTGCATTGAATGTTCATTTCTCAACCATAAGCCGTCTCCACAGGCGTTTCAGAGAATATGGCAGCACATCCAACCGGCCTCACAACCGCAGACCTCGTGTAACCACACCAGCCCAGGACCTCCACATCCAGCAGGTTCACCTCCAAGATCGTCTGAGACCAGCCACCCAGACAGCTGCTGGAACAATTGGTTTGCACAACCAAACAATTTCTGCACAAACTGTCAGAAACCGTCTCAGGGACGCTCAACTGCATGCCCGTCGTCCTCATCGGGGTCTTGACCTGACTCCAGCTCGTTGCCGTAACAGACTTGTGTGGGCAAATGCTCACATTCGATGGCGTCTGGCACGTTGGAGAGGTGTGCGCTTCACGGATGAATCATGGTTCACATTGTTCAGGGCAGATGGCAGCTGAGAATGTCCCAGTTCTTGCATGGCCAGCATACTCACCGGACATGTCACCCATTGAGCATGTTCGGGATGTGCTTGACCGGCGTATACGACAGCGTGTACCAGTTCCCACGAATATCCAACAACCTCGCACAGCCGTTGAAGTGGAGTGGACCAACATTCCACAGGCCACAATTGACAATCTGATAGACTCCATGCGACGATGTGTTGCACTGCATGAGGCAAATGGTGGTCACACCAGATACTGACCGGTTCTGGGTCCCCAGACCCCCAATAGCGCAAAAAACTGCACATTCCAGGGTGGCCTTTTGTTGTGGGCAGTCTGAGGTACACCTGTGCACTACTCATGATGTCAGATCAGCATCCTGATGTGGCACACCTGTGAGGTGGGATGGATTATCTCAATATAGCAGATGTGCCCACTACCACACATTTGGACTGATTTGTGACCACTGTTTGGGAGGGATGGTTATATTGTGTATCTGGAATGAATTTTAGGTCTCTACGTCCATCCCATGGGGAATGGGAGCAGTAACAAAGGTGTTGCGTTTATATTTTTGTTGAGTGTAATATAAGTAGCAAACAGCAAGAATAATTAGCAAACAGGAGAAATTAATACAATGAAGAGGGATATACAGTGGGGCAAAAAAGTATTTAGTCAGCCACCGATTGTGCAAGTTCCCCCACTTAAAATGATGACAGAGGTCAGTAATTTGCACCAGAGGTACACTTCAACTGTGAGAGACAGAATGTGAAAAAAAAAATCCATGAATCCACATGGTAGGATTTGTAAAGAATTTATTTGTAAATTAGGGTGGAAAATAAGTATTTGGTCACCTCAAACAAGGAAAATCTCTGGCTCTCACAGACCTGTAACGTCTTCTGTAAGAAGCTTTTCTGTCCCCCACTCGTTACCTGTATGAATGGCACCTGTTTGAACTCATCATCTGTATAAAAGACACCTGTCCACAGCCTCAAACAGTCAGACTCCAAACTCCGCCATGGCCAAGACCAAAGAGCTTTCGAAGGACACCAGGAAAAGTATTGTAGACCTGCACCAGACTGGGAAGAGTGAATCTACAATAGGCAAGCAGCTTGGTGTGAAAAAATCAACTGTGGGAGCAATCATCAGAAAATGGAAGACATACAAGACCACTGATAATCTCCCTCGATCTGGGGCTCCACGCAAGATCTCATCCCGTGGGGTCAAAATGATCATGAGAACGGTGAGCAAAGATCCCAGAACCACACGGGGGGACCTGGTGAATGACCTGCAGAGAGCTGGGACCAAAGTAACAAAGGTCACCATCAGTAACACACTACAACGGCAGGGAATCAAATCCCGCAGTGCCAGACGTGTTCCGCTGCTGAAGCCAGTGCATGCCCAGGCCCGTCTGAAGTTTGCCAGAGAGCACATGGATGATACAGCAGAGGATTGGGAGAATGTCATGTGGTCAGATGAAACCAAAGTAGAACTTTTTGGTATAAACTCAACTCGTCGTGTTTGGAGGAAGAAGAATACTGAGTTGCATCCCAAGAACACCATACCTACTGTGAAGCATGGGGGTGGAAACATCATGCTATGGGGCTGTTTTTCTGCCAAGGGGACAGGATGACTGATCCGTGTTAAGGACAGAATGAATGGGGTAGAGATGGCACGATACCACTTTTTTATGTCCGATACCGATACCGATATCATAAATTTGGATATCTGCCGATACCGATATGAATCCGATATAGTGTTTTTTAATCAACAAAACTGTTTTTTAAATATCTTGCTGCATTTTGCAAGTCTGCAAGTTCATACTCAAGTTTAAAACAACAACTACACTAAAGCTATTCTGTTATACCTGTATACAAAAAAAATATTTCATAGTTCAGCAATACTGATCAATCTAATAAACTTAGACCTACACCATCCTCCCTATTCTGGTATTTTAAAGAGTACTTAGCGTAAATATTAAGCAACCTAACTAATAGGGTTCCAACTCCCAGCAACAACAAAAATAAATAAATAAAAAATAGGGAACCACCCCTCACGCTCCACCTCATGATGCTTAATCAACGTAATCAACCTTAATTTGATGCAGTGTGAAAAAAAATGCACAGAAATCAATTATTTTTCAAGAAATATTAAATAGATTCAACATCTTTCTTCAACAAAATTGCAGACTGCACAGATGGTACCTTCCCAAAGGAAAATGTACTATAGCTTACTAGGGTATATTAGACTTAATAGTCACTATATACAGTAATTGACTTCTATTCATTTTACATCAAATTAAAACTTTGGGTGTCAGATAATTATTTATTAAAAGCTAGACATTTTAAATGAGAATAAGAAAGAAAAGTATGCCTTTGTGCCCCCTTTTCCCTGTTAATGCCCTATCGGCCCCCCTGGCTAAACTTTGCTAGATCCGCCCCTGCACAGTTACCAGCCGTCAGCTACGTAGAAAAAGATCCTGGTGTAGAAAGTAATATTAAATAAATTGTAACAACAGCTTATCAAGCTTAAACGTGCTGCTGTTGTTCAGCCGATGGTTTCCTCTTTCTGGCGCAAAGTGGACCAAAAACAAACAAGAGAGACTCACGACAGAAAAGCCGATCAGCTGATCATTAGCAGTTTCACGATTGAAGTAGCAGCCGGAGAGCGAGAGGCAGTCGCTCGTTAAGCTTAACGTGGGAATGCTTTACAAACATTCAGAGATGGACTTACACACTTGCTTTACTTCTCTCGGGATAACTTTGTCGGAGATGAAATGCCAGGTTGCTAGCGAAGCTCCAAATGCTATCCAGACCACCGACAGGTCCCGCATGCCACAGCTGCTCTATCACGTGATGCATACTGCTCCGACGTTCTGAGGCGAGTTACGGCGTGTTGCAAGTTTTGTGAGGTGCTTTCGTGATATTTAATGGATCGGATTACATTTTTATCGATATCCGATCCAGTAATTTAGGTCAGTATCGGGCCGATACCGATACGTAATATCGGATCGGTCCATCTCTAGAATGGGGCCATGTATCGTGAGATTTTGAGCCAAAACCTCCTTCCATCAGTGAGAACTTTGAAGATGAAACGAGGCTGGGTCTTCCAACATGACAATGATCCAAAACACACCGCCCGGGCAACAAAGGAGTGGCTCCGTAAGAAGCATTTGAAAGTCCTGGAGTGGCCTAGCCAGTCTCCAGACCTCAACCCCATAGAAAATCTGTGGCGGGAGTTGAAAGTCCGTGTTGCTCGGCGACAGCCCCAAAACATCACTGCTCTCGAGAAGATCTGCATGGAGGAATGGGCCAAAATACCAGCTACTGTGTGTGCAAACCTGGTAAAGACCTATAGTAAACGTTTGACCTCTGTTATTGCCAACAAAGGTTATGTTACAAAGTATTGAGTTGTATTTTTGTTATTGACCAAATACTTATTTTCCACCCTGATTTACGAATAAATTCTTTACAAATCCTACCATGTGGATTCATGGATTTTTTTTTTCACATTCTGTCTCTCACAGTTGAAGTGTACCTCTGGTGCAAATTATTGACCTCTGTCATCATTTTAGGTGGGGGAACTTGCACAATCGGTAGCTGACTAAATACTTTTTTGCCCCACTGTAGATACAAAACAAAAATATATATACAAAATAAAGCGAGAGGCACATATTAGATGGTGCTTGGAAGTAGTCCAAAGAAAAGACTTCATCTGAATGGAGTCTGTGTGAGTGGCTTGAGTGATGAGGGTTACTAAGACCATGGCTCAGTTTGGTGAGGTGGGTGGGCAGAGTGGGGTGTGGGGGGATATAGTGTTTGTTAACAGTCCCAGGGGAAGAAGCTGTTTGTGAGTCTGGAAATGTGGGACCTGATTGACCTGAGGCGCCAACCAGAGGGTAGCGGGTCAAACAGGTGATAGGTGGGGTGCAAGGGGTCACCTGTGATGACCCTGGTTTTCCTGACACAGGAGGATCTGGAGATGGCCTCCAGGTTAAGATAAGATAAGATAAGATAAGATAGAACTTTATTAATCCCTCGGGTGGGTTCCTCTGGGAAATTCGATTTCCAAAAAAGCACAGCACCGACAGAAGTTACAGAGTTATACACACACACATATATATAAATACAGAGACAATATAAATAAAATATACGAAGGGGATAAATAGAATAAATAGGAATAAAAATAAAAATACAAGTGAATTGCACATTTCAAGTATTGAGTCTATTGCACCGTTGACTATTTACAAAAGTATTGCACAAAAGGTATTGCACAGTGAGGTGAAGAGGCACTACAGCTTAGTTGTTCCCTCCTTTGTCCTCCTGTTTCCCCTCCCTCTCCCCTCCAGAGAGGAGTTAAACAGTCTGATGGCGTGTGGGACAAAGGAGTTTTTAAGTCTGTTAGTTCTTGTCTTTGGGAGAAGCAACCTGTCACTGAACAGACTCTTCTGGTTGTTCAGGTTATTCTTCCTCAGGACACAGAGGACGTGCAGCCGCTGCTGGGCCTTCTTTACCAGGGTCAAGCATCATAAACCAGAGGACTTTGGTTTATTATGAGTAAAATCAGTTTAAGTCAGTTTCCTCACTTCAGGTCAATCAGCGCAGTGCAGTTACAGACAGCTATATCTCCCTGACCTGTTGTTCAGTCATGTCTAATCAAGGCTTTTTATTTCTCAGGCTTTTCAGCGAGGGTCTTTGCTAGGTTGACTGGCTTTATCGGGCCCACAGGGAATCAGGTCATATCTGTACTGATGAATGTTCAGGACCTTGTTTTGGATTTTGCTGCAGTTGGAATGAATAAAATGCTTTCACACTACTTTTGTTGACTGTTGAATGTGTCAGTTGGTATAGAGTGTGTTTATTGTTCAGTGGGTCTTAGCCCTGGTTTTAAATCTCTGACTCTACATTAAATTGTCAGGCAGAAGAAAAGCATCATACCTTGAGTGAATGATGAAGTAATTTACATGAAAAATTCTGTAAAAAGGTTTGGGAGTAAAGAGATGTAGTCATTGCTAAAGTTGGCTTCCGATATCTCGTCTCTTATCTCAATGCAGAGATCTTGTCTCAGAGTTAGTTCGGTCTGTCATCTTGCAGCTGCTGCAGATCTTCCATTCTTCCCAAAACTGCCTTTTTTCCCCCCTCTTTCAATTTCCTCTCTTGTCTACAATGGTTAAAACACATCCTTGAGGCAACTGTTTGTATGTGAATGAGTGAGAGTGTGTGTGTGTGTGTGTGCGAGAGACGGCTCTATGGAAACAAGGTCAGTTCAGACAGATGTCTCATCAACTTCAACTTGTTCTCTCAGAGTATTGCAAACTCATTTGCCCTCATCAAATTATCCACTGTTCATGTCATGTTTCATTTCCTGACTGTTACATTCGAGATGCCTCGAACTGGACCCTGCAATCCATACATATTAAGTTTATAGTCATGGACAAGTGATAAATCCTCTTTTAAGGATCAGCATTTTATGTTCTGCAGTTTAATAGGTTTAAAATGACACTTCCAGACATTTATTGAAAATAAACCCAAGCTTCACATCCTTTTGATTACTGGATATAAATGATTAAAGCATAATAAGTGATTCGTTTTAGTGTCTAAATACAGTATTTTGCCTTCTGGCATTCCACACAGTTGTGAACAATTCAACTGATACATTTGTTTAGTACCTGAGGCACTGATCTCAAAGTATACGAAACTGAACATGCTTACATATGAACTTACTTCTTCACACACCCAAATAACCCAGAACATAAGGAAATAATAATAATAAAAAAAAAGCAAACAAAAAAACTACATCTTATGCAAAAGGTACAGTCTGATGGGAGACTCTAAGGTCGTTGGATGTTGCTAGGATAGTAGTCTGTAGGATAACTTTGAAGTGAAGTTCAGTGAGCTCCTGTCCTGAAGAGCACCACAGATGTGATGTTTGGGAGGATCTATGGTACTGCATGGGGAAGTCAAATAAACAAACTGGTACCCAAAAAGTTGATTCTGTGTACCTGGACGCAGCGCTTTCAGTGGGAGAAACATGTCCACCCCAAGGATCTGCTCTGCCAGCACAGACAGAGTAAAATAGAGTGCCAGAAGGATTACCATGATTTATACGTTGGGGGAACCAAACAACCTCTGGCTAAGCGGATGGCACAACATAGAGCTAACTTTTCATGCCAGGATGAGGATGTACACATCTTGGGCAGGGAGGAACACTGGTTTGATTGGGAAGTCAAGGGGGACATTTCTTTCAGTGTCATGATTGCAGCAATTCCCCAACTCTCTGTGAATGGTACTCAGCCATTGATCCAATGGTCATCAGAATCAGAATCAGAAAGGGTTTTATTGCCAAATGTTGAGCAGGTTTACAACATTAGGAAATTGCTGCAGTGCTTCAGTGCAAACATACTGTTATAAATACTGTTATAAATTAAGCTTAAATAGACATGAAAATAAAAATGAGAATAAGAATTAAAAGTGCTAAGTAGATAGATATATACATGATATATACATGAGTGCATGACAATTTGCATTAATAACCAAGAAATTGAAGTCATGGCCCATTGTTCGTCAGTGGTGCTAGTGCCAGCCCTTGTGCAAATGTACTGTTTATAAAGTTGGGGAAAGTCAGCTGAGACTGAAGAAGACTGAAAACGCTACGTCTAGATGAACAGAATCAACTTTTGGGGATTTCCTTACCTAAGTGATTGAGCATACATGAAGATGTAACAAACCGGTATGCTATGTGGCTAGCTAGCATCACCCAACATGCTGTTCTGCAGTAGAATTTTGTAAACGTAGTAATTGTTGTAGAGCTTGTATTTAAAAAAATAAAAAATAGAAAGAAATGTTATTGTAATTAACCCCATTGAAGAGAGTTGGGTTTTGGTTATTGATAGTTTTCTTTTATTAAAACTTGTGACACGTAAAGAACTGTAAGTGTGAAGAGTGCTCGGTTATTACAGCTCACCTCGGTATGCTCCACAGAGCTGGTAGCACTGTGCAAAAGATTTGAGCCCACCCTGTTTTGTTTTTTTTTGAAAAAAATATTTCTTTATATTTTAATGCAAATATAGTATCTCTGGTTCAACTTGTCTTTAGTATGCATAGAGGTGGTCAGCATACTAGTACAGGAGTCTATAACCATCCGTAAAACCCAGCCTGTGTCGTACCAGTGGTGATGGGAATCTTGTCAAAATTTGATGGAATTATGAAGGTAGAAAGTGGACTTTGATCCACCATGTAATACCATCTGGAAAGCGTCTGATTGGCAGTGTCTTTGTTTTTCAGTATGACAATAATCCCAAACGTATTATTTTATATTTTCCTAGCAAAATATAAAGGAATAAAGCTATGTATTAGATTTAAATTCATTGAAAAGCAACATTTGGGATTCTATTTATTCACTCGTACTGGATAAATTCATATTTCATGAAGTTGAGATCGTTATACCAGGCATTTGGCATAGCACTTTCACATATATACATACACTAAGAGTGATACTGTGATAGTCCAGTGTGTGCCATTTGAGTTCTAAGCTTCTGTTTGTGTGTGTCTGGCTGCAGGGGTCTGAGACCTGGACGTCATCTGGAGGACGACGACCTTGTGCCTGAACTGGCTCACATCCATCCCAGAGAGAGACCAGACTGGGAGGAAACCATCAGTGCCATGGTGAGAAACACTTGACTTTTTTTAACATGGATTTTTAATTAGAAGCATCATCCATCTTTTCTTTTTCTTCTTTTTTCTTTCTTTCTTTTTTTTTTTAAACCTACCCACTTATGCTCAGAGTGAGCTGCTTGAAATATCACCCTGTGGCTGGGTGACTCCCCCTCGCTGGGTGATGGTAACAGGGTGTTAAAGAACCGTTATAAACCAGGTTAATAGTGCTTGCTTGTCAGTGAGTACTACATCTAGAAAGAAATGTGGCCTGTGAAAGTAATCTGATGCAATCTTTTTTCCAAGGAGTATGTACGTGTTCCTCATTCCTTCATTCTGATGGGACTTTAAGTTTGTGTGTGTGTGTGTGTGTGTGTGTGTGTGTGTTGTTTCCTTTTGTTTTTTAAATGCACTAAGACACAATTTCCTGTATTCCTGTATTCAGACTGTTCCAGATAAGGAGAATATACCTTTAACCAGTAAATGAAAAATGGATTAAGATTCTTACATCAAGCAGGCTTATCACTGTAACGTTCTGCTGATTGTTGATTGTTGATGGTAGAATATTCGGGAGGGAAGAAATGTCATAAACTGGCTTGTTGCAACAGTGGCATCCTGTTATAGTGCGACAGTGAAATTCAGCGACAGTGAAATTCAATATATTTGTATACATTTAATGCAGGACTGTCAGTTTCTACCATCAGTTCAGCTCCATCAACAAAATACATCATTAGTATTTGCAAACATTAAAAAAGCTTTGAAGAAAAAGGGAACCAAAATCCAGGTATCTGAGGTCCAGATGACTCCAGCCTGCAGGGGAAATTGTGCACCTTTCACTTTTGCCATGCATTTGTGTCGCCAGCTCATTTTGCTGTGTTTGTCAAATGTGATCTATGTAAAACCTTTAAGTTGAACTTATTGTTTTGTCCTGTGATCACCGCACTTCAGTAAAGTCAGTCATTCCTGACACGTCTGATCCATGATCCAGTGAGAACACCTCCCCACCCTGTCGGCTTGTTTGTTGCCTGTCACTTCCTTATCAGTCTGTTTTTAAGCCACTGGGCCGATGACATGTCTGTCTCTCGTATTGAAAACTGTCTCTCTTTTGCTCCCAAAAGCCTGCTGAACCTTAATGCAGACTGTTGGTGTTCTAAACCTACCACACTCCAAGCTCTTCGCACAGATCGGTCTGATTATTTCATCTCTCCGTGCTCGTCCCATTCACCAGACGCCATTCATTCATTATTTCCTTTCCTCTTATTTAGTTCGGGTCTTGCTTCCTGCATCGGCAGCACCGTGAAAATGAGGCCGTCTCCATGGTAACATGTCGAGCCACCCGTGGTTGGCGCGTGGTTGGAGCGGTATCACGACTGCTCATTTCGATCGGGCAACAGAGAGGAAGAGAAACAGCAAGAGAAATCTGAGCAACCTATTGAATATTATTTAGAGAGGCGGTGCTTTTAATACTGCGTGTGTGCGATTGTTTGCTCAGTTTGCGATACGGCTGTGTCCACTGGGGCACTATGCATCATTTATGTCTCCAGTGGTTGGAAGACATGATGAAAAGAAGTGTGAACAACTTGGTGTAAGCTGTCACACCAACGCCCTGGTGCACTGTGTAGGCTAGATCATATTCTAGTAGAACAAAACCCGCACGCACCCGTGCAACGTGATCATCATCAGCAACTTAAATACCTGCAGTCTACATGACATGCAACATTCCTATTTTAGCAACGATACAAGATAATTCGGTTCGTTTTTTTATTTTATTTTATTTAGATTTTATTTTGTCTTACCAACAAGCGCTTGTTTATGTTCAGATACAGAGTGTTTGTCTGTAGTGGTAAAAAAGTTACAACTGTAATTGTAGCGAGTGATGTAGCTTTAAAATGAAATCAAAAAACGATGTTAGTAGCTCACAATCCCCCCCCCCCCCCCCCCCCCCCCCCATTAAATCTTCATGTGATGCAGAAACGCAGCTCTGGCTGTTTGATGTGTCCGGGCTTCTTGTTGTGTATGTAAAACGCAAGGCATGATATCGCCCAATGAGAACACAGTGAGTTTATACATGTCGTCAGAGCTGTGAAAATGAGAACTGTGACAGGCACAATACTGTGTTTTGCATTAGCACTGTGAAACGATGAGATTATCACCACGTTTTGTGTGGCAGATGACTGAAAAACAAAGGTACTAAGTATTTTATCGCTGTTCAATTCATAGTAGGATGCAAGAGGGTAGATGTAAGTGTGTAGTAAGCTTTATTACCAAATAGGACTAATCATTGCAGCCAGCTCACTGATGGTTAAACAAAAACTGTAGTAACCAATATAACCACCTTCTCACTGGCAGCATAACTTGAGAGAGCAAATTTAATCCTGCTGTACAGAAACAGCTACAAGTGCTCCATCTTTCACCTCTACCTGGGCCCTTTTAGCACCTGGAATAGAGGTGGTGCAGAAAGTCTCAGTGGTCTGACCGCATATGCAAAGCACCGTACCTGTCAGCGGCTGTGGTGAGGTTACAAGCTGAATGAATGAAGCTTTCACAGTTCTGTAACCTTGCCTAAGTCATGCTCCTGTTTTCTTACACAGCTTCACAGCGAGTAAATCCACTGATTAAAATCTGCTTGCACTAAAGTAGATTCCCCAGACTCTTACCACATCTGCTTTTGATTTTCAGTCTAATTTAAGCTAAATGATGCGAATGGCTTTATTTTTGAACACGATAACAACCAGAGTGAGTGGCTGTCGGTGAATCTGTGTGGGGAGTGGTCTTTTAGTCAGAGACTGCAGAAATGCTTCTCAACCAACTGTGCCTGATGCTTTTAGATGTTCAACATAGTTTCCAAGTCAAACTGTTGTTGTTATTGTTCATAATGCTCAGATTCTTCCATCTTATGTATAAGAATTAAATGACTAAAAATAACAGTTCCTGACTTGATTCCTGCTACTGAGCATGAGTTAAAAATCAGTCGGTTCTGGAATAATCTTCATACAAAAACAGGACTGACTGTGATATTTTAAGTCTGCACAGTACACACTATGGACTGAATGCTGTTTCATAACATGTGTAAGTGTGCAAAGACCTTGAAACACTCCCTCGGCTTGTCCATTAACCACATGTATGTGAGGCATTCATGACATTACTATACATTTAAATTAGGGATACACAAATGTAGCTTTTTCCAGCACTAATATGCTACAGATGTCTGCCAGGCTGCATTTAAGTGTTGCTTTCGAAAATAAAATGTAATCTATGTAATGTAATAAAATGAATCTAGTAATTATTAGTAAAATAATAATAACAACAATAATAATAATAACAATAGAGTGAAGATCCAATTTTGATTGATCTCCTTTATTTGCAGTCATGTTATTTCAGCTCGGTGTGAGAGGAGGATTTGCGTCATACTGCTGTTATTTACAGTCATCCTTACACACATTGTAAAGCTGACAAGAGAAGTGAAATATTTATCAAGGTGGCAGCAGGTTATGTTATAGGAAGTGCAATAAAAGCTTCGGAATCAAACATAACAAGAATGAGAATGAGCAACATATGAGAGAGAAGAAAACAAAAAAGCCTTGTTGTTGATGAAGCTGCTCAGCTGTCAGCTGACCACAGTCTGCAGTTTAGTCAAATATTATTGCAAAGCATATAAAGAAAAGCTGTTGGTGATGGAGGCGTGAAGTATCTTCACGCTGCTGTTGCTTGACTGTTAACTTCCTCCATGCTAAGTTAGCGTTTCCGCTACCAGCTGAGACGCTGCTGCTCACGGCTGGCGTGGTAAACACTGAACAGAACTACAACAATCACCCTCGTAGATGTGCCCATTTTCACCCATCAGGCCCTAGTTGGCATGTGTACAGGTATTCTTCAGACATCTTTAACACTTGTGTTTTCTGCTCTTGGCTCTGTATGATGTGAGTGAGGGGATATCCCTAATAAAACTATTCTGACTGTGAGAATAGAAAAGCCCTCCCACATGCTGTTCAAACCTTCTGCAGCGAATCAGAAGAAAGCTGGCTTAAAGGAAGACGGGCTTGTTTTAGAGGGTGAATTGAGATAAATAAGGATTAATGTGTCCTGTGAATCATGCAGAATTACTCTGCCAGAGTCCGAGAATAAAAAATATGAAGTTTAAAACAGCAAACGGAAAGTGCACATATGAAGCAATTCAAAGACCAGGATGAGCTGGGAGAAAATAATAATTCTCAAAGGAATCATACTGTTGTCCAGTCAACTAACAAGCTGCACACGTGTCAGTCAGCAGGATCAGCAGGGCTCAGCTCATCCAAACACATTAGATGGAGTCAAACAGCATATTGCTGTACAGCACTGGTTACACAAGGCTGTTAGGATTTTTGGAAAGTCATTACCTGATCTGATCTAAGCAAACTGGTGCTACACATAAACCTAATTAACTGAATGATGTGCAGTTGTATGAATTAGCTGGCTCCGCTCATTAAATCGATGCTTTGGATCGGACTGGAAGTGTGAGCTCTCATGTTTGTGTGCTTTGTTTTGGTTTTTTTAGGCAAGGAGTGCTGAGATCCCTGAGCTGAGGACTGAGCCCCTCATGCGCTCATGCAGCAGCAGCACAGCCAGCATGAAGGTCAAGAATGTCAAGAAGTGAGTGGGCACGTGGACACACAAATTTCTGATATCGCTCCAAACTGGCTGTTTATCGAGTCTGTTTCTGTGCCTGCCTCGTGCTTTCGCTCCCTCTGTTTGCATTGCCCTCGGCTTTTTCTGCTAATCATACACACTCAAAGCTGTTACCATATGAAGAGAATGAAGTGCTAACCAAACTGTGTGTGTTGCATTTGCAGACTTTGCTTCACCAAGGGCCATTTCCCAAAACTGGCAGAGTGTGCTCATTTCCACTATGAAAATGTGGACTTTGGTACAATTCAGGTACAGTCTTGAAGCTTTTTGATTCCTTCTCTTGAATTTCTTAATGCTTTACAAACACCTGGTGTGAGAAAGGGTTAAAGCTGGTGCGGCATGTGTGCATCAGTAGCATGGCTTTTAAAAACTTTGATTGGGATTATGAGTTTAAAATTACAGCGCCACAAATGTCAGCGATGTTGTGGATGAACCTTTGCACAGCTTATTGAAAAATACTCGCTCTCACTGAGAAGAAATTGGCTGATGATATTTGTAAAGACTGAATGAAGCAGGACTTCTCCACATGATGTCAGGTAGAACTTTTTTGCCATTGATGCATGGAGATTGTTGGTGTTTGCTATGGTTTCCTGGTTCCTTAAATGCCCCATTTTGCTAATATAATATAAATATAAGATCTTTAAAAAGTTTTCTTCTACCACAGTCTCTCCTGGAGATTCCTCCACATAGCTCCCTCATGTCTTTGCCTTTATTAACCTTAGTGGCTGTTGAGTCCCAAGCTGAGTCACAACTTGCTTTGCCAGCAGTTGTCTTTGCAGTCTGTTTTGATGTTTTTAAAAGTCCCCCCCATGCTTTAAAATATCCAAACTAGGAACTGTGAACCAAGTGTTTTTTAATCCCACCTGCACCCTGGTTAAATATTTGAATTGTTTGATACACTTTCTGTGTGGAAAAGGATTTTTTTTTTAACTAGTTAAAAACAAAAAAAATCAAATGGGAATGCCTGAGTAACTCAGTGAAAAGCCTGTGCCCCTGTAGTACAGGTATGTCTGATATTTCATTTGATTATTTTATTTTACTGTATTTTTTGGACCATAAAGCGCACCGGATTATAAGGCGCATTAAGCGAAACAAAACAGTCAGATAAGTCAAACTTTACTCAACTCATTCTTCTGGCTTCCTCCACTTCCGTACCATTGATTCATTAATGTTGAATTCTCTGGCAGCTGCTCTATTCCCATGTTGTTGCAGTATATTAATGACTAACCTTGTGTTGTGGATCGATTATCTCAGTTGTTCTCCTGACTGAAGTCTGGCCCGTGTATAGCATCCTGCTATGCAATTGCATTTGTCTCTAACCATCAGGAACCTTCACGTTAACTTTTATCGAGTGGAAAAAAGTTAGCGTTCATCCTCCAGCTTCACTGTGTTTATGTTATGCTAACATAGCTGTGTAGCTAGCGATCACGTAGCACATCATTATATACCAGCTAGCCCAACTTCAGTAACCCTGCAAACGTCACTGCTGTTTAGTTTTCTGTCTTCATTTATGTTGGAAGTGATAGCAGAGCTGTACGTTTGAATTTCTTCAGAAATCTCTGTCAGAACATGCTATTTCATGTTTAGGTGGAAGCTAGCAAGCTAACTTCCTGCGAACTTCTAACTCAGTTAAATTTAATAAATTCTGTTTTCATGGATGCCTGGATGTTAAACTTCATTGTTACACCTGTTAAAGCAGCAACACTGATCATTTTATTAAAGATGAAAGAATTTAGACAGTTTTTAACTCTCAGTGATGCTGCAGTGTTCGTTTGTTTTTGGGACCTGAAGTGGGCGGAGTTTCAGACCAAGATTACTCCGTGAGGCTCCTGACTACAGTAGTCATAATGCTCCGACAACCCATCAAGCCGTGTGGCTTTGTAGGTTAGCAAAGTAATACTAAAACATTTTTGACAGATTCTTGTGCGTCATGTACCACATAAAATCGGTTCAAGGTCAGTAAGCACAACCAGAATAGTTGGGTTGCGGTCACGTGGTTCTGATGACGTGCGGAGGCAGCGCGATTTTTGAGTGGAGGGCGGAAGTAAACATGGAGGACACTGTGGAGAGTCAGGAGAGCAGCTATTGTGCAACTTTAGACCCCGTTTCTCGGGAGAGATATAAACAGATAGTTAAAAAATATATCGGACGTGATCCGTATTCTTTGAAAATGTCCGAATGCACCACAGAAGTAAAGGATTTGCCTACTATCGAGGCTGTGGATATCACCAACTACTTGGTCCTCCAGACTTCTTACTACACTAGGCAGCAAATGAAAGCTTTCAAGAGTCTGGAGGCGTACAATTTTTTTGTCAGCGGGTGGGTCCACAACCTTGGAACAAAACGTCTCCGTGATGGATACAGTTTGGTGTTTGCAAGGGTGAGTGTTTGTTCTTATATTGCTTTATCTTAAACACGCTAACAGTTAGCGGTAGCGGCTTTAACGTCAACAAACATGCCACATCCTTAGGACTTCGTTAGAGTGACAGTTGTTTGTTTCAAGGTAAACCATTCTCAGCGGTCTAACGAGACACCTCTGAAGACTTGGGTAATTGCAAAGGAGGATGGAGAAGTGATTGCAGCTCATTGCAATTGTATGGCAGGGTTAGTAGCCTGTTCTCCACTGTCACTAGGCTCAAATCCGGGCTCTCAGCCGTCTGTTGCATATCCAAAATCGCCTCTGCACATCGATGCTGTTCTGCCTTAAGCTTCATTCTTTTCTCTCGTTTGAGAACTGATTCCGATCTGGGTTTTCGTTCCTAGCCGAGATTGACCGTCGGAGCCCAGTCCTCCAACTCTTCGTCATCCAAAGCACTTGGGCAGCCTATAGTCCCAATCAAGTCAATATTAGACTACTAACTTAAAAGCACTAAGTAAACGAGAATTTAACGACAACCTAATGCTAATAAGTTCGTTTGCAAACATAACATTACCTCTGACGAAGTGGTCGCTGCAGACACGGGCATTGGCAGACT
The DNA here is from genome assembly GCF_057382185.1 of Mchenga conophoros. Classification (NCBI taxonomy): domain Eukaryota; kingdom Metazoa; phylum Chordata; class Actinopteri; order Cichliformes; family Cichlidae; genus Mchenga; species Mchenga conophoros. Next base: position 4,566,789 of record NC_140535.1, on the reverse strand, counting down.
CTGCTCCTCCCGACTGTAAACGTAAATTTAAAATCCATTTTTTCCTATGTTTTTCGGTTAGAATTTTCCATTTTTCTCCTCTTCGTTGGGCTATTTTTGGTACCCTAAAATACCGTTTATCAGTTTCTCTGGTCGACCTACTGGAGCATCCGTAAACACAACAGGACATAGGCATTTTGCGTACTGTCTGTCTGTGATTTTGCGCTTATCTTTTTCACTTCCGACCGCCAGTCAAATTTCGCGCTTTACGTCGACGTCACGTCTACGTCAAATGAAACCTAGCTATTTAACATAAGGCGCACTGATGATTTTTGAGAAAATGAAAGGATTTTAAGTGCGCCTTATAGTGCGGAAAGTAGTTTATTTTAGTTTTACCAAACATTTATTCACTGATCTTTTAAATGTTTAATTTTGAAGTTGTGCTTTACGTTTGTGAAAGATGATGATGTTCAGCACCACAGTGCAGTAAATACAGCTGATCTCTGACTCTTACTTTGGTGACTGGTGGGGTTGTGAGGTTAAAATATCTATCTTATGAATCCTTAAACACATTGTCAAGAGGAACTGTGCTGCAGTCAACTGTAGTGAGAGCTTTTTTTTACCCAGCCAGTTTTGTCATTACTACAAGAAGCCAGTAGGGGTCACTAGTCAGCTAAATCAAACCCACTGCTATTGCAACGGCAGAGTGAGAGTTTGCTGTGTTGTATTTTACGTGCAGGTCATTTGTTGATCTAACTCCACCCGTCCACTCATTGTATACATCTCAAGCTAATTTAAATTGTCTACAGCCAGTAGATTGGTTGTCCTTTTGTTTGGCCAGCTGATCCTTTCCTGGTTTTCATATGCCTTTAAGTAGCCTTGTGTCTTTGTGTTGCCTCCTGTGTACTTTTAGTATTCAGTGCAGCTCCTGCCTCTTCTTCTGAGCCAGCTGAACCCCAGTGGAAACTCATGTCTTCTGTGTTTGCTTAGGGATTAATTATTTGCTATTTGTTCCCCATGTCACTCAATATATGTCTTATCTCGCCTCAACCAAACATGTTTGCTTGTTTAATGAATTGGTCACAACTGCATTCTATTTACTTGCTCCCTAATGATTCTGACACGGCATAAATAGTAAAGCTTTTTATAAATGATAAGTGAGAATGTTGATGCCCAAGAAATCATTCAGGGTGTTTCATAGACACGCTGCTGCACATTTTTACATCTTCTTCACAGATTCTATGAACAGCACAGATTTTCACATTAACTATATTTCATTTTTCCTTATGCATCTCCACCATTGAAGTGAAAAAATCCCAAATAAATAGTAATGTATGTGGAGCAGGTCCAGTGAGGTTTTATGTTTCCTCTGTGCTGGACTGAGGCAGGGTAGGACTTAGGTTCAGCTTTGGAATTGGGCCTTCTGCTGGAATACTTATTCCATTATTCCATTATTATTATTTCACTTCCATAATAAAAATCTTTGCCAGAGGAGAATGTGAGTCACACAAAGTTTTGTTGTGGAAAAATAATAATGGCACAGTCCCACAAGCCCTGAGAGCACCACTTACGTGGCAGTCCTTTTCTTATGATGCTGGTTTTGTAGATGGAACGTTTGACTGACAGACTGTCAGTCGTTCTGGCAAAGATGGAGACATGGCTTAACCTTTACTTTCAAAGTCTTTTAAATCTTCTCTGTGGCTGCTCACAGAGTGGTCTGTTCATTACATTTTAATGTGTCCGTGTGCTCTGTGTTGATTCACTGTTTGCTCCGTTTTGACACAAAGAAGTGGCATTACTGGTCACATGTTTGGGGTTTTCAGCCAGTCGTGCTGCTGATGAAGTGCTGTTCTGATGTAATCGTAAAAGAGGCCGTTTCAGACATATTATTTTTGGAGATTTGGTTAATGACAAGTGCTGAATAGTGTATGCACACTTGAGTGCAGCCAGCTACACATTTTTGTGTCGATTTGGGTTTTAAAAAGCCAAAATGATGCGATGCAGTCTTACACTTTAATCAATTCAGATTCAGACTATAAAAAATGAAAACAATATCATGCATTGCTTTTGTCCTCAGAGGGTTTCTTTGCAGTGTATTGACAACTGTGACTTGCTGTGAAATTTAGTCCAGACATCGTATTCCTCAGAGGAAGAAACTGGTTTAAATGTTAAATAAATGAAAACAAAAGCATAACCTTACAGTGGTGTTGACAAAGTAAGGTTCTTCCAACCTTCTTCTGTCTGACTGTACCTTAACAAGACTTCCAAATTAATCTAGTGCAGAACTTTTTGCTTATTTAGTTGCTTTGATGTTAGAGAAACTTGTTGCCTTAAAATACTGTTGCTCTAAAAAGATTTGCAGGCCATACAGAAAGGATCTAATGACAGCAGCTTTTCCTTTTTGTACATTCTATGCTGTTACAAATCTGAATAGAGTCACTCCAAAAAGACTATAATTGATTTGATGATGGTGCTGTGACATCAGACACAAATGCATCACAAATGATCTTTGGAAAATATAAAAAAATATCTTTTTATCTTGACAGCTGTTCGAGACTAATTATAATAACCATTATGCCTAATTTTTGCACTTCTGAAAGCATTTAAAAACAATGGCACTAGATAGAAGGTTGTTACTAACTGACAGCTGACACTTCAATGCTACACTATATGAACAAAGAATAGTATATTTAGGTTTTTCTACAAATATCTATGACATTTGTCTGAGCTTATTTTCCAACGAGGTCATTTGTGGCATTTCTCTAAGAAATACGTTTGATTGTGGTTCTTATGTGAAGCCACAGGTGGTTCAGAATAGGTTTTACTTAAAGAAAGGAATCCTGGAACGTATCCCAGCTGTCATAGAGTGAGAGGTGGGGTACATCATGGACAGGTGACTGGCCTGTTGCAGAGTTTTCATCTGGATTATGATAAATGTGAATGTTTTATTTCATCACTTAGAGGGGGAAAAAAAGATGTTTTTGAATGTTGGCACCGAATGTCTAACACATGTAGTAGTAGTGGTAGTAATAATAAGGACTAAATCTGTGACCTTAGCTACATCCTGGCGCCCTGTGGCTGCACAGTCATGTATGAGTTTGATTTGGCAGACACTGATGTTTTGGAGCAAACAGAAGCAGGAGTGATGGCTCCAAGTAGGACTCTTGTTTGTTTCTCTGCAGCTCTCATTAGGATGAGTAAGCCTTCCTTTCTTTTAATTGAACTAGCTTCAGGCGGATCTAGCGCAGACTTCACATCAAAGTGAGTGGTCTGAAAAAATGCAGTTTAGGTCATCTTGCTATGGGTGGCCATGAAAGTTTGTATTGATTTTGGCACAGTACTGTTGGTGCACTCTTGAGAATCTATTAAATGTCAAAACTTAGAAACCTATTAAGTTGGATGTAGAGAGGGTGGATGAATTGGTATTGATTAACCTTGTCTGACACTTTAAATCCTCTGTGCATTGGCTAAAACCATTCCTAAGAGAATGGATAAGTCCCTGCTGATATTTGTGTCATTCTGTGCTGCTGTGTATGCTGTCCTCCACTCTTTCTGAAGCTAGTGCTTGAGGCTGGAATCTGAAGTATGCAGAAGAGACCTCAGCCAACTGAATTCACTGCTGGTTATTTAATCTACTTGAGACAGATATGGTTTTGCACCAAATGATATACACGCCATCTAAAACAATGTTGATATCAGTGCATGGGATAAATGAAATGACAGGTGAACAGTTGGATGTGAGATGAAAGGGCAGATTTAGATACTCTGGTCAGATTGATTTCGTTCTGTTCTCATTGTATAGGTCACAGCAGTAGTCAAGGAGCTTTAAAAGGTAAAGACCCACAATATTAGATATATTACCTCAATAATTAGGTAATTCTTTATAAGCCAGCACATGGCGACGGTAGTGTGAAGCCTTTAAGGTTCAGGAAGAGGCAGCGCATACAGAGTTGAGGATAACAAATTGAGCAAAGCACAAACTGTAAACTACAGAAGGTGCTCAGTGCATCGTGGATGTTCCTCAGCAGCCCGAGCACCTGATCCAGCTCTAAGCTAAATGAATATTTTAATCCTAATGTTAAAAGTATAGATGTGTGTGTCTCCTGAAACTAAACTAGAAGCTGATTCCTCTCTAGAAGACTGATAGCTGAAGACTCGACCTTGTATTCTATATTAGTTGTTAATTTTTAATTAATACTGTTTGTCAGAATGGCTCTGGCCTTTCCTCTGTGACCTGGCACACTGTCACAGTGTGTTGGCCCATGCATGCACTGCCCCCCCCATAGTCTGTGCCCTCCATGATGTCTCGGTTGAATCGCCCCCAGCTTCTCGCTCTTCCTCTTAGCCCCTCCCAGCCTTGCAGGCCAAGGGCTGCATGACAAAGTCTGGAGCCAGAGACCAGCAAAGTAAATGTATTGACTTCATCACCACTGTCCCACTGTGCCTGCCAACTAGCCAGCCAGCACCACTCACCCTTATTGTTGCTCATTAGCCTAGCATTTTGCCCTGCCTTTTCCACATTGACCACACTGAAGACCACACTGTTACACATTTTACTAATAAAATGTGTGTGAGGGTGAAAGTCACACAAACAGGTCCTTTCCAGAAACAGTGTTAGTGGTGCTGACCGCTGTCATCTGTACGATTATTAACAGTATTTAAGTTATTCACAGGCGTCAGAAATGGCTAAAGGTTGTAGTGTGTGTGTGTGTGTGTGTGTGTGTGTGTGTGTGTGTGTGTGAGACAGTAACGGGCTGTTTCATTCTGTCATTTAGTCATTTCTGTTATGCATCTCTGTCTGGGGTGCAGTTATAACACTGTAATGTAAAGTCTCCAGAGATAAGTTGACATGGTCACAAAAAACAGGCAAGCACGTGGACGGCTGCTCGGACTGCCTCACTCACCGTCTGATGATGAAATTTAGGTCATCAGACCCACACTTGGTCTGTGCTCACAATCTGTGCTTCTCTTACACTATTTGAAGCCTTCGGCCTTATTTTCTTCCGTTTTGGCTCATTATCTTGGTGTAGGATGAAGTCTGCATCAGCCAATCTGTTTGCCTCTGCTTCAACACATTTCAACACAGTATAGTACACTACTACTACGAGCAGGACAGTACTCTCCCAGAAATGCATTAGAGGGAGTAGTAGTGCGATTTGTTCCAGCACTGCCTTTGTACACACACAACAGCACTGAAGACACTAATAGGACTGAAACACTGAACCAAGTACAATGCCATAAAGTGCATTATGGCAGACTTATAGTAAGAAACATTGAGTGTGACTTTTAAGGTGGATAATCATGGAAATAAACCAGTTTAACAGCTGTTATGGTCTCGCTCAAGAGCCTTAACAAATATGGGAGAGACATGGTTTACAAAGTTATTAACCACATAAAACTTTACATTGGCATTTGTTAGTGTGTCAGCAGTTGGATGAGTGATTGAATGTTAGGTGTGTAATGTGAGCCCTAAAGTAACCAGTTCAAAACCAACCAGACAAATAACACGGTGCAGGGTGAATGGAGAGAGAGAGAAAGCTGAGGTAACCACATCTTAAATGCTCCGAGGAGAGTGGCCAGGTGCTCCCAGTTACCGCACCTACCAGCAACCTGGAAGACGACACGTACAAGCAAAACACAGCAGGCGCAGGCCAACGCAGAGGGCTGTCAGACACATGTGAAAGAGCGCCCCCTCTCTCATGCTGACGGTGGTTCAGGCAGTTATTGAGGGTGTGATTTGTGTGTGGGTGAATAACAGTAGCAGGGTGTGTGTGTAGCCATGTATGTGACGAAGACTGACGTCCCTCTCAGGGCTCCTTTAGACCGCCTTGCTGTACAGCTGATGTGTCTCAGCTGCTCCTGTGACAGACTAGAGGAAGGGTGATGAGGGCCTGTCTTTATTTGTCTCTTTTCTTACTCCTCCATTCGGCTTTCTAGCCATCTCCTGCTCGAGTCCATCCCCAGCATCGACACAAAATACGCTTCTCCTGCCCAGTCACCCCCTCTGCTCACAAAGCACCGTGAGAGATGCATTCCCTCCCCCCCAGTGGGACCCAATCCATCAGCTGCAGTACAACTCCAAAGCATACAGCCAGGCAACCCGTCATTTAGAAACACAGGACACTTAACAATAACCTGCAGGTTTTCTAATGGGTTTCCATCTGTATGATATTTAGGGTCATACTGTGTGGTTGCCTGGAGAAAACAGAATGAGGGCCTTGGCCGACAGAGAGATGATGTCAGACCCTTTGTCACATGTTCATTCAGAGGACCGCTCTCCACTGCCTGTGAGCTGAGGATGATGTAACGCTTGGATGCATTCTGCCCTTGTTGGGGAAACAAAAGACCAGCCAGAGCCCCCATATACACACACACACACACACACACACACACACACACACACACACACACACACACACACACACACACACACAATAACCATGAGACACAGAAATAATTTGAGCACCACAATGCTGTATGTCAGTGAAAGGTCTTTAGAGTTGGGTAAGAGTGCGCACACTCAAAGTTAAAGTAGTATAAAGCTGAAGAGTGGAGGTGAACTCAAAGGTTGAAAGGTCCTAAAAGTTTCAATAACAACAAATGTAACAAATGCATTAATAAATACTGCTAGACTTCAGCACTTTCCCTTTAACTAGAGCAGTGCCTGTTCAAGGGCAGTATAATAATGTTTTTATGCCTACATTCTACACATGTTACATGCATGCAAATACATCACCTGCTCCTGTGACAGACTAGAGGAAGGGTGATGAGGGCCGCTCAATTCCATTACCTATGGGGTAATGGAACTGAGGTAAAAAAAAGAAGAAGAAAAGAAAAGAAAACATAAGGAAATGGCTTAAAATTTCATTACCATCAACACATCATCATCAGACAATCATGTTCTAAATTAATTTGTGCTGAGAATACACAAATACATTATATTCCAGATCAGTCCATTTTGAAAAATTTGAAGAAACATAACATAAATAACCACTTTTTTCATGCTGCAGTGGTTTAATAGGTCCTCTTTAGATTAATCAGGAGTGCTTTTGAGATCTTGGGTCTATTCCACATAGCTATGATGCTTTATGTCTTTATATTTTCTTTCTTTGTTGAGCTCAACTGGACGTATCAGACGCAACATTTCCTGTGAAGCAGAGGGAAAGCTCTCCCCACCAGCGACCATTAAGATCAGTTAATGTGTATCACATGCATGTGCGAAACAGGATTTTGTCATAAGGCAAATAGATCAGGTCTGCAGGCACATGTTCCCACTGTGCTGTTTTATATTTTATGATTTTCCCACAAAGAAGAAACATTACCGGTCCCCTCTGTTCCCTGTACCCTGTCTTCCTATAACATTTGCAGCTCGACTGGGCTGATTGATTTCCCTTTCCGCCTTTACATTTGACAAACCACGCTGTCCTGTCCTGACCTGCGGGGCCTAGAGTGAGGTTAACTCCTAGAAGCGCTGAAAGCACATTCACAAAGCCTCATTACTCATTTCTGCTCTTATAAAAATGAAGTTGGGCTTAAGACAACAAAGCTGCAAGCTTGTCATGGAGATACTTTTTCTTTGGTGTTTTCTGCATTCCAGTGTGAAACAGAATCATTTCAATGACATAAACCCAGGAAGAGAAGTGCTTGCATGTCCTCCTTTGTGTTCGTCAGTTTTTTTCGTCTATTTTGGGTCCTTGACCTGTGAAACATCGTCCAGTTAACTTTCTGCATTTGGACAAATATTAGCATATTATTTGGAATATTAGCGATGCTGTGCTTTTGTCTTCACTCAGTGCAGGAGAGCCAGTGCCAATAAAGGTTGCTGTAACAGATGTTTCATTACCAAAGATGTTGATTACTGCTGTCATGGTCGTTTGGGTTTCGTGCAGATGTTGAGCTCACTGATGCACTTTTTTTCCCCAGAATGTTGTATTGACAGTCTGAAAATTCCCACCCTGTGTCTGGATTGTTCTTGTTTGATAATCTTACTTAAATTGAGAGTCCATGTTGTAGGTTCACTGCAGCAACATCCATTTTCAAATACCGCACTTCGAATCTTTTCCAGATCTTTTATGGGCTTCATAAAATAAAAAAATACTGAATGAAATGCACGCATCTTACCAGCTTTTGGGTGAATTTCCAAATTGTATTTAAGCTCCCAAAAACAGGAAACTGTTTAGAAATGACCAATTCCTGTCGTATTTTTGTTCAGGCCCTGAAATCAAAGCTGAGAGTTTGCATGTTCATCAAATAACTTGAATATGTTTGCATGTAAGTGTAAACAACGAATTGTTTTCAAGTTCCAAAATGTATAGATTTATAATCTGTGTGCAAATATATGTACGCTAAAGTAAGAAAAGGATTTTTGTTCCAAACCATCATCTCATCCCCTAACAGCGACCTCTCTCCCCCTGTTTAAATTCCATTGCTCTCCTCAGTACGGTTAGATCCCCATTTTTATTTTTATTTTTTTAGCTTTAATGATTTTAGATCCAGCTCCTTCACACTGCAGCAAAGGCCCACAGGCAGCCGTGCACTCAAAACCCCTTCAGCTCTACATCCGAGTAAAAATACTACAGTGTGAAAATGGTGCCACTGGAGACCCGCCATTTATTTTTAGTCATATTTTATGTTCTGCAAACTTCAGCCTGTAATCATAACACATTAATAAGAAGCTCTGACCTAGTGTACTGACATACACTTTAATAACTAGTAGAGAAATTTGATTTAATAAACTCATTCTGTTTGCGTAGTAGCGCAGGCGAATTTATTGGCCTGACACTTTTGTGTCAGGTTCTTGCAGCCGTTTGGACCGATCAGCTCTGCAGCAGAGAAAACAAAGTAGAGCAATCTGGGCTGCCGAGCACTGCTGCTCTATTTCGATACATCAAAATAATGTTGGTATTTTATTTTGAAGTGTTATACGTATAATTAAAAATATCATAAATGCTTGATACCGATCACACTGTTATTTTTATTCACACATTAGGGTAGCGTTTCTGTCGAGCCATCTGTTTGCCACGTTGGTCTGGACTGAAATATCTCAGTATCTGTGTGATGGATTAGACACAATGTGTAATATGCATAAACATTTTCTAGGCAGTGTGGTTAGTCTTCAAGGCTCACCATGAGGTTAACCTTTGTAGCTCTTGGTGACGTGTCTCCATTGGAAGTGCGTGTTGCAAACAACTTTTGTCTGTCAGCGAGGTGTGTATAGTAGAAACCCCACACACTCAGTGCCTGACTGCAGTTCTTTTCAACCTAACTTGGGTGTCTCTAATAACTAATTTTAGAGTCAGAAACAAAACTTGAGATTTCTCCACTGCTGTATTTTCTCCATAGCCAACACAGGAACGTGGGAAATAGTTGTGTTCAATCAGTGCTTTTAGCTTTTTGTGTCTGCAAGTTGGACTACAGTGATGTTTCCTGGAACAATAATATCCGACCTCTGCGCATGTGGTTTGGATAAATCAGTCTAACCTGTCACTGGCACAGCAGAGCAGAGACAGGATGAACTGGGTCATCATTGGATTATCATTTGATATTCATAAGCAGACTTATAGTAGAAAACGAAGTGAAGCTGTTCTCCAGCAATCGGTCAGAGCAGGCGTCTCAGCTGAGCAGCTCACGGCTTATGTGGAAATCTGTGTTTTTATGAAGGCTTAGAAAGTTTTGGCTCAGTGGTGACTGCTGTCACATTGCCCCATTCCTTTGGTAAAAGATAGTGCAGCAGGTGGTGTTAGAGATATTATTTGTGATCGTCACACCATCTTGAGAAATCTGCGTAGAAGGACCGGACACACACACACACACACACACACACACACACACACACACACAGAGCAGTGTACTTCTAGGGTTTGGCACACACACTTCCCACTGCTGCTCTCCTTCGGCGTTGTGCACGCCTTCTGAAGAACCCTCCCCCTCTCCACTCCAGCGTCACTAAAAACAGTCGAGAGCTCGTCAGTGCCATCACCACCACCTGTCCACTCACCTGCCTGGCACCGCCCCTTGAGCTCACTGCACCACCCCTCCCCTGCAGCTGAGCCAGGGACCACACCTCCGCCACTGTCCGTACCCATAAGTTGAATTGGACTGTTTGGATATTTGAACTGTTTGTTTGCATGTTTTTCACGCAGAACTGGGAGAGACTTGCACCCCCCCATGCGGCTCTGTACCCTCGTGGCTATTACCTTTTTGGTAAGCCAGGCTGTTTGCAGTCTCTTTTTAATCCATCTTATATGTGGATGGCACACGTGAAGTTGCCACAGCTGATTCAACTTCTGCTTCAGTTTTTTTAAGGTAGCTGGCTGGGAGCAGGCCCTTTAGCAGAGCGTATTTTTGGTGACTCTATTTCTACTTTGCAAGTGGGGTAGGCTGGGAGCTTATTTAGGTTATTAGGTTATATGAATAGCTTCCCATTATTTACTGCATTTGCAGATCGTCACTTATTGAAAAGCTTAATTGGGTGCATTTTGAAGTTTGATAATGGGAAGTCATGGTAATTGTGTTCTTGGAAGAGCTGAATGTCTCCTCAGTAGATCACTTTCAGTCAGATGCCACTTTGCTTGAGGACAGCACAGCGAGGACTGCAGATGTGGAAGGAGGGAAAACAGCTCCCTGGCAAGTGCACACACACCCTCTCCCCTCCCTTTCCTTCTCCTCTGCTCCTCTCTCTCCATCCCTGCTCTTTGTCCTGGGAACATGCCAACCAGAGAGGGTTAAGAGGAGGAGAGAAGGGGGAGGGGTGATCCAGCATGTCAGACAGGGAAGAGGAGGAAAAAAGAGAATAGCATGTGGTGCAGGACACAGAGAGCAGACGGTGAGGTTGCCAGAACAGGACTGAAGAACACATCTTTCTTTTTGTTTTGTTTTTTGGACATTTAAACCAGGTTGTTTCCATTTATGTTTTGCTGCTGCTAGTCAGATTTTCAAAGTTGTGTTGGGTGCCAGCCTCCAGAGAAAGAAGGTTTAAAATTGGGCATCCCAATGGTGGAATGGAAGAGAAGGCAAAATGGAGGAGATGAAAGCTGTCCCGTTGAGTAATCCACCAAACCGGCTTTCATCCTCTAACACCAGCTGCTGATGATATTGTTGCCCCCTCCTCTCTCTTTCTCTCTCCGGATCCCACACTGGGAGTGCTTACACTGTATGTGAAAGAAAGTGGGGAGCTGACATTTACGTCCCGCCAAGGGGAATTGTGCTCCGTGGCGGAGAAACCCAAGCTTGGATGTACATTCTTAGACTTGAGGAACAGAGACTGGACAGGTGTTGGAGCGTTAAGGAGCTGCATGAAGGGAAGGAACGTAAACCAGAGCTGACCTACTGTAAGTATGAGGGCTTTTTCTGCCCTTTCAGTTCTTTCTGTAACAGTGTTCTGCTGCTGCGGTTACAGAGCTGTGCTTCCCCGTTGTCCTTGTGTGCCTGCAGGACTCGTGAAAAAAAGCTTGTGGCCGAGATATCGGTGTGGCACTGCATGCAGAAACCTTTGTTAGAGCGACAGCTGAGTTTAACACGGATCTCCAAGTAAATGTCTTTGGAAAATGATCAACGTGAAAGGGCTTTTCTCTTTCTTTTAGGAATTCCACAGGCCAGCTTTTACAACACTGTAAACAAGAACAGCTGAGGGACAGACCATCCAGTGATATATATTTTTCCCCAGTATGACCATATATAGCACAGCATGACCACAGTGAGGAAACCAGTGTGGGTTTTTGTTGTTGTTTTGACTTTTTTTTGTGTGTTTTTCTTTTGATTTTCATGACATTGATCCAAATCCTTCATGTCAGCCTTGTTGTTATCTGTGGGTAGGTTTTGAACTTAAACCAGTATATCCAGAATTCTTCAGTATTTCTCATTTCCTGTGAAAGGCAGTCTGTTCCTATGCTATTATTCTGGAGCTGTGGTTTTTGAAACCATAGTTTGCCAAGTACTGGCAAGATTGCAGCTGCCTTTGTGGTCACAGGGACAATGTGTGCTAGTGCAGCACAAGTTGGATTGAAAGCGAATTGCAATGTGGCGAGCTGCAGGAAATGCAGAAAACAGGCCTAGAATGGTAGGTAACGTGTGCGGCATGCTTCCCAGTTTGGGTGCATGGGAGCATTTGCAGGTTCTCTTCAAAAGTTCTTAATAAAAGCAGACGTGCTTGCTGAAATGGCAAAACTGCTGCCTTTGTTTTGAAAACCTTCATCACAGCTGAAAATGTCTCTGGGGTGCTCACTTCAGTTCTGTTGTTTTTCAGCTGGGAGCCAACCTGCAGTTCACTTACCCCCAGCCTCGTTTATTCAGTAGATGCTATCTGTAATTTCTACATGCTGTCAGCAGAGATGATCATCGGGGACTTGGGAATCACAGCCAGGGTCTCTCTAACCGTTATCATCATAGTTTGAGAAAGTGTCTTTCTGGGAAATAAAACAAAAGTCTGTGTTTTGTTCATACACAGTGTGAATCATATTAGGTGTAATGTTCTAGAAACTAGTGTTGAAGTGGTTTTGCCATTATTAGTGTACAAAACTGTAGAGAGAAACAGACATGTAGTCTCACCGCTCACCGTGCCACAGATATTTTACTGGTGTTCCCCTGTGGTAACCAGGAAATCAGCATCTAGCTGAATTACTGCTACCTTCTGATGATAAAGACCTATTACATCATATCATGCACTAGTAAAAAAAAACAGGGAAAATATATTTAAAAAACATTAACAAACCATAGAAATAATAAGACTGTTTGAGTATTTAAAAGATTTTGGAGCCATTGTCCTGCTATAGGGAGGCTGCTGCCTTTGTGCTTGGTCTGCAGCTTGGTTTAGGTGTTTGGGAGATATCAAAGTGATATTCACATGAATCACAGGACCCGAGGTTTCCCAGCAGAACAGATCATCAATATATTCAATTCACCAGTCAGATTTTGTTGTTGTGGTTAATGTGACAGCTGCCTGGAAGTTAAGAAATCCTTCGCTTTGTGTTTACTTTGTGTTATTTTCTGAGCATGTTAGTATTCTGGCTTCAAACCCAACAGATCTGACTCTAAGCTTGGAGTTTATTCCTCTTTTTACCGGCCTTGATTTGCTATACAATAGATTTTAGCTACATAAGCCTCTGTGACTTATTGTAACCCTGCTATTGCTGTGCTGGCATTACTTTGCAGTATTGTTTGTTTCTCAGGTAATATTAGCTGCTGTATGTATATCCCTGCCACAATCAAGGTGATCCTGAGATTGCCACTGAGAGGCATGATGTTCTCTTTGTTCACAGTATCATCTTCTTTACATAACATTTTTTTTAACCTTTAAGTGTTTTGTGACCAGAAAGTTCCTCATCATCCCAAATTGAGTCGTAACCGTTCACATGCACATAAATGTATTGCAGAAACAGCACAGAGCCTTTCGTGTGCTGGATGGAGTCCCACAGTTTGCATGACAACACACTCGGATATTGCTAAATCAAAAAGTTCCACAGTGACTGCACCCTGAAGCATTTCCAAAAGAACTTTGGGTGCAAAATATTGATGCTCAGCAACATCATGTGGAACAACTTATAATCACACATACACACCACTTGCTTAAGAGCAGAGCAGAGTAGCACTTTAATGTCCCTGAGAGGCAATTTGGCTTATACACAGCAATCAGTAATAACAAATACATACAAGCACAGCAATAAATTGAAATAAACAGTGAACGCAAAATACACAAAAACTGAAAGAAGCCAGAAACCAGACAAAATGGCTTTTGTTTAAAAAGCCAGTACCTGATGGATTGAATGACCTCATGTCTTTCCTTTTTATTGCTGAGAAACAACTTTACCAAACAAACCCTGACAGTAACAGTCACATAAAAGTCACTAAGACAAAAGACTGCATGGAGCAGTATTATGGGGTTGGATAGGATAAAGAATGACCTCATATGTATAACTGCCACTTCTAAGGAAGTAGAACCTCCATCAAGTAAACTGAACTTATCCAAAAGGCGGCTTTTAAATTTGCAGCAGTGCTTTCACACTTCCTGCATTTTCTGTTTTTTGTCAGATTGTGATCAACAGATCATGAAAAAAACAAATCTTCAAAATAAAGAATACTTTGATAATGACATTGATGAATCATTTATAAACACTAAAAATTTTGTCAGGTTAGACGATACAGTCATACTGGTGACACTAGTGTCCTAGTTCTAAGTTGATAACAGCCTGTTTTATCGATTGGTCCATGTGTGCAGTCCAGACCAAAATACTTTTAAAAAGCCACGTCTCGCCCTGGTCCAGTCACCACTGAGCAGCTGGACTTTAGATGGGTTTTTATGTTGTTTTTGTTGTTGTTTGTGTGTTTTTAAGCAGTGTGAGCAGCCGGTGACACGCCATTCATTTTTACACCATCAGCCCAGTTCGTGATAACTTTGCCAATTTATTACTTAGCAAACTAAGTATTTCCTGATACCTGGAAAACCAAAACTTGCATCAGCCTCAGATGATTTCTGTGAGGCCAGGTGATTAGCCAGATTCTGCATTGTCTGACTCAAAACATATAGGATCATATCTATGCTTTATCATCTAAGGAGGCTTTCCTTAACTAAAGCAGAGAAAACACAAAGGAAAAGGAGAACGTGACCAGTTTTTGGATAAATTGTCATCCTCTTCCTCCTCCTCACCTCAAGCCTGATCTCCTGAACTGAAGTCAGGTTCAAACATACGAAAATGTGCGTAAACGAGCTCATTGATTCCCGTTGTTGTCAGCCAGAGCTGTTGGTCCTACAGCAGCCACTGTAACTAGGATTAACTACTGACATCTATTGGTTTTACTGTAACAGTTGCATGCAGCCTTCTTTGTCTTTGGGTACCCGCAATCTCTCTTTTTGTGCCCATCACCACCTCTTCTCTAGATTTTTGTTGCTGTTTTTCACTTGAGTTGTATTTTTACATGATATTGAATCATGCTAATCAATGCTAACAATCCAAGATCAAAAGTATTGACAGAAATACTCTTCTTTTGTTTAGTTCTGACTCCCTGATGTTAACAGGTTAATCGAAGGTAGCATTTTACTTTACTATCATGAAAAACATTAAATGCTGATGTTAACATGAACACTTTTAGTAGATTTTTTTTTAAAAAACAGTTGAAAATTTCTCCACGTCCCATCCACGTTTGGGACCTCTTTCTCCTGTGGACTTGTTCCAAAAGTGCATCGCTGTGTTTTTGGGTATTAACTTCCAAGTACAGTTCAATTTGTTTTTGTTTTATTAGCTTTTATCCTTTTCAGTGCTTTACTTGTAAACAATTCCCTTGCTTTTATTTTGAAAGTTAAGTGGCGCTAACCAGCTAACCTTGGCTGTTTCCTGTCTTCTGTTTCCCTCTTTCGAGGCTGACCAGTCAATATTCAACAACTGTATTAAATCAAACTTGCTTTAATGGGATCCAGAACACTTCCATGTGTTTTCATCCCCCGCACTGGCACAATGACATTGTTCCGACAGGCTCTGTTTAGTGGACCCACACAGCACATAAATACCCTCGATCTCAGTTTTTATGTCTGCTGTTGTGAAAGCAGAACTTTTGTTTGTGTTAACACAAAATGCAGATCTAACATAATGATGCAGCAAATGGGATAGAAGATAAAAATGTTTCATGAGCGGGTCACTTACTCTTTCACAATTTCACAGTTAATACAAAAGTTAAAAATTTGTTTTTTTTTTAATTTGTATTTTACAAAATGTAATCACTTTTTTATTCAAAATAAGAGTGTCTGCAAACTTTTTCAGTTTTCTCAGTCGTACAACTAATTCCTATCAATAAATCAGCAACCAAACCTCCCTGCAGTAGACTGGCAACCAAAGACCAGGCATAGATTTGGGGAGAATAGAAGTGCCACATAATGGCATTGACCTGGTATTCATTCACCTTTGCAAGTACAGAACGTAATGAATATATATTCATTCTTTATGTTCTGTATTTATTTTTATTCTGACGTGGAGACAAATGATTCATAGATGGATGGATGGGCTGCCCTGAAAATGCTGTTTTAAGTTCTGAACTTCCTGAATCTCTGCAGTGGAGCCAGTGATTGCAAACATTAGCACAACTATCTGACATGATAGCTTCTCCTATGGGAAATAGAGCAGGTTCAAAAGCACCAGCTCTTATATAATGCAAGATTAAAACACCTGTTCAACTTTTCTTTGTATCACTGGTATAAAAGAGGGATTGGGAAACCACATGAGGCTGTTTCATTAAATGGCTAGTATCAAAGAAGAGACAATAACAGTATGTTGAACACAAAGACGTGCGGTTTTGAACAATTAAATCTGTTCAACCAGTCTTCCCTGCCTCAGAATAGACTGGTGGGATGGCAACCTGTCACCATGGCTACGCAAATTATGTCATAGTGGCAATGTGCACTGGAAGACCCCAATTATGTGGTGTCTCTGCATACAAGACCTAGTGCCAGATGATATGACAACATGTGCTATAAATTTGGTGAATACCGTTTCTAGTGTTAGGCTGTTCTTACACACTTTTCATATGATTTTTGCAAATTTACCTCCTATAAGGTATTTGGCTACCTGATAGTACCATATCACCCCAATAGAGTACTTTGCTCTTAGCGAGCACTTACTATATTCCATCAGCATGTTGGCCGTTGCCTCTGTTCACTTGGAGCTCATAACTTTAATTATCATTATATCCTTTTATTTCCAGGATCATAATTTACATCAATTGTTTGAATTTGTCTGACAGATGTTGTATCTCGGGTTCAGCTTGAGATCCTGAGAAGTGCTGGAGCTTAGCTTTAGGACTGCTGACGCAATCCAGGAGTGAGCTACATTCCCATAAAGAAACACTGAAAAAGAACCTCTGGTTCTCTTTGCAACCACACTCAGTATCTCACTATGGGAAGCACCTTGTGGCGTAACCAATAACAGAAGCTCCACTACCACCACATCTTTCTAAAACAGACCAATCACTTCAAGGACATGGAATCCCCCTCCCCCTTTTATAATAGCCCCTGGTTCCACACCAGGTACTCACTTTCTTTCCTGTGAAGATCATTAGAGTGGTCCTGGACCATAGAGCATGACATGCATTGCCAGAGGTTACAGTTTGCAATGAAACCATCCAGGTTCAATAGCACGGCATGTTCATTGGGTGCAGGGGGAGCTGAAAGGGCTTTGGACAGCAAAGTTTCTTCTCTTGTAGGCTGAAGGGCAGGAAGCAATGCACTGGAAAAGATAATGAATGGATACCTAAATGGATTTATGTTCCCTCAATTCTCACTTCAGCAAATACAAATTCATAATTTTGAATGCCCTTTAGGGCATAGTCTAAGAATAGCAGACCCTCTTTTTCAGACTGGCACTCACCCTTGGGGTTTTCTCCAAGTATGTTAAGGCAACTCTGAACCCTTGGCAGGCGGCAGGGCTCAGTGTGTTTGTATATTTGAAAGATTTTCTAGTATGTGTGAAGAGGCACTGGAGAAAAACACCCAGGCACTATTATGCAGCCTGTCTGGCTTGATTTTCATCATCAATTGTATCAAGAGTGTGCCGTCTCCCACTCTGAATATTAAATATCTGGACCTTGAAATGAACAGTTTCTTTTCAGGGTTTTCTATCGAGAGGTTGCATGAAGAAAATTTTCCTGCACATTGCTCTGTTTCCCAAGGGAACCATGGTCTCTATTTCTTGCTGCTCCTGAAAAATTGTCATGTCTCGGTCAGGACAGAATGCAACAGTGGTGGTGTATATAAACTGTCAGGGATGCACTTGTTTCGTGACATTACACAAGCTTTCTTTCTGCCTGATTATGTGGAGCAGCAAGCACCTCCTGCCGACTCATGTTCCTGGTGTGTTGAACACCAGAGCAGATTTGCTCTCCAGAGGGAAACCACTGTACGGGGAGTGGATGCTCAACCACAAAAAAGTCCATCAGCTGTGGGTCACGTTCAGACAGATGTCCATAGATCTGTGTGTTTTCATGCAATGCAAACAATGTCCTTTGTTCTTTAAGAAATGAGGGAGTGTTCTTGAAGTGACTGGTGTGTATATTAAACAGGCATAGTGGTAGTAGAGCGTCCATGACTGGTCATGCAAGTGGAGCTGGGTCTTCAGAGAACTGGGGTTACCCTGGTAACCAAGCATTAATGAATCCCTGTTTTTTTTTATAAGAGAGTGAAGCATTTCAACAAAACTTCCCTACTTGCTTGGTCACCGAAAAACGTGCTTAGAATAAGTATGGAGGGGCTGGTCGGCCATCCTAATATATGGGGCAGAGCCTTGAGTGTAGCTCAGCAGGTCACTGGTGCTTCTGTAGTTCATCATGCCAAAGCAGTTCTCTGTAGAGAAAGATGTAACGTTAGAAAAAGAAATGAACTGACTTCCGTTAACTGAGGACCGAGGTCTACTATTACAAGTTTGTGTGTGGATGGCACTTTGATATGGCCCAAGCCCACAAAACTACTCCTGAAACCATTCATGAGCCTGCGTTTGTCACATATGTCAGGCAGAGATGCATATGATAAAACAAGGCAAGATAAACCAATACTTTTTAATCATATTTAAAGAACCACAGTTGCTTGAAGTAACCCATGTTATGCTCATCGAATGCCTCAGACCTTCTCTTTGTTTTTCAGCTGTCCCTTGGCGATGAACAAAGCGAAGTGACGCGGAATGGCAATGAATCTAAGGAGCTGGTGTACTTGGTTCATATTTACTGCCAGGTAAGACTGCAAACTCCTGTGCATTGGTGGTGCATTAGTGTGTGTATGTAAAACAAAAAACAAACTTGGCTGTGGGAAGTCTTTATTGTTCAAGCTCGGGTCCTCTACCAGAGGCCCGGGAGCTTGAGGGTGCTGCATAGCATCTTAGCTGTTCCCAGGACTGCAGTGTTCTGGACAGAGATCTCAGATGTTGTCGATGGGATCTGCTGGAACCACTTGCCCAGTTTGGAGGTCACTGCCCTAAGTGCCATCACCAGTTTGTCCATCTCTATCTGGAAGTCCCAAATGATCTTAGCTTGGTCATTCTTAACCACCCTAGGGGGCACATTTCATTTTGACCTTGTGATTTCTAGGCCATACTCAGCACATGCTTTACTGACAGGCTTGTTCCTGAGCTGCTGCTGTTTCTGTGCCGTCTTTCAGTCTCAATATCATCCATCATTCCATCTGCCGGTGGCACATGCTGTGAGAAAGTGTAGTGACTACACTGATATAAAACCAATAAATTATACCTGCTTTAAATTTGACTGTTGTTGTCTCTAACTTTGCACAGTGATGAAGCATTCCTTGTCCTTTTGGATCAACTTCTAAAGTTCCCATTCAATTATTTTTTTTTAGATAAACTTCAGTAATGTATGCCAAGTCTTCTCCACTATGTCAAAATGGCAACTTTTCAATCTAATTTTTGAGAATCAGATGATATTTGGCAAGTTGTGTGGGTGCTGAGCAACTATTGTTGGTCTGGTCAGTCCTGTGCTTTGAGGCACTATGTGCTGGCACACAATGGGACTAGCTTGATGGAGATATTAGCTTCATATAAACCTGAACATATTTATTTATTTATTCTTTGTACTGCAGTCACTCAACTTTTTAAGTGTGTCTTATAATTTGTATAACGATGCACAAACCACATAGGCTCCTGTTTAGCCGAACACATACACCTCAAATGTTGAATAGCACCTGTTGAGATATCAGCAGACTTCTCCCTCTCAACAGGTCATTTCTGAAATGCCTAAGCTGTTATCTGAAAGAAATCAAAGTTATGTAGGAAATGAAAAGAGCTGTGGATGAATGCCACAGCTGGGAGAGTGATTTGAAGAATGTGGGAAGGAAGGCTTCACAGTTTAAATCCTTCGACTCATTTTCAGAAAGAACTAGAAACGGGTTGTTGCATTTTTTATGGAGTATTTTTATTTTTTTACTTTGACTGAAAAATCTAAATTTCAAAGCTAATTGGCTAAATTTAAGAAAAGCACTGATTTTATTTAAAATTAATTGAAAATTTACAAATCTTTACACAGCTGGATTCAACCAGAGATATGAAGTACAGCAAACAAACAGACGTGCAAACCAGATGCTCATAAGCTTTGCCTTGTGACACATTTTTATTCCAGTTTCATGCATTCAAATGTACAGATTATCTTCAATTTGCAGCACCATGGCAATGGCACACAAGTATGTGGCGGGGCACTTGGAAATTGTAACTACTTAAAGTCATTGGAATTACTGCTAAATCTACACTAACCCTAACCCCAGTTTCAGTTCCACAAACCCAGATAGGTGGGTTAACTTGGAGAAGCATTTGTAAGTGGGACAGGGAAGCATCGAGTTCCCCAAGCCAACAGAGCTCTCCCAGTGGCATCTCTCCCAGCCAGCTCTTTAAAACAGCGCTGGAATCAGTGGGCTGAGTGTT
This sequence comes from Mchenga conophoros, assembly GCF_057382185.1. NCBI lineage: Eukaryota > Metazoa > Chordata > Actinopteri > Cichliformes > Cichlidae > Mchenga > Mchenga conophoros. Next base: position 4,546,414 of record NC_140535.1, on the reverse strand, counting down.
GCACTGCAGTCCCACTCGTGCAAGTCCTTGCCTCAAAGACAGTTTTTCTAGGCCAGATCAAAGCAGAAGACATTTTTTGAACACTAGTTTCTCTGAGAGGGTTTTTGAGGTTTCTTGTTGTTTAAAACAGAAATAGCCAATACACGGAGCAACTGTTATTTCAGTTGTTATTTAAGTTAGATTTAATTTAGTGGTTTGGAAACAAAATTATTCTATTATTTATTCTACAAGCGAGGGCTGGATAAGGTGTCGATGATCAGTGAATACTTTTTAATACAAAGTAGACAAATCTGTGGGCGACTTGAGCCCCTTTTTAGATTTTTTAAAACATTTTTTTAAATCTTAGATACTCTTCCATTGATTTAGAGGAACAGATAATTTGTTTCCATGTTTTATCAGTCTGTTTATGAGGAACGTTTGTAAAACGGTGTACAGACTTGGCCTTTTAAACTCTAACAAGACAAACAATGAAGTGCTACATATATAAGAACTCTTTATCATTTGTTGCAAATTGCATGTAAAATGTTTCCTACTCTCAAGCTTATGTTGTATCTGACAGCTAAGCTCTGCTTTTTATCATTTGAATTTAACCTTAGCCCAATTTAATAGAAATATGTATCCCTTCAGTCAACTGTTTGTGTTCTCTCTTCTTTTTGGCGGTTACGCTTGCATTGTTCCGAAGGGTCGAAGTTGGATTGTGAAGCGCAGCTATGAGGATTTTCGTGTCCTGGACAAACACCTGCACCTCTGCATCTACGACCGACGCTTCTCACAGCTGCCTGAGCTGCCTCGATTGGACAGTCTGACTGATCAGTCTGAGGTATTGGAGCATCCAGGGACTGTGAGCAAAATCAGTGCCTTATTTTGATCAACACCCTCAAGGCTTATTATTTTTACATTATGTATGCAGAAACTGTAGATTTGTGGAAACCTGTATGGCTTAAATCCCAAAGTGATTTGTAGTCTTGCTGTTACAGACTTTTATCAGTATTCTGAGCCAGACTCAAGCTTAGATCAGAGAATAATAATAATAATGGATTGCATTTATATAGCGCTTTACAATTCCACTATTCATTCACTCTCACATTCACACACTGGTGGAGGCAGCTACAGTTGTAGCCACAGCTGCCCTGGGGCAGACTGACAGAAGCGAGGCTGCCATATCGCACCATCGGCCCCTCTGGCCAACACCAGTAGGCAGCAGGTGAAGTGTCTTGCCCAAGGACACAACGACCGAGACTGTCCGAGCCGGGGCTCGAACCGGCGACCTTCTGGTTACAAGACGAACTGCCAACTCTTTGAGCCACGATCGCCCTTAGAATTCATTGTCATGAGGCATTAATATCGATAGTAGGAAGCCGTGGTTTACATGGTTTTTACATGACAGAACTTTGATCTCAAACATTCTGCTGATCAAAGTTTTACTGTTTTATAATGTCTCAATTTGGGGAATTGTGGTACCAGAAACTATAAAGCTAAATATCCCTTGTAACATTAGGTCAGAGCTAAAGTCATTTCAAGTTGTTTGTGTACTTTTATGCAGACCTCATCATTAGCTGGAAAATGTGCTGCCTTTGTGAACACATAGCAAAAGCAAGCAGACTTTAAACCATTAAAAGGGATCTTTAACTATAATGACTTGTTTTGGCAGCAGACTTTGAAATTTACTGTGTTTGTAATGAATTGTTGCACTAGTAAATGGCACTATTGTGAAGTAAATGTAATGACACTAACTGCTCTCTGTGTTTTTGTCCATGTTTAGTCAGTTTCCCAGATGTTGTTGGCTTACCTCTCCCGGCTCTCAGCAATTGCTGACAACAAGATCAATTGTGGGCCTGCCCTCACGTGGATGGAGGTAAATACACTTCCTGTAAAAGAATAATTTAACTAAAGGACTGCTGAAGTTACACATAACCATCTAGTATTTATTGATATAGATAAAGTAAATATTATCAGGGACTTCAAACATTCATAGGTATTAATTTATTCCTATCAATTGTAACTTAAGCCCTGCAGGTTGTCTTTGTACCCTTACACATTTTCAGTCTGGAAGCACCAATAGAAACATATTTAGTGCACTCTTATATTAGCATTTGTTAGCTGATGGCTGCTTCTGTTAACCTGACATGTAAGTTTTGGGTTTGTGTTTTCATCAGGTGGACAATAAGGGGAATCATCTGCTGGTTCACGAAGAATCGTCCATCAATGTTCCAGCGATTGCTGCTGCTCATGTCATAAAGCGCTACACAGCCCAGGCCTCAGACGAGCTGTCCTTTGAGGTGACAGTCACGCCTTTTTCCTTTTTAATAGAAACAGATCTGTAGCTTCAACCATGTCACATACATGAATGAGAGATGGGGGAACATGATGTACTTTCTGTTTTTGTCCACTGCACCCAGCTCTCACTTGTGACTCCTTGTAGCCGTTGCCATATAAAAGTCTGGGCAATGGCTTCCACAGAACCTGATGGTTGTGAATCATTCTGTTAATATCAGCTCCTTCACTAGCACACACAGAAGTGTGAGCTCCAGGAAGCTTGAGCCATCAAAGTGCTGTGGAGAACAGTTAGGTTACTGATGGGGCGAGGCATCACACACAAGCCTCAGCTTCATTAGCTTGCTGCCAGGAGAAAGTCCCTGATACAGAGATGATCCAAAGGTTGGCGATGAAACGTGTTTAGGCAGGTTAATATGGTTAATACTTGTTTTCCTTATAGCACTGCAACAAGGTGGTTCTTGCATCTGACTAAGATGCCTCCTGGGTGCTTTCTGTGTGAGGTGCCTACCAGGAGGAGGCCACAGATAGACCTAGGAGACATTAGAGAGATTCTATTGCTTGGTGGGTGGTGACAGCTGGGGAGAGGGAGGTCTGGGTTTCCCTGCATAGGCTGCTGCCCCTGCAACACCCCAGTTAAGCAGAAGATGTATGGATGTTGTCTTTAAAGGACAAATATACATATATGTAGAGAGTTGTCTCTGTGTCATTAGCTTCAGTAACTCAGTGTAGTCTATTGTTGCTTTGCTTTCATTTATCTCTGACTAACTGGTGTAACTTTGTATTATGTAAGATAAATCACGGTGGCGGGGTGTGTTCTGCGATGCCGTGCAGGGAAGGCGGACGCACCTGCACGGCATCTGCAATCATGCCCCGCCGACTTAAATATTGCACTGGGTCCTGTGTTTGGTGTTTATGCGTACGGCTGGCAGCAGGAGAGCTGCAGCCGTTGAGTGTACTGTTACAGCAACCGTGTGTGCGAGAAATAAAGTATGCTGCAAAGCATGTTTGGGTCTGCCATGGTCATTCACAATCACTTTTATTACAACAGCATGTGACTGCTCCCTCTCCAAAAGCTGTACTGGAGTTTCAAACTTTTTTTTAAAGCTGTATTAAATTGTGGAAATAAAGATTTCTACATGCTGATTCCCTAAACAGTAAAAAGTGACTGTCCAGTGACTTACACCTTAAAATTCTTAGTAGACCCATGCTGTGTTACTGAGGCAAAACCCTGATAGAGCTAACAGCTTATGAATGCTTGTTTTGTCGATGACTAGTATTAGCGCACACTCTCACTTACTCTGTGTCAAAATATGAGAGTGAATTCTTTACACCTATTTTTTAAACTGGCTTTGTAGCAGTTAATGTTACACAGATGGTGATACAAGAGGAAAACAAACTGAAACAGCAATAAAGATGCCTTCGGTCCAGATATTACCAGTAAATAAATATGAAAACTGAGTAGGTGTTTGTTTTTTTGTCTTTCAAGACAAGCTTTTCAGCTCTAAACAATCCTTACTAAATATGCACTTGTAAGAGGAAGTCAGCTTAGATGTATTGTCGTTTCAGTTATAACAATCATTGATGTCAGCTTGTTACTCTCTACAGGTTGGCGACATCGTGTCTGTGATTGACATGCCCCCTAAAGAGGACACCACATGGTGGAGGGGCAAGCATGGTTTTCAGGTACGCTGCTCACAAAGCACATTGAAACAAACTCGCACGTTCTTTCCCTCTGGCTGTAAACTTTTGATATGACTTGTATTTGAGGTTTTCAAGGACAAGGAGCTTCTTTGTAAAGTAAACTTCAAATATTTAAGAGTCTGCTGAAAGGCAAAGGGAGATACAAATCCACCTTCATGTGAAGCTTTGGGGGAGATTACATGAGTTAATTCATATTCCTACGCTGTGTGCATATATAGTCAGTCATGTGCTGTTCATGGTTTTATCTTTTTTCATGACACTGCATGATTTTCTCTTGGTACTAAAAATATTGCATGTTTCGTGAAGAGAAGATAAAACCATGAACAGCACATGACTGAAGTTAAAGGAGCCGTGTGTAACCTGGCAGTCACAGCTGTTAGAAAACTGCAATGGACATTGTCAGAGTGTTTATATTGAGTCTAAGTTGACTGATGAGACAAAGCAACCAATGCTAGATACATGTTGTGTAGTTGGCTAACCCCGATATGTTGGCTGTTACTGTAAGAAGCAAGTATTAGCATGTATATTTACCTTGTGCAATTGATTTACTGATGCCTGAAATCAAGACTGTTTGATGTTACACAGAAGTTAGTACACAAGTAGGTATAATGCATTAGCTGTTAGCAAGCTAGCTAACTAGCATTAACACTAAGACTTAATTTTGCTAGTGGCAGAATTAGCTAGCTGTCTCTTAGCTGCAATGTAAGAATATATGTGATGCCATTCTTAGCATATATAATGTAAAGAATAACTTAGGCATTCCATTTTCAAATTACGTTGTATGCTAATATTCACATAAAGTAATTTAAAGAATTGATTTGCTAAGTAATCAAATGGAGCATACTATGGTGTTGTTAGCATAGCTGTTATTGGACACATGCTCATACTGTTAAAGGCCTATGTCATTCTACAAATGTCATTAAAACTTCATTAACTAAACAAACTGCTTCCATATTAATAGCATTTGGCTCCAGCTTCATGGATCCACTTAGCTCTTATTGGCTACTGAACTAATTGGCGTTATAAAGAGGGCATTGGCACATTCAAAATTTCTTAGTTTTCACTCACGGAAAGCACAAACCTGTTGGACAATATATACTAAAGAGCAGGCAATATTGTAAGAGGCATAAACACTATAAAAAGCAGTGCGGAGGTCCTGTTCAGTTAATGGAGGTAAGGTACCAATCAGCTGCTGCTGCCCAAGTTAAAATACCTGTCAGTCAAAGTAGTCACAATACTAATGAAGTTAGTCAAAAAGCTTGCTTAATCACTATTTAACATGAATCCTATCAGTCTAAGAAAACACTTAAATCGGCAGTTGTATTTTGAAATGAAGGTCATCAATAACACAGGAGAACAGTATGCCCACTGTGTTTGTGTGTATGAAACTTTTACCCAGACAAGTGTATACAAAACACTCTGGGCAAGATTTGCTAAGTGGGTGTTCAGGTGTAAAGGAGGCCAGCATTCAAGCCAAACAGGGGGCTGCGTTGGTGGTGCTTAACTGGTGAAACAGTGAAAATGATCTAGAAATTATTTCATTAATGCGCTTAAAAGAAGACACCAAAGCCCGATGTGGAAGTTTATAATACTAATTTTACAGCAGTTGCTTTTCCAGGTTTTTGATAGGTCACATCATTGGCTGGAAGATGTTGCCTTACGCCGAGCTCGGCCTTCTGCCTGACAAGTCTTTATTTTTGACAGATCCCCCAACATTATCACCCCCGCTGCTTCTCCTGACTGGCTCTGTCCAAATAAATGCAACACCCCAGGCAACAGTGGGTGCAGTGTGATAGTTTATGTCTATGAAAGGATCTGGAACAATCCCCACATACCCACATGTATAGTTTTTGCTTCCTGACCATAACCAGATCCTATTGTGATTACAGCGATGAGGAACTAATTGTTCCTCATTTAGTTTGAGAACCTATATTTTAAAGGTTATGTGATGTTGGTGAACAGTCCAGCCCTAGCAGGATGTTTACTGATCATTTATGTTTAACTAGCTACAAATAACTAGCTTCCTCTGGATTACAGAGTTTCTGAACACTTGAACACATGTAGGCTGGTCTATACTTATAGATGTTTTATATGAATGAGAGGTTCACTCAGTTTGTCACATTTGAACTTTGTTAACAGTAAAAGCAAAGTGAAACTCAAATCTAGGATGTCTTGGTAGAACTGATGGCTGATGACACCACCAGTAGGGGGCAGTTGATGATGCCAGAAGTGGCCTGTTTGTACCACTAATACTCCTGTGTTTTATTGTATAATGTAAACTTTAGGTTAAAATCCATAATGGGTAAAAGAGCAGCCCCCCCCCCCCCCAAAAAAAAAAAAAAAAAAAAAAAAAAAAAAGATATGCAGAGTAAATGTCGAGTGAACAGTAAAACTCCCTTGGAGGATTTCAAACACCAGGTAGTGATGCAGGAAGGCAGGAGAGTGTGAGGAGAGGGAGGCATGTTAGTTTGCATGTCACAGCATAGGGTGTTGTGTGCTTTAACTAGCTTGCAAGCTTTGTTTCTTACTGTCCGCATTCTTTCAGATTTAAGAGCAACAAAACAGAGCTCATGGTTGTTGGTCTTACTTTTTTATCCTGTCACTGAATTGAAGCCTTCCTTCTCCTTTCCGTCAGGGAATCTTATTTAGAATAGGCTACTGTGCCACTATGCCACATAGACTACTGCAACATGTCCAAAACTCTGCTATCGGGGTTCTGACGCACATTTAACTGGTTTCCACAGTCTGGTCCACCTGGGCTGGCCCACAGTAAAATCCTCAATGACAGTTTCTCTCGACATGGCATTCAGTCTTTGAAACTTCACTGCTCTGACACTGGGTGGCTTTTAATTCCTCTTTACAGGCTTTGTAGCTCTGTAAACTACAGTCACAATTGGGAACACAGTGACTATGTACAAATGGAGTGTTGATGTGCAATGAACTTGCAATTGTATTGTTTTTCTTTTACCCCCATCCGTAAAAGGCTGATGGGAGGATATTGTCGATAACTTGAACGAGGTGATGTAGGAGTTTCAAATTGATACCTTAGGTGTACGTACGAGGAGGCTGAGGGATAGCACTGTCAGGTTGCTGGTTGGGATTGAATGGGCTCAATACATTTGAAAGTGAAAGTGAAATTCCTGCGAATAAGATAATCCTTTATTAGTCCCACACCTGGGAAATTTTGGGGAAATGGTGACGTGGTTTCTCCAGGATGCTGGTTTAATTGCAAGATACTATAGGTGCTCTGCAACCTTGCTTTTATGTTCAGTAAGAATACAGTGAGAATGCATCCAGCTGGAAACCAGCTGGTTCTAGTTCCTTTTTAACACTGACATGTGTAGATGAGTTTTGCTCAGTCTATCTGCATGTATAAAGTCAGAGTTAGGCCGCCATCGTTTGGAGAGAGTGCCACCCACCAGGTGACGTGTGCAATTGCCTTGTGATTGAAAGGATTCACCCAGAGGCTGAGCATGCAACACCCTTCGTTGTTGAATCCCATAACTGCTTCCAATTGGTCAGCAAATGCAGAAAAAAATCAGTGCAGTCATCAACCAACAAGGCGGTTTGCCATCCTGTTTTTAATCTGAGTGTGTCTGAGTCATAAACAGACCCTTTTGAATCCCACTTTTTCCAGACTGCCATGTAGTCTGACCTGCTAACATTATTTGCACTGTTTTGTTTTTTTGTATCCTTGGGCAACCTGAATGTCTATTTTTGCTAATTAAAGTTAATGTGATCATATTCAAATGTAAAACCTGCTACAAACCTAAATGACCCACTGTAATGATTTTATCTGAGTTTTGCTTCAGTTTAGAAGGGAAGTGTTTATGTAACGTGATGACAAAATGGTAAAAATCAGCCATAAATCATATAACTGATATGGCAACCACTCCTTAACATCTCTACGCCCTTGGGTGCCATTATTGTCTTCTAAAATGTGATTGTCTTTCCTCCCACCTCTCTCTGTGCTGTAACTCTTTCCAGGTTGGCTTCTTCCCCAGTGAGTGTGTGGAGCTCATAAATGACAAAGTGCCACAGTCCATGACCAACTCAGTGCCAAAACCAGGTACTTATTCTCCTCTTAAACTATTAACAGGAAATGTGTTAGAAGGGCGTTATCACTGATGGCGGTTAATGTCTCACTGATATCGCTGAGGTTTCAGGAAAGAGTTCGATCTGTGGTGAGTGATTTGACTTTGGGTATATATTAGTGTGCATGCAGTCGTCTAACAGACTCTTTGGGTCAGTTTAATGATTTGGGTATTAAAAACAATAGATCCTTAGTGAATATTCTCACATTATTTGATCCTTTTACAATACAGCAGAGGAAAAAACATTTATTGGTAATATTGTAGTTGATACTTTTAATCTAAAATGAAATGGAACAATAAGAACTCTGTTACAGACGTCTAATATATAAGCAGGTTATGATTTTACTGTGAAAGGAAGCCTGTAATTCTGACACATGATCAGCTGAAAGAGGCCTTTACTCATGATTTATGACTCAGCCATATGCAAATCCTCTGCAAATAACTGCTAATCTATTGCTGTCCAGAGCAAACAGATAAGCTCTTTAGCACACTCCAGAGAGTGTCAAAGACAAGTGTATAACACAAACCCTCTCAGAATCAAAGAGAGCACTCGACAGTGTTTTTAGCGGCTTGAGCTAAACATTGTCATCAGAAATAGCTGCTCAGATCCTATTGCTGTAAGATGTCTTGAATAAATCCACATCACATGCTCCAAATTTAAACATTGATTCAACCACTATGACTCAGCGTCACAGCCAGCCCGCTGGCATTGGGTTGGGCAAGTGGAGCTGCTTTTCCAAACCATACCAAAGCCTCATTCTGGGGTCTCTATTAAGTGAGGACACAAGACAAAAGAAGAAATTGAAGAAAAATAAAGTTAAAGTAGAGAGGGTGGTTATTGCTTGTGGGCTTTCTGGAGCTTTTCGATGCCCATGTTATCTGATGTGCAGCTCAAGTATCAAGCATAATGTTGTTGATCCTTCCAGATTGTGACTAATACCAAATGGATCTTGTTGCAGTGCACACACAGCACTCTGTTCAGTCCGAGGCTAGACTGTGCCTGCTGTCCCACTCCCTTGCTTTTAAGAAATATCTCAATGCTTGTTGCTGTTTTTTGTTGTTTTTGTTTTTTGCATGAGCCCTATTTCTGATATCAGAGTATCTGCACGTGGTCAGGAACTTGATTTTGATATAGACACCAGATTTTCCTCTTATTGTTGATTAATTCTTCAATGATTGGGTTTCTGTTCAGTGTATGAGCTAAAGTAGGGCTGTTCGATATATATCGGATGACGATATGAAAACGTTCATATTACGCTATCGTTTGTTTCATGGTGTCGCAACATAAACTGTTTACAGCAAAATTTTATATTGTTTTGATGGTCACTGTAGTGCCTATATTAATTTCTTAAAGTTCTCTCTTTCTCTTAAATTTAAAATAACCACACTACGGACGGACAAGCGACTGTTTTTATGATTTGCTGTTAGCAACAATGACGGGAAACCCAGCGTGTGGCTCCGCAGTCCGCTTGTTTTTCCACATAAACCTTTCACAATAAAGCTGAAGATCCTGTTGAGATTTTTCAAAATAAACTGAAATGATGACAAACAGAAGGACCAGTCAAAACTAATCGAGGACCTAACGGTGCGTTCACACTGAACGCGATAGACGCGACCAGAGCTTCAGGTTTACATGTAAAGTCAATGAAGGAGCACGATGAAGCGCGACTGGGGGTCGCGCGAAACTTCAGAAGTAGATTTGCGTCGCGAAAACGCTTTTCTGCCTGATTCGCACAACCAAGTAGCTCAACTGATGCGTTTGAAGCGCAAAGTAAAATACACGCTGCAGTTCGTGTGGTGCATTCTGTGCATTCGCGCTTATCGCGTCTACCGCTCGAGTTGGAAAAATCTGAACTCCAGCATCAAGTCGCGCCGCGACAACCAATCAGCCTGGTGACGTGATGCTCTGACCCAGTTCAAAGGGTCCGGCCAAAGCCATTCATTCTAGCAATCAGTAGTTTTCTGATGAGGCAGAAACAATGTTCTTTTTTTTTCCTCCTCCTTCTCCCTGAGGCTCTTCCACTTTAAGGGTCCTTTTTATTCCTGTCTCTCTGTAAATAGTTATATTTTATATATTTGCGTTTAATGTTTTTCTGTTTGAGCATCTTAATATTATTTCAAAACCATTTTTGTAATATAAGCAAAAAAGAGCCGTCAGGTGCTCAAAAGAAACCTTAGACTCAGATGTTAGAACAGGCTTTTCCCCGCAGCACGCCGTGTAATAAATACAAAGAAAAAGGCGGTCGTTACAACTTATGTCTAAAAATGTATGGTTTCACGCATCGGTCAAACCACTCGACTCCAGGTACACGACGCCCAGCTGAAAACACGCAAGTCAAGTTGCCTGAGATTCACAGAATTTACAGAAAATGTAACATTTTTGTGATACATATGGTTGTCGGGACGATAAATGTCTTATATCGGAATATGAGATTTTGGTCATATCGCACAGCCCTAAGCTGAAGTCTTTGTTTCCTGAAACCGTGCAGATGGCCAACTAGTATTTACAGGACACTAAACGAGAATATCTTGGCTCAGGAGTATTATTATAAGTCACAGATTAAAAAGTGGAATGTCTTTGTACATGTTTCAAAATGTGCATCGTTTGCTCTCCACTGTCTCAGTACATCATTAATGCTGTTGCTATCTCATTGCACATGGATGTACAGTAGTGTTGGCATGTGTTTTGATTTGTTGCATTTGACTGTGACTCCTCTGCTTCAGCCTCCCCCTGCTCTGGCCTGCCGCCTGCTTCTTGGAGTCTCTTTCCCCCCTGTGCGTGTTGGTATACACACTCCACCTGCCTCTCTGCTCACACCACCCTCTCTTGTTCACACGCACATACATATAGAAGTATTTTCACATTTACACTTTTTTTTTTTTAATGATTTTGTACATCACAAATTTGATGAGCATAAGTAAAGTTATAATCCTTAAGATTTTAGTCCTGTTTGATTTATTGGCACTAACAATGTTTCATAAACTAGCTCCCCAAATTCTGCGGGCAGTAAACAAAAGAAATTGCTGTCATATTTATCTTCCATCACTAGAACCAGTTCAATAAAAACCACCCCATTATTCATCTAATCAAAAGTTGTTTTTGCTGACCTGCAGTCATTTCATTCCTTTTTTTTATGTGCCGCCCTAATACCTTTAGTGGCCCACCCCTATCAAAACATTCTGAAGGCACCCCTGGTTGATGGAGCAACAACACGAGCAAGAGTGGCCCACAGACTGGTTGTAATGCATGCTTTATACACTGCCTCCATCTGACAACAGAGCTCACTGCAGGCTGACGGGCAGACCCTGGAATGGGTCTGCCTGTGTTGTTGCTATGTTGTAATTTGTAGACTCTTCTCAAAGTCTACAAATTACACTTCCACTGGCTTACTAAACTCCCATCCACACTTGAATTTCCTTGATTAGATAAAGACCTGGTCCAGAGTTCCGTGATCCGGACCACATTGGTCCTCCCGAATCCAAAGTTTGGCTAACAGATGGACTGTCCTCTCTAGTACTCTGGCATAGAGCTTCCTAGGGAGGCTGAGGAGTGTTATCCTTGTGTAGTTGGAGCACACACCCCAGTTCCTCTTCTTAAGGATGACGATCACTACTCCAGTCTTCCACAGGCACTGCCCAAGATGTCCACCTGATATTGCAGTGGCGTGTCGGCTAACACGGCCCTGTAACACCCAAGGTCTTAAGGAACAGGGTGACTCTACACTCCAGGGGCTCACCCACCCAGAGGTTATAGGAGGTTATAGAGTGATAGCAGAGTTGCCCCTGTACTACACAGTTTGTGAGTAGAGCACTGCTTTGCCTTTCTTGAGTCAGTTTTGGCAGATGGAAAGTCTTGTTCAGTGGGCTCACCAAACTTTTCCTACAAAAGAGTTTTTAGATCAGCTACTGCAAAAACCGCATTTTGCTCGGCCTGCCTTCAAGTTGATGGCTCCACTGTCTACAGTCTGCTTATAGGACAGCACAACAGTATCCGAACACTTTGCAGCGCCTCCTTCAACAATGAGGGTGTGAAACATGAATGTATTATGGCCTGACTGATTAATGGATTGATTCTTATATAGCTTTTTACAACATGCCACATTCACCCATTCACACAAGCACTTTTTTCTATGCTTTTAAGTGCTTTCTAACTAACACATACTTAGGGTTAGCATCTTGCCCAAGGATATTTGGCATGCAGGGGATTGAACCACCAACCTTCCAGTCAGCCTGCTGAGCCTGATGACCTGCTCTACCTCCTGAGCTACAGCCAGCTCATTGGGATGACGGGGATGATGTCAAAGTTCTACTGGAGGTGGAAATTGAGATAAGAGCCTGGGACACTCCTGGGACACTCCCAGAACACCCTCACAATACGTTTGGGTGCGCCAGACCTAATTAGCATTCTCTCCCACCACCTGTTCCATCACATCACTGGGTAGTGATCAGTTGGCAACATATAACAACAATAACTGAACACCACTTGGGTTCAACTCAATCTGGCCATTCATCCTGCCCTTACAGGTCTCACTGTCGTTGTGTAGGTGAGCATTGATGTCTCTTAGTAGGACAATGACATCAGTTGGAGCACCCTTCAGCACCACACCCAGCAACTCCAAGTAGGCTGGGCACTCTGAACTGTTGTTCAGTCCATAACTGCCGATGACATTCAGGACGTATTGCTCACCGAGGGCAACTCCATTCTGACCAGACTCCCCTCCAGCCCCTCATGGGGGCTGCACTTGGAAAGACTGTTTCCACAGCCCCCCGCCCTTGACCATCACCCAAGCCACATTGTACCTGACCACTTTACTGTGATAAGGTGGTGAGGGGTATGCATGCTTCTCTCAGGCAAATTTGAAAAGAAATTAAAGAAGCCACTTCTTGTTCATAGCTGTTTGTGTGTGCATCTGCAAGCCATTACCTCATGTGTAGGTATGTCATTTAAAAAAAAGATGTGAGTTCATAAAAATCCTAAGGATTATAACTTCAAAGTTAAACTGAACTTCTTTCACTTTTTTAAATTCATGTAGTTTTTTTTCATTCAGTACTCATTTTCATTCAGTACTACAACTATAATTATGTGTTCTGTTACCTGCTCTTTTAAAGTGTCATTTCCTCAGTTTTCCAAAGTGCACAGTTGATCTGCTCTCTAACTTGAAGTGCTTCTCTCCCTTTGCTGATTCTCTCATGTCTCCATCATCCATCCATCCATCCAAATGTCTGTTGGCCCATCTGTCCATCGGGATGCATGCAGACTTGGAGATGGAGAGTGTAATACAGGACAGTGCATGGGTGGCCGACCCGCTAAACCACTACAGCATAAGTTCAGGTAGACCAAAAAAAGCAATCAAAAACCCCCTTGGTGTGTTGCACCACCACCACCTGCTAACCAGAAATTAACTCTTCTCCTTTGAGTGATGTGTTTGCACTGTGTCGCCTTGTTAGGACTAGTCCTAGTGTGCCTGTCACAGTACACTTGTTAACACGTGCTGTTATTTCTTGTGCACTTTTTTGGTGTTGCTCTTTTAAACCTTTTCTTTGACCTTTAACACAGTCTTTCCTCCACACTCTGACGGTGGACCATCTGATTGTAAATTATCGGTAAAGCCACAATAGTGTGGAAGTGTGGAGGTTTTTGCAGTGTTTGTTTATAGTTTTCTTCACTTGACTCGGCACATTATTATCTTTGTTTTGAAAACATCTGTCAAATGCAAATAAGTCATGTTTCCATTTAAATTTGTTACACTTCTTTCTTTCACTCCAAAGTCCTTATTACTATGTGGATATTTTATGGGTGTGTTTAAATATGTCACATTGTATCATCTGTCTGTAAAAGAAAATAGCATTGCTTAATATATTTAAGTTTGGCAAATAGATTTGGGGGGTAAGTGAACAGTCTTCCCCCTCCAGCCCCTGTTCTTTTCACTGCCATGGCCTCTTTAGGTGTATGTAAATCAGTCTAGGGGTGAGCCAGGTTACTCATTGTTGCTGAATATCCTGTCTGGATGAGGGCCAGCTGTTTGTGTGCGTCTGTTTGGTCAAAGCTGTAAGGCCATGGCAGGGTACCGTGGTGCTAGGTCCCAGCCAGCCTTGATTTATTTAATCCTTTCACAATGTGAAGGCCTGTAAACCCATCCATTGAGCTTTAAGCTTTGTCCTGCAACAGTAAGAATCTGTCTCCCTCTCCATGGTGACTGAAAGAGCACATTCCTGCAGGGAGCCACACAACATTGGAAAAATATGCCTCCGCTGCCCAGATCAACGCAGTTCACCACTAACCTTTGCCGCTTCCCAGTAAAATGATGGAAATTGTTAACACACTGTGCTGTTCCAGTTAAAATAAAGACCATACAAGCTAGGAGCTATTAATCCCTCATACCGTGTGCTCGCCCTGTGTTGCAGTGGAAACTGGGATCAAACTGTACTAGCTTCATGGTAAAGGGGGAAAAAAAGAGTTGTGAACTTTCAATAAACAAGGAAGGTTCGACTTCTTTTCTCCCCAGACAACCCATAAGACCTACCAGTTACTGACCCAGATGCACCCCCCCATCCCCCTCCTCAGTGCAGGCTTCATCATGTCTGGGGACCAGTGATTTGGGCAGCTGTGAGCATATATGAGCCAAGACAGCTGCTTATGTGAGGGAAATGAGGAGAGAATGTGTGAGACAGAGTTAGATTTGTCTCCTGTTCCAAAGGATCTCAGATCATTTCCTGGTGCTGTGAGACTGTCCAAGGTCTGCGTAATGTGTTTATCTGCAGCGTCAATGAGACGCTGTTGTTGTAAACTGCACCTTTGTATGGGTGGTGCCTTGGATTACGTACTAACAAGTCAGGTTATGCTGTAAACTGACTGTGCGTGTAAGGAAGGTCATTGCATCAGTGACACAGAAAACATTTGCTAATAGAGATCCTTACTTGTTAGACTTCTTTCACACTTCAGTGCACTGCAACATTATTTTGACACACACAAGCCTCATTAAAGAAATACATTTCTCATGATAACTGTGCGACTAAAAAACATAGAGGCATGTATCCAAACTGTAAGAATTAATATTTACTACCGTGTTTATGTTTCAGACAGCATGGTGTTCTTCTCCTGTCCAGTTAACTTGGCATCCTTGTACTTCTGGCATTCCAGAAGTCAAATGGATTATTCATGTCCATGCAAAATACCAGCTGTGTGATGCTTAGTGTAGCACAAAGTTCTCATCCTGTTATATGGTACAAGATAGCAGGGCAGAAATTTACTACTTCCTGTCTGCAAGATCTATGAGGAGACAGATAAGCTAAAGTCTCAGTTGAGTTGTACATATTAAGTGAAAGTTCTTCATGTGTAATGTAAATATTTTTACTTTCTCATCCCATTTTAAGCTGTTTGGTGGTTAAAGTGCCTTTTAAAACACATACATTGGAAGTGGAAGACACAAGCTGAACAGCTCATTTGAGCCAGCTTTTAATAGCCTGGAAGGTTCAGGTGAGCTGCATTAGCTGAAGACCCCCCATGTCATCCAGTTATTACTAAGACTACACCAAGACTTCCTTCCTTCCTTCCTTGTATATTGATTTCAGTGTAAATATTAATAGCACTCAGGAAGGTGGAAGCAGTCTCAAACCACATAAAAGTATTACAAATTTCATTTTTTAAATCTATGAACTGCGTTTTCTGAATCTCACTGCATGTGTGGCTCCTGCTCTGTAGGTGTTCTGTCATGTGTTTTGTCCTAAAGGTCAAAGCGCCATGCTCACTGTGTCTTGTTTATTCAGCCCCATGGCTTCTATTAGAGGTCCTTCTCGTAGGAAGTTCAGAAAGAAAGTGGTAAAGGCCTCTGCTCTGTACGCAAGAGGTTGCAAAACTAAATGTTCTACAGAAAAAAGTTCCTCCAGTAATTTTAAACTGGTAACACTGATGAGTATACAGAATGCCACTGCTAAATTTGAATGATTTAAAGTAGGTAAACAACATAAAATAGTGGTAAATAGTGGTAAATGCCTACCTACTGTAAGGTAGTGTTGGCAGCTTCTGATACTGGGAACTTCAAAGGGGAGGACACTTTGTTGGAGATGCTCAGAAAAACTCAAACATCTGATACACGAAATTAGAAGCTACTGTATCTTTTTAAAGCTCAGCAGATGAGTAACTTCCCTCTGAACTGTTGTGTGCAGGCGTGTTCATAAGGGGAAAAAACAAATGAATGGGAATGCATTGCAAAGAACTAGTGTATACTTCAGTTCAGGGCTTGAGTGAACGTACTGTAATTATCCAAGGAAATGTGTCTGTAATTCATTAAATATGCATCAGCTTAAAGCAGTCACTTGCAGTGAATCGGGCTGCCTGGAGTCTTGTGATCTTGGGTTAGCAACAGTTAGTTAAATAATAGTTTTGTTTTGACTCCGAGTGTTTGTTTGCTGAGGGACTGAGCTAGTTAATGAAATAACAAGATAATGCTTTCAGGGGGTCTTTAGGGGGCAGAGTTGACATAACGTCATGGCTAAGCTAAATACTTACAGGGTTTTTAACCACACTTAAAGTGTTAGAGTGTCTTTTTGAGGTCAGTCGGCCAGAGGCACTGGGCAAGTTGGTCTTGTGTGTCTGGTTTGATTGTGTCAGGCTGGGAGGTCTCTGAAATGATCCTGGTGGGAGAGGGGGGGTAAGAACGAGAAGTCATTTTGGAATTTGCTTCAGCTCAACCATTTATGTACCAGCATAGTCTCTCAAATGCACCCAATCCCCCCTCAGTAAAAAGAAAACAACAACAAAAACTAATTACCGAGTTATTGGGTTTTTTTTAAATTACCTTTGAAGGTCTTGAATATTACGAAGAATAAAACTAGGGATGCTGCTTGTTAGGAGTGTGTCGTATGAAGTAGCATTTTCCACTGTGCAAGCACCTCTTGCCTGCTTTGACGCCGGTGTTGCCTTCAATGCTGTTACAAGTATCGGGTATTTAGCGCAGTTCAAAGGCCGTATTTAAGGGAAATTGACTTTAAGGCTTTAGTACAGGTGGCTACAATCACCTACATGACATGACGTCTAATCAGTCATCAAAGTAGCTTAAATCTTTTGTTCCAAGTTAACAAAATTATTAATAATTAATAAAAATTCGTTATTTTTGTCCGAAACAACCGGTGAAAGCTACGAAAGCCCATGTGTCCGGGAGCATTTGAAGGCATCAGCGGCGTGGTCGTAAACCGATAGGCTGCAGCTGTATTCGGACTCTGACAGAGCGAGAAAATAAAGTCTGCGGTGTTTCACTGCTCTCCAGCCTTAAACTTTAAACTTTTAATGTCTTGGTTGACGAGACCTCGGTGCTTTTAGAGGAGTTTTCACCGTCGTTTTGTACAGGTGCGACTTTAGCGAAAGAAAAAGCCAAGTTGTACTTTGGACTTTGGAAAAACTGTCATAACGCTTCTAGGCAGGTCCAGTGATATGGAACAGAGGTAAGGAAATGCGTTTGATTTGTTTCGAGTTCACATTGTGGAGCTAACCTTTATTCGGAAACTTTCGGGGTTTCCTCTCGTTTTTTATATAGATTAAGGGATTTGGATGACGTAAGGCTAATCCTGGGTTTTAAAGAAATTAGGGGAGAAATTTTGTGCTGTATGACTCCGTATTTTTCCAGTTCCTCTCTCTTTAATTGTGTTAAGTGTGTTAGGTTCTAGTAACGTATAATTACATAGTAAATGTTCGTGTAATGTCATCTTACATCTCTGAACTTGCACTTCAGGGAAGCTTTGCGTCAGCGTTTGAAATATGTGGTTTATAGGATGTCGACGTGTTATCTGGTTAAACATTTAGCGGCAGATGATTACTCAGAACCAAAGACAGCTCAGTCCTCTATCGCTGGAATTTGAATATTCACTGAGCGAGCACTTTATTAGCAACACGTGTGCAGTTTACACCAATGCAGCTTTGTCATAAATTCAGTTTTGCAAAGCTCCGACACTTTCAGATATTATGCTGTTGTTGGAAAAGTGCTATTACTTTCATCGTTGACATGTTTAGTGGTGTCAAGTCAAGTCAAGTTTATTTATAGAGCACATTTAAAAACAACCAAGGCTGACCAAAGTGCTGTACAGTAAATACAGATAAAAATACAATAGAACACAATTTCGTAATAACACCTCGCTGATAAAAATAAAATAAAAATATATAAAACAAATAAATTAAACCTTTCTAAAAGCCAATGAAAAGAGGTGAGTTTTAAGAGCGGTTTTAAAAGTTTTTAGGCTTTTGGAGAGTCTGACGTGAGGAGGTAAACTGTTCCACAGTCTGGGTGCAGCCACAGCAAACGCCCTCTCTCCCTTTGTCTTTAATTTATACCTGGGAACATCTAAAAGCATCAGGTTGGCTGACCTCAAAGATCTCCTGGGGCGATAAGTTCTAAGGAGTTCTGACAGGTAAGAAGGTGCAGTGCCATTTAAAACCTTAAAAGCCAGCAATAAGATTTTAAAATCAATCCTAAAGGCAACTGGGAGCCAGTGGAGAGAGCAGAGAACCGGAGTGATGTGGTCTCTTTTTTTTGAACCGGTCAACAGGCGAGCGGCAGCGTTCTGCACCAGTTGAAGGCGATGTAGACAGGAACGATCTAGGCCAGCATAGAGGGAATTGCAGTAGTCCAGCCGTGAAGTAATAAAAGCATGGACCACTCTTTCTAGATCGTTCCTGCAAAGGTAAGACTTGACTTTGGCTAAAATCCGCAAATGATAAAAAGATCCCTTAACTACAGAGCTGATTTGTTTATCAAGTTTAAAAGCATTGTCAAAAATAACACCAAGACTCTTAATGTGGTGGTGTAGTGAGCTGTATAATGCTGGAAACTGTGCGTATAATTCTAAAGCAGGATTAGAAAAATAAACGTTTGAAATTAGCGTTTTATAAAGGTGTGAAGAAATCGGAGCATTTAATAATTAAATAAAATAACAGTGAAGAAAAGTGGTCTTAGAAAAGATTGGGTACAATACTCGGGCAGCCCTGAGCCCACATATTACAAACTCTGGCTGCATCACCACCTGCAAATATAGAATAAAAACACTTTCTGTCAGTCAGAACATACAGCAGCATGTAAGAATATCAGATGTTTGCCTATATACATTATTATTAAGGACAAACTGCACAGAATGTTAGGAAATAAATACATTGCATTTACTTATTTATTTTATTTATTTTCGGGTTGAAACAATAATTGCTTGGCCAAACAGAACCCAGCTAAATCCACCCCTCTGTTCCCTCTTCCCTCCCCATGAGATGAAACAATGAGGCACTTTGCTCCTGATACCATTGCACACTTGGGCCTTCTGTCCAAAAGGGTCACTATCACTCACCATTGCCTTGTAATAGGCACATATTGCTCTGTTGTGCACAGTGAACAGGCATGCAGAAACACCAACATGTGATTTGTTAATAGCTGGAAGCACAGCATCTTCTCCTGTTATGTTGCATTAGTTTTACAAGTAATGCAGACATTTTCTCTGCAGTAGTTGCCTTTCAGTGGACAAATGTCCCTTTTTCATACAGTTAATGTAATTTTCTGGCGGTTCCTCCTGGTATAATACGAGCTTTTCAAGACACAATGAAAGCAGTGTGTGTGTTTGTATTTTCTGGCGCTGCTTTGATGAGTTGGTGCAGAGTGCTAACTTGGGAATTTGCAGACGTTTACAGATACTTTTGGTGGCCTGTGAAGATTTGACTTTAAGACGAATACACTAATATGTAAACCAATATATTTTTGGCACATCTGTGAAACAAATTTCAGCTGGAAACTTTATTCTCAGAGCACGTAGATGTTTGAATCTGATGATCTACACGGAGTGCTAAAGAGGAGGGGCCAGTGTCTGAATTCCCCACCATTCCACTCTCTCGGGGATCCTAGCTAACGCAATAATAGCATCCTGACGCTCCAGTGAGCTGTATCCACACTTGTCAATGGTTGTGTATCCAGTGAACATTAATACAGAGTTGTTATATTAAATGTCTCAGGCTTGAGTGTGCTGCCGGGCAGTGCTCTGTCTGGAAGCAGTAGCACTCTAGCATTGCTCTGAAGCTGCACTCTTCCCCCAATCTGTGTCCTGTGCAAAGCTCCCTGCTAATTAAAAAGAATGAGGTGGTCTGTTTTGGGTTTGAGAGCGTTAAGGAAGCTTGATGTTTGCTATTATGTTGCTAATTGTTCCTACAATTATGCTTGGCCTCCTTTTTTGCCTAGTCCAGCCTGTCACAGCCTCTTGGGGAAAGAGCTCGTCACAGTTACAGTCTGTTAAGGGCAGTAACTGAAACCTGTCAGTCACCCTGGGACATTATAACCATCCTCTTCTGTGTTTAGCTTTGTCATATCTGTTGTGGAAGCAAGATTCAGTCATGGACTCTCATGATTTCTTCGTGTCTGTCAGTCGTTGCATATGCTCGCTGGATCTCAGGCATGGTTTTGTCAAATCAGAGTGAACAGAGATGTGATCAAAAGAGAGGCATTGCAGCAAAGAAGGTCATAGAAATATAACTTCCAAGGAGGGCAAGGTTGCTTTACGTGCAGTTTTTCATGTTCTCCTGAATTTAAAGTTAATGTAGATCATGCCTTAAAACTTAAATAAGAACCCAGAGGGGCTGGGGGTGGCTGCAACGTTGCAAGGCCTGTAGCAGAATTGTCATCAGATATTGATGTCATCTGAGTTTGAGTTGAGCTGTTTCCTTACTTTGAAATTATTACAATTGCAGCTCACAATTCAAACTTTACTTCATGGGGAGGATCTATTGAAATAATGTCCAGCGGCATCATGGGCAATGTAGGATACAGCATTGGTGCTTTTTTGTTTCATACATAGTAATAACTCATGCTAGAGTCATAACAACTTGGAACGTAATATTTAAAAGCTCTTGTGCACCCCAACTTGTGATTATTTATTTGTCAATTTATATAAATGACCACCCAATTCAGTCTCCACCCCCAGACGTTGGTGTAATAAGCCAAGGCTGCGCGGTCAGAGAAGAGAATGGAAACTAATAACAAAAATAAGAAATCCAGGACATCCACCTATGCCTGGAGCAGTAAAGGAAATAGAAGTGCATACCACTTTCTCAAGAAGCAGATGCTCTGATGTTGTTACTGTGGTGCAACAAAGGTGCTAGGATAAGGTATAAGCTATCTGAAACATGTAATGAAATGTTAATGTCCTTTTTTATGTTGATGGTCTGAAGCATTATTTGAGACAAGCTGTCATGTTCACAGTTGTGAGTGGTGAGAAACTTGTTGTGAGTGCGGCTTCAGTTTTTCTTTGGTTTTAAAAATGTTCCCGTTGGGACACCCAGTCGCTGGTCTACCCCCTTAGGTGCCACGAGCTACAAATCGTGTAATTAATGTCAGAGAGAGTTTTTTTTAAAGCCTACATCAGTCCCACTATCGTTAAACTAAAAGCCTTTTAACCAGCTGGATTTCAGCTCCAGTGCCGAGCACGCTCAGCCCCCGGGCTGTCATCTCCTTTGACAGTGAGCAGATGGGAGTCTCTGTCCGTCCTCCAGAGAATCATGGTTGTTTTTGCACTTCTTTCTCAGGTCTTACAGAACGTTGGAGTTGTTTAAAAAGGAATGTGTCATTGTAAACCTGCACAGTTACAAACAAACAAACAAACAAACAAACAAACAAACAAACAAACAAACAAACAAACAAACAAACCAAAACATACTTGAGGCCCTTTTTGATGTCTCAACAGAAAGTCAACTGTGCTGTCTCAGCGGTTTTGTGTGTGGGCATGGCAGCAGAAGGAATCTCTCCCTGAGGGGTAAACTGTAGCCCTGCTTTCTCCTGAAATGGAGCGATCAGTTCTTAATTCAGAGCTGATTGTGCTCCTTCATTAAAATGCTTCTCTACAGACAGTGTTCAACGTTTTGTTGCACACAGTTTATCTGATTGGAGTAGGAAGCCCTTAGCTGACAACGATTCAGCGTCAGTGAACACAAATTGACAGGATTGGTAGCATGTTGTGGAGTAGTTGGACTGATGGTACTGAGAGTCGGTACCAGTGAAACACTTCCTCTTTGCGCCCCCCGTGTGCACCATAAAATCCATTAAGCTCAAAAGTAACTTTCCTTTCCCACCAGCTTGTTAGTTTTTACTGTCAGCTGGATGTTTGCGTCTAAATGTACTCAGCGGACCGTCAATTAAGTCAGCGTAGTTTGCAGTTTGCCTCAATAGTGTGTTTTTAATATGCAGAAGAGGCAGCTTCTAATCCGTTTTCACCTAATAGTTTCTTGACAAGTGGCTCTCGCTCGGTGGCTGCTTATTTTTAAATGATGTATACAACAGGACATCTTTGAGTTCATCTCTATCAAGGCAACCTAAAGTCTTCACAACGTCTGTTAATCAAACGGCTGCTCAGATATTGTTACTGTCTTAACATCATCTTCCAAACGCGGCTCTTTCACTCGGGCTGTTTCGTTTCTGGCGATTGAGATCGGTAAGCAGTGGCCTACTTTTAGTTGGACTGCAGCGGTAGCAGATCGCAGTCTGGCAACAGGCAGCAAAGAGAAGCCTCATTTTTAAAAAGATTTGGCATCTATTTAATGGAATTTGCAACTCGTACATTTCTTCCAGTCTGGAGATAACAGAAATCTGATATGAAGGTAAAATAAATATAAATCAGTGAAACACATGAGGAGTGTAAGGGCTGTGATCGTGACTGCATTTAGAACGGGTTGAAGGAATGTGTCCTGGAACACAAGTTTTTTTTAAAAACTGATGCGACACATCAGTTTTTCCACTCAGGCAAGAGTCAGTTGGAAGATATATATAAGTTCCAGATGTTGCTTTCACTTCAAGAAGTCAGTGATCAGTAGATACTATAGGTGTTAGATGATTTCCTCATACTTTCACTGGTTCTTACTGCTTGTTATTCTCAATCAACGCAGTCTGTGTCAGATTTCAGTAGCATGGATGATCAGTTCTCCAAGTTCTCCAAGAGAAAAAAATAACTTTCAGGGTGACAGAAAGTCAAACAAGTAGTTAGTGTGAAGGGTTGGAAGGTATAATGATCAAAAAGAGGCAACTTAAAAAACAAAACAATAATAAGTAAAGAACGTCTTGACTGAAGTGGTTGATACAAGCTGAGAGCAGACCGCTGACGTCTGTGAGGGCAGACACACAAAAGATTAGACATGGTTTCATTCTCTGTGATGACTCAGGCTTAACTCTGAAGCTTTCCAGTGTGGTGGAGGTACACAGAAGGGCAGCTGATAATGCTTTAAGAGTTTTAAAGTGATCCGTGGCTAGACGATATAATGTGAAAATGAAAAACGTTCCCAGTAAGGAAATCACAGCATTACCCATCGTCCTTGTTAGGGTCGACACAGACCCAGTTTTAGGTTTTAAATGCATAAGAGTGCCTCTTAAATGTTATATTAAATAAAAAGCTCTGGCAGATATTATGACCTTTGTGTCGTTGGGGTTGGTTCCGACCCCGTTATAATAGAAGACAATTAGGGCTAAAACTGAAATCATAAACACACTCTGAGCTCACTAACACTGTTAGAGAGAAGTTAGGGGCTTCTCTCCTTCCCTGAACAAACGGCGCCCTTTATCCCTACTGCTTCCCTGGAAAAGTCCAGACGGACAGTTACAGGGCTCCGCGTTCTTCAGGTTGTTTTTACAGACACCATCGCTGTTGTTTCAATATTGTTCACAACAAAACGTTTGGAAAAATAATTTTTTTTGCCCTTTTCTTAGAGTAAATATGTATAAGTCTAAACAGACCCATAACACCACGGATGTTACTATAGTTAATATTTACATAAAAAATAAATAAAACAAATATATTTTAGAGATGTTTTCTAATACTCCTCAGTAATAGTAAGATATTATAACAACCTTTTTTAAAACATTGAAAATGAGAGGGTAAACTGTAACAAAAGCCCCGGGGGCCATAAGAAAAATAATAAAAACATACTTTTTATGGTTAAGGTAGCTTAACGAGGTAACCAGTAGGTGACAATCAAACTGGATGATGAACCCTGTTTTAAGGGTTTTTTTTTTTTTTTTTGGTGACCCATTAACATAAGAGATGGTAGCAGAAAGCTAACATAAGAGGAAGGTGAAGTTTATTGAATACCCACTCTGCTCTTTGAATGACTGACACAGTGCACCAGTATACCATTATGCTTCTATGAGCGGTGAATGGAAACATGCTGGAGTTTTTGTGCATTTTGTTTTTTCCATGTTGTTGTGAACTAAATGCACATTTAAAGGACATTTGAAGCTTTCATGAAGCAAGTCTACACAACTGTGTCAAGTAAAGTGACCAGAGAGTGTAAAACGACTCATCCTAGCAGTCAAGAATTCTGTCCTCCCAAACAGGCAGCTTATCTTATTCACTGGATAGCGTTTCCACGTCTCTTCAAAGTAGCGAAAACAAATGGTGTGTAATTTAAGGAGCTTATGGATTTTCTCAGACTATCTGATTGATATGGGGGGGGTGTATCTTCTCTTGAATAGATGCTCATGGATGTGAGGGACTCCTTTGTAATTGCCAGGAAGGCGGTATTTTAGAATGAAGACGTTGCTTAAGGAAATTACAGATGCATAAAAGAGGAGTTTCCGTTACAATGAAGCTGAAATTCACAATGGGACAACCTGAAGCGATCTTGGGGGTTTAGTTGTAGTGCATGAATGCATCTTGTGGGAAATCTGAGCCTTCACGTATTGCTGTGTGAGGGATCTAAAATGTGTCCTTCCTTTCCTCCCTCCCTGATTCCTCAGTGTCTAAAAAGCACGGGAAGCTGATCACCTTCTTGCGCTCCTTCATGAAGTCCAGGCCCACCAAGCAGAAGCTGAAGCAGAGAGGCATCCTCCGGGAGAGGGTGTTTGGCTGTGACCTGGGAGAACACCTCCTCAACTCGGGACATGATGGTGAGTGACAGAGCATTACAAAACTGCAGCGTTTGAAACCGTTAATGATATCAGTAGTCAATCGCATAATTGTGGCTAAAAAAAAGCTTTTTTGCTCTTCAAATATTGGAATTTTAATGGAAATTACAGTCCAAATGTCTGTGCACAGAGTGGTTACATGTTGAGCGGTTATGTAGCTTACTCTGACAGCCTACGTAAAACCTTTCATTTTCTAGATTAGGATACTGCACTGGTAAGCATTCTTGTCATCTGTCTTACTTTTCCAGTTTGCTTGGAGAGTTTAGAGGCTGGGTCGCCTTAGGTGTCGTTGTTGAAGTTGGTCCAGAGCCCTTTTTTTTGCCCGTTGGCCGACACTCTGTCCTGCTGGAGACACTTTGTCCCGCTGTAGCCATGGTAGCCACGCTGTAGCCTTGGCTTTTAGGAGTGGATGCTGTGACATCCACGTGAATGCCAGGTCCCGAGGTTTCCCGGAAGAACACTGCAGCATAACCAGATTATTATTCACTTCACCTGTTATCTTACAGTTGTTTGAATGGCGTCCGCCTCATACGGCATGCAAATATGAGCTTGTAGCTCATCTGGTTGCACTGAAGATGTTTGCTGTATTGAAAGTCCATCTGCAGCCTGGTATCTGGCTATAATGGTCATAATGGTGGCCTGATTACACCCTAACATCAGCTCTGACCGGCTTAATAATACTGCTCTGTTGTTGAGCACTGATCAGTAACTTAATTTTAGTTCAGCTTAAAAGCCCATTTGTTCAGGTTAATGGATGACATTGCATGTGTGGACGTGCAGGATTCTCATTTGGCCAGCACATTTGTTTACAGCGATCACAGTTCAAACCATGTAATAGTATAGTCGCCTATCAGTGGGTGCTCTGTCACACATTTGTGGGTGAAGGAGCTGGACTGACCTCTGGAAATCCTGCCCTACCTTGTAAGGGGAGACGTGAGGTCTCAGTCACATGGTGCTCGGTCAGACAGTTAAGGTGTTTACTTGTGAGGAAGACCCCAGAACAACTGCTTCTGCAGAACGGACACCTTAAAGAACAGCCTGGATAAATTTTGATTCTGCAACTGTTTAGTTTTGATGAAGTCATTTTGTTTCTGAGTCCAAAGAAAAAATATTACGAAGGTTCCAAAATAAAACTGTAATTTTTGGAAAAGCTGTATTAAAAATTCCTTGCTACTGTTAACAGCACTTGGGAAATACTTAAAACAATTTTAAAAAATAACATTTTCATAGGGGGGCTAATAATTTTGTCGTCATCTGTAAAAGGCACATGAAATCTACTTATCTTGCCTTGGAAGTGCCTTAAACCTGCGTTCTTTCTGTCATCATGTTGTGACTCCTCCGATTCTAAAATACAGTATGATTGTACAGACGTCTGTAGGAAACAGCGCTTGCTCCCAGCACAACATAAAGATTCATTGTAGCCCTTCTTGTAATTTGTATGCCATCTTTCAAAACCCAGCTCATGTGATACATCCGTGAGTAAGGGATAAAGGGTTTTCACTTCTGGTTGAACACAGGCCAGGTTAACAGTTTAAAGTGCTTTTAAAAGATGAGGAAACAGTCTAGTGATTTCCACATTTAAACACATGCTGTGCATCTTTGTGGAAAGAGATACTTGTAACAAGTTCTTCCCACTCGGTCCTCTCCTGTGCGGTAGAATATCCGCTTGTTTGTTCACATTGAATGAATGGCCTTATTTTCTCTCTGGCTACATGTGGAATTTGAACAGCTGCTTCAGCAAGTGTCCCACTCTGTCAATCTAAAATGATGTGTGAGCTGTGGGGAGGCCTCCTCGTACATATACACACTGTCCTTATCTTCCATAGACACGCTCACATAGACGAATAACATGTCTGTATTATGCATAGCTCCTGAAGGAGAATGAGGAGACACTAAGCTTTTTCGTGATTTTAGCGGTCTACCACACAATCACTGGCTCGGTGATTGGTTGCCTCACACGCTGACAGTTTCCTTACAGACTGCCTGCATCAAAACAGAAAATGTTTTAAGGCAACCTAACAGTACCAGGTCAAGAAATGCATGATTCAGTATGCGTATGTGTCCACTCTAGCTCCGAGAGTGTTTTTCCATCAGAAAACACAAAAAAGTTGGTCCACCCTCAGTATCCTGGCATCTTCTTCTGTCCTGCTGCTCAGCAAAGATTGAAAATGATGAATTGCCGTTGTTTTTGTTTGACAGTGCCCCAGGTCCTCAAGAGCTGCACGGAATTCATTGAGAAGCACGGCGTGGTGGACGGCATTTACCGCCTGTCTGGAATTGCTTCAAATATCCAGAAATTGCGGTAAGGAGGCACAAACTGACC
This sequence comes from Mchenga conophoros, assembly GCF_057382185.1. NCBI lineage: Eukaryota > Metazoa > Chordata > Actinopteri > Cichliformes > Cichlidae > Mchenga > Mchenga conophoros. Next base: position 4,519,112 of record NC_140535.1, on the reverse strand, counting down.
GACATCCAATGCTTGGGACTCAACACTCAAAGTACTTTATACAACATGTCTCTCTCACCCATTCACACACACGTTGATGCTTTCTAATGATCACACTTTGATGAATGCATCAGGAGCAGCTCAGGGTTCAGCATCTTGCATGCAGATTGGAACAACCGGGGATCGAACCACCAACGTTCAGATTAGTAGATGACCTGCTCTGCCAATCCTGAGCCCATGTGACACTCTGACATTGTGTAATATTATATGGAGAAAAGATTGATGCATTGCTGGGAAAAGATCTTTGCAAACACTACTGGAAAGTAGAACCGTTTCATGGCCTGTCTCAGCACTCACATGTTAGTTTGTTGACTGCAGTTTGTTGCTTTGTCCTTTTCTCTCCCATCAGGCATGAGTTTGACTCTGAGCAGATCCCTGACTTGACCAAAGATGTTTACATCCAGGACATCCACTGTGTTGGCTCGCTCTGTAAACTCTACTTCAGAGAGCTGCCTAATCCACTGCTCACCTACCAGCTCTACGAGAAGTTCTCTGTAAGTAAAACACTAATGTGGGCTACAGGGCTGCTAACTGTTGCAGATTGGCCGTGACTGACTGCTGACTTTTCAAATTTGATCTCGATAGAAAAGAAATAAAACAGGTTTATCTTATAGGAATTCTTGAAATTCCTCCTCCAGTCATGGGCCATAGACACCCCTAAAATAATAGCACCGCATTCGACACACCCTGTCATTAAAAATGCAGCAAACCACTGTGTGTGACTTGGAATAAAAACTTTCTCCAAGCACACCAGAGGCATCCCTCAGGATGAAGTAAATACTTACTGGTTGCTATGGCAGCTAGACTGAGGAGGGGGGCTTCGCGGTTACAGACCGATGTTCTGTCTGTGCCCTATATATCAGCATGAACTTGGGATATCAATGGATTAAGCTTAATGTGGACATAGCGCCAAATCCCATTACTGTCAGTCTCTCCCTGTCTCCTAATCTCTTGTTTTGCTTTCACTCGAAGGAGGCTGTATCAGCAGCGACAGACGAAGAACGACTCATCAAAATCCATGACGTCATCCAGCAGCTTCCGCCACCGCATTACAGGTTAGTGTAGAGGCACATTGCCCCCCATTGGCAGGCTAAGGAGCTGCAGGGTTACAGACTGGCTGTGCATTCAGTTGTCTGTCTGATGGTGTTAGAATCAGAGCTTTCTGTAATGCTGTTGCACTGAGTGGAATCTTTGTCTGTGTTAGGATTAATTGAATTTCCCAGACTGTGTGAAATTTGCAACTGGCATTCCAATAGGGATTAAAGCAAAACGCTGATGCTCTGAAGACAGTTTTATCATGTCCGTTAGCGTGCACATCACTGATGGAGCAAGTTGAATCTGAATATGTGATTCTTAGGACCTTGGAGTTCCTCATGAGGCACCTTTCCCGCCTGGCAGCATTTAGCTACATAACCAACATGCACAGTAAGAACCTTGCCATCGTGTGGGCGCCCAACCTGCTGAGGTGAGAGCTCATCCTGCTTTCTTTCATTGTGTTGAATGAATTGTAACTCTTCATCTGTACATTTGCTCAACTGGCTGGAGACTTCAAGATGCCTCTAATGAGCTTTTTAATTTCAAGTATAAGAAATAAAAGTTGCTGTTCTTTTTGGTGCCACACACTCTGGGTTCTTAGACTGGCCTGATTTCTAATGTTTGCCACACAAAGTACACTCTGTCTGTTTTTTATAATGAGTCATTCTGCCTGAACTGAAGGGTTTAAGCAGCCATCACATGTTGGAAATTCATCTCAGAATGGTTTTACTCAAATTCCAATTTTCTTTAACTGAGTTAAAGAAAATTTCACTTCTGTTTTCGCGTTTTCTCTTGTTGTCTCAGGTCAAAACAGATTGAATCCGCCTGCTTCAGCGGCACAGCAGCCTTCATGGAAGTTCGAATCCAGTCTGTAGTGGTGGAGTTCATTTTGAACCATGTTGATGTGCTTTTCAGCACTAAACTCAGCTCACTAATAAGAGAGGGAGCAGGTATAGACATCCCGCCAGCGTGCACACATTAAGCTAAATTCAAATAGTTTGCCACTGATCGTTTTTCTGCTACATTGTCAGGTCACAACTCTTTGTCACGGCCAAAGTCCCTGCTGGTTTCATCACCCTCAACAAAGCTTCTAAGTCTAGAGGAGGCCCAGGCCAGGACCCAGGCTCAGATCAACTCTCCAGTCACTGAAGACAGCAAGTACATTGAAGTGGGTGAAGGTCCAGCTGCTCTGCAGGGCAAGTTCCACACCGTCATTGAGTTTCCCACAGAGAGGTCAGCTGTTTTCCTGTTTAATTAATGTCTATTATAATGGAAAAACCTTGCATGGTGCTCCTTCTGCTGGTGTTTTGGTGAGACTGCAAGACTTTCTTGTCCATCATCGTTTTCTATTATAGGAAGAGACCGCCTAACAAGTCGAAGAAGTCTCCTGTAGGTAGTTGGCGTTCTTTCTTTAACCTGGGCAAGTCTTCCTCTATGTCCAAGCGGAAGTTGCACCGCAATCCCAGTGAGCCTAATGAGCTGAAGGCTATGGCTCTCGCTGGTGAGTGCTCACGCCGCATCTGCAGTAAAAACTGTCTGGAGCTAATCAGCGTTGTGCAGCAACAAGAGCTTAACAAAATACACCAAAGTGACAGCAGTGAATGTTGATGGTTGTGTTTCAGGAGGAAGAGGAGACACTGCAACATTAAGGTCAGCCAAAAGTGAAGAGTCACTGAGTTCCCTGCATAATGTTGAAGGTAATTATTTATGACCTCCACTTCACTTAAACTTGGAATAGAAAGCTTAATCGGTCGTTATCTTTATCGTTTGTGTTCTGTTCTTCCGCCAGGCGAGTCCAAGGTGTACCGTCCTCGGCGACCGCGCTCCAGCAGCGATGCTCTGTCAGCCTCTTTTAACGGCGAGCTGCTGGACAGCCGGCAGCACTGCAACTCGTATGATAACCTGGATGGCACAGAAGACAGCGACGGAGACGACGGACCCATCTGTGTGCCTGCTCTTATCTCGCCTCCACGCTCAGCAGGTGAAGACGTGGACCTCAGCCCTCCAGACATCGGGATGGCCTCCCTGGACTTCGACCCCATGTCATTCCAGTGCAGTCTCCCTGACACCTCCTATGCCTTCCCCCTGGATGATTCACCGGTCAGGGCTGAGGGCTCCACTTTAAAGAGGAACCGGGGCAACATCTGTGGCAAGACCAATGGCTCTGATCTCATCTCTGCCTCCTTCATCAGCAGCTTGACTTCCCCGCTATCCACCGATACCAGCGTGAATACAGGGGAAAAGGCAGAGAACAAGAAGCTGACTGCGTCTTACTCGTACACTGATAAACCCACACAGGCCGTGTCACCTATTAAATGTGGAAAGGCCGCCAGTTTGACACCTTTTGTCACTTCAGACACTTTGTCCGCAGAAACACGTGGGAAGATTACAGCTGGACAGGCTGTCTTTCCACAGTCTTTATCTTCTCCTTCGATATGCAAGGACTCTCCTACATTGATGGGCAGTGTATTGCTGAAAGTAGCTGAGCCATCGCTAAGTGAAGTTTTTCAAATGGAGCTGAATTCTAAACTGGCAGCCTTTGACAGTGTGGACAGCCGAGAGGTAAAGGGAGAGGACGGCGTGCAGCAGGGACCAGCTGCTAATAGCCAAGAGCACCAAGGTAGGGCAGCGAATGAGATACATACTTTCGACCTGTTCTTTAGATGAAAATAAAAGTAAAGTGTTTGTGTGTATTTTTTGCCAGGTTTAGCTTTGCAAGGATTTCATCTTAAACCTTTTTCTTCCGATGTCTGAGCACCTTACTTACTCCCCGCCTTTTCCCCACTCTTAAAGCACCTTAAAACCTTCCCGCCTGTTCCACAATCACCTAGAGCTCTTGCTTATTCATGCTTCAACTATAGTTCCCTTGTGTTTTTTGTGTTCCCACTAGGAGTCACAACTCTGGACTCTTCAAAGGACCCAACCCCTTGTTCCCTCAACTCTACAGCACCCTCTTCTGTCCCTCCTCCTCCACCTCCTAAAAATGCTGCCCGCATGTTGGCCCTGGCCCTGGCTGAGTCTGCTCAGCAGGTGTCCACTCAGTCTCAACTGCGGTCTTCTGAGCCCTCAACACCGCTGTCCCCTCTGCAGCCGCATGAGGCCTCCAGCTTCCAGGACTCGCCACATCCTTTTGTCCTACAATTCCAGACTGCCTCAGAAGACGGAGCTGGACGAGGAAGTACTCCCCCACCAAACAGTGCTGCTACAAGTGTGATCACAGTTTCATCTCATCCCTCCACTTCCAGTCCTTCAAACAAACACCAGCCACCAGAGTTAACCAGCATGATCACTAAGCCATCAGACAGTGCCAAGTCCTCTATAACTGCATCGCAGCCAGACGTGGACCCCCCACCAGACACTCCACTTTACAATTGTGCCCCACTCTCCACATCACCCAGCCGGAGTTCTCCAACCAGGAAAAGTCCAGAAAGACAGCAGCCTGTGACAGGACCAGTCCCACTTCATAGTAACTCATCCAATTCCACTGCAGCCACAACCCCCAGTGGCAACAACAAGGAGAGTGGAAACTTACAGCAGCATGGTCCTGAGGTAAGGATATCACGTTGGCTGGTCCCAAGAGGTCCTAGCAGTGAATCTCAAAACTCACTGTTTTGGGATTGAGTATGTTCTCAGCACCACCTCCTATTTTTGACAGAAGTTATCCTCGGTGTAGGCTGCAAGTCTCTACCTGTATGTATGTATATAGGTATTTTTTAAATAATTGACTGTATACCACTACTACTCTGCATTCAAATACTCTGATACTTTAGATACTTACAGTTCATATTGGAAAAGTCTTGTGTTACTATAAAAAAAAATGCACAACTCTTATTTTTCTTTTCTTTCTTTGTTTTTTTCCCTAAACCTGATATAAATAATGACTTATCCTGTGTTGGCCTCTTTTTCTCAGGTCAAACCAGAGGAGAAGGCACCACCCCCAGTTCTTCCAAAACCACCAGAACAGCCAGCTCAGAAGCTGAAAAGATCAGTCCCACCACCCCAAACCCAAACTCAGCAGCAGAGCCAAGCCCAAATACAACCTCCAGCTCAGACACAGCCTCACACACATTCCCAGACATTAGTCCAACCCCAGCCTCATCTCTCAAAGGCTAGCGCAAGAGTCGCACCCACCTCTGCTGAGCCTGTGGAGAAACCTTGGGAGGCCATAAAGCCAGTGCAGCCCTGTGCAGAGTCTGGAAAATATCACGACTCCTATGGACCCACTCCTCCTGCCCCTCCTGTTCGCACTATAGAGAGCAAACTGGCCACAGCAGCACTCAGCCACAGTGAAACCTCCTACCATATCCTGGGTGAAGGTCCTCCGTCTGGCCATATGGAGGATGCTCTCCCTCACCATCCTCTTTCTCCTCGTAAATCTTCCACGCACCAGCCAGCCTACCTGTACCACGCTAAAGGAGAACCCGTCCTAATTGATCCTCCAGGAGCTGCATACTACCACCAGAGGTCTGTAACTCTGGGCCCGCAGTCTATACCACACCACTACCAACCAGACAGTGTCCCTCCACACACCTATGTGTCAAAGTCTGAGCCTCAGATACCCTACAGTGCCCGAATAGATAACAGATACAGCACTTTAGGCCCCAGGTCCTACCATCACTCCATCAAGTCCAGAGGAAACCCCAGGAGTGTTTACCTAGCCCCAGGGCCTGGGCACCAGGGCTACAGTCATGACAGAACCCATGGCTATCCCACCATCCGCAGAGTGCACTCGCTCCATGTTCCTTCCAGCATTCGCTCAGTGCCCATCCAGAGGACTGAAGTTCCTCCAGATGACGACATGTTCTTCTACCACCGACCGGTGTACCAGTGCAAAGCCTACCAGCAGCCCCCGCAGCAGTCCTCGCAGGCAGACTACCATGTTACCCAGCTGCAGCCTTACTTTGAGAATGGACGAGTCCAGTACCGCTACAGTCCATATTCTGGTTCAGGCCCATTGGAGGCGCCTTTCTATGACATCGACCCATACGGCACTATCAGAGTCAGGCACCTTCACTCCTACAGCGGCCGAGATGCAGGAACACTTCCTGGGCGTCCTGGTGGGAAGGCGACTGGGTATCACTACCTCACTCGCCACATTCTTCCTCCTGGGAAGGAGCACAGTTTTGTGAGCAGGGACATGCCCCCCGGGCATGGGAGCAAAGAAGTTGCTGCTTACTTATCCTGGGACCCAGAGGAGTCCGAAAGGTTGCGTATGCATTCTATCCGCAGGGAGAGCAGGGCCAGGCTTAAGGTTAAAGGCCCCGTCCTCTCTCAATATGACAACGTGGGCTTGTTCACACCAGCAGATATATCAGGCTATGAAACCCTGCACCTGCGCAGTAAATCTGACCCAGGCAAAGCTGTGCTGATACCGTCTGAGAGCAAAGACGGCCGCTACCTGCCCAGACAAATGGTGTCGGACCCTGAAGCCCTCATGTACATGGAGACTGACAAGCATGTCCAGGGCAGCGGAGTGGGTGACAAGCCTGATGCACTTTCCAAGCAAAGCAGCTCCAAGAAATGCCAGTCCTCTCACTCCCTCCCCTCTGCTCTGAGCCACAGTCTCTCTCACCAGCAGGAGAGCGGTCGGCACGAGGCCAAGTATGAGCCCGGAGACGACGGCAGCAGGTCTAAACACAAGAGGAACTTTCAGGCGCGTTACGAGTGTCCAGATTCTGACCACCACCAGAGCAAAGTGAAAACATCAAGCGGCTTTCACAGCACAGACGATCAGTCATCAGCCCCCAGGGAACAAATCGGCCGCTCCAAACCCGAGCGATCGCACAGCGTCCGAGAGCAGCACTACAGCCAGGCCAAAGCAGACCTAGACAGAGACTACTCGTGTCAGAAACACAGCACGAAAGCAGTGCAGTCCCACTATGACAACTTGGACGATTACCACCCAGTACCTCAGCCTCATGCCCCTGTTCAAAAACATGGAGCGTCCAGCTCCTACCCAGCCCCAGGATTTCCAGTGAGCCACAACAACAGAGCTTACTCCACAGCTCTAGGTCAGGGGGCCTTTATCCAGACTAGCCTGGCCATGCAGAGGCCCGAGACAGAGATTCATACAGAGTGAAGCATTTAGGGGGAGGTGTAAAATAATCTGAAGCTGTGTAGAAGAAAGACTCTGAGCTATGGTTGAGCAGCCTCTGCAGGACAGTGGACTGATGTATCACCAATATTTTTGCTTCTCTGTATTTTTAAAGAATTGTAAAGAATATTGTAAGACTTTTTACAGAAAGTCCTGAATGTATACCTGAAATTATTGTCCATGAGGTCTTGTTGTTGTGATTGATTGAGACAGTAGCCGGTCATAAATGTATAATGATATGAAAGACGTGAGGTACTTTTACTAGGAACCACAAAAATGTAAATTATATATACTATATATACAAATAGAAACACCCATAAAAAGGGATTTTAGTTTGGTTTTTGTTTTTTTTTATATGGTGTGTCGCTGGGTATGAGCATCAACTGGGACTAAGGTTTGCATTTTAGAAATGCATGCACTCTATCTCTTACAGAACAGTTCTGTGTACTTCTCTATCCATTGCGTTCTCTCTGGATTTCACAGCACAAGTCGTTTCAGGAGGAGGATACGTGTAGGTCGACGCAGGGCCACCTGCTAATGTGACAGAAGCAGCGTGTCCATGTTTGTTTTGAAGAATCTGAGCAGGAGGTTGGATGAGGACCTGCAGCCGGGTACTTTGAGTTAATGTAGTGCTTGTCAATGTCTTTATTTTCTCTGACTGTGCCATTTTTACGTAACTTTGTTATAAACTGATTACAATGACTTCTAATGGAATGTGTTGGTACTCGTGTTCTTCATTAGAAGAGGGACCAAATGACTCGGCACAGTTCTTGCACATATGGGATAAAGATGGGAACGTGGATGAATGCCTGTTGTAGCACCAGAACTGTAAGGGGTTATTTTTCTTGTCCCCCCCCCCGAATCAGATTGATGGTACTTTCTGTGCTAACTGAATAAAGCTGGAAACAATGTCCTTCTGAACAATGTGGGGAAGAACACATTGTTGCTGCTTTGTTGGGGAAAAACTTGGATGAGCCTTAAATTTTGTTCCTGCAATCCATACATTTTATTTTTCCTGTCATAATACATAAATGCATGACGATTCTCGATATGTCAAGGTTGAAGGATTATTTTGATTTTTGTGGGTTATTTAGTTTCGTATCACCTTGATGGTTCTTCTTTTTTCTTTTCTTCTAAGGATATGTGGGACAATTTTCTTTTCGGGCTGGAAATCAGTGTATAGTACATTCATTTGGTATTATACTATAAGCCCTTTCGGGGTAAGCATAATGGATGGATTACAATATGTTTCAACTATGTCCAAATCCAGGTTGTACTCTGTAACTGTTTAACTTCTATATCGCTTGCAGGTTCTGCTCCTCTTGCCTTATGTAAAGCCTCTACCTTTTCAGATGGGGCGTTGATGTAAGGCATTATGTACTTGAATGTGAAAACACTCGTCTCAAAATAGAAGTTATCTACAGTTAGATATGAAATAAATAAAACTGTTCAGGAAGAGATAGAATCCATGGATTTTGTGTGGATCTGAATGTTTCTCGAAAACAGAATCGCAGATATCAGAAGTGTTACGAGTGTATCTTAAATTAGTGACGTCACTAGAGTGATGACTGATGCTTTGAGCAAATAAAGAGCTTGAATATAAAGACCGACCGTCGACAGATTTAAAGTGATGAATACAGGTGGTATTTTCAAAGTCCACATGTAGTCGTGTGAGTCAGCCTTTCCCCTGTCTCTCTGAAAAAGATAAATAAAAACGTTCATGACGCACCGCATTCATAGCATCGCAGCCGCATCTTCTAATGTAGTCCAAGTCTAGTGTTAAAAGAGCCTTGCTCAGGATGTTGAACACCAATTCCTGCTGACAGATCATTGCTGCAAGAAACATGACTGTTTTCTCCATGTACCCAACTATTTACTACATGATTGAAATAAGTTATTACAGTAAAAAGTAGGTGTGGCAAAACATTGCAGTTAGCTGAAATGAAAATAAACTATACTTTTGACAAAAATAAACAATATTGTGTTCCCTATAATTAAATGTAATTTAGTCTTTATTGGTTCAGCTACATTTACACACACAGCTTACCTGATGAGGCTTTGATGGACAGGTGAGTCAAATGAAACTTATCTGAACTATAATAACTTTGATGTAAATGCGCTGTGATGGACTTCTTTTCAGAGCAACACATGACTTACTGAATAGCAGAGTGTTGGTGGCTTTATGCAGCTCTGCAGTTGGAGACCCGGCTCAGTAACTTTACATGGTCTGGACTTTGTGGCTGAGTTGCTCTGGTTTCTTAAGTTTGCAAAAACACCAGTTACAACTGATGGTGGAATATATCGGAAGGAACATTTTGGAACAGTAGCATCTTATTGCAGGACCATGCTCAAATTACATTCAGTGCTTTGGAACGACCCATTTGTTCCCAAATGTTTATAAAGCCAGACTGCATGGATATGTCCTTTTGTTTTATACACACAGTGCAACGGGACTGAAAACAACTGAAGATTCACAGGCATTGACCAGTTATTTGGTCCATTTCCCCCTCCTGTGGATGAAGCACAAATCTCTGGGGTAAGCTTTTATTTAAAAAGGAAATGCTTGCTGCAGGAGAATCAAGAGAATGCAACGTAATCCCTGGTTCAGCTGTGATGATGACCAGAATGCCATATGTATTTTAAAATGACAGCTCCACAAACCCCATGGCTTTCTCAATTTGACCAACAGGGGGATCTAAAATGCATAAGAATATTAATTCCTTTCCAGAGAAACATTTATGAAAACATAAAGCATATATAATGAATCAGCTTTTTAAAAAATTAATGTAATTGTCTTACCCCAACTTTGGTATAACGTCTAATGCTTAAAAGTGACCAACATGAAGGAGAATGTGTTGAAATCATTCCACCACCACAAGAACAGAAACGCTCAGGTTTGGCAAGAGAACTGCAGAGTTTGGAGTTGTGCTTGTACTTAGTTTCCCTCCTGTTTCATATACTGATCAGAAACCTCGTGTAAAAAAGACAATTGCAGTAGGACTGATATGATGACACAGCTGTCATGTTTGTCATCTAAATTCAGTTTCTCGTTTGAGTTTATAACGGAGATCCATAATTACTAAAACAGACAAGTAATATTTTTTCATTTCGGTTAGCGCACTTACATTATATTTTTAGCATGATAAAGAGAAATGTTTTTCCTTTAGACTTGAATGTATTTTTTAATTAATCTGGACTAATTTATGTTGCGAATAACAAATATTTGGTTTGTTATTAAAAAAAAAAAAGTTCAGTGTTATCCATTTCCTTTCCCTACTGTTCGAAGTCAAAGTGTGCCTTATTCCCTGATATTTATCATATTCTCTCATTGGTTTTGCGTTTTACATTTGTTAACACGCGGTTTTGAGGCAAAGCGTTAAAAAAAAAAGTCGAAAACGTAATTATTTTTTGATTTTCTTGATCTAGTGTTTTCTACATCGTTGGAGTGTGAAGGAGAAAACTTGAGGAAATGAAGTTAGATTGTTTACAAATGTTACCATTGCATTGTGGGAGACAGATGATTGACACGGGCGCCATTTTGCTCCCGCTCGCTCTGCTTCCATTGTGTGAGAGATAGTAAATATCTGACACTGCCAGACAACCAGAACACACTTCTATCCTTGCGAAGAAAAGAGACAAAATTCACCCCCGGTAAGTAAAAAATTCCTTAATTATTTCTTAACTAAGAACAATAGTCACCATTTGGTGAAGAAAATAGAGTAGATAAACTTATTTTTTTGCTTTAATATCGTGTTTTTTCGATGGTGTTGTGAAAAGAGAAAGCAGCTTCCCCAGGCAGAGAAAAACGGCTCAGTACTTCCACTGCCGAAATATCTAGTCCACTTTCAGCGGCGATTTCTACCTCGCTTTTTCGCTTTAAAATACCTCTACTTCATCAGTCTTTGACTGTTTTTCGATACGCTTACTTGTCTACTACGATTTGTTAATGCTCTTGTGAGCACACATTTTCTGTTTTGGTGGGAAAATGTCAAAGTTTACATCCCGCTCGTTGCCTGTGTATTGGTAGGTTCGTTTCGGTCTGCGGCCATAATCTTGCGGTATGAGGCGGAGTTAACAATACTTGTCCCGCCCTAAAATACTCCTGGCTGAAACATCATTGGTTTGGGTGTACAGTGGAGCCACAGCTGATTGGTGGGATTCAGAGTGACGGCCTGTTAAAGGTTGTGATTGGCTAAATTGGGATCCCACAGTCTCTAGATTGGCTAAAGTCTTTGTGTTTGTGCAGCGGCCAAACCCGGGGGAAAAGTTTTATCAGGAGGTCCAAAATGACTTAAGAACCAAGTATTTATAACATGTTTAATTATAGATCCGTTAATAATTGATACAAAAATATTAAAAACTCAAAATGCATAATTACTTGATAACAAATAAAACGAAGTGGTAAAAGGGGGCAAGTTGTATGTTTTAATTACTTATATATATTTCAGAGCTGCTGCACTGAATATTGGAAACTTTAAATAATTTAGTTATTTATCTGAGTTCAAGGCCACTAGCTTAGCAGGATCATTTGTCCAGTGTGCAACGATTAATGTCACGATGAAGCGAATAGAAACAGATACATTGTTTGGGGGTTTTTTTGTATTCCGTCAGGTGATACTCTGTCGTAATGGCTCGTACCAAGCAGACTGCTCGTAAGTCCACTGGAGGAAAGGCTCCTCGTAAGCAGCTGGCCACCAAGGCTGCCCGCAAGAGCGCCCCTTCCACAGGTGGTGTCAAAAAGCCCCATCGTTACAGGTAACGTTCATTTTGAGTCACATTAATTGCTCCTTATCATATCAGACGTTTAATGAGCAATCTTTACCCTGCAAATTCTGCTCGGAGCCACAAAAAGTATTTTAATTAGGGAGACTCAGCCTTAACTGTCAACATTACTGACAGGTGTAAAAATAAATAAATGATTGTACTGAGCTTGAGGTCATGCGTTTCAGGCCTGGTACGGTGGCTCTGAGAGAGATCCGTCGATACCAGAAGTCCACTGAGCTTCTGATCCGTAAGCTGCCCTTCCAGCGCCTGGTGAGGGAGATTGCTCAGGACTTCAAGACTGACCTACGTTTCCAGAGCGCTGCCATTGGAGCTCTGCAGGTGAAGCCACACTGCTATGTTGGATGTGGGAAGGAGGTCCATGCTGTTAACAGTTTGTTTTTTTGCTAGTAGAAGCTTTGACATCACTTTCCTTATTCTTCTAAATTTGTTTGATTAGGGTTTTTTTCCCCCAAACTGTTTTTTAGCACTTAGTACGATTAGCGGCACTAATTTTTGATTCATCAATGTGTCTCTGTAGAGAGGTTTCCAAATGTTTGGTCCATGAGTTTAACTTGTAATGTGAACTCTGAAGGGTTTTATATTATATGCAAGTCTGTCTTGTCCTTTGTTATGACTTTTAAGGGGCTGTTAGAGAATTACGTGCTTTCAGCTGTCGATATTTAAGGACTACACTTAAACCAATGCAGCAGATCAAAGTTTAGGTTCTTTTCTCTTATATTACAACATCATTAATATGTACTGCTAATGTTGTTTGTGTTTGTCCCCTGCAGGAGGCTAGTGAGGCGTACCTGGTGGGTCTGTTTGAGGACACTAACCTGTGTGCCATCCATGCCAAGCGTGTCACTATTATGCCCAAAGACATCCAGCTGGCACGCCGCATCCGTGGAGAGCGCGCTTAGATGGCCTCCCTGATGTTTCATCTGTGTCCTATTTTTCTTTACCCATCCCTGCCTTTACTCGTTCATTTTACTCCATCCACCCACCTCCACCCGTCCCTATTCCATTCTCTCCCCAGCCTACCCAGCTTCTCGGTAGACTTTAGAGTAATCTTGATTATGAAGAGATAGAAATATGTTGAAGTCTGATCAATTTGTAATTTTTTTTGTCTTCACCAAATGTTTTAGGGTACCTTCTTCGTGCATGTAAAGGGTTGGCAGATCAGATGCACATGTGCACACATAGGCAAACATGCATTCCTGGGTTTGGGAGCTACTTCAAATCTGGAAGCCCATCAGTAAGCTCACCTGGAGTTGAGCAGGTGCAGTTTTTGTGGCAAACGGAGCCAAAGCAAAGGGACAAGGCCGAGGGGTTAGTCTGCTTAAGGGGAGCCACAACTTCCACAGCAGGGTGCTATTAAAACTAGTCCCGAGGCCTCCGCCCCCTCTGAACATCCTCCTGCTCAGTGCGTCCTTCTGCACCCCGACTCTCCTGTTGCTCTGCAGCTGTAGCTTTTCAGTGCACCTCCGTCACCTGTGAAACCTGCTCGTTTGTTTGTGTGCTCCTGTGAAAACTGATCTTCCAAACCAGCTGTGCTCAAACAAAAATCTCTTGGTTTCTTAAGAATATTATTGTTGTGGATATGGTGTCTATTTTTGTTTTACACATCTAATTCATAGAGGAGCATCTCCTCCTTTACCACTTATACAGTTATCAAAATAGGAGTAAAAAGCAATTAATAGTATCAACATTATCAGTTAGGGTCTTTTTGTTTGCAGTGATTTGTTACAGAAAATCAGGAAGGGCTTCTCCATTTTCCAAGGAAACTTCAATTCTAATGGCAGCCACGAGGGGGCGGGGTCTCACTGTCTCCTCTTCTGTTCACTGTAGATTAGTCGTCACATTCAGCCTCCATCTCTCTGTCACCACAGATTAGCATTATACTTGTCACACCAGTATGAATTGACATAGTGAACCTCTGCATGTTTAGGGTCTGTGTGTCTCCTGCAGCTTCTCTACACCTGAGCATATAATCTGTCCCTTATCAAAATTTGGGATGCACAGTATAACCTCATACTTTTTTCTTTTATATTTTTCTTATTCCTTGAGATTTTCAGACGTATAAATAAGCTGATCTTTGTATTTTCCAAATTTCTCATATTATGGTGGTAATAAATAGATGTTAAAACACGTGGATGAGAGTTTGTGTGTCATGTTTGCGTTACGTATGCTGCAGTTCAATCTGAACAGAAAGCTGTGCTGTTTATCAGTGCAGAGAAGCCAAACTTCCACATGGGGGAGACCTTAAACAAATAAGGATTTAACGGCCAGCAAACTCGTCAGTAAAAGAGTCCATAAACATAAGTGACACATGTTCAAAGAAAAAGTAGAAAAAAACGCTGCCAGAACATCGTACAGAGCCTCTAATGGGGACAGGGTTTTCACAGGCAAAATATTTAGTAACTGAATTTTGTGTAGTAAAAAATGATGTATTTACATAAAAGTATTTTCACCACTGAAATCACTCATGAGTCAAGTAAGGTGAACAAATCCTGGAGAGCTAAGTGGGGGGAAAGCACCACGTGTGGCAAATTAATACAGGTGAGAGGTGAAAGAAATGTTATTATTGGACATACAAAACTATGCAGGTCACAGTTTGGCATTTAGCATGTTAAGGTCTGAATGTGCCTGTGAACTATTTCAATGGAGTCCAGTTTTTTCCCACTGCAAGCATAGAAGGAATCTGAAGTTTACTCGATTAAAAAATGAACTCTTTAAGCTGCTTATTGTCTGCTCCTCAGTTTCAGTGGGAATGCTTGTATAGATGCGCATAAGAGATTCATGTGTCCTGTGTATAAATAAATAAATAATAGGCAAAATACAAACAAAAACTTTGAGAATTACCTCCCACTGGTGTCACCTACTTTGTTAATATTTTTAACTGTTGCATTTTGTTTGTTTGTGCTAGTTTGTTCCACAGAAACCTGCAAAGCTTCTAACGTTAGGGTGAGTCCTTTCTTTATTTCACAAAAGACAGACTTTACAATAAAACATGACAATGCTGTGCAGCTCCACATAAAGTAGGACACCTGGTCCCTCTGTTGTCAGCATGAAGCTGTAAACATTCATTCTTTGAATCTCCACTGTAGAAAATCTACATGTATACAGAGGGAATGCAATCCACGCTTCCCGACACATGTTTCTACTGTATATCCTGACCATTTACTATTTCCTTCCCACCCATATCTGGTGTATTTGGAATAAAATATTCTCATCTACTTCATATTTCATTATATTTTTATTCTACTAAGTTTCTTCTCAGAATATGATAATATAAAAAAATTACTGAACATAAAATGATTTGTTTATTATAGTAAATTAATCTATTATAGTAGAATATAGTAAATGATAGTAAATTAAACTAATCTATAGATGCAGAAAAACTAGATCCTCAGTTACTGAAAAGGTTATCTAAGAAATCTAAGGTACTGGAGAAAGAGATTTCAGTTTCATTTTACTTAATGTATTTTATGAGTATCATTATTATGCTTTAACAGAGAAAGCACATTTAAAAGCACTAAAACTGAGCAACTCTGTCGCAAACGTTGAGCAATACACTCTCTGGATCATCTCGAAACCTGGGTTTGAATTAAAAGATCCCTGGGTAAGCTAATGGCTACCTTTTCTGCAGACAGAGATAACACTTGCGTCCGTGTTGTCTATGTTTTTTGTGGCGTTCCTCAGGGCTCGGTTCGCTTTTATTTTCAGTGATATGCTGCTACTCAGCCAGTTCTTTTACCGTATGGGCGTGCTGCCCCTAGTTAAAATATTATACTCATATTTCTAGGAATACAGGACTATTGCAGTTCTTAAAGCATAGACAGACAAAATGAGAGCATTTTGCTTATTTTTTTAAGGGGGATGGACGTTAAAATAGATATTTAGCCATAACACTACAATATATTCCCCACAAATCAAAGTCCAACATTTTCTTTATTTAGTTTTAATCAGGAAACAAAAAACAGGAGTAAAAATAATAATCTATTGCTCCTAAAACAGTAACAGTTATAATATTCATCTAGCATTGCATATAGTATTTTTACAACTGCAAGCACTGCTGGAAATGTTGCCTCACACACTCAGTTAGGTATGCTTATGTCCACATCACTATCCAGCAACATTTGTCACCAACAAATGGACACAGCTGGAATGAAGACAGAAACAGCTGCTAACATTTTTCCATCCTTTTTTCCTAGAATTCTATGATTTCTTCCAAAATCATGCTCACATTCCCACTGCTACCTGTTTTTGTAATTACAGTGGGGCCAGTGAGAGCCAGAGATTTTCCTTGTTTGAGGTGACCAAATACTTATTTTCCACCCTGATTTACGAATCAATTCTTTACAAATCCTACCATGTGAATTCATGGATTTTTTTTTTACATTCTGTCTCTCACAGTTGAAGTGTACCTCTGGTGCAAATTACTGACCTCTGTCATCATTTTAGGTGGGGGAACTTGCACAATCGGTGGCTGACTAAATACTTTTTTGCCCCACTGTATATGCTTTGTTCAATTGTCACCATGTAATGTATTATGATAAAGTCAGGCACAGGCTGTTTGCAGAAGTGGTTAAAGGATAGGTTAACAAATCGTTAGAAGTACCGAACAAAGTGATGGTAATTTATATGAGAATACTTTTACAGATATATGCTGATTAATGATTAATTGATTATCTGCCATTACTACCTCCTGCCATGCAGATGAAAAACAAAACACTTTCTGTGTGATAACTGAAAGTGTTTTGTAATAACTGTCTTTTTTTGTACCTGATTTTCACTTACAGCACAGAGGCATATCTGACTGGAAGAACGCTGTGTACAGTGGTTGTGTGACTGGAGGAGCTATTGGCTTTTGCGGTATGTAACTTACTTTATTAACTTACATTACAGCAAATTTATGCATTTTGTCCACGTGTTTATTTTTCTGTTTTGCAGCTGGTCTGAAGGCTGGTGTTTATTCTCTGCTGCAATTAAACATGACTTGCAGTGAAGCTCTATGGAGTGGCTCGATGGACAAAAACATAAATATTACACATGTGGCCCAGAGAAAGAAGACTCGCGTTGTGAGTTTGCTAACCCTGATGTTTCCCTGCACATCAAGGATTGCTGTTAAAGCAGAATTGAAGTGTACTGTTCAAACACAGGGATTTTAAGTGGCACCATAGTGGGTTAAAACAAACAAACAAACATAAAAAAAAGACATGTCGGTTTTTCCTGTGACTTTCATATTGTGGACAGTTAGAGCAAGGAATGCCAATTTCTCATGGTGAATCTTCAAAGACAGAGCAGAGTGGGTCTGCTTCAGTGGCGCACTGATCAGGTAATGAAAGCTGAACTTGTGTGAATTTCACTCTGGGTCAAAACTCAGATGAGCAATGTTCTGCCTGTAAAACATTGGTTTGATGTGTAAGTAACTAATCCACACCAGGATTATTTATAATAAAAGAATTTTTTTTTAAATTGTGGATTTACTACTTTTCCTTGATTATTAAAGGACTACAACACCCAAACTAGTCATTACCTTTGCTTTAATTTTTCCTTTTTTTATTATAGCGATAGTCTTCAGGAAAAGTTCTCCAGGCTTCTTGAAGGACATTCAATTCAATTCAATTCAATTCAATTTTATTTATATTGCACCAAATCACAACAACAGTCGCCTCACAGAGCTTTATATTGTACAGTAGATCGTACAATAATAGATACAGAGAAAAACCCAACAATCAACAATATGACCCCCTATGAGCAAGCACTTTGGCAACAGTGGGAAGGAAAAACTCCCTTTTAACAGGAAGAAACCTCCGGCAGAACCAGGCTCAGGGAGGGGCGGTCATCTGCTGCGACCGGTTGGGGTGAGAAGGAAGACAGGATAAAGACATGCATTCAAAGCTCTTCTTTGGATGTTGGCTGCCTTTCCTTCCCTTCTCTGTCAAGATGATCCCACTATTCACTAATGTTGAGGTCCAGGGTTTGGGGAGGCCAATACACAACTGATAGCATTCCATAATGTGTTTTTCTATTTGAAGATGGTGGTGTTGTAAATGCTATTGTATAATTACGTTAGCACAATGGTGATAGGAAGTAGGGGTGGGTTTTAATAATCGATTCATCGATTAAAATCGATTCTGGATTGGATAACGTGACATTGATTCATTAAAATCCTGAATCGATTTTTTTATATAAATGTATTTTGCCCCAAATTCCAGAATCTCAGGTGAAACGTCACAAAATTTTGACGACCACCAAACATTTAAAACAGTAAATGAGAGCAGGTACACGGCTTCTGCACAAAGACGTAAACACAAAGCGCGACCCGCAGATCAGAATCAGTGAGATGTGGCCTTTCTCACCCGACCGCACGGACACGGTCGGGGCTGAAAGCTGACAGCTCGCTGATTCTGATGTTTCGGCGGGTCCGCGCTTTGTGTTTACGTCTTTTTTGCACTGATTCTAAAGCTGTTAGTTTGATCTCTCTCCAAACAATATTGACCAAACCAGCAGCAGCAACCCTGTTCGAACATAAGAGTGTCCATAAGTGCACGTGGCACCAGGACGCTCTAGGCCGTAGAGTGATGTAGGACACATGTAGCTTTGGAAGATGGGTGCAACATTGACTGTCCAGCTCAGCTCAAAATTCAGTGTTTAGACATTTTCCTAGCTCTCCCATCTTCTTCTTCTTCTTCATCCTCCTCCTCCCTTGGTCTCCTCCTCGAACCGCCTGGTACTGGGTTGGGGGGCAATAGCACAGGAGCATCCTGGCCATTGTCTCCATCGTCATCTGTGTCACTATCAGGAACACTTTCAGTGTCGCTCTCAGATCCCTCATCTTCCCACCACCTGATTTCATCAATAATTGGATCTTCTTCTGCTACATTATTGTACACGGGTTGTTCTATTTCTAGAGGTGGATTTCTTTCTGTGTAATCTCCTGCTCCCATCTCTGCTCTATTAATGACCAATGGTCGTTCTATCTGTTGGGGTGGATTTCTTTCTATGTTATCTCCTACTCCCATCTCTGCTCCATTAATGACCAAGGGTCCTGCTATTTCCTGGGGTGGATTTCTTTCAATGCCATCGCCTACTCCCATCTCTGCTCTAAAATTTTCCCAGGGTCCTGCTATTTCCTGGGGAGGATTTATTTCGATGCCTCCTACCGGAACATCAACTGCCTCCTCTTGTTGTGGCAGTTGATTATCAACTAAACCACGCAACTGATTGATTTCAATCCAGGGGAACATCCTGTCAACTGCTCTAAGATTTCCCTGTTGCAGCAGTGCCAAAAGCAGCTCATTGACTGCTAGTCCTACACCAACATGGTTTTGTTCACCATCGTCATGGTTTTGTGAGCCGTCTCCTCTATCCATTTTTTGAAAACAGTCTGCTTTAATAGACTGGAGGAAACTGGTCGGTACAGCTGTCAAACTTTAGCTGATTGGTACAGAACTTTTAAAATGTCCTTGAAAAAGAGTTTAAATCTCTTTAGGAAACTGTTTAAAAACACGAAGCAAATGTGAACTAATCGCAACTGATTGCTGTGAGGAACACTGCGAACTAACGGCTATTTAAGGACTTTCAGATCAAAGTCAAGATTTTGATTGGTTGTGGTTTGAGCTGACTTTTGTGACGTCATCGAATTTGGTTCATTGTGATGACGGTCAACGTTCTGCTGATGAAAAAATGTCGCCGGTGACTGAAACTTTTACAGGAGAAGCATTTCCCACAAAGCCTTGAATGAATTATAGTGACAGAAAGGGGCCACAAGATGACGCCATTTTTCACGTAGTAATTCGCGCCTCAGAGACGTCGTTATTTTTCAAAAAGAAAAAAGAAAAAGAAAGAAAGAAAGAAACAGCAACAACTACTAAACAGAATTTTTACACGTTCATTGCACATTTGTAGGAATGTTTAAATATTTACTTTTTATTAATTACTTTTCATTTTATCTTTATTTTTAAAATCACTGTGCACTGGCAGACCGGGGAGGTGGTCCCCATCTTTAAGAAGGGGGACCGGAGGGTGTGTTCCAACTAAAGGGGGATCACACTCCTCAGCCTCCCTGGGAAAGTCTATGCCAGGGTGCTGGAAAGGAGAGTTCGTCCGCTAGTAGAAACCCTGAAGACCAAACCGCTGTTGACTTAGCATGATCTGTTCTCGTACCTTGTCTGTAAAGTCAGCGCATACACGGCGCACCAGTTTCGCCGTCATAAATCTCTGGAGGCGCACATCCAATTCACCAAGGACTGGGTGCAATTGTGAGTACGCCGTCATTCAAACCAAGTGAAGTCAGCTTGAGTACTACGAGTAAAATGCGTTTGATTTCCCTCCGAACATTCAGATTAGTGCAGCATAAATTCATTCATGAGGGGAAATTACAGTGAGAACGTGTGGAAGCTCTGTTAGATGGATGCCATAGTGAGTTCAGTGCACTGATGTGACATTGTCCTGAAGGATTTAGTTATTCTCTATGGTTAATGAAATTACACTAATTAATTCATATTTATTATAAATAATCCTAATTACACATCTTGCTTCCGTGTTTGTGTGCTGTGTCACTAAATACATTTTAGTGACACATTTTATTTTAGTTTTATACATTGATTAATGACCTGCAGAATCGCCTGCAGGTCCCTCTGTTGTCAGCATGAAGCTGTAAACATTCATTCTTTGAATCTCCACTGGAGAAAATCTACATGTATACAGAGGGAATGCAATCCACGCTTCCCGACACATGTTTCTACTGTATATCCTGACCATTTACTATTTCCTTCCCACCCATATCTGGTGTATTTGGAATAAAATATTCTCATCTACTTCATATTTCATTATATTTTTATTCTACTAAGTTTCTTCTCAGAATATGATCATATAAAAAAATTACTGAACATAAAATGATTTGTTTATTATAGTAAATTAATCTATTATAGTAGAATATAGTAAATGATAGTAAATTAAACTAATCTATAGATGCAGAAAAACTAGATCCTCAGTTACTGAAAAGGTTATCTAAGAAATCTAAGGTACTGGAGAAAGAGATTTCAGTTTCATTTTACTTAATGTATTTTATGAGTATCATTATTATGCTTTAACAGAGAAAGCACATTTAAAAGCACTAAAACTGAGCAACTCTGTCGCAAACGTTGAGCAATACACTCTCTGGATCATCTCGAAACCTGGGTTTGAATTAAAAGATCCCTGGGTAAGCTAATGGCTACCTTTTCTGCAGACAGAGATAACACTTGCGTCCGTGTTGTCTATGTTTTTTGTGGCGTTCCTCAGGGCTCGGTTCGCTTTTATTTTCAGTGATATGCTGCTACTCAGCCAGTTCTTTTACCGTATGGGCGTGCTGCCCCTAGTTAAAATATTATACTCATATTTCTAGGAATACAGGACTATTGCAGTTCTTAAAGCATAGACAGACAAAATGAGAGCATTTTGCTTATTTTTTTAAGGGGGATGGACGTTAAAATAGATATTTAGCCATAACACTACAATATATTCCCCACAAATCAAAGTCCAACATTTTCTTTATTTAGTTTTAATCAGGAAACAAAAAACAGGAGTAAAAATAATAATCTATTGCTCCTAAAACAGTAACAGTTATAATATTCATCTAGCATTGCATATAGTATTTTTACAACTGCAAGCACTGCTGGAAATGTTGCCTCACACACTCAGTTAGGTATGCTTATGTCCACATCACTATCCAGCAACATTTGTCACCAACAAATGGACACAGCTGGAATGAAGACAGAAACAGCTGCTAACATTTTTCCATCCTTTTTTCCTAGAATTCTATGATTTCTTCCAAAATCATGCTCACATTCCCACTGCTACCTGTTTTTGTAATTACAGTGGGGCCAGTGAGAGCCAGAGATTTTCCTTGTTTGAGGTGACCAAATACTTATTTTCCACCCTGATTTACGAATCAATTCTTTACAAATCCTACCATGTGAATTCATGGATTTTTTTTTTACATTCTGTCTCTCACAGTTGAAGTGTACCTCTGGTGCAAATTACTGACCTCTGTCATCATTTTAGGTGGGGGAACTTGCACAATCGGTGGCTGACTAAATACTTTTTTGCCCCACTGTATATGCTTTGTTCAATTGTCACCATGTAATGTATTATGATAAAGTCAGGCACAGGCTGTTTGCAGAAGTGGTTAAAGGATAGGTTAACAAATCGTTAGAAGTACCGAACAAAGTGATGGTAATTTATATGAGAATACTTTTACAGATATATGCTGATTAATGATTAATTGATTATCTGCCATTACTACCTCCTGCCATGCAGATGAAAAACAAAACACTTTCTGTGTGATAACTGAAAGTGTTTTGTAATAACTGTCTTTTTTTGTACCTGATTTTCACTTACAGCACAGAGGCATATCTGACTGGAAGAACGCTGTGTACAGTGGTTGTGTGACTGGAGGAGCTATTGGCTTTTGCGGTATGTAACTTACTTTATTAACTTACATTACAGCAAATTTATGCATTTTGTCCACGTGTTTATTTTTCTGTTTTGCAGCTGGTCTGAAGGCTGGTGTTTATTCTCTGCTGCAATTAAACATGACTTGCAGTGAAGCTCTATGGAGTGGCTCGATGGACAAAAACATAAATATTACACATGTGGCCCAGAGAAAGAAGACTCGCGTTGTGAGTTTGCTAACCCTGATGTTTCCCTGCACATCAAGGATTGCTGTTAAAGCAGAATTGAAGTGTACTGTTCAAACACAGGGATTTTAAGTGGCACCATAGTGGGTTAAAACAAACAAACAAACATAAAAAAAAGACATGTCGGTTTTTCCTGTGACTTTCATATTGTGGACAGTTAGAGCAAGGAATGCCAATTTCTCATGGTGAATCTTCAAAGACAGAGCAGAGTGGGTCTGCTTCAGTGGCGCACTGATCAGGTAATGAAAGCTGAACTTGTGTGAATTTCACTCTGGGTCAAAACTCAGATGAGCAATGTTCTGCCTGTAAAACATTGGTTTGATGTGTAAGTAACTAATCCACACCAGGATTATTTATAATAAAAGAATTTTTTTTTAAATTGTGGATTTACTACTTTTCCTTGATTATTAAAGGACTACAACACCCAAACTAGTCATTACCTTTGCTTTAATTTTTCCTTTTTTTATTATAGCGATAGTCTTCAGGAAAAGTTCTCCAGGCTTCTTGAAGGACATTCAATTCAATTCAATTCAATTCAATTTTATTTATATTGCACCAAATCACAACAACAGTCGCCTCACAGAGCTTTATATTGTACAGTAGATCGTACAATAATAGATACAGAGAAAAACCCAACAATCAACAATATGACCCCCTATGAGCAAGCACTTTGGCAACAGTGGGAAGGAAAAACTCCCTTTTAACAGGAAGAAACCTCCGGCAGAACCAGGCTCAGGGAGGGGCGGTCATCTGCTGCGACCGGTTGGGGTGAGAAGGAAGACAGGATAAAGACATGCATTCAAAGCTCTTCTTTGGATGTTGGCTGCCTTTCCTTCCCTTCTCTGTCAAGATGATCCCACTATTCACTAATGTTGAGGTCCAGGGTTTGGGGAGGCCAATACACAACTGATAGCATTCCATAATGTGTTTTTCTATTTGAAGATGGTGGTGTTGTAAATGCTATTGTATAATTACGTTAGCACAATGGTGATAGGAAGTAGGGGTGGGTTTTAATAATCGATTCATCGATTAAAATCGATTCTGGATTGGATAACGTGACATTGATTCATTAAAATCCTGAATCGATTTTTTTATATAAATGTATTTTGCCCCAAATTCCAGAATCTCAGGTGAAACGTCACAAAATTTTGACGACCACCAAACATTTAAAACAGTAAATGAGAGCAGGTACACGGCTTCTGCACAAAGACGTAAACACAAAGCGCGACCCGCAGATCAGAATCAGTGAGATGTGGCCTTTCTCACCCGACCGCACGGACACGGTCGGGGCTGAAAGCTGACAGCTCGCTGATTCTGATGTTTCGGCGGGTCCGCGCTTTGTGTTTACGTCTTTTTTGCACTGATTCTAAAGCTGTTAGTTTGATCTCTCTCCAAACAATATTGACCAAACCAGCAGCAGCAACCCTGTTCGAACATAAGAGTGTCCATAAGTGCACGTGGCACCAGGACGCTCTAGGCCGTAGAGTGATGTAGGACACATGTAGCTTTGGAAGATGGGTGCAACATTGACTGTCCAGCTCAGCTCAAAATTCAGTGTTTAGACATTTTCCTAGCTCTCCCATCTTCTTCTTCTTCTTCATCCTCCTCCTCCCTTGGTCTCCTCCTCGAACCGCCTGGTACTGGGTTGGGGGGCAATAGCACAGGAGCATCCTGGCCATTGTCTCCATCGTCATCTGTGTCACTATCAGGAACACTTTCAGTGTCGCTCTCAGATCCCTCATCTTCCCACCACCTGATTTCATCAATAATTGGATCTTCTTCTGCTACATTATTGTACACGGGTTGTTCTATTTCTAGAGGTGGATTTCTTTCTGTGTAATCTCCTGCTCCCATCTCTGCTCTATTAATGACCAATGGTCGTTCTATCTGTTGGGGTGGATTTCTTTCTATGTTATCTCCTACTCCCATCTCTGCTCCATTAATGACCAAGGGTCCTGCTATTTCCTGGGGTGGATTTCTTTCAATGCCATCGCCTACTCCCATCTCTGCTCTAAAATTTTCCCAGGGTCCTGCTATTTCCTGGGGAGGATTTATTTCGATGCCTCCTACCGGAACATCAACTGCCTCCTCTTGTTGTGGCAGTTGATTATCAACTAAACCACGCAACTGATTGATTTCAATCCAGGGGAACATCCTGTCAACTGCTCTAAGATTTCCCTGTTGCAGCAGTGCCAAAAGCAGCTCATTGACTGCTAGTCCTACACCAACATGGTTTTGTTCACCATCGTCATGGTTTTGTGAGCCGTCTCCTCTATCCATTTTTTGAAAACAGTCTGCTTTAATAGACTGGAGGAAACTGGTCGGTACAGCTGTCAAACTTTAGCTGATTGGTACAGAACTTTTAAAATGTCCTTGAAAAAGAGTTTAAATCTCTTTAGGAAACTGTTTAAAAACACGAAGCAAATGTGAACTAATCGCAACTGATTGCTGTGAGGAACACTGCGAACTAACGGCTATTTAAGGACTTTCAGATCAAAGTCAAGATTTTGATTGGTTGTGGTTTGAGCTGACTTTTGTGACGTCATCGAATTTGGTTCATTGTGATGACGGTCAACGTTCTGCTGATGAAAAAATGTCGCCGGTGACTGAAACTTTTACAGGAGAAGCATTTCCCACAAAGCCTTGAATGAATTATAGTGACAGAAAGGGGCCACAAGATGACGCCATTTTTCACGTAGTAATTCGCGCCTCAGAGACGTCGTTATTTTTCAAAAAGAAAAAAGAAAAAGAAAGAAAGAAAGAAACAGCAACAACTACTAAACAGAATTTTTACACGTTCATTGCACATTTGTAGGAATGTTTAAATATTTACTTTTTATTAATTACTTTTCATTTTATCTTTATTTTTAAAATCACTGTGCACTGGCAGACCGGGGAGGTGGTCCCCATCTTTAAGAAGGGGGACCGGAGGGTGTGTTCCAACTAAAGGGGGATCACACTCCTCAGCCTCCCTGGGAAAGTCTATGCCAGGGTGCTGGAAAGGAGAGTTCGTCCGCTAGTAGAAACCCTGAAGACCAAACCGCTGTTGACTTAGCATGATCTGTTCTCGTACCTTGTCTGTAAAGTCAGCGCATACACGGCGCACCAGTTTCGCCGTCATAAATCTCTGGAGGCGCACATCCAATTCACCAAGGACTGGGTGCAATTGTGAGTACGCCGTCATTCAAACCAAGTGAAGTCAGCTTGAGTACTACGAGTAAAATGCGTTTGATTTCCCTCCGAACATTCAGATTAGTGCAGCATAAATTCATTCATGAGGGGAAATTACAGTGAGAACGTGTGGAAGCTCTGTTAGATGGATGCCATAGTGAGTTCAGTGCACTGATGTGACATTGTCCTGAAGGATTTAGTTATTCTCTATGGTTAATGAAATTACACTAATTAATTCATATTTATTATAAATAATCCTAATTACACATCTTGCTTCCGTGTTTGTGTGCTGTGTCACTAAATACATTTTAGTGACACATTTTATTTTAGTTTTATACATTGATTAATGACCTGCAGAATCGCCTGCAGGTCCCTCTGTTGTCAGCATGAAGCTGTAAACATTCATTCTTTGAATCTCCACTGGAGAAAATCTACATGTATACAGAGGGAATGCAATCCACGCTTCCCGACACATGTTTCTACTGTATATCCTGACCATTTACTATTTCCTTCCCACCCATATCTGGTGTATTTGGAATAAAATATTCTCATCTACTTCATATTTCATTATATTTTTATTCTACTAAGTTTCTTCTCAGAATATGATCATATAAAAAAATTACTGAACATAAAATGATTTGTTTATTATAGTAAATTAATCTATTATAGTAGAATATAGTAAATGATAGTAAATTAAACTAATCTATAGATGCAGAAAAACTAGATCCTCAGTTACTGAAAAGGTTATCTAAGAAATCTAAGGTACTGGAGAAAGAGATTTCAGTTTCATTTTACTTAATGTATTTTATGAGTATCATTATTATGCTTTAACAGAGAAAGCACATTTAAAAGCACTAAAACTGAGCAACTCTGTCGCAAACGTTGAGCAATACACTCTCTGGATCATCTCGAAACCTGGGTTTGAATTAAAAGATCCCTGGGTAAGCTAATGGCTACCTTTACTGCAGACAGAGATAACACTTGCGTCCGTGTTGTCTATGTTTTTTGTGGCGTTCCTCAGGGCTCGGTTCGCTTTTATTTTCAGTGATATGCTGCTACTCAGCCAGTTCTTTTACCGTATGGGCGTGCTGCCCCTAGTTAAAATATTATACTCATATTTCTAGGAATACAGGACTATTGCAGTTCTTAAAGCATAGACAGACAAAATGAGAGCATTTTGCTTATTTTTTTAAGGGGGATGGACGTTAAAATAGATATTTAGCCATAACACTACAATATATTCCCCACAAATCAAAGTCCAACATTTTCTTTATTTCGTTTTAATCAGGAAACAAAAAACAGGAGTAAAAATAATAATCTATTGCTCCTAAAACAGTAACAGTTATAATATTCATCTAGCATTGCATATAGTATTTTTACAACTGCAAGCACTGCTGGAAATGTTGCCTCACACACTCAGTTAGGTATGCTTATGTCCACATCACTATCCAGCAACATTTGTCACCAACAAATGGACACAGCTGGAATGAAAACAGAAACAGCTGCTAACATTTTTCCATCCTTTTTTCCTAGAATTCTATGATTTCTTCCAAAATCATGCTCACATTCCCACTGCTACCTGTTTTTGTAATTACAGTGGGGCCAGTGAGAGCCAGAGATTTTCCTTGTTTGAGGTGACCAAATACTTATTTTCCACCCTGATTTACGAATAAATTCTTTACAAATCCTACCATGTGGATTCATGGATTTTTTTTTCACATTCTGTCTCTCACAGTTGAAGTGTACCTCTGGTGCAAATTACTGACCTCTGTCATCATTTTAGGTGGGGGAACTTGCACAATCGGTGGCTGACTAAATACTTTTTTGCCCCACTGTATATGCTTTGTTCAATTGTCACCATGTAATGTATTATGATAAAGTCAGGCACAGGCTGTTTGCAGAAGTGGTTAAAGGATAGGTTAACAAATCGTTAGAAGTACCGAACAAAGTGATGGTAATTTATATGAGAATACTTTTACAGATATATGCTGATTAATGATTAATTGATTATCTGCCATTACTACCTCCTGCCATGCAGATGAAAAACAAAACACTTTCTGTGTGATAACTGAAAGTGTTTTGTAATAATTGTCTTTTTTTGTACCTGATTTTCACTTACAGCACAGAGGCATATCTGACTGGAAGAACGCTGTGTACAGTGGTTGTGTGACTGGAGGAGCTATTGGCTTTTGCGGTATGTAACTTACTTTATTAACTTACATTACAGCAAATTTATGCATTTTGTCCACGTGTTTATTTTTCTGTTTTGCAGCTGGTCTGAAGGCTGGTGTTTATTCTCTGCTGCAATTAAACATGACTTGCAGTGAAGCTCTATGGAGTGGCTCGATGGACAAAAACATAAATATTACACATGTGGCCCAGAAAAAGAAGACTCGCGTTGTGAGTTTGCTAACCCTGATGTTTCCCTGCACATCAAGGATTGCTGTTAAAGCAGAATTGAAGTGTACTGTTCAAACACAGGGATTTTAAGTGGCACCATAGTGGGTTAAAACAAACAAACAAACATAAAAAAAAGACATGTCGGTTTTTCCTGTGACTTTCATTTTGTGGACAGTTAGAGCAAGGAATGCCAATTTCTCATGGTGAATCTTCAAAGACAGAGCAGAGTGGGTCTGCTTCAGTGGCGCACTGATCAGGTAATGAAAGCTGAACTTGTGTGAATTTCACTCTGGGTCAAAACTCAGATGAGCAATGTTCTGCCTGTAAAACATTGGTTTGATGTGTAAGTAACTAATCCACACCAGGATTATTTATAATAAAAGAATTTTTTTTAAAATTGTGGATTTACTACTTTTCCTTGATTATTAAAGGACTACAACACCCAAACTAGTCATTACCTTTGCTTTAATTTTTCCTTTTTTTTATTATAGCGAAAGTAGTCTTCAGGAAAAGTTCTCCAGGCTTCTTGAAGGACATTCAATTCAATTCAATTCAATTCAATTCAATTTTATTTATATTGCACCAAATCACAACAACAGTCGCCTCACAGAGCTTTATATTGTACAGTAGATCGTACAATAATAGATACAGAGAAAAACCCAACAATCAACAATATGACCCCCTATGAGCAAGCACTTTGGCGACAGTGGGAAGGAAAAACTCCCTTTTAACAGGAAGAAACCTCCGGCAGAACCAGGCTCAGGGAGGGGCGGTCATCTGCTGCGACCGGTTGGGGTGAGAAGGAAGACAGGATAAAGACATGCATTCAAAGCTCTTCTTTTGGATGTTGGCTGCCTTTCCTTCCCTTCTCTGTCAAGATGATCCCACTATTCACTAATGTTGAGGTCCAGGGTTTGGGGAGGCCAATACACAACTGATAGCATTCCATAATGTGTTTTTCTATTTGAAGATGGTGGTGTTGTAAATGCTATTGTATAATTACGTTAGCACAATGGTGATAGGAAGTAGGGGTGGGTTTTAATAATCGATTCATCGATTAAAATCGATTCTGGATTGGATAACGTGACATTGATTCATTAAAATCCTGAATCGATTTTTTTATATAAATGTATTTTGCCCCAAATTCCAGAATCTCAGGTGAAACGTCACAAAATTTTGACGACCACCAAACATTTAAAACAGTAAATGAGAGCAGGTACACGGCTTCTGCACAAAGACGTAAACACAAAGCGCGACCCGCAGATCAGAATCAGTGAGATGTGGCCTTTCTCACCCGACCGCACGGACACGGTCGGGGCTGAAAGCTGACAGCTCGCTGATTCTGATGTTTCGGCGGGTCCGCGCTTTGTGTTTACGTCTTTTTTGCACTGATTCTAAAGCTGTTAGTTTGATCTCTCTCCAAACAATATTGACCAAACCAGCAGCAGCAACCCTGTTCGAACATAAGAGTGTCCATAAGTGCACGTGGCACCAGGACGCTCTAGGCCGTAGAGTGATGTAGGACACATGTAGCTTTGGAAGATGGGTGCAACACTGACTGTCCAGCTCAGCTCAAAATTCAGTGTTTAGACATTTTCCTAGCTCTCCCATCTTCTTCTTCTTCTTCATCCTCCTCCTCCCTTGGTCTCCTCCTCGAACCGCCTGGTACTGGGTTGGGGGGCAATAGCACAGGAGCATCCTGGCCATTGTCTCCATCGTCATCTGTGTCACTATCAGGAACACTTTCAGTGTCGCTCTCAGATCCCTCATCTTCCCACCACCTGATTTCATCAATAATTGGATCTTCTTCTGCTACATTATTGTACACGGGTTGTTCTATTTCTAGAGGTGGATTTCTTTCTGTGTAATCTCCTGCTCCCATCTCTGCTCTATTAATGACCAATGGTCGTTCTATCTGTTGGGGTGGATTTCTTTCTATGTTATCTCCTACTCCCATCTCTGCTCCATTAATGACCAAGGGTCCTGCTATTTCCTGGGGTGGATTTCTTTCAATGCCATCGCCTACTCCCATCTCTGCTCTAAAATTTTCCCAGGGTCCTGCTATTTCCTGGGGAGGATTTATTTCGATGCCTCCTACCGGAACATCAACTGCCTCCTCTTGTTGTGGCAGTTGATTATCAACTAAACCACGCAACTGATTGATTTCAATCCAGGGGAACATCCTGTCAACTGCTCTAAGATTTCCCTGTTGCAGCAGTGCCAAAAGCAGCTCATTGACTGCTAGTCCTACACCAACATGGTTTTGTTCACCATCGTCATGGTTTTGTGAGCCGTCTCCTCTATCCATTTTTTGAAAACAGTCTGCTTTAATAGACTGGAGGAAACTGGTCGGTACAGCTGTCAAACTTTAGCTGATTGGTACAGAACTTTTAAAATGTCCTTGAAAAAGAGTTTAAATCTCTTTAGGAAACTGTTTAAAAACACGAAGCAAATGTGAACTAATCGCAACTGATTGCTGTGAGGAACACTGCGAACTAACGGCTATTTAAGGACTTTCAGATCAAAGTCAAGATTTTGATTGGTTGTGGTTTGAGCTGACTTTTGTGACGTCATCGAATTTGGTTCATTGTGATGACGGTCAACGTTCTGCTGATGAAAAAATGTCGCCGGTGACTGAAACTTTTACAGGAGAAGCATTTCCCACAAAGCCTTGAATGAATTATAGTGACAGAAAGGGGCCACAAGATGACGCCATTTTTCACGTAGTAATTCGCGCCTCAGAGACGTCGTTATTTTTCAAAAAGAAAAAAGAAAAAGAAAGAAAGAAAGAAACAGCAACAACTACTAAACAGAATTTTTACACGTTCATTGCACATTTGTAGGAATGTTTAAATATTTACTTTTTATTAATTACTTTTCATTTTATCTTTATTTTTAAAATCACTGTGCACTGGCAGACCGGGGAGGTGGTCCCCATCTTTAAGAAGGGGGACCGGAGGGTGTGTTCCAACTAAAGGGGGATCACACTCCTCAGCCTCCCTGGGAAAGTCTATGCCAGGGTGCTGGAAAGGAGAGTTCGTCCGCTAGTAGAAACCCTGAAGACCAAACCGCTGTTGACTTAGCATGATCTGTTCTCGTACCTTGTCTGTAAAGTCAGCGCATACACGGCGCACCAGTTTCGCCGTCATAAATCTCTGGAGGCGCACATCCAATTCACCAAGGACTGGGTGCAATTGTGAGTACGCCGTCATTCAAACCAAGTGAAGTCAGCTTGAGTACTACGAGTAAAATGCGTTTGATTTCCCTCCGAACATTCAGATTAGTGCAGCATAAATTCATTCATGAGGGGAAACTCTGTTAGATGGATGCCATAGTGAGTTCAGTGCACTGATGTGACATTGTCCTGAAGGATTTAGTTATTCTCTATGGTTAATGAAATTACACTAATTAATTCATATTTATTATAAATAATCCTAATTACACATCTTGCTTCCGTGTTTGTGTGCTGTGTCACTAAATACATTTTAGTGACACATTTTATTTTAGTTTTATACATTGATTAATGACCTGCAGAATCGCCTGCAGGTCCCTCTGTTGTCAGCATGAAGCTGTAAACATTCATTCTTTGAATCTCCACTGGAGAAAATCTACATGTATACAGAGGGAATGCAATCCACGCTTCCCGACACATGTTTCTACTGTATATCCTGACCATTTACTATTTCCTTCCCACCCATATCTGGTGTATTTGGAATAAAATATTCTCATCTACTTCATATTTCATTATATTTTTATTCTACTAAGTTTCTTCTCAGAATATGATCATATAAAAAAATTACTGAACATAAAATGATTTGTTTATTATAGTAAATTAATCTATTATAGTAGAATATAGTAAATGATAGTAAATTAAACTAATCTATAGATGCAGAAAAACTAGATCCTCAGTTACTGAAAAGGTTATCTAAGAAATCTAAGGTACTGGAGAAAGAGATTTCAGTTTCATTTTACTTAATGTATTTTATGAGTATCATTATTATGCTTTAACAGAGAAAGCACATTTAAAAGCACTAAAACTGAGCAACTCTGTCGCAAACGTTGAGCAATACACTCTCTGGATCATCTCGAAACCTGGGTTTGAATTAAAAGATCCCTGGGTAAGCTAATGGCTACCTTTACTGCAGACAGAGATAACACTTGCGTCCGTGTTGTCTATGTTTTTTGTGGCGTTCCTCAGGGCTCGGTTCGCTTTTATTTTCAGTGATATGCTGCTACTCAGCCAGTTCTTTTACCGTATGGGCGTGCTGCCCCTAGTTAAAATATTATACTCATATTTCTAGGAATACAGGACTATTGCAGTTCTTAAAGCATAGACAGACAAAATGAGAGCATTTTGCTTATTTTTTTAAGGGGGATGGACGTTAAAATAGATATTTAGCCATAACACTACAATATATTCCCCACAAATCAAAGTCCAACATTTTCTTTATTTCGTTTTAATCAGGAAACAAAAAACAGGAGTAAAAATAATAATCTATTGCTCCTAAAACAGTAACAGTTATAATATTCATCTAGCATTGCATATAGTATTTTTACAACTGCAAGCACTGCTGGAAATGTTGCCTCACACACTCAGTTAGGTATGCTTATGTCCACATCACTATCCAGCAACATTTGTCACCAACAAATGGACACAGCTGGAATGAAGACAGAAACAGCTGCTAACATTTTTCCATCCTTTTTTCCTAGAATTCTATGATTTCTTCCAAAATCATGCTCACATTCCCACTGCTACCTGTTTTTGTAATTACAGTGGGGCCAGTGAGAGCCAGAGATTTTCCTTGTTTGAGGTGACCAAATACTTATTTTCCACCCTGATTTACGAATAAATTCTTTACAAATCCTACCATGTGGATTCATGGATTTTTTTTTCACATTCTGTCTCTCACAGTTGAAGTGTACCTCTGGTGCAAATTACTGACCTCTGTCATCATTTTAGGTGGGGGAACTTGCACAATCGGTGGCTGACTAAATACTTTTTTGCCCCACTGTATATGCTTTGTTCAATTGTCACCATGTAATGTATTATGATAAAGTCAGGCACAGGCTGTTTGCAGAAGTGGTTAAAGGATAGGTTAACAAATCGTTAGAAGTACCGAACAAAGTGATGGTAATTTATATGAGAATACTTTTACAGATATATGCTGATTAATGATTAATTGATTATCTGCCATTACTACCTCCTGCCATGCAGATGAAAAACAAAACACTTTCTGTGTGATAACTGAAAGTGTTTTGTAATAATTGTCTTTTTTTGTACCTGATTTTCACTTACAGCACAGAGGCATATCTGACTGGAAGAACGCTGTGTACAGTGGTTGTGTGACTGGAGGAGCTATTGGCTTTTGCGGTATGTAACTTACTTTATTAACTTACATTACAGCAAATTTATGCATTTTGTCCACGTGTTTATTTTTCTGTTTTGCAGCTGGTCTGAAGGCTGGTGTTTATTCTCTGCTGCAATTAAACATGACTTGCAGTGAAGCTCTATGGAGTGGCTCGATGGACAAAAACATAAATATTACACATGTGGCCCAGAAAAAGAAGACTCGCGTTGTGAGTTTGCTAACCCTGATGTTTCCCTGCACATCAAGGATTGCTGTTAAAGCAGAATTGAAGTGTACTGTTCAAACACAGGGATTTTAAGTGGCACCATAGTGGGTTAAAACAAACAAACAAACATAAAAAAAAGACATGTCGGTTTTTCCTGTGACTTTCATTTTGTGGACAGTTAGAGCAAGGAATGCCAATTTCTCATGGTGAATCTTCAAAGACAGAGCAGAGTGGGTCTGCTTCAGTGGCGCACTGATCAGGTAATGAAAGCTGAACTTGTGTGAATTTCACTCTGGGTCAAAACTCAGATGAGCAATGTTCTGCCTGTAAAACATTGGTTTGATGTGTAAGTAACTAATCCACACCAGGATTATTTATAATAAAAGAATTTTTTTTAAAATTGTGGATTTACTACTTTTCCTTGATTATTAAAGGACTACAACACCCAAACTAGTCATTACCTTTGCTTTAATTTTTCCTTTTTTTTATTATAGCGAAAGTAGTCTTCAGGAAAAGTTCTCCAGGCTTCTTGAAGGACATTCAATTCAATTCAATTCAATTCAATTCAATTTTATTTATATTGCACCAAATCACAACAACAGTCGCCTCACAGAGCTTTATATTGTACAGTAGATCGTACAATAATAGATACAGAGAAAAACCCAACAATCAACAATATGACCCCCTATGAGCAAGCACTTTGGCGACAGTGGGAAGGAAAAACTCCCTTTTAACAGGAAGAAACCTCCGGCAGAACCAGGCTCAGGGAGGGGCGGTCATCTGCTGCGACCGGTTGGGGTGAGAAGGAAGACAGGATAAAGACATGCATTCAAAGCTCTTCTTTTGGATGTTGGCTGCCTTTCCTTCCCTTCTCTGTCAAGATGATCCCACTATTCACTAATGTTGAGGTCCAGGGTTTGGGGAGGCCAATACACAACTGATAGCATTCCATAATGTGTTTTTCTATTTGAAGATGGTGGTGTTGTAAATGCTATTGTATAATTACGTTAGCACAATGGTGATAGGAAGTAGGGGTGGGTTTTAATAATCGATTCATCGATTAAAATCGATTCTGGATTGGATAACGTGACATTGATTCATTAAAATCCTGAATCGATTTTTTTATATAAATGTATTTTGCCCCAAATTCCAGAATCTCAGGTGAAACGTCACAAAATTTTGACGACCACCAAACATTTAAAACAGTAAATGAGAGCAGGTACACGGCTTCTGCACAAAGACGTAAACACAAAGCGCGACCCGCAGATCAGAATCAGTGAGATGTGGCCTTTCTCACCCGACCGCACGGACACGGTCGGGGCTGAAAGCTGACAGCTCGCTGCTTCTGATGTTTCGGCGGGTCCGCGCTTTGTGTTTACGTCTTTTTTGCACTGATTCTAAAGCTGTTAGTTTGATCTCTCTCCAAACAATATTGACCAAACCAGCAGCAGCAACCCTGTTCGAACATAAGAGTGTCCATAAGTGCACGTGGCACCAGGACGCTCTAGGCCGTAGAGTGATGTAGGACACATGTAGCTTTGGAAGATGGGTGCAACATTGACTGTCCAGCTCAGCTCAAAATTCAGTGTTTAGACATTTTCCTAGCTCTCCCATCTTCTTCTTCTTCATCCTCCTCCTCCCTTGGTCTCCTCCTCGAACCGCCTGGTACTGGGTTGGGGGGCAATAGCACAGGAGCATCCTGGCCATTGTCTCCATCGTCATCTGTGTCACTATCAGGAACACTTTCAGTGTCGCTCTCAGATCCCTCATCTTCCCACCACCTGATTTCATCAATAATTGGATCTTCTTCTGCTACATTATTGTACACGGGTTGTTCTATTTCTAGAGGTGGATTTCTTTCTGTGTAATCTCCTGCTCCCATCTCTGCTCTATTAATGACCAATGGTCGTTCTATCTGTTGGGGTGGATTTCTTTCTATGTTATCTCCTACTCCCATCTCTGCTCCATTAATGACCAAGGGTCCTGCTATTTCCTGGGGTGGATTTCTTTCAATGCCATCGCCTACTCCCATCTCTGCTCTAAAATTTTCCCAGGGTCCTGCTATTTCCTGGGGAGGATTTATTTCGATGCCTCCTACCGGAACATCAACTGCCTCCTCTTGTTGTGGCAGTTGATTATCAACTAAACCACGCAACTGATTGATTTCAATCCAGGGGAACATCCTGTCAACTGCTCTAAGATTTCCCTGTTGCAGCAGTGCCAAAAGCAGCTCATTGACTGCTAGTCCTACACCAACATGGTTTTGTTCACCATCGTCATGGTTTTGTGAGCCGTCTCCTCTATCCATTTTTTGAAAACAGTCTGCTTTAATAGACTGGAGGAAACTGGTCGGTACAGCTGTCAAACTTTAGCTGATTGGTACAGAACTTTTAAAATATCCTTGAAAAAGAGTTTAAATCTCTTTAGGAAACTGTTTAAAAACACGAAGCAAATGTGAACTAATCGCAACTGATTGCTGTGAGGAACACTGCGAACTAACGGCTATTTAAGGACTTTCAGATCAAAGTCAAGATTTTGATTGGTTGTGCTTTGAGCTGACTTTTGTGACGTCATCGAATTTGGTTCATTGTGATGACGGTCAACGTTCTGCTGATGAAAAAATGTCGCCGGTGACTGAAACTTTTACAGGAGAAGCATTTCCCACAAAGCCTTGAATGAATTATAGTGACAGAAAGGGGCCACAAGATGACGCCATTTTTCACGTAGTAATTCGCGCCTCAGAGACGTCGTTATTTTTCAAAAAGAAAAAAGAAAAAGAAAGAAAGAAAGAAACAGCAACAACTACTAAACAGAATTTTTACACGTTCATTGCACATTTGTAGGAATGTTTAAATATTTACTTTTTATTAATTACTTTTCATTTTATCTTTATTTTTAAAATCACTGTGCACTGGCAGACCGGGGAGGTGGTCCCCATCTTTAAGAAGGGGGACCGGAGGGTGTGTTCCAACTAAAGGGGGATCACACTCCTCAGCCTCCCTGGGAAAGTCTATGCCAGGGTGCTGGAAAGGAGAGTTCGTCCGCTAGTAGAAACCCTGAAGACCAAACCGCTGTTGACTTAGCATGATCTGTTCTCGTACCTTGTCTGTAAAGTCAGCGCATACACGGCGCACCAGTTTCGCCGTCATAAATCTCTGGAGGCGCACATCCAATTCACCAAGGACTGGGTGCAATTGTGAGTACGCCGTCATTCAAACCAAGTGAAGTCAGCTTGAGTACTACGAGTAAAATGCGTTTGATTTCCCTCCGAACATTCAGATTAGTGCAGCATAAATTCATTCATGAGGGGAAATTACAGTGAGAACATGTGGAAGCTCTGTTAGATGGATGCCATAGTGAGTTCAGTGCACTGATGTGACATTGTCATGAAGGATTTAGTTATTCTCTATGGTTAATGAAATTACACTAATTAATTCATATTTATTATAAATAATCCTAATTACACATCTTGCTTCCGTGTTTGTGTGCTGTGTCACTAAATACATTTTAGTGACACATTTTATTTTAGTTTTATACATTGATTAATGACCTGCAGAATCGCCTGCAGGTCCCTCTGTTGTCAGCATGAAGCTGTAAACATTCATTCTTTGAATCTCCACTGGAGAAAATCTACATGTATACAGAGGGAATGCAATCCACGCTTCCCGACACATGTTTCTACTGTATATCCTGACCATTTACTATTTCCTTCCCACCCATATCTGGTGTATTTGGAATAAAATATTCTCATCTACTTCATATTTCATTATATTTTTATTCTACTAAGTTTCTTCTCAGAATATGATCATATAAAAAAATTACTGAACATAAAATGATTTGTTTATTATAGTAAATTAATCTATTATAGTTGAATATAGTAAATGATAGTAAATTAAACTAATCTATAGATGCAGAAAAACTAGATCCTCAGTTACTGAAAAGGTTATCTAAGAAATCTAAGGTACTGGAGAAAGAGATTTCAGTTTCATTTTACTTAATGTATTTTATGAGTATCATTATTATGCTTTAACAGAGAAAGCACATTTAAAAGCACTAAAACTGAGCAACTCTGTCGCAAACGTTGAGCAATACACTCTCTGGATCATCTCGAAACCTGGGTTTGAATTAAAAGATCCCTGGGTAAGCTAATGGCTACCTTTACTGCAGACAGAGATAACACTTGCGTCCGTGTTGTCTATGTTTTTTGTGGCGTTCCTCAGGGCTCGGTTCGCTTTTATTTTCAGTGATATGCTGCTACTCAGCCAGTTCTTTTACCGTATGGGCGTGCTGCCCCTAGTTAAAATATTATACTCATATTTCTAGGAATACAGGACTATTGCAGTTCTTAAAGCATAGACAGACAAAATGAGAGCATTTTGCTTATTTTTTTAAGGGGGATGGACGTTAAAATAGATATTTAGCCATAACACTACAATATATTCCCCACAAATCAAAGTCCAACATTTTCTTTATTTAGTTTTAATCAGGAAACAAAAAACAGGAGTAAAAATAATAATCTATTGCTCCTAAAACAGTAACAGTTATAATATTCATCTAGCATTGCATATAGTATTTTTACAACTGCAAGCACTGCTGGAAATGTTGCCTCACACACTCAGTTAGGTATGCTTATGTCCACATCACTATCCAGCAACATTTGTCACCAACAAATGGACACAGCTGGAATGAAGACAGAAACAGCTGCTAACATTTTTCCATCCTTTTTTCCTAGAATTCTATGATTTCTTCCAAAATCATGCTCACATTCCCACTGCTACCTGTTTTTGTAATTACAGTGGGGCCAGTGAGAGCCAGAGATTTTCCTTGTTTGAGGTGACCAAATACTTATTTTCCACCCTGATTTACGAATCAATTCTTTACAAATCCTACCATGTGGATTCATGGATTTTTTTTTCACATTCTGTCTCTCACAGTTGAAGTGTACCTCTGGTGCAAATTACTGACCTCTGTCATCATTTTAGGTGGGGGAACTTGCACAATCGGTGGCTGACTAAATACTTTTTTGCCCCACTGTATATGCTTTGTTCAATTGTCACCATGTAATGTATTATGATAAAGTCAGGCACAGGCTGTTTGCAGAAGTGGTTAAAGGATAGGTTAACAAATCGTTAGAAGTACCGAACAAAGTGATGGTAATTTATATGAGAATACTTTTACAGATATATGCTGATTAATGATTAATTGATTATCTGCCATTACTACCTCCTGCCATGCAGATGAAAAACAAAACACTTTCTGTGTGATAACTGAAAGTGTTTTGTAATAACTGTCTTTTTTTGTACCTGATTTTCACTTACAGCACAGAGGCATATCTGACTGGAAGAACGCTGTGTACAGTGGTTGTGTGACTGGAGGAGCTATTGGCTTTTGCGGTATGTAACTTACTTTATTAACTTACATTACAGCAAATTTATGCATTTTGTCCACGTGTTTATTTTTCTGTTTTGCAGCTGGTCTGAAGGCTGGTGTTTATTCTCTGCTGCAATTAAACATGACTTGCAGTGAAGCTCTATGGAGTGGCTCGATGGACAAAAACATAAATATTACACATGTGGCCCAGAAAAAGAAGACTCGCGTTGTGAGTTTGCTAACCCTGATGTTTCCCTGCACATCAAGGATTGCTGTTAAAGCAGAATTGAAGTGTACTGTTCAAACACAGGGATTTTAAGTGGCACCATAGTGGGTTAAAACAAACAAACAAACAAACAAACATAAAAAAAAGACATGTCGGTTTTTCCTGTGACTTTCATATTGTGGACAGTTAGAGCAAGGAATGCCAATTTCTCATGGTGAATCTTCAAAGACAGAGCAGAGTGGGTCTGCTTCAGTGGCGCACTGATCAGGTAATGAAAGCTGAACTTGTGTGAATTTCACTCTGGGTCAAAACTCAGATGAGCAATGTTCTGCCTGTAAAACATTGGTTTGATGTGTAAGTAACTAATCCACACCAGGATTATTTATAATAAAAGAATTTTTTTTAAAATTGTGGATTTACTACTTTTCCTTGATTATTAAAGGACTACAACACCCAAACTAGTCATTACCTTTGCTTTAATTTTTCCTTTTTTTTATTATAGCGAAAGTAGTCTTCAGGAAAAGTTCTCCAGGCTTCTTGAAGGACATTCAATTCAATTCAATTCAATTCAATTCAATTTTATTTATATTGCACCAAATCACAACAACAGTCGCCTCACAGAGCTTTATATTGTACAGTAGATCGTACAATAATAGATACAGAGAAAAACCCAACAATCAACAATATGACCCCCTATGAGCAAGCACTTTGGCGACAGTGGGAAGGAAAAACTCCCTTTTAACAGGAAGAAACCTCCGGCAGAACCAGGCTCAGGGAGGGGCGGTCATCTGCTGCGACCGGTTGGGGTGAGAAGGAAGACAGGATAAAGACATGCATTCAAAGCTCTTCTTTTGGATGTTGGCTGCCTTTCCTTCCCTTCTCTGTCAAGATGATCCCACTATTCACTAATGTTGAGGTCCAGGGTTTGGGGAGGCCAATACACAACTGATAGCATTCCATAATGTGTTTTTCTATTTGAAGATGGTGGTGTTGTAAATGCTATTGTATAATTACGTTAGCACAATGGTGATAGGAAGTAGGGGTGGGTTTTAATAATCGATTCATCGATTAAAATCGATTCTGGATTGGATAACGTGACATTGATTCATTAAAATCCTGAATCGATTTTTTTATATAAATGTATTTTGCCCAAAATTCCAGAATCTCAGGTGAAACGTCACAAAATTTTGACGACCACCAAACATTTAAAACAGTAAATGAGAGCAGGTACACGGCTTCTGCACAAAGACGTAAACACAAAGCGCGACCCGCAGATCAGAATCAGTGAGATGTGGCCTTTCTCACCCGACCGCACGGACACGGTCGGGGCTGAAAGCTGACAGCTCGCTGATTCTGATGTTTCGGCGGGTCCGCGCTTTGTGTTTACGTCTTTTTTGCACTGATTCTAAAGCTGTTAGTTTGATCTCTCTCCAAACAATATTGACCAAACCAGCAGCAGCAACCCTGTTCGAACATAAGAGTGTCCATAAGTGCACGTGGCACCAGGACGCTCTAGGCCGTAGAGTGATGTAGGACACATGTAGCTTTGGAAGATGGGTGCAACATTGACTGTCCAGCTCAGCTCAAAATTCAGTGTTTAGACATTTTCCTAGCTCTCCCATCTTCTTCTTCTTCTTCATCCTCCTCCTCCCTTGGTCTCCTCCTCGAACCGCCTGGTACTGGGTTGGGGGGCAATAGCACAGGAGCATCCTGGCCATTGTCTCCATCGTCATCTGTGTCACTATCAGGAACACTTTCAGTGTCGCTCTCAGATCCCTCATCTTCCCACCACCTGATTTCATCAATAATTGGATCTTCTTCTGCTACATTATTGTACACGGGTTGTTCTATTTCTAGAGGTGGATTTCTTTCTGTGTAATCTCCTGCTCCCATCTCTGCTCTATTAATGACCAATGGTCGTTCTATCTGTTGGGGTGGATTTCTTTCTATGTTATCTCCTACTCCCATCTCTGCTCCATTAATGACCAAGGGTCCTGCTATTTCCTGGGGTGGATTTCTTTCAATGCCATCGCCTACTCCCATCTCTGCTCTAAAATTTTCCCAGGGTCCTGCTATTTCCTGGGGAGGATTTATTTCGATGCCTCCTACCGGAACATCAACTGCCTCCTCTTGTTGTGGCAGTTGATTATCAACTAAACCACGCAACTGATTGATTTCAATCCAGGGGAACATCCTGTCAACTGCTCTAAGATTTCCCTGTTGCAGCAGTGCCAAAAGCAGCTCATTGACTGCTAGTCCTACACCAACATGGTTTTGTTCACCATCGTCATGGTTTTGTGAGCCGTCTCCTCTATCCATTTTTTGAAAACAGTCTGCTTTAATAGACTGGAGGAAACTGGTCGGTACAGCTGTCAAACTTTAGCTGATTGGTACAGAACTTTTAAAATATCCTTGAAAAAGAGTTTAAATCTCTTTAGGAAACTGTTTAAAAACACGAAGCAAATGTGAACTAATCGCAACTGATTGCTGTGAGGAACACTGCGAACTAACGGCTATTTAAGGACTTTCAGATCAAAGTCAAGATTTTGATTGGTTGTGCTTTGAGCTGACTTTTGTGACGTCATCGAATTTGGTTCATTGTGATGACGGTCAACGTTCTGCTGATGAAAAAATGTCGCCGGTGACTGAAACTTTTACAGGAGAAGCATTTCCCACAAAGCCTTGAATGAATTATAGTGACAGAAAGGGGCCACAAGATGACGCCATTTTTCACGTAGTAATTCGCGCCTCAGAGACGTCGTTATTTTTCAAAAAGAAAAAAGAAAAAGAAAGAAAGAAAGAAACAGCAACAACTACTAAACAGAATTTTTACACGTTCATTGCACATTTGTAGGAATGTTTAAATATTTACTTTTTATTAATTACTTTTCATTTTATCTTTATTTTTAAAATCACTGTGCACTGGCAGACCGGGGAGGTGGTCCCCATCTTTAAGAAGGGGGACCGGAGGGTGTGTTCCAACTAAAGGGGGATCACACTCCTCAGCCTCCCTGGGAAAGTCTATGCCAGGGTGCTGGAAAGGAGAGTTCGTCCGCTAGTAGAAACCCTGAAGACCAAACCGCTGTTGACTTAGCATGATCTGTTCTCGTACCTTGTCTGTAAAGTCAGCGCATACACGGCGCACCAGTTTCGCCGTCATAAATCTCTGGAGGCGCACATCCAATTCACCAAGGACTGGGTGCAATTGTGAGTACGCCGTCATTCAAACCAAGTGAAGTCAGCTTGAGTACTACGAGTAAAATGCGTTTGATTTCCCTCCGAACATTCAGATTAGTGCAGCATAAATTCATTCATGAGGGGAAATTACAGTGAGAACGTGTGGAAGCTCTGTTAGATGGATGCCATAGTGAGTTCAGTGCACTGATGTGACATTGTCCTGAAGGATTTAGTTATTCTCTATGGTTAATGAAATTACACTAATTAATTCATATTTATTATAAATAATCCTAATTACACATCTTGCTTCCGTGTTTGTGTGCTGTGTCACTAAATACATTTTAGTGACACATTTTATTTTAGTTTTATACATTGATTAATGACCTGCAGAATCGCCTGCAGGTCCCTCTGTTGTCAGCATGAAGCTGTAAACATTCATTCTTTGAATCTCCACTGGAGAAAATCTACATGTATACAGAGGGAATGCAATCCACGCTTCCCGACACATGTTTCTACTGTATATCCTGACCATTTACTATTTCCTTCCCACCCATATCTGGTGTATTTGGAATAAAATATTCTCATCTACTTCATATTTCATTATATTTTTATTCTACTAAGTTTCTTCTCAGAATATGATCATATAAAAAAATTACTGAACATAAAATGATTTGTTTATTATAGTAAATTAATCTATTATAGTAGAATATAGTAAATGATAGTAAATTAAACTAATCTATAGATGCAGAAAAACTAGATCCTCAGTTACTGAAAAGGTTATCTAAGAAATCTAAGGTACTGGAGAAAGAGATTTCAGTTTCATTTTACTTAATGTATTTTATGAGTATCATTATTATGCTTTAACAGAGAAAGCACATTTAAAAGCACTAATACTGAGCAACTCTGTCGCAAACGTTGAGCAATACACTCTCTGGATCATCTCGAAACCTGGGTTTGAATTAAAAGATCCCTGGGTAAGCTAATGGCTACCTTTACTGCAGACAGAGATAACACTTGCGTCCGTGTTGTCTATGTTTTTTGTGGCGTTCCTCAGGGCTCGGTTCGCTTTTATTTTCAGTGATATGCTGCTACTCAGCCAGTTCTTTTACCGTATGGGCGTGCTGCCCCTAGTTAAAATATTATACTCATATTTCTAGGAATACAGGACTATTGCAGTTCTTAAAGCATAGACAGACAAAATGAGAGCATTTTGCTTATTTTTTTAAGGGGGATGGACGTTAAAATAGATATTTAGCCATAACACTACAATATATTCCCCACAAATCAAAGTCCAACATTTTCTTTATTTAGTTTTAATCAGGAAACAAAAAACAGGAGTAAAAATAATAATCTATTGCTCCTAAAACAGTAACAGTTATAATATTCATCTAGCATTGCATATAGTATTTTTACAACTGCAAGCACTGCTGGAAATGTTGCCTCACACACTCAGTTAGGTATGCTTATGTCCACATCACTATCCAGCAACATTTGTCACCAACAAATGGACACAGCTGGAATGAAGACAGAAACAGCTGCTAACATTTTTCCATCCTTTTTTCCTAGAATTCTATGATTTCTTCCAAAATCATGCTCACATTCCCACTGCTACCTGTTTTTGTAATTACAGTGGGGCCAGTGAGAGCCAGAGATTTTCCTTGTTTGAGGTGACCAAATACTTATTTTCCACCCTGATTTACGAATCAATTCTTTACAAATCCTACCATGTGGATTCATGGATTTTTTTTTCACATTCTGTCTCTCACAGTTGAAGTGTACCTCTGGTGCAAATTACTGACCTCTGTCATCATTTTAGGTGGGGGAACTTGCACAATCGGTGGCTGACTAAATACTTTTTTGCCCCACTGTATATGCTTTGTTCAATTGTCACCATGTAATGTATTATGATAAAGTCAGGCACAGGCTGTTTGCAGAAGTGGTTAAAGGATAGGTTAACAAATCGTTAGAAGTACCGAACAAAGTGATGGTAATTTATATGAGAATACTTTTACAGATATATGCTGATTAATGATTAATTGATTATCTGCCATTACTACCTCCTGCCATGCAGATGAAAAACAAAACACTTTCTGTGTGATAACTGAAAGTGTTTTGTAATAACTGTCTTTTTTTGTACCTGATTTTCACTTACAGCACAGAGGCATATCTGACTGGAAGAACGCTGTGTACAGTGGTTGTGTGACTGGAGGAGCTATTGGCTTTTGCGGTATGTAACTTACTTTATTAACTTACATTACAGCAAATTTATGCATTTTGTCCACGTGTTTATTTTTCTGTTTTGCAGCTGGTCTGAAGGCTGGTGTTTATTCTCTGCTGCAATTAAACATGA
Organism: Mchenga conophoros; assembly: GCF_057382185.1. NCBI lineage: Eukaryota > Metazoa > Chordata > Actinopteri > Cichliformes > Cichlidae > Mchenga > Mchenga conophoros. Next base: position 4,474,224 of record NC_140535.1, on the reverse strand, counting down.
CTTGCAGTGAAGCTCTATGGAGTGGCTCGATGGACAAAAACATAAATATTACACATGTGGCCCAGAGAAAGAAGACTCGCGTTGTGAGTTTGCTAACCCTGATGTTTCCCTGCACATCAAGGATTGCTGTTAAAGCAGAATTGAAGTGTACTGTTCAAACACAGGGATTTTAAGTGGCACCATAGTGGGTTAAAACAAACAAACAAACAAACATAAAAAAAAGACATGTCGGTTTTTCCTGTGACTTTCATATTGTGGACAGTTAGAGCAAGGAATGCCAATTTCTCATGGTGAATCTTCAAAGACAGAGCAGAGTGGGTCTGCTTCAGTGGCGCACTGATCAGGTAATGAAAGCTGAACTTGTGTGAATTTCACTCTGGGTCAAAACTCAGATGAGCAATGTTCTGCCTGTAAAACATTGGTTTGATGTGTAAGTAACTAATCCACACCAGGATTATTTATAATAAAAGAATTTTTTTTAAAATTGTGGATTTACTACTTTTCCTTGATTATTAAAGGACTACAACACCCAAACTAGTCATTACCTTTGCTTTAATTTTTCCTTTTTTTTATTATAGCGAAAGTAGTCTTCAGGAAAAGTTCTCCAGGCTTCTTGAAGGACATTCAATTCAATTCAATTCAATTCAATTCAATTCAATTTTATTTATATTGCACCAAATCACAACAACAGTCGCCTCACAGAGCTTTATATTGTACAGTAGATCGTACAATAATAGATACAGAGAAAAACCCAACAATCAACAATATGACCCCCTATGAGCAAGCACTTTGGCAACAGTGGGAAGGAAAAACTCCCTTTTAACAGGAAGAAACCTCCGGCAGAACCAGGCTCAGGGAGGGGCGGTCATCTGCTGCGACCGGTTGGGGTGAGAAGGAAGACAGGATAAAGACATGCATTCAAAGCTCTTCTTTGGATGTTGGCTGCCTTTCCTTCCCTTCTCTGTCAAGATGATCCCACTATTCACTAATGTTGAGGTCCAGGGTTTGGGGAGGCCAATACACAACTGATAGCATTCCATAATGTGTTTTTCTATTTGAAGATGGTGGTGTTGTAAATGCTATTGTATAATTACGTTAGCACAATGGTGATAGGAAGTAGGGGTGGGTTTTAATAATCGATTCATCGATTAAAATCGATTCTGGATTGGATAACGTGACATTGATTCATTAAAATCCTGAATCGATTTTTTTATATAAATGTATTTTGCCCAAAATTCCAGAATCTCAGGTGAAACGTCACAAAATTTTGACGACCACCAAACATTTAAAACAGTAAATGAGAGCAGGTACACGGCTTCTGCACAAAGACGTAAACACAAAGCGCGACCCGCAGATCAGAATCAGTGAGATGTGGCCTTTCTCACCCGACCGCACGGACACGGTCGGGGCTGAAAGCTGACAGCTCGCTGATTCTGATGTTTCGGCGGGTCCGCGCTTTGTGTTTACGTCTTTTTTGCACTGATTCTAAAGCTGTTAGTTTGATCTCTCTCCAAACAATATTGACCAAACCAGCAGCAGCAACCCTGTTCGAACATAAGAGTGTCCATAAGTGCACGTGGCACCAGGACGCTCTAGGCCGTAGAGTGATGTAGGACACATGTAGCTTTGGAAGATGGGTGCAACATTGACTGTCCAGCTCAGCTCAAAATTCAGTGTTTAGACATTTTCCTAGCTCTCCCATCTTCTTCTTCTTCATCCTCCTCCTCCCTTGGTCTCCTCCTCGAACCGCCTGGTACTGGGTTGGGGGGCAATAGCACAGGAGCATCCTGGCCATTGTCTCCATCGTCATCTGTGTCACTATCAGGAACACTTTCAGTGTCGCTCTCAGATCCCTCATCTTCCCACCACCTGATTTCATCAATAATTGGATCTTCTTCTGCTACATTATTGTACACGGGTTGTTCTATTTCTAGAGGTGGATTTCTTTCTGTGTAATCTCCTGCTCCCATCTCTGCTCTATTAATGACCAATGGTCGTTCTATCTGTTGGGGTGGATTTCTTTCTATGTTATCTCCTACTCCCATCTCTGCTCCATTAATGACCAAGGGTCCTTCTATTTCCTGGGGTGGATTTCTTTCAATGCCATCGCCTACTCCCATCTCTGCTCTAAAATTTTCCCAGGGTCCTGCTATTTCCTGGGGAGGATTTATTTCGATGCCTCCTGCCGGAACATCAACTGCCTCCTCTTGTTGTGGCAGTTGATTATCAACTAAACCACGCAACTGATTGATTTCAATCCAGGGGAACATCCTGTCAACTGCTCTAAGATTTCCCTGTTGCAGCAGTGCCAAAAGCAGCTCATTGACTGCTAGTCCTACACCAACATGGTTTTGTTCACCATCGTCATGGTTTTGTGAGCCGTCTCCTCTATCCATTTTTTGAAAACAGTCTGCTTTAATAGACTGGAGGAAACTGGTCGGTACAGCTGTCAAACTTTAGCTGATTGGTACAGAACTTTTAAAATATCCTTGAAAAAGAGTTTAAATCTCTTTAGGAAACTGTTTAAAAACACGAAGCAAATGTGAACTAATCGCAACTGATTGCTGTGAGGAACACTGCGAACTAACGGCTATTTAAGGATTTTCAGATCAAAGTCAAGATTTTGATTGGTTGTGGTTTGAGCTGACTTTTGTGACGTCATCGAATTTGGTTCATTGTGATGACGGTCAACGTTCTGCTGATGAAAAAATGTCGCCGGTGACTGAAACTTTTACAGGAGAAGCATTTCCCACAAAGCCTTGAATGAATTATAGTGACAGAAAGGGGCCACAAGATGACGCCATTTTTCACGTAGTAATTCGCGCCTCAGAGACGTCGTTATTTTTCAAAAAGAAAAAAGAAAAAGAAAGAAAGAAAGAAACACTAACAACTACTAAACAGAATTTTTACACGTTCATTGCACATTTGTAGGAATGTTTAAATATTTACTTTTTATTAATTACTTTTCATTTTATCTTTATTTTTAAAATCACTGTGCACTGGCAAACCGGGGAGGTGGTCCCCATCTTTAAGAAGGGGGACCGGAGGGTGTGTTCCAACTAAAGGGGGATCACACTCCTCAGCCTCCCTGGGAAAGTCTATGCCAGGGTGCTGGAAAGGAGAGTTCGTCCGCTAGTAGAAACCCTGAAGACCAAACCGCTGTTGACTTAGCATGATCTGTTCTCGTACCTTGTCTGTAAAGTCAGCGCATACACGGCGCACCAGTTTCGCCGTCATAAATCTCTGGAGGCGCACATCCAATTCACCAAGGACTGGGTGCAATTGTGAGTACGCCGTCATTCAAACCAAGTGAAGTCAGCTTGAGTACTACGAGTAAAATGCGTTTGATTTCCCTCCGAACATTCAGATTAGTGCAGCATAAATTCATTCATGAGGGGAAATTACAGTGAGAACGTGTGGAAGCTCTGTTAGATGGATGCCATAGTGAGTTCAGTGCACTGATGTGACATTGTCCTGAAGGATTTAGTTATTCTCTATGGTTAATGAAATTACACTAATTAATTCATATTTATTATAAATAATCCTAATTACACATCTTGCTTCCGTGTTTGTGTGCTGTGTCACTAAATACATTTTAGTGACACATTTTATTTTAGTTTTATACATTGATTAATGACCTGCAGAATCGCCTGCAGGTCCCTCTGTTGTCAGCATGAAGCTGTAAACATTCATTCTTTGAATCTCCACTGGAGAAAATCTACATGTATACAGAGGGAATGCAATCCACGCTTCCCGACACATGTTTCTACTGTATATCCTGACCATTTACTATTTCCTTCCCACCCATATCTGGTGTATTTGGAATAAAATATTCTCATCTACTTCATATTTCATTATATTTTTATTCTACTAAGTTTCTTCTCAGAATATGATAATATAAAAAAATTACTGAACATAAAATGATTTGTTTATTATAGTAAATTAATCTATTATAGTAGAATATAGTAAATGATAGTAAATTAAACTAATCTATAGATGCAGAAAAACTAGATCCTCAGTTACTGAAAAGGTTATCTAAGAAATCTAAGGTACTGGAGAAAGAGATTTCAGTTTCATTTTACTTAATGTATTTTATGAGTATCATTATTATGCTTTAACAGAGAAAGCACATTTAAAAGCACTAAAACTGAGCAACTCTGTCGCAAACGTTGAGCAATACACTCTCTGGATCATCTCGAAACCTGGGTTTGAATTAAAAGATCCCTGGGTAAGCTAATGGCTACCTTTTCTGCAGACAGAGATAACACTTGCGTCCGTGTTGTCTATGTTTTTTGTGGCGTTCCTCAGGGCTCGGTTCGCTTTTATTTTCAGTGATATGCTGCTACTCAGCCAGTTCTTTTACCGTATGGGCGTGCTGCCCCTAGTTAAAATATTATACTCATATTTCTAGGAATACAGGACTATTGCAGTTCTTAAAGCATAGACAGACAAAATGAGAGCATTTTGCTTATTTTTTTAAGGGGGATGGACGTTAAAATAGATATTTAGCCATAACACTACAATATATTCCCCACAAATCAAAGTCCAACATTTTCTTTATTTAGTTTTAATCAGGAAACAAAAAACAGGAGTAAAAATAATAATCTATTGCTCCTAAAACAGTAACAGTTATAATATTCATCTAGCATTGCATATAGTATTTTTACAACTGCAAGCACTGCTGGAAATGTTGCCTCACACACTCAGTTAGGTATGCTTATGTCCACATCACTATCCAGCAACATTTGTCACCAACAAATGGACACAGCTGGAATGAAGACAGAAACAGCTGCTAACATTTTTCCATCCTTTTTTCCTAGAATTCTATGATTTCTTCCAAAATCATGCTCACATTCCCACTGCTACCTGTTTTTGTAATTACAGTGGGGCCAGTGAGAGCCAGAGATTTTCCTTGTTTGAGGTGACCAAATACTTATTTTCCACCCTGATTTACGAATCAATTCTTTACAAATCCTACCATGTGGATTCATGGATTTTTTTTTCACATTCTTTCTCTCACAGTTGAAGTGTACCTCTGGTGCAAATTACTGACCTCTGTCATCATTTTAGGTGGGGGAACTTGCACAATCGGTGGCTGACTAAATACTTTTTTGCCCCACTGTATATGCTTTGTTCAATTGTCACCATGTAATGTATTATGATAAAGTCAGGCACAGGCTGTTTGCAGAAGTGGTTAAAGGATAGGTTAACAAATCGTTAGAAGTACCGAACAAAGTGATGGTAATTTATATGAGAATACTTTTACAGATATATGCTGATTAATGATTAATTGATTATCTGCCATTACTACCTCCTGCCATGCAGATGAAAAACAAAACACTTTCTGTGTGATAACTGAAAGTGTTTTGTAATAATTGTCTTTTTTTGTACCTGATTTTCACTTACAGCACAGAGGCATATCTGACTGGAAGAACGCTGTGTACAGTGGTTGTGTGACTGGAGGAGCTATTGGCTTTTGCGGTATGTAACTTACTTTATTAACTTACATTACAGCAAATTTATGCATTTTGTCCACGTGTTTATTTTTCTGTTTTGCAGCTGGTCTGAAGGCTGGTGTTTATTCTCTGCTGCAATTAAACATGACTTGCAGTGAAGCTCTATGGAGTGGCTCGATGGACAAAAACATAAATATTACACATGTGGCCCAGAAAAAGAAGACTCGCGTTGTGAGTTTGCTAACCCTGATGTTTCCCTGCACATCAAGGATTGCTGTTAAAGCAGAATTGAAGTGTACTGTTCAAACACAGGGATTTTAAGTGGCACCATAGTGGGTTAAAACAAACAAACAAACAAACATAAAAAAAAGACATGTCGGTTTTTCCTGTGACTTTCATATTGTGGACAGTTAGAGCAAGGAATGCCAATTTCTCATGGTGAATCTTCAAAGACAGAGCAGAGTGGGTCTGCTTCAGTGGCGCACTGATCAGGTAATGAAAGCTGAACTTGTGTGAATTTCACTCTGGGTCAAAACTCAGATGAGCAATGTTCTGCCTGTAAAACATTGGTTTGATGTGTAAGTAACTAATCCACACCAGGATTATTTATAATAAAAGAATTTTTTTTAAAATTGTGGATTTACTACTTTTCCTTGATTATTAAAGGACTACAACACCCAAACTAGTCATTACCTTTGCTTTAATTTTTCCTTTTTTTTATTATAGCGAAAGTAGTCTTCAGGAAAAGTTCTCCAGGCTTCTTGAAGGACATTCAATTCAATTCAATTCAATTCAATTCAATTCAATTTTATTTATATTGCACCAAATCACAACAACAGTCGCCTCACAGAGCTTTATATTGTACAGTAGATCGTACAATAATAGATACAGAGAAAAACCCAACAATCAACAATATGACCCCCTATGAGCAAGCACTTTGGCGACAGTGGGAAGGAAAAACTCCCTTTTAACAGGAAGAAACCTCCGGCAGAACCAGGCTCAGGGAGGGGCGGTCATCTGCTGCGACCGGTTGGGGTGAGAAGGAAGACAGGATAAAGACATGCATTCAAAGCTCTTCTTTTGGATGTTGGCTGCCTTTCCTTCCCTTCTCTGTCAAGATGATCCCACTATTCACTAATGTTGAGGTCCAGGGTTTGGGGAGGCCAATACACAACTGATAGCATTCCATAATGTGTTTTTCTATTTGAAGATGGTGGTGTTGTAAATGCTATTGTATAATTATGTTAGCACAATGGTGATAGGAAGTAGGGGTGGGTTTTAATAATCGATTCATCGATTAAAATCGATTCTGGATTGGATAACGTGACATTGATTCATTAAAATCCTGAATCGATTTTTTTATATAAATGTATTTTGCCCAAAATTCCAGAATCTCAGGTGAAACGTCACAAAATTTTGACGACCACCAAACATTTAAAACAGTAAATGAGAGCAGGTACACGGCTTCTGCACAAAGACGTAAACACAAAGCGCGACCCGCAGATCAGAATCAGTGAGATGTGGCCTTTCTCACCCGACCGCACGGACACGGTCGGGGCTGAAAGCTGACAGCTCGCTGATTCTGATGTTTCGGCGGGTCCGCGCTTTGTGTTTACGTCTTTTTTGCACTGATTCTAAAGCTGTTAGTTTGATCTCTCTCCAAACAATATTGACCAAACCAGCAGCAGCAACCCTGTTCGAACATAAGAGTGTCCATAAGTGCACGTGGCACCAGGACGCTCTAGGCCGTAGAGTGATGTAGGACACATGTAGCTTTGGAAGATGGGTGCAACACTGACTGTCCAGCTCAGCTCAAAATTCAGTGTTTAGACATTTTCCTAGCTCTCCCATCTTCTTCTTCTTCTTCATCCTCCTCCTCCCTTGGTCTCCTCCTCGAACCGCCTGGTACTGGGTTGGGGGGCAATAGCACAGGAGCATCCTGGCCATTGTCTCCATCGTCATCTGTGTCACTATCAGGAACACTTTCAGTGTCGCTCTCAGATCCCTCATCTTCCCACCACCTGATTTCATCAATAATTGGATCTTCTTCTGCTACATTATTGTACACGGGTTGTTCTATTTCTAGAGGTGGATTTCTTTCTGTGTAATCTCCTGCTCCCATCTCTGCTCTATTAATGACCAATGGTCGTTCTATCTGTTGGGGTGGATTTCTTTCTATGTTATCTCCTACTCCCATCTCTGCTCCATTAATGACCAAGGGTCCTGCTATTTCCTGGGGTGGATTTCTTTCAATGCCATCGCCTACTCCCATCTCTGCTCTAAAATTTTCCCAGGGTCCTGCTATTTCCTGGGGAGGATTTATTTCGATGCCTCCTACCGGAACATCAACTGCCTCCTCTTGTTGTGGCAGTTGATTATCAACTAAACCACGCAACTGATTGATTTCAATCCAGGGGAACATCCTGTCAACTGCTCTAAGATTTCCCTGTTGCAGCAGTGCCAAAAGCAGCTCATTGACTGCTAGTCCTACACCAACATGGTTTTGTTCACCATCGTCATGGTTTTGTGAGCCGTCTCCTCTATCCATTTTTTGAAAACAGTCTGCTTTAATAGACTGGAGGAAACTGGTCGGTACAGCTGTCAAACTTTAGCTGATTGGTACAGAACTTTTAAAATGTCCTTGAAAAAGAGTTTAAATCTCTTTAGGAAACTGTTTAAAAACACGAAGCAAATGTGAACTAATCGCAACTGATTGCTGTGAGGAACACTGCGAACTAACGGCTATTTAAGGACTTTCAGATCAAAGTCAAGATTTTGATTGGTTGTGCTTTGAGCTGACTTTTGTGACGTCATCGAATTTGGTTCATTGTGATGACGGTCAACGTTCTGCTGATGAAAAAATGTCGCCGGTGACTGAAACTTTTACAGGAGAAGCATTTCCCACAAAGCCTTGAATGAATTATAGTGACAGAAAGGGGCCACAAGATGACGCCATTTTTCACGTAGTAATTCGCGCCTCAGAGACGTCGTTATTTTTCAAAAAGAAAAAAGAAAAAGAAAGAAAGAAAGAAAGAAACAGCAACAACTACTAAACAGAATTTTTACACGTTCATTGCACATTTGTAGGAATGTTTAAATATTTACTTTTTATTAATTACTTTTCATTTTATCTTTATTTTTAAAATCACTGTGCACTGGCAGACCGGGGAGGTGGTCCCCATCTTTAAGAAGGGGGACCGGAGGGTGTGTTCCAACTAAAGGGGGATCACACTCCTCAGCCTCCCTGGGAAAGTCTATGCCAGGGTGCTGGAAAGGAGAGTTCGTCCGCTAGTAGAAACCCTGAAGACCAAACCGCTGTTGACTTAGCATGATCTGTTCTCGTACCTTGTCTGTAAAGTCAGCGCATACACGGCGCACCAGTTTCGCCGTCATAAATCTCTGGAGGCGCACATCCAATTCACCAAGGACTGGGTGCAATTGTGAGTACGCCGTCATTCAAACCAAATGAAGTCAGCTTGAGTACTACGAGTAAAATGCGTTTGATTTCCCTCCGAACATTCAGATTAGTGCAGCATAAATTCATTCATGAGGGGAAATTACAGTGAGAACGTGTGGAAGCTCTGTTAGATGGATGCCATAGTGAGTTCAGTGCACTGATGTGACATTGTCCTGAAGGATTTAGTTATTCTCTATGGTTAATGAAATTACACTAATTAATTCATATTTATTATAAATAATCCTAATTACACATCTTGCTTCCGTGTTTGTGTGCTGTGTCACTAAATACATTTTAGTGACACATTTTATTTTAGTTTTATACATTGATTAATGACCTGCAGAATCGCCTGCAGGTCCCTCTGTTGTCAGCATGAAGCTGTAAACATTCATTCTTTGAATCTCCACTGGAGAAAATCTACATGTATACAGAGGGAATGCAATCCACGCTTCCCGACACATGTTTCTACTGTATATCCTGACCATTTACTATTTCCTTCCCACCCATATCTGGTGTATTTGGAATAAAATATTCTCATCTACTTCATATTTCATTATATTTTTATTCTACTAAGTTTCTTCTCAGAATATGATAATATAAAAAAATTACTGAACATAAAATGATTTGTTTATTATAGTAAATTAATCTATTATAGTAGAATATAGTAAATGATAGTAAATTAAACTAATCTATAGATGCAGAAAAACTAGATCCTCAGTTACTGAAAAGGTTATCTAAGAAATCTAAGGTACTGGAGAAAGAGATTTCAGTTTCATTTTACTTAATGTATTTTATGAGTATCATTATTATGCTTTAACAGAGAAAGCACATTTAAAAGCACTAAAACTGAGCAACTCTGTCGCAAACGTTGAGCAATACACTCTCTGGATCATCTCGAAACCTGGGTTTGAATTAAAAGATCCCTGGGTAAGCTAATGGCTACCTTTTCTGCAGACAGAGATAACACTTGCGTCCGTGTTGTCTATGTTTTTTGTGGCGTTCCTCAGGGCTCGGTTCGCTTTTATTTTCAGTGATATGCTGCTACTCAGCCAGTTCTTTTACCGTATGGGCGTGCTGCCCCTAGTTAAAATATTATACTCATATTTCTAGGAATACAGGACTATTGCAGTTCTTAAAGCATAGACAGACAAAATGAGAGCATTTTGCTTATTTTTTTAAGGGGGATGGACGTTAAAATAGATATTTAGCCATAACACTACAATATATTCCCCACAAATCAAAGTCCAACATTTTCTTTATTTCGTTTTAATCAGGAAACAAAAAACAGGAGTAAAAATAATAATCTATTGCTCCTAAAACAGTAACAGTTATAATATTCATCTAGCATTGCATATAGTATTTTTACAACTGCAAGCACTGCTGGAAATGTTGCCTCACACACTCAGTTAGGTATGCTTATGTCCACATCACTATCCAGCAACATTTGTCACCAACAAATGGACACAGCTGGAATGAAGACAGAAACAGCTGCTAACATTTTTCCATCCTTTTTTCCTAGAATTCTATGATTTCTTCCAAAATCATGCTCACATTCCCACTGCTACCTGTTTTTGTAATTACAGTGGGGCCAGTGAGAGCCAGAGATTTTCCTTGTTTGAGGTGACCAAATACTTATTTTCCACCCTGATTTACGAATCAATTCTTTACAAATCCTACCATGTGAATTCATGGATTTTTTTTTTCACATTCTGTCTCTCACAGTTGAAGTGTACCTCTGGTGCAAATTACTGACCTCTGTCATCATTTTAGGTGGGGGAACTTGCACAATCGGTGGCTGACTAAATACTTTTTTGCCCCACTGTATATGCTTTGTTCAATTGTCACCATGTAATGTATTATGATAAAGTCAGGCACAGGCTGTTTGCAGAAGTGGTTAAAGGATAGGTTAACAAATCGTTAGAAGTACCGAACAAAGTGATGGTAATTTATATGAGAATACTTTTACAGATATATGCTGATTAATGATTAATTGATTATCTGCCATTACTACCTCCTGCCATGCAGATGAAAAACAAAACACTTTCTGTGTGATAACTGAAAGTGTTTTGTAATAACTGTCTTTTTTTGTACCTGATTTTCACTTACAGCACAGAGGCATATCTGACTGGAAGAACGCTGTGTACAGTGGTTGTGTGACTGGAGGAGCTATTGGCTTTTGCGGTATGTAACTTACTTTATTAACTTACATTACAGCAAATTTATGCATTTTGTCCACGTGTTTATTTTTCTGTTTTGCAGCTGGTCTGAAGGCTGGTGTTTATTCTCTGCTGCAATTAAACATGACTTGCAGTGAAGCTCTATGGAGTGGCTCGATGGACAAAAACATAAATATTACACATGTGGCCCAGAGAAAGAAGACTCGCGTTGTGAGTTTGCTAACCCTGATGTTTCCCTGCACATCAAGGATTGCTGTTAAAGCAGAATTGAAGTGTACTGTTCAAACACAGGGATTTTAAGTGGCACCATAGTGGGTTAAAACAAACAAACAAACATAAAAAAAAGACATGTCGGTTTTTCCTGTGACTTTCATATTGTGGACAGTTAGAGCAAGGAATGCCAATTTCTCATGGTGAATCTTCAAAGACAGAGCAGAGTGGGTCTGCTTCAGTGGCGCACTGATCAGGTAATGAAAGCTGAACTTGTGTGAATTTCACTCTGGGTCAAAACTCAGATGAGCAATGTTCTGCCTGTAAAACATTGGTTTGATGTGTAAGTAACTAATCCACACCAGGATTATTTATAATAAAAGAATTTTTTTTAAAATTGTGGATTTACTACTTTTCCTTGATTATTAAAGGACTACAACACCCAAACTAGTCATTACCTTTGCTTTAATTTTTCCTTTTTTTTATTATAGCGAAAGTAGTCTTCAGGAAAAGTTCTCCAGGCTTCTTGAAGGACATTCAATTCAATTCAATTCAATTCAATTTTATTTATATTGCACCAAATCACAACAACAGTCGTCTCACAGAGCTTTATATTGTACAGTAGATCGTACAATAATAGATACAGAGAAAAACCCAACAATCAACAATATGACCCCCTATGAGCAAGCACTTTGGCGACAGTGGGAAGGAAAAACTCCCTTTTAACAGGAAGAAACCTCCGGCAGAACCAGGCTCAGGGAGGGGCGGTCATCTGCTGCGACCGGTTGGGGTGAGAAGGAAGACAGGATAAAGGCATGCATTCAAAGCTCTTCTTTTGGATGTTGGCTGCCTTTCCTTCCCTTCTCTGTCAAGATGATCCCACTATTCACTAATGTTGAGGTCCAGGGTTTGGGGAGGCCAATACACAACTGATAGCATTCCATAATGTGTTTTTCTATTTGAAGATGGTGGTGTTGTAAATGCTATTGTATAATTACGTTAGCACAATGGTGATAGGAAGTAGGGGTGGGTTTTAATAATCGATTCATCGATTAAAATCGATTCTGGATTGGATAACGTGACATTGATTCATTAAAATCCTGAATCGATTTTTTTATATAAATGTATTTTGCCCAAAATTCCAGAATCTCAGGTGAAACGTCACAAAATTTTGACGACCACCAAACATTTAAAACAGTAAATGAGAGCAGGTACACGGCTTCTGCACAAAGACGTAAACACAAAGCGCGACCCGCAGATCAGAATCAGTGAGATGTGGCCTTTCTCACCCGACCGCACGGACACGGTCGGGGCTGAAAGCTGACAGCTCGCTGATTCTGATGTTTCGGCGGGTCCGCGCTTTGTGTTTACGTCTTTTTTGCACTGATTCTAAAGCTGTTAGTTTGATCTCTCTCCAAACAATATTGACCAAACCAGCAGCAGCAACCCTGTTCGAACATAAGAGTGTCCATAAGTGCACGTGGCACCAGGACGCTCTAGGCCGTAGAGTGATGTAGGACACATGTAGCTTTGGAAGATGGGTGCAACATTGACTGTCCAGCTCAGCTCAAAATTCAGTGTTTAGACATTTTCCTAGCTCTCCCATCTTCTTCTTCTTCTTCATCCTCCTCCTCCCTTGGTCTCCTCCTCGAACCGCCTGGTACTGGGTTGGGGGGCAATAGCACAGGAGCATCCTGGCCATTGTCTCCATCGTCATCTGTGTCACTATCAGGAACACTTTCAGTGTCGCTCTCAGATCCCTCATCTTCCCACCACCTGATTTCATCAATAATTGGATCTTCTTCTGCTACATTATTGTACACGGGTTGTTCTATTTCTAGAGGTGGATTTCTTTCTGTGTAATCTCCTGCTCCCATCTCTGCTCTATTAATGACCAATGGTCGTTCTATCTGTTGGGGTGGATTTCTTTCTATGTTATCTCCTACTCCCATCTCTGCTCCATTAATGACCAAGGGTCCTGCTATTTCCTGGGGTGGATTTCTTTCAATGCCATCGCCTACTCCCATCTCTGCTCTAAAATTTTCCCAGGGTCCTGCTATTTCCTGGGGAGGATTTATTTCGATGCCTCCTACCGGAACATCAACTGCCTCCTCTTGTTGTGGCAGTTGATTATCAACTAAACCACGCAACTGATTGATTTCAATCCAGGGGAACATCCTGTCAACTGCTCTAAGATTTCCCTGTTGCAGCAGTGCCAAAAGCAGCTCATTGACTGCTAGTCCTACACCAACATGGTTTTGTTCACCATCGTCATGGTTTTGTGAGCCGTCTCCTCTATCCATTTTTTGAAAACAGTCTGCTTTAATAGACTGGAGGAAACTGGTCGGTACAGCTGTCAAACTTTAGCTGATTGGTACAGAACTTTTAAAATGTCCTTGAAAAAGAGTTTAAATCTCTTTAGGAAACTGTTTAAAAACACGAAGCAAATGTGAACTAATCGCAACTGATTGCTGTGAGGAACACTGCGAACTAACGGCTATTTAAGGACTTTCAGATCAAAGTCAAGATTTTGATTGGTTGTGGTTTGAGCTGACTTTTGTGACGTCATCGAATTTGGTTCATTGTGATGACGGTCAACGTTCTGCTGATGAAAAAATGTCGCCGGTGACTGAAACTTTTACAGGAGAAGCATTTCCCACAAAGCCTTGAATGAATTATAGTGACAGAAAGGGGCCACAAGATGACGCCATTTTTCACGTAGTAATTCGCGCCTCAGAGACGTCGTTATTTTTCAAAAAGAAAAAAGAAAAAGAAAGAAAGAAAGAAACAGCAACAACTACTAAACAGAATTTTTACACGTTCATTGCACATTTGTAGGAATGTTTAAATATTTACTTTTTATTAATTACTTTTCATTTTATCTTTATTTTTAAAATCACTGTGCACTGGCAGACCGGGGAGGTGGTCCCCATCTTTAAGAAGGGGGACCGGAGGGTGTGTTCCAACTAAAGGGGGATCACACTCCTCAGCCTCCCTGGGAAAGTCTATGCCAGGGTGCTGGAAAGGAGAGTTCGTCCGCTAGTAGAAACCCTGAAGACCAAACCGCTGTTGACTTAGCATGATCTGTTCTCGTACCTTGTCTGTAAAGTCAGCGCATACACGGCGCACCAGTTTCGCCGTCATAAATCTCTGGAGGCGCACATCCAATTCACCAAGGACTGGGTGCAATTGTGAGTACGCCGTCATTCAAACCAAGTGAAGTCAGCTTGAGTACTACGAGTAAAATGCGTTTGATTTCCCTCCGAACATTCAGATTAGTGCAGCATAAATTCATTCATGAGGGGAAATTACAGTGAGAACGTGTGGAAGCTCTGTTAGATGGATGCCATAGTGAGTTCAGTGCACTGATGTGACATTGTCCTGAAGGATTTAGTTATTCTCTATGGTTAATGAAATTACACTAATTAATTCATATTTATTATAAATAATCCTAATTACACATCTTGCTTCCGTGTTTGTGTGCTGTGTCACTAAATACATTTTAGTGACACATTTTATTTTAGTTTTATACATTGATTAATGACCTGCAGAATCGCCTGCAGGTCCCTCTGTTGTCAGCATGAAGCTGTAAACATTCATTCTTTGAATCTCCACTGGAGAAAATCTACATGTATACAGAGGGAATGCAATCCACGCTTCCCGACACATGTTTCTACTGTATATCCTGACCATTTACTATTTCCTTCCCACCCATATCTGGTGTATTTGGAATAAAATATTCTCATCTACTTCATATTTCATTATATTTTTATTCTACTAAGTTTCTTCTCAGAATATGATCATATAAAAAAATTACTGAACATAAAATGATTTGTTTATTATAGTAAATTAATCTATTATAGTAGAATATAGTAAATGATAGTAAATTAAACTAATCTATAGATGCAGAAAAACTAGATCCTCAGTTACTGAAAAGGTTATCTAAGAAATCTAAGGTACTGGAGAAAGAGATTTCAGTTTCATTTTACTTAATGTATTTTATGAGTATCATTATTATGCTTTAACAGAGAAAGCACATTTAAAAGCACTAAAACTGAGCAACTCTGTCGCAAACGTTGAGCAATACACTCTCTGGATCATCTCGAAACCTGGGTTTGAATTAAAAGATCCCTGGGTAAGCTAATGGCTACCTTTACTGCAGACAGAGATAACACTTGCGTCCGTGTTGTCTATGTTTTTTGTGGCGTTCCTCAGGGCTCGGTTCGCTTTTATTTTCAGTGATATGCTGCTACTCAGCCAGTTCTTTTACCGTATGGGCGTGCTGCCCCTAGTTAAAATATTATACTCATATTTCTAGGAATACAGGACTATTGCAGTTCTTAAAGCATAGACAGACAAAATGAGAGCATTTTGCTTATTTTTTTAAGGGGGATGGACGTTAAAATAGATATTTAGCCATAACACTACAATATATTCCCCACAAATCAAAGTCCAACATTTTCTTTATTTAGTTTTAATCAGGAAACAAAAAACAGGAGTAAAAATAATAATCTATTGCTCCTAAAACAGTAACAGTTATAATATTCATCTAGCATTGCATATAGTATTTTTACAACTGCAAGCACTGCTGGAAATGTTGCCTCACACACTCAGTTAGGTATGCTTATGTCCACATCACTATCCAGCAACATTTGTCACCAACAAATGGACACAGCTGGAATGAAGACAGAAACAGCTGCTAACATTTTTCCATCCTTTTTTCCTAGAATTCTATGATTTCTTCCAAAATCATGCTCACATTCCCACTGCTACCTGTTTTTGTAATTACAGTGGGGCCAGTGAGAGCCAGAGATTTTCCTTGTTTGAGGTGACCAAATACTTATTTTCCACCCTGATTTACGAATAAATTCTTTACAAATCCTACCATGTGGATTCATGGATTTTTTTTTCACATTCTGTCTCTCACAGTTGAAGTGTACCTCTGGTGCAAATTACTGACCTCTGTCATCATTTTAGGTGGGGGAACTTGCACAATCGGTGGCTGACTAAATACTTTTTTGCCCCACTGTATGTGCTTTGTTCAATTGTCACCATGTAATGTATTATGATAAAGTCAGGCACAGGCTGTTTGCAGAAGTGGTTAAAGGATAGGTTAACAAATCGTTAGAAGTACCGAACAAAGTGATGGTAATTTATATGAGAATACTTTTACAGATATATGCTGATTAATGATTAATTGATTATCTGCCATTACTACCTCCTGCCATGCAGATGAAAAACAAAACACTTTCTGTGTGATAACTGAAAGTGTTTTGTAATAACTGTCTTTTTTTGTACCTGATTTTCACTTACAGCACAGAGGCATATCTGACTGGAAGAACGCTGTGTACAGTGGTTGTGTGACTGGAGGAGCTATTGGCTTTTGCGGTATGTAACTTACTTTATTAACTTACATTACAGCAAATTTATGCATTTTGTCCACGTGTTTATTTTTCTGTTTTGCAGCTGGTCTGAAGGCTGGTGTTTATTCTCTGCTGCAATTAAACATGACTTGCAGTGAAGCTCTATGGAGTGGCTCGATGGACAAAAACATAAATATTACACATGTGGCCCAGAAAAAGAAGACTCGCGTTGTGAGTTTGCTAACCCTGATGTTTCCCTGCACATCAAGGATTGCTGTTAAAGCAGAATTGAAGTGTACTGTTCAAACACAGGGATTTTAAGTGGCACCATAGTGGGTTAAAACAAACAAACAAACATAAAAAAAAGACATGTCGGTTTTTCCTGTGACTTTCATTTTGTGGACAGTTAGAGCAAGGAATGCCAATTTCTCATGGTGAATCTTCAAAGACAGAGCAGAGTGGGTCTGCTTCAGTGGCGCACTGATCAGGTAATGAAAGCTGAACTTGTGTGAATTTCACTCTGGGTCAAAACTCAGATGAGCAATGTTCTGCCTGTAAAACATTGGTTTGATGTGTAAGTAACTAATCCACACCAGGATTATTTATAATAAAAGAATTTTTTTTAAAATTGTGGATTTACTACTTTTCCTTGATTATTAAAGGACTACAACACCCAAACTAGTCATTACCTTTGCTTTAATTTTTCC
This sequence comes from Mchenga conophoros, assembly GCF_057382185.1. Taxonomy (NCBI): domain Eukaryota; kingdom Metazoa; phylum Chordata; class Actinopteri; order Cichliformes; family Cichlidae; genus Mchenga; species Mchenga conophoros. The sequence continues at coordinate 4,456,854 of NC_140535.1, read as the reverse complement.
TTTTTTTTATTATAGCGAAAGTAGTCTTCAGGAAAAGTTCTCCAGGCTTCTTGAAGGACATTCAATTCAATTCAATTCAATTCAATTCAATTTTATTTATATTGCACCAAATCACAACAACAGTCGCCTCACAGAGCTTTATATTGTACAGTAGATCGTACAATAATAGATACAGAGAAAAACCCAACAATCAACAATATGACCCCCTATGAGCAAGCACTTTGGCGACAGTGGGAAGGAAAAACTCCCTTTTAACAGGAAGAAACCTCCGGCAGAACCAGGCTCAGGGAGGGGCGGTCATCTGCTGCGACCGGTTGGGGTGAGAAGGAAGACAGGATAAAGACATGCATTCAAAGCTCTTCTTTTGGATGTTGGCTGCCTTTCCTTCCCTTCTCTGTCAAGATGATCCCACTATTCACTAATGTTGAGGTCCAGGGTTTGGGGAGGCCAATACACAACTGATAGCATTCCATAATGTGTTTTTCTATTTGAAGATGGTGGTGTTGTAAATGCTATTGTATAATTACGTTAGCACAATGGTGATAGGAAGTAGGGGTGGGTTTTAATAATCGATTCATCGATTAAAATCGATTCTGGATTGGATAACGTGACATTGATTCATTAAAATCCTGAATCGATTTTTTTATATAAATGTATTTTGCCCAAAATTCCAGAATCTCAGGTGAAACGTCACAAAATTTTGACGACCACCAAACATTTAAAACAGTAAATGAGAGCAGGTACACGGCTTCTGCACAAAGACGTAAACACAAAGCGCGACCCGCAGATCAGAATCAGTGAGATGTGGCCTTTCTCACCCGACCGCACGGACACGGTCGGGGCTGAAAGCTGACAGCTCGCTGATTCTGATGTTTCGGCGGGTCCGCGCTTTGTGTTTACGTCTTTTTTGCACTGATTCTAAAGCTGTTAGTTTGATCTCTCTCCAAACAATATTGACCAAACCAGCAGCAGCAACCCTGTTCGAACATAAGAGTGTCCATAAGTGCACGTGGCACCAGGACGCTCTAGGCCGTAGAGTGATGTAGGACACATGTAGCTTTGGAAGATGGGTGCAACATTGACTGTCCAGCTCAGCTCAAAATTCAGTGTTTAGACATTTTCCTAGCTCTCCCATCTTCTTCTTCTTCATCCTCCTCCTCCCTTGGTCTCCTCCTCGAACCGCCTGGTACTGGGTTGGGGGGCAATAGCACAGGAGCATCCTGGCCATTGTCTCCATCGTCATCTGTGTCACTATCAGGAACACTTTCAGTGTCGCTCTCAGATCCCTCATCTTCCCACCACCTGATTTCATCAATAATTGGATCTTCTTCTGCTACATTATTGTACACGGGTTGTTCTATTTCTAGAGGTGGATTTCTTTCTGTGTAATCTCCTGCTCCCATCTCTGCTCTATTAATGACCAATGGTCGTTCTATCTGTTGGGGTGGATTTCTTTCTATGTTATCTCCTACTCCCATCTCTGCTCCATTAATGACCAAGGGTCCTGCTATTTCCTGGGGTGGATTTCTTTCAATGCCATCGCCTACTCCCATCTCTGCTCTAAAATTTTCCCAGGGTCCTGCTATTTCCTGGGGAGGATTTATTTCGATGCCTCCTGCCGGAACATCAACTGCCTCCTCTTGTTGTGGCAGTTGATTATCAACTAAACCACGCAACTGATTGATTTCAATCCAGGGGAACATCCTGTCAACTGCTCTAAGATTTCCCTGTTGCAGCAGTGCCAAAAGCAGCTCATTGACTGCTAGTCCTACACCAACATGGTTTTGTTCACCATCGTCATGGTTTTGTGAGCCGTCTCCTCTATCCATTTTTTGAAAACAGTCTGCTTTAATAGACTGGAGGAAACTGGTCGGTACAGCTGTCAAACTTTAGCTGATTGGTACAGAACTTTTAAAATGTCCTTGAAAAAGAGTTTAAATCTCTTTAGGAAACTGTTTAAAAACACGAAGCAAATGTGAACTAATCGCAACTGATTGCTGTGAGGAACACTGCGAACTAACGGCTATTTAAGGACTTTCAGATCAAAGTCAAGATTTTGATTGGTTGTGCTTTGAGCTGACTTTTGTGACGTCATCGAATTTGGTTCATTGTGATGACGGTCAACGTTCTGCTGATGAAAAAATGTCGCCGGTGACTGAAACTTTTACAGGAGAAGCATTTCCCACAAAGCCTTGAATGAATTATAGTGACAGAAAGGGGCCACAAGATGACGCCATTTTTCACGTAGTAATTCGCGCCTCAGAGACGTCGTTATTTTTCAAAAAGAAAAAAGAAAAAGAAAGAAAGAAAGAAACAGCAACAACTACTAAACAGAATTTTTACACGTTCATTGCACATTTGTAGGAATGTTTAAATATTTACTTTTTATTAATTACTTTTCATTTTATCTTTATTTTTAAAATCACTGTGCACTGGCAGACCGGGGAGGTGGTCCCCATCTTTAAGAAGGGGGACCGGAGGGTGTGTTCCAACTAAAGGGGGATCACACTCCTCAGCCTCCCTGGGAAAGTCTATGCCAGGGTGCTGGAAAGGAGAGTTCGTCCGCTAGTAGAAACCCTGAAGACCAAACCGCTGTTGACTTAGCATGATCTGTTCTCGTACCTTGTCTGTAAAGTCAGCGCATACACGGCGCACCAGTTTCGCCGTCATAAATCTCTGGAGGCGCACATCCAATTCACCAAGGACTGGGTGCAATTGTGAGTACGCCGTCATTCAAACCAAGTGAAGTCAGCTTGAGTACTACGAGTAAAATGCGTTTGATTTCCCTCCGAACATTCAGATTAGTGCAGCATAAATTCATTCATGAGGGGAAATTACAGTGAGAACGTGTGGAAGCTCTGTTAGATGGATGCCATAGTGAGTTCAGTGCACTGATGTGACATTGTCCTGAAGGATTTAGTTATTCTCTATGGTTAATGAAATTACACTAATTAATTCATATTTATTATAAATAATCCTAATTACACATCTTGCTTCCGTGTTTGTGTGCTGTGTCACTAAATACATTTTAGTGACACATTTTATTTTAGTTTTATACATTGATTAATGACCTGCAGAATCGCCTGCAGGTCCCTCTGTTGTCAGCATGAAGCTGTAAACATTCATTCTTTGAATCTCCACTGGAGAAAATCTACATGTATACAGAGGGAATGCAATCCACGCTTCCCGACACATGTTTCTACTGTATATCCTGACCATTTACTATTTCCTTCCCACCCATATCTGGTGTATTTGGAATAAAATATTCTCATCTACTTCATATTTCATTATATTTTTATTCTACTAAGTTTCTTCTCAGAATATGATCATATAAAAAAATTACTGAACATAAAATGATTTGTTTATTATAGTAAATTAATCTATTATAGTAGAATATAGTAAATGATAGTAAATTAAACTAATCTATAGATGCAGAAAAACTAGATCCTCAGTTACTGAAAAGGTTATCTAAGAAATCTAAGGTACTGGAGAAAGAGATTTCAGTTTCATTTTACTTAATGTATTTTATGAGTATCATTATTATGCTTTAACAGAGAAAGCACATTTAAAAGCACTAAAACTGAGCAACTCTGTCGCAAACGTTGAGCAATACACTCTCTGGATCATCTCGAAACCTGGGTTTGAATTAAAAGATCCCTGGGTAAGCTAATGGCTACCTTTTCTGCAGACAGAGATAACACTTGCGTCCGTGTTGTCTATGTTTTTTGTGGCGTTCCTCAGGGCTCGGTTCGCTTTTATTTTCAGTGATATGCTGCTACTCAGCCAGTTCTTTTACCGTATGGGCGTGCTGCCCCTAGTTAAAATATTATACTCATATTTCTAGGAATACAGGACTATTGCAGTTCTTAAAGCATAGACAGACAAAATGAGAGCATTTTGCTTATTTTTTTAAGGGGGATGGACGTTAAAATAGATATTTAGCCATAACACTACAATATATTCCCCACAAATCAAAGTCCAACATTTTCTTTATTTAGTTTTAATCAGGAAACAAAAAACAGGAGTAAAAATAATAATCTATTGCTCCTAAAACAGTAACAGTTATAATATTCATCTAGCATTGCATATAGTATTTTTACAACTGCAAGCACTGCTGGAAATGTTGCCTCACACACTCAGTTAGGTATGCTTATGTCCACATCACTATCCAGCAACATTTGTCACCAACAAATGGACACAGCTGGAATGAAGACAGAAACAGCTGCTAACATTTTTCCATCCTTTTTTCCTAGAATTCTATGATTTCTTCCAAAATCATGCTCACATTCCCACTGCTACCTGTTTTTGTAATTACAGTGGGGCCAGTGAGAGCCAGAGATTTTCCTTGTTTGAGGTGACCAAATACTTATTTTCCACCCTGATTTACGAATAAATTCTTTACAAATCCTACCATGTGGATTCATGGATTTTTTTTTCACATTCTGTCTCTCACAGTTGAAGTGTACCTCTGGTGCAAATTACTGACCTCTGTCATCATTTTAGGTGGGGGAACTTGCACAATCGGTGGCTGACTAAATACTTTTTTGCCCCACTGTATATGCTTTGTTCAATTGTCACCATGTAATGTATTATGATAAAGTCAGGCACAGGCTGTTTGCAGAAGTGGTTAAAGGATAGGTTAACAAATCGTTAGAAGTACCGAACAAAGTGATGGTAATTTATATGAGAATACTTTTACAGATATATGCTGATTAATGATTAATTGATTATCTGCCATTACTACCTCCTGCCATGCAGATGAAAAACAAAACACTTTCTGTGTGATAACTGAAAGTGTTTTGTAATAACTGTCTTTTTTTGTACCTGATTTTCACTTACAGCACAGAGGCATATCTGACTGGAAGAACGCTGTGTACAGTGGTTGTGTGACTGGAGGAGCTATTGGCTTTTGCGGTATGTAACTTACTTTATTAACTTACATTACAGCAAATTTATGCATTTTGTCCACGTGTTTATTTTTCTGTTTTGCAGCTGGTCTGAAGGCTGGTGTTTATTCTCTGCTGCAATTAAACATGACTTGCAGTGAAGCTCTATGGAGTGGCTCGATGGACAAAAACATAAATATTACACATGTGGCCCAGAGAAAGAAGACTCGCGTTGTGAGTTTGCTAACCCTGATGTTTCCCTGCACATCAAGGATTGCTGTTAAAGCAGAATTGAAGTGTACTGTTCAAACACAGGGATTTTAAGTGGCACCATAGTGGGTTAAAACAAACAAACAAACAAACATAAAAAAAAGACATGTCGGTTTTTCCTGTGACTTTCATATTGTGGACAGTTAGAGCAAGGAATGCCAATTTCTCATGGTGAATCTTCAAAGACAGAGCAGAGTGGGTCTGCTTCAGTGGCGCACTGATCAGGTAATGAAAGCTGAACTTGTGTGAATTTCACTCTGGGTCAAAACTCAGATGAGCAATGTTCTGCCTGTAAAACATTGGTTTGATGTGTAAGTAACTAATCCACACCAGGATTATTTATAATAAAAGAATTTTTTTTAAAATTGTGGATTTACTACTTTTCCTTGATTATTAAAGGACTACAACACCCAAACTAGTCATTACCTTTGCTTTAATTTTTCCTTTTTTTTATTATAGCGAAAGTAGTCTTCAGGAAAAGTTCTCCAGGCTTCTTGAAGGACATTCAATTCAATTCAATTCAATTCAATTCAATTTTATTTATATTGCACCAAATCACAACAACAGTCGCCTCACAGAGCTTTATATTGTACAGTAGATCGTACAATAATAGATACAGAGAAAAACCCAACAATCAACAATATGACCCCCTATGAGCAAGCACTTTGGCGACAGTGGGAAGGAAAAACTCCCTTTTAACAGGAAGAAACCTCCGGCAGAACCAGGCTCAGGGAGGGGCGGTCATCTGCTGCGACCGGTTGGGGTGAGAAGGAAGACAGGATAAAGACATGCATTCAAAGCTCTTCTTTTGGATGTTGGCTGCCTTTCCTTCCCTTCTCTGTCAAGATGATCCCACTATTCACTAATGTTGAGGTCCAGGGTTTGGGGAGGCCAATACACAACTGATAGCATTCCATAATGTGTTTTTCTATTTGAAGATGGTGGTGTTGTAAATGCTATTGTATAATTACGTTAGCACAATGGTGATAGGAAGTAGGGGTGGGTTTTAATAATCGATTCATCGATTAAAATCGATTCTGGATTGGATAACGTGACATTGATTCATTAAAATCCTGAATCGATTTTTTTATATAAATGTATTTTGCCCAAAATTCCAGAATCTCAGGTGAAACGTCACAAAATTTTGACGACCACCAAACATTTAAAACAGTAAATGAGAGCAGGTACACGGCTTCTGCACAAAGACGTAAACACAAAGCGCGACCCGCAGATCAGAATCAGTGAGATGTGGCCTTTCTCACCCGACCGCACGGACACGGTCGGGGCTGAAAGCTGACAGCTCGCTGCTTCTGATGTTTCGGCGGGTCCGCGCTTTGTGTTTACGTCTTTTTTGCACTGATTCTAAAGCTGTTAGTTTGATCTCTCTCCAAACAATATTGACCAAACCAGCAGCAGCAACCCTGTTCGAACATAAGAGTGTCCATAAGTGCACGTGGCACCAGGACGCTCTAGGCCGTAGAGTGATGTAGGACACATGTAGCTTTGGAAGATGGGTGCAACATTGACTGTCCAGCTCAGCTCAAAATTCAGTGTTTAGACATTTTCCTAGCTCTCCCATCTTCTTCTTCTTCATCCTCCTCCTCCCTTGGTCTCCTCCTCGAACCGCCTGGTACTGGGTTGGGGGGCAATAGCACAGGAGCATCCTGGCCATTGTCTCCATCGTCATCTGTGTCACTATCAGGAACACTTTCAGTGTCGCTCTCAGATCCCTCATCTTCCCACCACCTGATTTCATCAATAATTGGATCTTCTTCTGCTACATTATTGTACACGGGTTGTTCTATTTCTAGAGGTGGATTTCTTTCTGTGTAATCTCCTGCTCCCATCTCTGCTCTATTAATGACCAATGGTCGTTCTATCTGTTGGGGTGGATTTCTTTCTATGTTATCTCCTACTCCCATCTCTGCTCCATTAATGACCAAGGGTCCTGCTATTTCCTGGGGTGGATTTCTTTCAATGCCATCGCCTACTCCCATCTCTGCTCTAAAATTTTCCCAGGGTCCTGCTATTTCCTGGGGAGGATTTATTTCGATGCCTCCTACCGGAACATCAACTGCCTCCTCTTGTTGTGGCAGTTGATTATCAACTAAACCACGCAACTGATTGATTTCAATCCAGGGGAACATCCTGTCAACTGCTCTAAGATTTCCCTGTTGCAGCAGTGCCAAAAGCAGCTCATTGACTGCTAGTCCTACACCAACATGGTTTTGTTCACCATCGTCATGGTTTTGTGAGCCGTCTCCTCTATCCATTTTTTGAAAACAGTCTGCTTTAATAGACTGGAGGAAACTGGTCGGTACAGCTGTCAAACTTTAGCTGATTGGTACAGAACTTTTAAAATGTCCTTGAAAAAGAGTTTAAATCTCTTTAGGAAACTGTTTAAAAACACGAAGCAAATGTGAACTAATCGCAACTGATTGCTGTGAGGAACACTGCGAACTAACGGCTATTTAAGGACTTTCAGATCAAAGTCAAGATTTTGATTGGTTGTGCTTTGAGCTGACTTTTGTGACGTCATCGAATTTGGTTCATTGTGATGACGGTCAACGTTCTGCTGATGAAAAAATGTCGCCGGTGACTGAAACTTTTACAGGAGAAGCATTTCCCACAAAGCCTTGAATGAATTATAGTGACAGAAAGGGGCCACAAGATGACGCCATTTTTCACGTAGTAATTCGCGCCTCAGAGACGTCGTTATTTTTCAAAAAGAAAAAAGAAAAAGAAAGAAAGAAAGAAACAGCAACAACTACTAAACAGAATTTTTACACGTTCATTGCACATTTGTAGGAATGTTTAAATATTTACTTTTTATTAATTACTTTTCATTTTATCTTTATTTTTAAAATCACTGTGCACTGGCAGACCGGGGAGGTGGTCCCCATCTTTAAGAAGGGGGACCGGAGGGTGTGTTCCAACTAAAGGGGGATCACACTCCTCAGCCTCCCTGGGAAAGTCTATGCCAGGGTGCTGGAAAGGAGAGTTCGTCCGCTAGTAGAAACCCTGAAGACCAAACCGCTGTTGACTTAGCATGATCTGTTCTCGTACCTTGTCTGTAAAGTCAGCGCATACACGGCGCACCAGTTTCGCCGTCATAAATCTCTGGAGGCGCACATCCAATTCACCAAGGACTGGGTGCAATTGTGAGTACGCCGTCATTCAAACCAAGTGAAGTCAGCTTGAGTACTACGAGTAAAATGCGTTTGATTTCCCTCCGAACATTCAGATTAGTGCAGCATAAATTCATTCATGAGGGGAAATTACAGTGAGAACGTGTGGAAGCTCTGTTAGATGGATGCCATAGTGAGTTCAGTGCACTGATGTGACATTGTCCTGAAGGATTTAGTTATTCTCTATGGTTAATGAAATTACACTAATTAATTCATATTTATTATAAATAATCCTAATTACACATCTTGCTTCCGTGTTTGTGTGCTGTGTCACTAAATACATTTTAGTGACACATTTTATTTTAGTTTTATACATTGATTAATGACCTGCAGAATCGCCTGCAGGTCCCTCTGTTGTCAGCATGAAGCTGTAAACATTCATTCTTTGAATCTCCACTGGAGAAAATCTACATGTATACAGAGGGAATGCAATCCACGCTTCCCGACACATGTTTCTACTGTATATCCTGACCATTTACTATTTCCTTCCCACCCATATCTGGTGTATTTGGAATAAAATATTCTCATCTACTTCATATTTCATTATATTTTTATTCTACTAAGTTTCTTCTCAGAATATGATCATATAAAAAAATTACTGAACATAAAATGATTTGTTTATTATAGTAAATTAATCTATTATAGTAGAATATAGTAAATGATAGTAAATTAAACTAATCTATAGATGCAGAAAAACTAGATCCTCAGTTACTGAAAAGGTTATCTAAGAAATCTAAGGTACTGGAGAAAGAGATTTCAGTTTCATTTTACTTAATGTATTTTATGAGTATCATTATTATGCTTTAACAGAGAAAGCACATTTAAAAGCACTAAAACTGAGCAACTCTGTCGCAAACGTTGAGCAATACACTCTCTGGATCATCTCGAAACCTGGGTTTGAATTAAAAGATCCCTGGGTAAGCTAATGGCTACCTTTACTGCAGACAGAGATAACACTTGCGTCCGTGTTGTCTATGTTTTTTGTGGCGTTCCTCAGGGCTCGGTTCGCTTTTATTTTCAGTGATATGCTGCTACTCAGCCAGTTCTTTTACCGTATGGGCGTGCTGCCCCTAGTTAAAATATTATACTCATATTTCTAGGAATACAGGACTATTGCAGTTCTTAAAGCATAGACAGACAAAATGAGAGCATTTTGCTTATTTTTTTAAGGGGGATGGACGTTAAAATAGATATTTAGCCATAACACTACAATATATTCCCCACAAATCAAAGTCCAACATTTTCTTTATTTAGTTTTAATCAGGAAACAAAAAACAGGAGTAAAAATAATAATCTATTGCTCCTAAAACAGTAACAGTTATAATATTCATCTAGCATTGCATATAGTATTTTTACAACTGCAAGCACTGCTGGAAATGTTGCCTCACACACTCAGTTAGGTATGCTTATGTCCACATCACTATCCAGCAACATTTGTCACCAACAAATGGACACAGCTGGAATGAAGACAGAAACAGCTGCTAACATTTTTCCATCCTTTTTTCCTAGAATTCTATGATTTCTTCCAAAATCATGCTCACATTCCCACTGCTACCTGTTTTTGTAATTACAGTGGGGCCAGTGAGAGCCAGAGATTTTCCTTGTTTGAGGTGACCAAATACTTATTTTCCACCCTGATTTACGAATAAATTCTTTACAAATCCTACCATGTGGATTCATGGATTTTTTTTTCACATTCTGTCTCTCACAGTTGAAGTGTACCTCTGGTGCAAATTACTGACCTCTGTCATCATTTTAGGTGGGGGAACTTGCACAATCGGTGGCTGACTAAATACTTTTTTGCCCCACTGTATGTGCTTTGTTCAATTGTCACCATGTAATGTATTATGATAAAGTCAGGCACAGGCTGTTTGCAGAAGTGGTTAAAGGATAGGTTAACAAATCGTTAGAAGTACCGAACAAAGTGATGGTAATTTATATGAGAATACTTTTACAGATATATGCTGATTAATGATTAATTGATTATCTGCCATTACTACCTCCTGCCATGCAGATGAAAAACAAAACACTTTCTGTGTGATAACTGAAAGTGTTTTGTAATAACTGTCTTTTTTTGTACCTGATTTTCACTTACAGCACAGAGGCATATCTGACTGGAAGAACGCTGTGTACAGTGGTTGTGTGACTGGAGGAGCTATTGGCTTTTGCGGTATGTAACTTACTTTATTAACTTACATTACAGCAAATTTATGCATTTTGTCCACGTGTTTATTTTTCTGTTTTGCAGCTGGTCTGAAGGCTGGTGTTTATTCTCTGCTGCAATTAAACATGACTTGCAGTGAAGCTCTATGGAGTGGCTCGATGGACAAAAACATAAATATTACACATGTGGCCCAGAAAAAGAAGACTCGCGTTGTGAGTTTGCTAACCCTGATGTTTCCCTGCACATCAAGGATTGCTGTTAAAGCAGAATTGAAGTGTACTGTTCAAACACAGGGATTTTAAGTGGCACCATAGTGGGTTAAAACAAACAAACAAACATAAAAAAAAGACATGTCGGTTTTTCCTGTGACTTTCATTTTGTGGACAGTTAGAGCAAGGAATGCCAATTTCTCATGGTGAATCTTCAAAGACAGAGCAGAGTGGGTCTGCTTCAGTGGCGCACTGATCAGGTAATGAAAGCTGAACTTGTGTGAATTTCACTCTGGGTCAAAACTCAGATGAGCAATGTTCTGCCTGTAAAACATTGGTTTGATGTGTAAGTAACTAATCCACACCAGGATTATTTATAATAAAAGAATTTTTTTTAAAATTGTGGATTTACTACTTTTCCTTGATTATTAAAGGACTACAACACCCAAACTAGTCATTACCTTTGCTTTAATTTTTCCTTTTTTTTATTATAGCGAAAGTAGTCTTCAGGAAAAGTTCTCCAGGCTTCTTGAAGGACATTCAATTCAATTCAATTCAATTCAATTCAATTTTATTTATATTGCACCAAATCACAACAACAGTCGCCTCACAGAGCTTTATATTGTACAGTAGATCGTACAATAATAGATACAGAGAAAAACCCAACAATCAACAATATGACCCCCTATGAGCAAGCACTTTGGCGACAGTGGGAAGGAAAAACTCCCTTTTAACAGGAAGAAACCTCCGGCAGAACCAGGCTCAGGGAGGGGCGGTCATCTGCTGCGACCGGTTGGGGTGAGAAGGAAGACAGGATAAAGACATGCATTCAAAGCTCTTCTTTTGGATGTTGGCTGCCTTTCCTTCCCTTCTCTGTCAAGATGATCCCACTATTCACTAATGTTGAGGTCCAGGGTTTGGGGAGGCCAATACACAACTGATAGCATTCCATAATGTGTTTTTCTATTTGAAGATGGTGGTGTTGTAAATGCTATTGTATAATTACGTTAGCACAATGGTGATAGGAAGTAGGGGTGGGTTTTAATAATCGATTCATCGATTAAAATCGATTCTGGATTGGATAACGTGACATTGATTCATTAAAATCCTGAATCGATTTTTTTATATAAATGTATTTTGCCCAAAATTCCAGAATCTCAGGTGAAACGTCACAAAATTTTGACGACCACCAAACATTTAAAACAGTAAATGAGAGCAGGTACACGGCTTCTGCACAAAGACGTAAACACAAAGCGCGACCCGCAGATCAGAATCAGTGAGATGTGGCCTTTCTCACCCGACCGCACGGACACGGTCGGGGCTGAAAGCTGACAGCTCGCTGCTTCTGATGTTTCGGCGGGTCCGCGCTTTGTGTTTACGTCTTTTTTGCACTGATTCTAAAGCTGTTAGTTTGATCTCTCTCCAAACAATATTGACCAAACCAGCAGCAGCAACCCTGTTCGAACATAAGAGTGTCCATAAGTGCACGTGGCACCAGGACGCTCTAGGCCGTAGAGTGATGTAGGACACATGTAGCTTTGGAAGATGGGTGCAACATTGACTGTCCAGCTCAGCTCAAAATTCAGTGTTTAGACATTTTCCTAGCTCTCCCATCTTCTTCTTCTTCATCCTCCTCCTCCCTTGGTCTCCTCCTCGAACCGCCTGGTACTGGGTTGGGGGGCAATAGCACAGGAGCATCCTGGCCATTGTCTCCATCGTCATCTGTGTCACTATCAGGAACACTTTCAGTGTCGCTCTCAGATCCCTCATCTTCCCACCACCTGATTTCATCAATAATTGGATCTTCTTCTGCTACATTATTGTACACGGGTTGTTCTATTTCTAGAGGTGGATTTCTTTCTGTGTAATCTCCTGCTCCCATCTCTGCTCTATTAATGACCAATGGTCGTTCTATCTGTTGGGGTGGATTTCTTTCTATGTTATCTCCTACTCCCATCTCTGCTCCATTAATGACCAAGGGTCCTGCTATTTCCTGGGGTGGATTTCTTTCAATGCCATCGCCTACTCCCATCTCTGCTCTAAAATTTTCCCAGGGTCCTGCTATTTCCTGGGGAGGATTTATTTCGATGCCTCCTACCGGAACATCAACTGCCTCCTCTTGTTGTGGCAGTTGATTATCAACTAAACCACGCAACTGATTGATTTCAATCCAGGGGAACATCCTGTCAACTGCTCTAAGATTTCCCTGTTGCAGCAGTGCCAAAAGCAGCTCATTGACTGCTAGTCCTACACCAACATGGTTTTGTTCACCATCGTCATGGTTTTGTGAGCCGTCTCCTCTATCCATTTTTTGAAAACAGTCTGCTTTAATAGACTGGAGGAAACTGGTCGGTACAGCTGTCAAACTTTAGCTGATTGGTACAGAACTTTTAAAATGTCCTTGAAAAAGAGTTTAAATCTCTTTAGGAAACTGTTTAAAAACACGAAGCAAATGTGAACTAATCGCAACTGATTGCTGTGAGGAACACTGCGAACTAACGGCTATTTAAGGACTTTCAGATCAAAGTCAAGATTTTGATTGGTTGTGCTTTGAGCTGACTTTTGTGACGTCATCGAATTTGGTTCATTGTGATGACGGTCAACGTTCTGCTGATGAAAAAATGTCGCCGGTGACTGAAACTTTTACAGGAGAAGCATTTCCCACAAAGCCTTGAATGAATTATAGTGACAGAAAGGGGCCACAAGATGACGCCATTTTTCACGTAGTAATTCGCGCCTCAGAGACGTCGTTATTTTTCAAAAAGAAAAAAGAAAAAGAAAGAAAGAAAGAAACAGCAACAACTACTAAACAGAATTTTTACACGTTCATTGCACATTTGTAGGAATGTTTAAATATTTACTTTTTATTAATTACTTTTCATTTTATCTTTATTTTTAAAATCACTGTGCACTGGCAGACCGGGGAGGTGGTCCCCATCTTTAAGAAGGGGGACCGGAGGGTGTGTTCCAACTAAAGGGGGATCACACTCCTCAGCCTCCCTGGGAAAGTCTATGCCAGGGTGCTGGAAAGGAGAGTTCGTCCGCTAGTAGAAACCCTGAAGACCAAACCGCTGTTGACTTAGCATGATCTGTTCTCGTACCTTGTCTGTAAAGTCAGCGCATACACGGCGCACCAGTTTCGCCGTCATAAATCTCTGGAGGCGCACATCCAATTCACCAAGGACTGGGTGCAATTGTGAGTACGCCGTCATTCAAACCAAGTGAAGTCAGCTTGAGTACTACGAGTAAAATGCGTTTGATTTCCCTCCGAACATTCAGATTAGTGCAGCATAAATTCATTCATGAGGGGAAATTACAGTGAGAACGTGTGGAAGCTCTGTTAGATGGATGCCATAGTGAGTTCAGTGCACTGATGTGACATTGTCCTGAAGGATTTAGTTATTCTCTATGGTTAATGAAATTACACTAATTAATTCATATTTATTATAAATAATCCTAATTACACATCTTGCTTCCGTGTTTGTGTGCTGTGTCACTAAATACATTTTAGTGACACATTTTATTTTAGTTTTATACATTGATTAATGACCTGCAGAATCGCCTGCAGGTCCCTCTGTTGTCAGCATGAAGCTGTAAACATTCATTCTTTGAATCTCCACTGGAGAAAATCTACATGTATACAGAGGGAATGCAATCCACGCTTCCCGACACATGTTTCTACTGTATATCCTGACCATTTACTATTTCCTTCCCACCCATATCTGGTGTATTTGGAATAAAATATTCTCATCTACTTCATATTTCATTATATTTTTATTCTACTAAGTTTCTTCTCAGAATATGATCATATAAAAAAATTACTGAACATAAAATGATTTGTTTATTATAGTAAATTAATCTATTATAGTAGAATATAGTAAATGATAGTAAATTAAACTAATCTATAGATGCAGAAAAACTAGATCCTCAGTTACTGAAAAGGTTATCTAAGAAATCTAAGGTACTGGAGAAAGAGATTTCAGTTTCATTTTACTTAATGTATTTTATGAGTATCATTATTATGCTTTAACAGAGAAAGCACATTTAAAAGCACTAAAACTGAGCAACTCTGTCGCAAACGTTGAGCAATACACTCTCTGGATCATCTCGAAACCTGGGTTTGAATTAAAAGATCCCTGGGTAAGCTAATGGCTACCTTTACTGCAGACAGAGATAACACTTGCGTCCGTGTTGTCTATGTTTTTTGTGGCGTTCCTCAGGGCTCGGTTCGCTTTTATTTTCAGTGATATGCTGCTACTCAGCCAGTTCTTTTACCGTATGGGCGTGCTGCCCCTAGTTAAAATATTATACTCATATTTCTAGGAATACAGGACTATTGCAGTTCTTAAAGCATAGACAGACAAAATGAGAGCATTTTGCTTATTTTTTTAAGGGGGATGGACGTTAAAATAGATATTTAGCCATAACACTACAATATATTCCCCACAAATCAAAGTCCAACATTTTCTTTATTTAGTTTTAATCAGGAAACAAAAAACAGGAGTAAAAATAATAATCTATTGCTCCTAAAACAGTAACAGTTATAATATTCATCTAGCATTGCATATAGTATTTTTACAACTGCAAGCACTGCTGGAAATGTTGCCTCACACACTCAGTTAGGTATGCTTATGTCCACATCACTATCCAGCAACATTTGTCACCAACAAATGGACACAGCTGGAATGAAGACAGAAACAGCTGCTAACATTTTTCCATCCTTTTTTCCTAGAATTCTATGATTTCTTCCAAAATCATGCTCACATTCCCACTGCTACCTGTTTTTGTAATTACAGTGGGGCCAGTGAGAGCCAGAGATTTTCCTTGTTTGAGGTGACCAAATACTTATTTTCCACCCTGATTTACGAATAAATTCTTTACAAATCCTACCATGTGGATTCATGGATTTTTTTTTCACATTCTGTCTCTCACAGTTGAAGTGTACCTCTGGTGCAAATTACTGACCTCTGTCATCATTTTAGGTGGGGGAACTTGCACAATCGGTGGCTGACTAAATACTTTTTTGCCCCACTGTATATGCTTTGTTCAATTGTCACCATGTAATGTATTATGATAAAGTCAGGCACAGGCTGTTTGCAGAAGTGGTTAAAGGATAGGTTAACAAATCGTTAGAAGTACCGAACAAAGTGATGGTAATTTATATGAGAATACTTTTACAGATATATGCTGATTAATGATTAATTGATTATCTGCCATTACTACCTCCTGCCATGCAGATGAAAAACAAAACACTTTCTGTGTGATAACTGAAAGTGTTTTGTAATAACTGTCTTTTTTTGTACCTGATTTTCACTTACAGCACAGAGGCATATCTGACTGGAAGAACGCTGTGTACAGTGGTTGTGTGACTGGAGGAGCTATTGGCTTTTGCGGTATGTAACTTACTTTATTAACTTACATTACAGCAAATTTATGCATTTTGTCCACGTGTTTATTTTTCTGTTTTGCAGCTGGTCTGAAGGCTGGTGTTTATTCTCTGCTGCAATTAAACATGACTTGCAGTGAAGCTCTATGGAGTGGCTCGATGGACAAAAACATAAATATTACACATGTGGCCCAGAGAAAGAAGACTCGCGTTGTGAGTTTGCTAACCCTGATGTTTCCCTGCACATCAAGGATTGCTGTTAAAGCAGAATTGAAGTGTACTGTTCAAACACAGGGATTTTAAGTGGCACCATAGTGGGTTAAAACAAACAAACAAACATAAAAAAAAGACATGTCGGTTTTTCCTGTGACTTTCATTTTGTGGACAGTTAGAGCAAGGAATGCCAATTTCTCATGGTGAATCTTCAAAGACAGAGCAGAGTGGGTCTGCTTCAGTGGCGCACTGATCAGGTAATGAAAGCTGAACTTGTGTGAATTTCACTCTGGGTCAAAACTCAGATGAGCAATGTTCTGCCTGTAAAACATTGGTTTGATGTGTAAGTAACTAATCCACACCAGGATTATTTATAATAAAAGAATTTTTTTTAAAATTGTGGATTTACTACTTTTCCTTGATTATTAAAGGACTACAACACCCAAACTAGTCATTACCTTTGCTTTAATTTTTCCTTTTTTTTATTATAGCGAAAGTAGTCTTCAGGAAAAGTTCTCCAGGCTTCTTGAAGGACATTCAATTCAATTCAATTCAATTCAATTCAATTTTATTTATATTGCACCAAATCACAACAACAGTCGCCTCACAGAGCTTTATATTGTACAGTAGATCGTACAATAATAGATACAGAGAAAAACCCAACAATCAACAATATGACCCCCTATGAGCAAGCACTTTGGCGACAGTGGGAAGGAAAAACTCCCTTTTAACAGGAAGAAACCTCCGGCAGAACCAGGCTCAGGGAGGGGCGGTCATCTGCTGCGACCGGTTGGGGTGAGAAGGAAGACAGGATAAAGACATGCATTCAAAGCTCTTCTTTTGGATGTTGGCTGCCTTTCCTTCCCTTCTCTGTCAAGATGATCCCACTATTCACTAATGTTGAGGTCCAGGGTTTGGGGAGGCCAATACACAACTGATAGCATTCCATAATGTGTTTTTCTATTTGAAGATGGTGGTGTTGTAAATGCTATTGTATAATTACGTTAGCACAATGGTGATAGGAAGTAGGGGTGGGTTTTAATAATCGATTCATCGATTAAAATCGATTCTGGATTGGATAACGTGACATTGATTCATTAAAATCCTGAATCGATTTTTTTATATAAATGTATTTTGCCCAAAATTCCAGAATCTCAGGTGAAACGTCACAAAATTTTGACGACCACCAAACATTTAAAACAGTAAATGAGAGCAGGTACACGGCTTCTGCACAAAGACGTAAACACAAAGCGCGACCCGCAGATCAGAATCAGTGAGATGTGGCCTTTCTCACCCGACCGCACGGACACGGTCGGGGCTGAAAGCTGACAGCTCGCTGATTCTGATGTTTCGGCGGGTCCGCGCTTTGTGTTTACGTCTTTTTTGCACTGATTCTAAAGCTGTTAGTTTGATCTCTCTCCAAACAATATTGACCAAACCAGCAGCAGCAACCCTGTTCGAACATAAGAGTGTCCATAAGTGCACGTGGCACCAGGACGCTCTAGGCCGTAGAGTGATGTAGGACACATGTAGCTTTGGAAGATGGGTGCAACATTGACTGTCCAGCTCAGCTCAAAATTCAGTGTTTAGACATTTTCCTAGCTCTCCCATCTTCTTCTTCTTCTTCATCCTCCTCCTCCCTTGGTCTCCTCCTCGAACCGCCTGGTACTGGGTTGGGGGGCAATAGCACAGGAGCATCCTGGCCATTGTCTCCATCGTCATCTGTGTCACTATCAGGAACACTTTCAGTGTCGCTCTCAGATCCCTCATCTTCCCACCACCTGATTTCATCAATAATTGGATCTTCTTCTGCTACATTATTGTACACGGGTTGTTCTATTTCTAGAGGTGGATTTCTTTCTGTGTAATCTCCTGCTCCCATCTCTGCTCTATTAATGACCAATGGTCGTTCTATCTGTTGGGGTGGATTTCTTTCTATGTTATCTCCTACTCCCATCTCTGCTCCATTAATGACCAAGGGTCCTGCTATTTCCTGGGGTGGATTTCTTTCAATGCCATCGCCTACTCCCATCTCTGCTCTAAAATTTTCCCAGGGTCCTGCTATTTCCTGGGGAGGATTTATTTCGATGCCTCCTACCGGAACATCAACTGCCTCCTCTTGTTGTGGCAGTTGATTATCAACTAAACCACGCAACTGATTGATTTCAATCCAGGGGAACATCCTGTCAACTGCTCTAAGATTTCCCTGTTGCAGCAGTGCCAAAAGCAGCTCATTGACTGCTAGTCCTACACCAACATGGTTTTGTTCACCATCGTCATGGTTTTGTGAGCCGTCTCCTCTATCCATTTTTTGAAAACAGTCTGCTTTAATAGACTGGAGGAAACTGGTCGGTACAGCTGTCAAACTTTAGCTGATTGGTACAGAACTTTTAAAATGTCCTTGAAAAAGAGTTTAAATCTCTTTAGGAAACTGTTTAAAAACACGAAGCAAATGTGAACTAATCGCAACTGATTGCTGTGAGGAACACTGCGAACTAACGGCTATTTAAGGACTTTCAGATCAAAGTCAAGATTTTGATTGGTTGTGCTTTGAGCTGACTTTTGTGACGTCATCGAATTTGGTTCATTGTGATGACGGTCAACGTTCTGCTGATGAAAAAATGTCGCCGGTGACTGAAACTTTTACAGGAGAAGCATTTCCCACAAAGCCTTGAATGAATTATAGTGACAGAAAGGGGCCACAAGATGACGCCATTTTTCACGTAGTAATTCGCGCCTCAGAGACGTCGTTATTTTTCAAAAAGAAAAAAGAAAAAGAAAGAAAGAAAGAAACAGCAACAACTACTAAACAGAATTTTTACACGTTCATTGCACATTTGTAGGAATGTTTAAATATTTACTTTTTATTAATTACTTTTCATTTTATCTTTATTTTTAAAATCACTGTGCACTGGCAGACCGGGGAGGTGGTCCCCATCTTTAAGAAGGGGGACCGGAGGGTGTGTTCCAACTAAAGGGGGATCACACTCCTCAGCCTCCCTGGGAAAGTCTATGCCAGGGTGCTGGAAAGGAGAGTTCGTCCGCTAGTAGAAACCCTGAAGACCAAACCGCTGTTGACTTAGCATGATCTGTTCTCGTACCTTGTCTGTAAAGTCAGCGCATACACGGCGCACCAGTTTCGCCGTCATAAATCTCTGGAGGCGCACATCCAATTCACCAAGGACTGGGTGCAATTGTGAGTACGCCGTCATTCAAACCAAGTGAAGTCAGCTTGAGTACTACGAGTAAAATGCGTTTGATTTCCCTCCGAACATTCAGATTAGTGCAGCATAAATTCATTCATGAGGGGAAATTACAGTGAGAACGTGTGGAAGCTCTGTTAGATGGATGCCATAGTGAGTTCAGTGCACTGATGTGACATTGTCCTGAAGGATTTAGTTATTCTCTATGGTTAATGAAATTACACTAATTAATTCATATTTATTATAAATAATCCTAATTACACATCTTGCTTCCGTGTTTGTGTGCTGTGTCACTAAATACATTTTAGTGACACATTTTATTTTAGTTTTATACATTGATTAATGACCTGCAGAATCGCCTGCAGGTCCCTCTGTTGTCAGCATGAAGCTGTAAACATTCATTCTTTGAATCTCCACTGGAGAAAATCTACATGTATACAGAGGGAATGCAATCCACGCTTCCCGACACATGTTTCTACTGTATATCCTGACCATTTACTATTTCCTTCCCACCCATATCTGGTGTATTTGGAATAAAATATTCTCATCTACTTCATATTTCATTATATTTTTATTCTACTAAGTTTCTTCTCAGAATATGATCATATAAAAAAATTACTGAACATAAAATGATTTGTTTATTATAGTAAATTAATCTATTATAGTAGAATATAGTAAATGATAGTAAATTAAACTAATCTATAGATGCAGAAAAACTAGATCCTCAGTTACTGAAAAGGTTATCTAAGAAATCTAAGGTACTGGAGAAAGAGATTTCAGTTTCATTTTACTTAATGTATTTTATGAGTATCATTATTATGCTTTAACAGAGAAAGCACATTTAAAAGCACTAAAACTGAGCAACTCTGTCGCAAACGTTGAGCAATACACTCTCTGGATCATCTCGAAACCTGGGTTTGAATTAAAAGATCCCTGGGTAAGCTAATGGCTACCTTTACTGCAGACAGAGATAACACTTGCGTCCGTGTTGTCTATGTTTTTTGTGGCGTTCCTCAGGGCTCGGTTCGCTTTTATTTTCAGTGATATGCTGCTACTCAGCCAGTTCTTTTACCGTATGGGCGTGCTGCCCCTAGTTAAAATATTATACTCATATTTCTAGGAATACAGGACTATTGCAGTTCTTAAAGCATAGACAGACAAAATGAGAGCATTTTGCTTATTTTTTTAAGGGGGATGGACGTTAAAATAGATATTTAGCCATAACACTACAATATATTCCCCACAAATCAAAGTCCAACATTTTCTTTATTTAGTTTTAATCAGGAAACAAAAAACAGGAGTAAAAATAATAATCTATTGCTCCTAAAACAGTAACAGTTATAATATTCATCTAGCATTGCATATAGTATTTTTACAACTGCAAGCACTGCTGGAAATGTTGCCTCACACACTCAGTTAGGTATGCTTATGTCCACATCACTATCCAGCAACATTTGTCACCAACAAATGGACACAGCTGGAATGAAGACAGAAACAGCTGCTAACATTTTTCCATCCTTTTTTCCTAGAATTCTATGATTTCTTCCAAAATCATGCTCACATTCCCACTGCTACCTGTTTTTGTAATTACAGTGGGGCCAGTGAGAGCCAGAGATTTTCCTTGTTTGAGGTGACCAAATACTTATTTTCCACCCTGATTTACGAATAAATTCTTTACAAATCCTACCATGTGGATTCATGGATTTTTTTTTCACATTCTGTCTCTCACAGTTGAAGTGTACCTCTGGTGCAAATTATTGACCTCTGTCATCATTTTAGGTGGGGGAACTTGCACAATCGGTGGCTGACTAAATACTTTTTTGCCCCACTGTATATGCTTTGTTCAATTGTCACCATGTAATGTATTATGATAAAGTCAGGCACAGGCTGTTTGCAGAAGTGGTTAAAGGATAGGTTAACAAATCGTTAGAAGTACCGAACAAAGTGATGGTAATTTATATGAGAATACTTTTACAGATATATGCTGATTAATGATTAATTGATTATCTGCCATTACTACCTCCTGCCATGCAGATGAAAAACAAAACACTTTCTGTGTGATAACTGAAAGTGTTTTGTAATAATTGTCTTTTTTTGTACCTGATTTTCACTTACAGCACAGAGGCATATCTGACTGGAAGAACGCTGTGTACAGTGGTTGTGTGACTGGAGGAGCTATTGGCTTTTGCGGTATGTAACTTACTTTATTAACTTACATTACAGCAAATTTATGCATTTTGTCCACGTGTTTATTTTTCTGTTTTGCAGCTGGTCTGAAGGCTGGTGTTTATTCTCTGCTGCAATTAAACATGACTTGCAGTGAAGCTCTATGGAGTGGCTCGATGGACAAAAACATAAATATTACACATGTGGCCCAGAAAAAGAAGACTCGCGTTGTGAGTTTGCTAACCCTGATGTTTCCCTGCACATCAAGGATTGCTGTTAAAGCAGAATTGAAGTGTACTGTTCAAACACAGGGATTTTAAGTGGCACCATAGTGGGTTAAAACAAACAAACAAACAAACATAAAAAAAAGACATGTCGGTTTTTCCTGTGACTTTCATATTGTGGACAGTTAGAGCAAGGAATGCCAATTTCTCATGGTGAATCTTCAAAGACAGAGCAGAGTGGGTCTGCTTCAGTGGCGCACTGATCAGGTAATGAAAGCTGAACTTGTGTGAATTTCACTCTGGGTCAAAACTCAGATGAGCAATGTTCTGCCTGTAAAACATTGGTTTGATGTGTAAGTAACTAATCCACACCAGGATTATTTATAATAAAAGAATTTTTTTTAAAATTGTGGATTTACTACTTTTCCTTGATTATTAAAGGACTACAACACCCAAACTAGTCATTACCTTTGCTTTAATTTTTCCTTTTTTTTATTATAGCGAAAGTAGTCTTCAGGAAAAGTTCTCCAGGCTTCTTGAAGGACATTCAATTCAATTCAATTCAATTCAATTCAATTTTATTTATATTGCACCAAATCACAACAACAGTCGCCTCACAGAGCTTTATATTGTACAGTAGATCGTACAATAATAGATACAGAGAAAAACCCAACAATCAACAATATGACCCCCTATGAGCAAGCACTTTGGCGACAGTGGGAAGGAAAAACTCCCTTTTAACAGGAAGAAACCTCCGGCAGAACCAGGCTCAGGGAGGGGCGGTCATCTGCTGCGACCGGTTGGGGTGAGAAGGAAGACAGGATAAAGACATGCATTCAAAGCTCTTCTTTTGGATGTTGGCTGCCTTTCCTTCCCTTCTCTGTCAAGATGATCCCACTATTCACTAATGTTGAGGTCCAGGGTTTGGGGAGGCCAATACACAACTGATAGCATTCCATAATGTGTTTTTCTATTTGAAGATGGTGGTGTTGTAAATGCTATTGTATAATTACGTTAGCACAATGGTGATAGGAAGTAGGGGTGGGTTTTAATAATCGATTCATCGATTAAAATCGATTCTGGATTGGATAACGTGACATTGATTCATTAAAATCCTGAATCGATTTTTTTATATAAATGTATTTTGCCCAAAATTCCAGAATCTCAGGTGAAACGTCACAAAATTTTGACGACCACCAAACATTTAAAACAGTAAATGAGAGCAGGTACACGGCTTCTGCACAAAGACGTAAACACAAAGCGCGACCCGCAGATCAGAATCAGTGAGATGTGGCCTTTCTCACCCGACCGCACGGACACGGTCGGGGCTGAAAGCTGACAGCTCGCTGATTCTGATGTTTCGGCGGGTCCGCGCTTTGTGTTTACGTCTTTTTTGCACTGATTCTAAAGCTGTTAGTTTGATCTCTCTCCAAACAATATTGACCAAACCAGCAGCAGCAACCCTGTTCGAACATAAGAGTGTCCATAAGTGCACGTGGCACCAGGACGCTCTAGGCCGTAGAGTGATGTAGGACACATGTAGCTTTGGAAGATGGGTGCAACATTGACTGTCCAGCTCAGCTCAAAATTCAGTGTTTAGACATTTTCCTAGCTCTCCCATCTTCTTCTTCTTCATCCTCCTCCTCCCTTGGTCTCCTCCTCGAACCGCCTGGTACTGGGTTGGGGGGCAATAGCACAGGAGCATCCTGGCCATTGTCTCCATCGTCATCTGTGTCACTATCAGGAACACTTTCAGTGTCGCTCTCAGATCCCTCATCTTCCCACCACCTGATTTCATCAATAATTGGATCTTCTTCTGCTACATTATTGTACACGGGTTGTTCTATTTCTAGAGGTGGATTTCTTTCTGTGTAATCTCCTGCTCCCATCTCTGCTCTATTAATGACCAATGGTCGTTCTATCTGTTGGGGTGGATTTCTTTCTATGTTATCTCCTACTCCCATCTCTGCTCCATTAATGACCAAGGGTCCTGCTATTTCCTGGGGTGGATTTCTTTCAATGCCATCGCCTACTCCCATCTCTGCTCTAAAATTTTCCCAGGGTCCTGCTATTTCCTGGGGAGGATTTATTTCGATGCCTCCTACCGGAACATCAACTGCCTCCTCTTGTTGTGGCAGTTGATTATCAACTAAACCACGCAACTGATTGATTTCAATCCAGGGGAACATCCTGTCAACTGCTCTAAGATTTCCCTGTTGCAGCAGTGCCAAAAGCAGCTCATTGACTGCTAGTCCTACACCAACATGGTTTTGTTCACCATCGTCATGGTTTTGTGAGCCGTCTCCTCTATCCATTTTTTGAAAACAGTCTGCTTTAATAGACTGGAGGAAACTGGTCGGTACAGCTGTCAAACTTTAGCTGATTGGTACAGAACTTTTAAAATGTCCTTGAAAAAGAGTTTAAATCTCTTTAGGAAACTGTTTAAAAACACGAAGCAAATGTGAACTAATCGCAACTGATTGCTGTGAGGAACACTGCGAACTAACGGCTATTTAAGGACTTTCAGATCAAAGTCAAGATTTTGATTGGTTGTGCTTTGAGCTGACTTTTGTGACGTCATCGAATTTGGTTCATTGTGATGACGGTCAACGTTCTGCTGATGAAAAAATGTCGCCGGTGACTGAAACTTTTACAGGAGAAGCATTTCCCACAAAGCCTTGAATGAATTATAGTGACAGAAAGGGGCCACAAGATGACGCCATTTTTCACGTAGTAATTCGCGCCTCAGAGACGTCGTTATTTTTCAAAAAGAAAAAAGAAAAAGAAAGAAAGAAAGAAACAGCAACAACTACTAAACAGAATTTTTACACGTTCATTGCACATTTGTAGGAATGTTTAAATATTTACTTTTTATTAATTACTTTTCATTTTATCTTTATTTTTAAAATCACTGTGCACTGGCAGACCGGGGAGGTGGTCCCCATCTTTAAGAAGGGGGACCGGAGGGTGTGTTCCAACTAAAGGGGGATCACACTCCTCAGCCTCCCTGGGAAAGTCTATGCCAGGGTGCTGGAAAGGAGAGTTCGTCCGCTAGTAGAAACCCTGAAGACCAAACCGCTGTTGACTTAGCATGATCTGTTCTCGTACCTTGTCTGTAAAGTCAGCGCATACACGGCGCACCAGTTTCGCCGTCATAAATCTCTGGAGGCGCACATCCAATTCACCAAGGACTGGGTGCAATTGTGAGTACGCCGTCATTCAAACCAAGTGAAGTCAGCTTGAGTACTACGAGTAAAATGCGTTTGATTTCCCTCCGAACATTCAGATTAGTGCAGCATAAATTCATTCATGAGGGGAAATTACAGTGAGAACGTGTGGAAGCTCTGTTAGATGGATGCCATAGTGAGTTCAGTGCACTGATGTGACATTGTCCTGAAGGATTTAGTTATTCTCTATGGTTAATGAAATTACACTAATTAATTCATATTTATTATAAATAATCCTAATTACACATCTTGCTTCCGTGTTTGTGTGCTGTGTCACTAAATACATTTTAGTGACACATTTTATTTTAGTTTTATACATTGATTAATGACCTGCAGAATCGCCTGCAGGTCCCTCTGTTGTCAGCATGAAGCTGTAAACATTCATTCTTTGAATCTCCACTGGAGAAAATCTACATGTATACAGAGGGAATGCAATCCACGCTTCCCGACACATGTTTCTACTGTATATCCTGACCATTTACTATTTCCTTCCCACCCATATCTGGTGTATTTGGAATAAAATATTCTCATCTACTTCATATTTCATTATATTTTTATTCTACTAAGTTTCTTCTCAGAATATGATCATATAAAAAAATTACTGAACATAAAATGATTTGTTTATTATAGTAAATTAATCTATTATAGTAGAATATAGTAAATGATAGTAAATTAAACTAATCTATAGATGCAGAAAAACTAGATCCTCAGTTACTGAAAAGGTTATCTAAGAAATCTAAGGTACTGGAGAAAGAGATTTCAGTTTCATTTTACTTAATGTATTTTATGAGTATCATTATTATGCTTTAACAGAGAAAGCACATTTAAAAGCACTAAAACTGAGCAACTCTGTCGCAAACGTTGAGCAATACACTCTCTGGATCATCTCGAAACCTGGGTTTGAATTAAAAGATCCCTGGGTAAGCTAATGGCTACCTTTTCTGCAGACAGAGATAACACTTGCGTCCGTGTTGTCTATGTTTTTTGTGGCGTTCCTCAGGGCTCGGTTCGCTTTTATTTTCAGTGATATGCTGCTACTCAGCCAGTTCTTTTACCGTATGGGCGTGCTGCCCCTAGTTAAAATATTATACTCATATTTCTAGGAATACAGGACTATTGCAGTTCTTAAAGCATAGACAGACAAAATGAGAGCATTTTGCTTATTTTTTTAAGGGGGATGGACGTTAAAATAGATATTTAGCCATAACACTACAATATATTCCCCACAAATCAAAGTCCAACATTTTCTTTATTTAGTTTTAATCAGGAAACAAAAAACAGGAGTAAAAATAATAATCTATTGCTCCTAAAACAGTAACAGTTATAATATTCATCTAGCATTGCATATAGTATTTTTACAACTGCAAGCACTGCTGGAAATGTTGCCTCACACACTCAGTTAGGTATGCTTATGTCCACATCACTATCCAGCAACATTTGTCACCAACAAATGGACACAGCTGGAATGAAGACAGAAACAGCTGCTAACATTTTTCCATCCTTTTTTCCTAGAATTCTATGATTTCTTCCAAAATCATGCTCACATTCCCACTGCTACCTGTTTTTGTAATTACAGTGGGGCCAGTGAGAGCCAGAGATTTTCCTTGTTTGAGGTGACCAAATACTTATTTTCCACCCTGATTTACGAATAAATTCTTTACAAATCCTACCATGTGGATTCATGGATTTTTTTTTCACATTCTGTCTCTCACAGTTGAAGTGTACCTCTGGTGCAAATTACTGACCTCTGTCATCATTTTAGGTGGGGGAACTTGCACAATCGGTGGCTGACTAAATACTTTTTTGCCCCACTGTATATGCTTTGTTCAATTGTCACCATGTAATGTATTATGATAAAGTCAGGCACAGGCTGTTTGCAGAAGTGGTTAAAGGATAGGTTAACAAATCGTTAGAAGTACCGAACAAAGTGATGGTAATTTATATGAGAATACTTTTACAGATATATGCTGATTAATGATTAATTGATTATCTGCCATTACTACCTCCTGCCATGCAGATGAAAAACAAAACACTTTCTGTGTGATAACTGAAAGTGTTTTGTAATAACTGTCTTTTTTTGTACCTGATTTTCACTTACAGCACAGAGGCATATCTGACTGGAAGAACGCTGTGTACAGTGGTTGTGTGACTGGAGGAGCTATTGGCTTTTGCGGTATGTAACTTACTTTATTAACTTACATTACAGCAAATTTATGCATTTTGTCCACGTGTTTATTTTTCTGTTTTGCAGCTGGTCTGAAGGCTGGTGTTTATTCTCTGCTGCAATTAAACATGACTTGCAGTGAAGCTCTATGGAGTGGCTCGATGGACAAAAACATAAATATTACACATGTGGCCCAGAGAAAGAAGACTCGCGTTGTGAGTTTGCTAACCCTGATGTTTCCCTGCACATCAAGGATTGCTGTTAAAGCAGAATTGAAGTGTACTGTTCAAACACAGGGATTTTAAGTGGCACCATAGTGGGTTAAAACAAACAAACAAACAAACATAAAAAAAAGACATGTCGGTTTTTCCTGTGACTTTCATATTGTGGACAGTTAGAGCAAGGAATGCCAATTTCTCATGGTGAATCTTCAAAGACAGAGCAGAGTGGGTCTGCTTCAGTGGCGCACTGATCAGGTAATGAAAGCTGAACTTGTGTGAATTTCACTCTGGGTCAAAACTCAGATGAGCAATGTTCTGCCTGTAAAACATTGGTTTGATGTGTAAGTAACTAATCCACACCAGGATTATTTATAATAAAAGAATTTTTTTTAAAATTGTGGATTTACTACTTTTCCTTGATTATTAAAGGACTACAACACCCAAACTAGTCATTACCTTTGCTTTAATTTTTCCTTTTTTTTATTATAGCGAAAGTAGTCTTCAGGAAAAGTTCTCCAGGCTTCTTGAAGGACATTCAATTCAATTCAATTCAATTCAATTCAATTTTATTTATATTGCACCAAATCACAACAACAGTCGCCTCACAGAGCTTTATATTGTACAGTAGATCGTACAATAATAGATACAGAGAAAAACCCAACAATCAACAATATGACCCCCTATGAGCAAGCACTTTGGCGACAGTGGGAAGGAAAAACTCCCTTTTAACAGGAAGAAACCTCCGGCAGAACCAGGCTCAGGGAGGGGCGGTCATCTGCTGCGACCGGTTGGGGTGAGAAGGAAGACAGGATAAAGACATGCATTCAAAGCTCTTCTTTTGGATGTTGGCTGCCTTTCCTTCCCTTCTCTGTCAAGATGATCCCACTATTCACTAATGTTGAGGTCCAGGGTTTGGGGAGGCCAATACACAACTGATAGCATTCCATAATGTGTTTTTCTATTTGAAGATGGTGGTGTTGTAAATGCTATTGTATAATTACGTTAGCACAATGGTGATAGGAAGTAGGGGTGGGTTTTAATAATCGATTCATCGATTAAAATCGATTCTGGATTGGATAACGTGACATTGATTCATTAAAATCCTGAATCGATTTTTTTATATAAATGTATTTTGCCCAAAATTCCAGAATCTCAGGTGAAACGTCACAAAATTTTGACGACCACCAAACATTTAAAACAGTAAATGAGAGCAGGTACACGGCTTCTGCACAAAGACGTAAACACAAAGCGCGACCCGCAGATCAGAATCAGTGAGATGTGGCCTTTCTCACCCGACCGCACGGACACGGTCGGGGCTGAAAGCTGACAGCTCGCTGCTTCTGATGTTTCGGCGGGTCCGCGCTTTGTGTTTACGTCTTTTTTGCACTGATTCTAAAGCTGTTAGTTTGATCTCTCTCCAAACAATATTGACCAAACCAGCAGCAGCAACCCTGTTCGAACATAAGAGTGTCCATAAGTGCACGTGGCACCAGGACGCTCTAGGCCGTAGAGTGATGTAGGACACATGTAGCTTTGGAAGATGGGTGCAACATTGACTGTCCAGCTCAGCTCAAAATTCAGTGTTTAGACATTTTCCTAGCTCTCCCATCTTCTTCTTCTTCATCCTCCTCCTCCCTTGGTCTCCTCCTCGAACCGCCTGGTACTGGGTTGGGGGGCAATAGCACAGGAGCATCCTGGCCATTGTCTCCATCGTCATCTGTGTCACTATCAGGAACACTTTCAGTGTCGCTCTCAGATCCCTCATCTTCCCACCACCTGATTTCATCAATAATTGGATCTTCTTCTGCTACATTATTGTACACGGGTTGTTCTATTTCTAGAGGTGGATTTCTTTCTGTGTAATCTCCTGCTCCCATCTCTGCTCTATTAATGACCAATGGTCGTTCTATCTGTTGGGGTGGATTTCTTTCTATGTTATCTCCTACTCCCATCTCTGCTCCATTAATGACCAAGGGTCCTGCTATTTCCTGGGGTGGATTTCTTTCAATGCCATCGCCTACTCCCATCTCTGCTCTAAAATTTTCCCAGGGTCCTGCTATTTCCTGGGGAGGATTTATTTCGATGCCTCCTACCGGAACATCAACTGCCTCCTCTTGTTGTGGCAGTTGATTATCAACTAAACCACGCAACTGATTGATTTCAATCCAGGGGAACATCCTGTCAACTGCTCTAAGATTTCCCTGTTGCAGCAGTGCCAAAAGCAGCTCATTGACTGCTAGTCCTACACCAACATGGTTTTGTTCACCATCGTCATGGTTTTGTGAGCCGTCTCCTCTATCCATTTTTTGAAAACAGTCTGCTTTAATAGACTGGAGGAAACTGGTCGGTACAGCTGTCAAACTTTAGCTGATTGGTACAGAACTTTTAAAATGTCCTTGAAAAAGAGTTTAAATCTCTTTAGGAAACTGTTTAAAAACACGAAGCAAATGTGAACTAATCGCAACTGATTGCTGTGAGGAACACTGCGAACTAACGGCTATTTAAGGACTTTCAGATCAAAGTCAAGATTTTGATTGGTTGTGCTTTGAGCTGACTTTTGTGACGTCAT
Organism: Mchenga conophoros; assembly: GCF_057382185.1. NCBI lineage: Eukaryota > Metazoa > Chordata > Actinopteri > Cichliformes > Cichlidae > Mchenga > Mchenga conophoros. Next base: position 4,426,764 of record NC_140535.1, on the reverse strand, counting down.
CGAATTTGGTTCATTGTGATGACGGTCAACGTTCTGCTGATGAAAAAATGTCGCCGGTGACTGAAACTTTTACAGGAGAAGCATTTCCCACAAAGCCTTGAATGAATTATAGTGACAGAAAGGGGCCACAAGATGACGCCATTTTTCACGTAGTAATTCGCGCCTCAGAGACGTCGTTATTTTTCAAAAAGAAAAAAGAAAAAGAAAGAAAGAAAGAAACAGCAACAACTACTAAACAGAATTTTTACACGTTCATTGCACATTTGTAGGAATGTTTAAATATTTACTTTTTATTAATTACTTTTCATTTTATCTTTATTTTTAAAATCACTGTGCACTGGCAGACCGGGGAGGTGGTCCCCATCTTTAAGAAGGGGGACCGGAGGGTGTGTTCCAACTAAAGGGGGATCACACTCCTCAGCCTCCCTGGGAAAGTCTATGCCAGGGTGCTGGAAAGGAGAGTTCGTCCGCTAGTAGAAACCCTGAAGACCAAACCGCTGTTGACTTAGCATGATCTGTTCTCGTACCTTGTCTGTAAAGTCAGCGCATACACGGCGCACCAGTTTCGCCGTCATAAATCTCTGGAGGCGCACATCCAATTCACCAAGGACTGGGTGCAATTGTGAGTACGCCGTCATTCAAACCAAGTGAAGTCAGCTTGAGTACTACGAGTAAAATGCGTTTGATTTCCCTCCGAACATTCAGATTAGTGCAGCATAAATTCATTCATGAGGGGAAATTACAGTGAGAACGTGTGGAAGCTCTGTTAGATGGATGCCATAGTGAGTTCAGTGCACTGATGTGACATTGTCCTGAAGGATTTAGTTATTCTCTATGGTTAATGAAATTACACTAATTAATTCATATTTATTATAAATAATCCTAATTACACATCTTGCTTCCGTGTTTGTGTGCTGTGTCACTAAATACATTTTAGTGACACATTTTATTTTAGTTTTATACATTGATTAATGACCTGCAGAATCGCCTGCAGGTCCCTCTGTTGTCAGCATGAAGCTGTAAACATTCATTCTTTGAATCTCCACTGGAGAAAATCTACATGTATACAGAGGGAATGCAATCCACGCTTCCCGACACATGTTTCTACTGTATATCCTGACCATTTACTATTTCCTTCCCACCCATATCTGGTGTATTTGGAATAAAATATTCTCATCTACTTCATATTTCATTATATTTTTATTCTACTAAGTTTCTTCTCAGAATATGATCATATAAAAAAATTACTGAACATAAAATGATTTGTTTATTATAGTAAATTAATCTATTATAGTAGAATATAGTAAATGATAGTAAATTAAACTAATCTATAGATGCAGAAAAACTAGATCCTCAGTTACTGAAAAGGTTATCTAAGAAATCTAAGGTACTGGAGAAAGAGATTTCAGTTTCATTTTACTTAATGTATTTTATGAGTATCATTATTATGCTTTAACAGAGAAAGCACATTTAAAAGCACTAAAACTGAGCAACTCTGTCGCAAACGTTGAGCAATACACTCTCTGGATCATCTCGAAACCTGGGTTTGAATTAAAAGATCCCTGGGTAAGCTAATGGCTACCTTTTCTGCAGACAGAGATAACACTTGCGTCCGTGTTGTCTATGTTTTTTGTGGCGTTCCTCAGGGCTCGGTTCGCTTTTATTTTCAGTGATATGCTGCTACTCAGCCAGTTCTTTTACCGTATGGGCGTGCTGCCCCTAGTTAAAATATTATACTCATATTTCTAGGAATACAGGACTATTGCAGTTCTTAAAGCATAGACAGACAAAATGAGAGCATTTTGCTTATTTTTTTAAGGGGGATGGACGTTAAAATAGATATTTAGCCATAACACTACAATATATTCCCCACAAATCAAAGTCCAACATTTTCTTTATTTAGTTTTAATCAGGAAACAAAAAACAGGAGTAAAAATAATAATCTATTGCTCCTAAAACAGTAACAGTTATAATATTCATCTAGCATTGCATATAGTATTTTTACAACTGCAAGCACTGCTGGAAATGTTGCCTCACACACTCAGTTAGGTATGCTTATGTCCACATCACTATCCAGCAACATTTGTCACCAACAAATGGACACAGCTGGAATGAAGACAGAAACAGCTGCTAACATTTTTCCATCCTTTTTTCCTAGAATTCTATGATTTCTTCCAAAATCATGCTCACATTCCCACTGCTACCTGTTTTTGTAATTACAGTGGGGCCAGTGAGAGCCAGAGATTTTCCTTGTTTGAGGTGACCAAATACTTATTTTCCACCCTGATTTACGAATAAATTCTTTACAAATCCTACCATGTGGATTCATGGATTTTTTTTTCACATTCTGTCTCTCACAGTTGAAGTGTACCTCTGGTGCAAATTACTGACCTCTGTCATCATTTTAGGTGGGGGAACTTGCACAATCGGTGGCTGACTAAATACTTTTTTGCCCCACTGTATATGCTTTGTTCAATTGTCACCATGTAATGTATTATGATAAAGTCAGGCACAGGCTGTTTGCAGAAGTGGTTAAAGGATAGGTTAACAAATCGTTAGAAGTACCGAACAAAGTGATGGTAATTTATATGAGAATACTTTTACAGATATATGCTGATTAATGATTAATTGATTATCTGCCATTACTACCTCCTGCCATGCAGATGAAAAACAAAACACTTTCTGTGTGATAACTGAAAGTGTTTTGTAATAACTGTCTTTTTTTGTACCTGATTTTCACTTACAGCACAGAGGCATATCTGACTGGAAGAACGCTGTGTACAGTGGTTGTGTGACTGGAGGAGCTATTGGCTTTTGCGGTATGTAACTTACTTTATTAACTTACATTACAGCAAATTTATGCATTTTGTCCACGTGTTTATTTTTCTGTTTTGCAGCTGGTCTGAAGGCTGGTGTTTATTCTCTGCTGCAATTAAACATGACTTGCAGTGAAGCTCTATGGAGTGGCTCGATGGACAAAAACATAAATATTACACATGTGGCCCAGAGAAAGAAGACTCGCGTTGTGAGTTTGCTAACCCTGATGTTTCCCTGCACATCAAGGATTGCTGTTAAAGCAGAATTGAAGTGTACTGTTCAAACACAGGGATTTTAAGTGGCACCATAGTGGGTTAAAACAAACAAACAAACAAACATAAAAAAAAGACATGTCGGTTTTTCCTGTGACTTTCATATTGTGGACAGTTAGAGCAAGGAATGCCAATTTCTCATGGTGAATCTTCAAAGACAGAGCAGAGTGGGTCTGCTTCAGTGGCGCACTGATCAGGTAATGAAAGCTGAACTTGTGTGAATTTCACTCTGGGTCAAAACTCAGATGAGCAATGTTCTGCCTGTAAAACATTGGTTTGATGTGTAAGTAACTAATCCACACCAGGATTATTTATAATAAAAGAATTTTTTTTAAAATTGTGGATTTACTACTTTTCCTTGATTATTAAAGGACTACAACACCCAAACTAGTCATTACCTTTGCTTTAATTTTTCCTTTTTTTTATTATAGCGAAAGTAGTCTTCAGGAAAAGTTCTCCAGGCTTCTTGAAGGACATTCAATTCAATTCAATTCAATTCAATTCAATTTTATTTATATTGCACCAAATCACAACAACAGTCGCCTCACAGAGCTTTATATTGTACAGTAGATCGTACAATAATAGATACAGAGAAAAACCCAACAATCAACAATATGACCCCCTATGAGCAAGCACTTTGGCGACAGTGGGAAGGAAAAACTCCCTTTTAACAGGAAGAAACCTCCGGCAGAACCAGGCTCAGGGAGGGGCGGTCATCTGCTGCGACCGGTTGGGGTGAGAAGGAAGACAGGATAAAGACATGCATTCAAAGCTCTTCTTTTGGATGTTGGCTGCCTTTCCTTCCCTTCTCTGTCAAGATGATCCCACTATTCACTAATGTTGAGGTCCAGGGTTTGGGGAGGCCAATACACAACTGATAGCATTCCATAATGTGTTTTTCTATTTGAAGATGGTGGTGTTGTAAATGCTATTGTATAATTACGTTAGCACAATGGTGATAGGAAGTAGGGGTGGGTTTTAATAATCGATTCATCGATTAAAATCGATTCTGGATTGGATAACGTGACATTGATTCATTAAAATCCTGAATCGATTTTTTTATATAAATGTATTTTGCCCAAAATTCCAGAATCTCAGGTGAAACGTCACAAAATTTTGACGACCACCAAACATTTAAAACAGTAAATGAGAGCAGGTACACGGCTTCTGCACAAAGACGTAAACACAAAGCGCGACCCGCAGATCAGAATCAGTGAGATGTGGCCTTTCTCACCCGACCGCACGGACACGGTCGGGGCTGAAAGCTGACAGCTCGCTGCTTCTGATGTTTCGGCGGGTCCGCGCTTTGTGTTTACGTCTTTTTTGCACTGATTCTAAAGCTGTTAGTTTGATCTCTCTCCAAACAATATTGACCAAACCAGCAGCAGCAACCCTGTTCGAACATAAGAGTGTCCATAAGTGCACGTGGCACCAGGACGCTCTAGGCCGTAGAGTGATGTAGGACACATGTAGCTTTGGAAGATGGGTGCAACATTGACTGTCCAGCTCAGCTCAAAATTCAGTGTTTAGACATTTTCCTAGCTCTCCCATCTTCTTCTTCTTCATCCTCCTCCTCCCTTGGTCTCCTCCTCGAACCGCCTGGTACTGGGTTGGGGGGCAATAGCACAGGAGCATCCTGGCCATTGTCTCCATCGTCATCTGTGTCACTATCAGGAACACTTTCAGTGTCGCTCTCAGATCCCTCATCTTCCCACCACCTGATTTCATCAATAATTGGATCTTCTTCTGCTACATTATTGTACACGGGTTGTTCTATTTCTAGAGGTGGATTTCTTTCTGTGTAATCTCCTGCTCCCATCTCTGCTCTATTAATGACCAATGGTCGTTCTATCTGTTGGGGTGGATTTCTTTCTATGTTATCTCCTACTCCCATCTCTGCTCCATTAATGACCAAGGGTCCTGCTATTTCCTGGGGTGGATTTCTTTCAATGCCATCGCCTACTCCCATCTCTGCTCTAAAATTTTCCCAGGGTCCTGCTATTTCCTGGGGAGGATTTATTTCGATGCCTCCTACCGGAACATCAACTGCCTCCTCTTGTTGTGGCAGTTGATTATCAACTAAACCACGCAACTGATTGATTTCAATCCAGGGGAACATCCTGTCAACTGCTCTAAGATTTCCCTGTTGCAGCAGTGCCAAAAGCAGCTCATTGACTGCTAGTCCTACACCAACATGGTTTTGTTCACCATCGTCATGGTTTTGTGAGCCGTCTCCTCTATCCATTTTTTGAAAACAGTCTGCTTTAATAGACTGGAGGAAACTGGTCGGTACAGCTGTCAAACTTTAGCTGATTGGTACAGAACTTTTAAAATGTCCTTGAAAAAGAGTTTAAATCTCTTTAGGAAACTGTTTAAAAACACGAAGCAAATGTGAACTAATCGCAACTGATTGCTGTGAGGAACACTGCGAACTAACGGCTATTTAAGGACTTTCAGATCAAAGTCAAGATTTTGATTGGTTGTGCTTTGAGCTGACTTTTGTGACGTCATCGAATTTGGTTCATTGTGATGACGGTCAACGTTCTGCTGATGAAAAAATGTCGCCGGTGACTGAAACTTTTACAGGAGAAGCATTTCCCACAAAGCCTTGAATGAATTATAGTGACAGAAAGGGGCCACAAGATGACGCCATTTTTCACGTAGTAATTCGCGCCTCAGAGACGTCGTTATTTTTCAAAAAGAAAAAAGAAAAAGAAAGAAAGAAAGAAACAGCAACAACTACTAAACAGAATTTTTACACGTTCATTGCACATTTGTAGGAATGTTTAAATATTTACTTTTTATTAATTACTTTTCATTTTATCTTTATTTTTAAAATCACTGTGCACTGGCAGACCGGGGAGGTGGTCCCCATCTTTAAGAAGGGGGACCGGAGGGTGTGTTCCAACTAAAGGGGGATCACACTCCTCAGCCTCCCTGGGAAAGTCTATGCCAGGGTGCTGGAAAGGAGAGTTCGTCCGCTAGTAGAAACCCTGAAGACCAAACCGCTGTTGACTTAGCATGATCTGTTCTCGTACCTTGTCTGTAAAGTCAGCGCATACACGGCGCACCAGTTTCGCCGTCATAAATCTCTGGAGGCGCACATCCAATTCACCAAGGACTGGGTGCAATTGTGAGTACGCCGTCATTCAAACCAAGTGAAGTCAGCTTGAGTACTACGAGTAAAATGCGTTTGATTTCCCTCCGAACATTCAGATTAGTGCAGCATAAATTCATTCATGAGGGGAAATTACAGTGAGAACATGTGGAAGCTCTGTTAGATGGATGCCATAGTGAGTTCAGTGCACTGATGTGACATTGTCCTGAAGGATTTAGTTATTCTCTATGGTTAATGAAATTACACTAATTAATTCATATTTATTATAAATAATCCTAATTACACATCTTGCTTCCGTGTTTGTGTGCTGTGTCACTAAATACATTTTAGTGACACATTTTATTTTAGTTTTATACATTGATTAATGACCTGCAGAATCGCCTGCAGGTCCCTCTGTTGTCAGCATGAAGCTGTAAACATTCATTCTTTGAATCTCCACTGGAGAAAATCTACATGTATACAGAGGGAATGCAATCCACGCTTCCCGACACATGTTTCTACTGTATATCCTGACCATTTACTATTTCCTTCCCACCCATATCTGGTGTATTTGGAATAAAATATTCTCATCTACTTCATATTTCATTATATTTTTATTCTACTAAGTTTCTTCTCAGAATATGATAATATAAAAAAATTACTGAACATAAAATGATTTGTTTATTATAGTAAATTAATCTATTATAGTAGAATATAGTAAATGATAGTAAATTAAACTAATCTATAGATGCAGAAAAACTAGATCCTCAGTTACTGAAAAGGTTATCTAAGAAATCTAAGGTACTGGAGAAAGAGATTTCAGTTTCATTTTACTTAATGTATTTTATGAGTATCATTATTATGCTTTAACAGAGAAAGCACATTTAAAAGCACTAAAACTGAGCAACTCTGTCGCAAACGTTGAGCAATACACTCTCTGGATCATCTCGAAACCTGGGTTTGAATTAAAAGATCCCTGGGTAAGCTAATGGCTACCTTTACTGCAGACAGAGATAACACTTGCGTCCGTGTTGTCTATGTTTTTTGTGGCGTTCCTCAGGGCTCGGTTCGCTTTTATTTTCAGTGATATGCTGCTACTCAGCCAGTTCTTTTACCGTATGGGCGTGCTGCCCCTAGTTAAAATATTATACTCATATTTCTAGGAATACAGGACTATTGCAGTTCTTAAAGCATAGACAGACAAAATGAGAGCATTTTGCTTATTTTTTTAAGGGGGATGGACGTTAAAATAGATATTTAGCCATAACACTACAATATATTCCCCACAAATCAAAGTCCAACATTTTCTTTATTTAGTTTTAATCAGGAAACAAAAAACAGGAGTAAAAATAATAATCTATTGCTCCTAAAACAGTAACAGTTATAATATTCATCTAGCATTGCATATAGTATTTTTACAACTGCAAGCACTGCTGGAAATGTTGCCTCACACACTCAGTTAGGTATGCTTATGTCCACATCACTATCCAGCAACATTTGTCACCAACAAATGGACACAGCTGGAATGAAGACAGAAACAGCTGCTAACATTTTTCCATCCTTTTTTCCTAGAATTCTATGATTTCTTCCAAAATCATGCTCACATTCCCACTGCTACCTGTTTTTGTAATTACAGTGGGGCCAGTGAGAGCCAGAGATTTTCCTTGTTTGAGGTGACCAAATACTTATTTTCCACCCTGATTTACGAATAAATTCTTTACAAATCCTACCATGTGGATTCATGGATTTTTTTTTCACATTCTGTCTCTCACAGTTGAAGTGTACCTCTGGTGCAAATTACTGACCTCTGTCATCATTTTAGGTGGGGGAACTTGCACAATCGGTGGCTGACTAAATACTTTTTTGCCCCACTGTATATGCTTTGTTCAATTGTCACCATGTAATGTATTATGATAAAGTCAGGCACAGGCTGTTTGCAGAAGTGGTTAAAGGATAGGTTAACAAATCGTTAGAAGTACCGAACAAAGTGATGGTAATTTATATGAGAATACTTTTACAGATATATGCTGATTAATGATTAATTGATTATCTGCCATTACTACCTCCTGCCATGCAGATGAAAAACAAAACACTTTCTGTGTGATAACTGAAAGTGTTTTGTAATAACTGTCTTTTTTTGTACCTGATTTTCACTTACAGCACAGAGGCATATCTGACTGGAAGAACGCTGTGTACAGTGGTTGTGTGACTGGAGGAGCTATTGGCTTTTGCGGTATGTAACTTACTTTATTAACTTACATTACAGCAAATTTATGCATTTTGTCCACGTGTTTATTTTTCTGTTTTGCAGCTGGTCTGAAGGCTGGTGTTTATTCTCTGCTGCAATTAAACATGACTTGCAGTGAAGCTCTATGGAGTGGCTCGATGGACAAAAACATAAATATTACACATGTGGCCCAGAGAAAGAAGACTCGCGTTGTGAGTTTGCTAACCCTGATGTTTCCCTGCACATCAAGGATTGCTGTTAAAGCAGAATTGAAGTGTACTGTTCAAACACAGGGATTTTAAGTGGCACCATAGTGGGTTAAAACAAACAAACAAACAAACATAAAAAAAAGACATGTCGGTTTTTCCTGTGACTTTCATATTGTGGACAGTTAGAGCAAGGAATGCCAATTTCTCATGGTGAATCTTCAAAGACAGAGCAGAGTGGGTCTGCTTCAGTGGCGCACTGATCAGGTAATGAAAGCTGAACTTGTGTGAATTTCACTCTGGGTCAAAACTCAGATGAGCAATGTTCTGCCTGTAAAACATTGGTTTGATGTGTAAGTAACTAATCCACACCAGGATTATTTATAATAAAAGAATTTTTTTTAAAATTGTGGATTTACTACTTTTCCTTGATTATTAAAGGACTACAACACCCAAACTAGTCATTACCTTTGCTTTAATTTTTCCTTTTTTTTATTATAGCGAAAGTAGTCTTCAGGAAAAGTTCTCCAGGCTTCTTGAAGGACATTCAATTCAATTCAATTCAATTCAATTCAATTCAATTCAATTTTATTTATATTGCACCAAATCACAACAACAGTCGCCTCACAGAGCTTTATATTGTACAGTAGATCGTACAATAATAGATACAGAGAAAAACCCAACAATCAACAATATGACCCCCTATGAGCAAGCACTTTGGCAACAGTGGGAAGGAAAAACTCCCTTTTAACAGGAAGAAACCTCCGGCAGAACCAGGCTCAGGGAGGGGCGGTCATCTGCTGCGACCGGTTGGGGTGAGAAGGAAGACAGGATAAAGACATGCATTCAAAGCTCTTCTTTGGATGTTGGCTGCCTTTCCTTCCCTTCTCTGTCAAGATGATCCCACTATTCACTAATGTTGAGGTCCAGGGTTTGGGGAGGCCAATACACAACTGATAGCATTCCATAATGTGTTTTTCTATTTGAAGATGGTGGTGTTGTAAATGCTATTGTATAATTACGTTAGCACAATGGTGATAGGAAGTAGGGGTGGGTTTTAATAATCGATTCATCGATTAAAATCGATTCTGGATTGGATAACGTGACATTGATTCATTAAAATCCTGAATCGATTTTTTTATATAAATGTATTTTGCCCAAAATTCCAGAATCTCAGGTGAAACGTCACAAAATTTTGACGACCACCAAACATTTAAAACAGTAAATGAGAGCAGGTACACGGCTTCTGCACAAAGACGTAAACACAAAGCGCGACCCGCAGATCAGAATCAGTGAGATGTGGCCTTTCTCACCCGACCGCACGGACACGGTCGGGGCTGAAAGCTGACAGCTCGCTGATTCTGATGTTTCGGCGGGTCCGCGCTTTGTGTTTACGTCTTTTTTGCACTGATTCTAAAGCTGTTAGTTTGATCTCTCTCCAAACAATATTGACCAAACCAGCAGCAGCAACCCTGTTCGAACATAAGAGTGTCCATAAGTGCACGTGGCACCAGGACGCTCTAGGCCGTAGAGTGATGTAGGACACATGTAGCTTTGGAAGATGGGTGCAACATTGACTGTCCAGCTCAGCTCAAAATTCAGTGTTTAGACATTTTCCTAGCTCTCCCATCTTCTTCTTCTTCATCCTCCTCCTCCCTTGGTCTCCTCCTCGAACCGCCTGGTACTGGGTTGGGGGGCAATAGCACAGGAGCATCCTGGCCATTGTCTCCATCGTCATCTGTGTCACTATCAGGAACACTTTCAGTGTCGCTCTCAGATCCCTCATCTTCCCACCACCTGATTTCATCAATAATTGGATCTTCTTCTGCTACATTATTGTACACGGGTTGTTCTATTTCTAGAGGTGGATTTCTTTCTGTGTAATCTCCTGCTCCCATCTCTGCTCTATTAATGACCAATGGTCGTTCTATCTGTTGGGGTGGATTTCTTTCTATGTTATCTCCTACTCCCATCTCTGCTCCATTAATGACCAAGGGTCCTGCTATTTCCTGGGGTGGATTTCTTTCAATGCCATCGCCTACTCCCATCTCTGCTCTAAAATTTTCCCAGGGTCCTGCTATTTCCTGGGGAGGATTTATTTCGATGCCTCCTACCGGAACATCAACTGCCTCCTCTTGTTGTGGCAGTTGATTATCAACTAAACCACGCAACTGATTGATTTCAATCCAGGGGAACATCCTGTCAACTGCTCTAAGATTTCCCTGTTGCAGCAGTGCCAAAAGCAGCTCATTGACTGCTAGTCCTACACCAACATGGTTTTGTTCACCATCGTCATGGTTTTGTGAGCCGTCTCCTCTATCCATTTTTTGAAAACAGTCTGCTTTAATAGACTGGAGGAAACTGGTCGGTACAGCTGTCAAACTTTAGCTGATTGGTACAGAACTTTTAAAATATCCTTGAAAAAGAGTTTAAATCTCTTTAGGAAACTGTTTAAAAACACGAAGCAAATGTGAACTAATCGCAACTGATTGCTGTGAGGAACACTGCGAACTAACGGCTATTTAAGGATTTTCAGATCAAAGTCAAGATTTTGATTGGTTGTGCTTTGAGCTGACTTTTGTGACGTCATCGAATTTGGTTCATTGTGATGACGGTCAACGTTCTGCTGATGAAAAAATGTCGCCGGTGACTGAAACTTTTACAGGAGAAGCATTTCCCACAAAGCCTTGAATGAATTATAGTGACAGAAAGGGGCCACAAGATGACGCCATTTTTCACGTAGTAATTCGCGCCTCAGAGACGTCGTTATTTTTCAAAAAGAAAAAAGAAAAAGAAAGAAAGAAAGAAACAGCAACAACTACTAAACAGAATTTTTACACGTTCATTGCACATTTGTAGGAATGTTTAAATATTTACTTTTTATTAATTACTTTTCATTTTATCTTTATTTTTAAAATCACTGTGCACTGGCAGACCGGGGAGGTGGTCCCCATCTTTAAGAAGGGGGACCGGAGGGTGTGTTCCAACTAAAGGGGGATCACACTCCTCAGCCTCCCTGGGAAAGTCTATGCCAGAGTGCTGGAAAGGAGAGTTCGTCCGCTAGTAGAAACCCTGAAGACCAAACCGCTGTTGACTTAGCATGATCTGTTCTCGTACCTTGTCTGTAAAGTCAGCGCATACACGGCGCACCAGTTTCGCCGTTATAAATCTCTGGAGGCGCACATCCAATTCACCAAGGACAGGGTGCAATTGTGAGTACGCCGTCATTCAAACCAAGTGAAGTCAGCTTGAGTACTACGAGTAAAATGCGTTTGATTTCCCTCCGAACATTCAGATTAGTGCAGCATAAATTCATTCATGAGGGGAAATTACAGTGAGAACGTGTGGAAGCTCTGTTAGATGGATGCCATAGTGAGTTCAGTGCACTGATGTGACATTGTCCTGAAGGATTTAGTTATTCTCTATGGTTAATGAAATTACACTAATTAATTCATATTTATTATAAATAATCCTAATTACACATCTTGCTTCCGTGTTTGTGTGCTGTGTCACTAAATACATTTTAGTGACACATTTTATTTTAGTTTTATACATTGATTAATGACCTGCAGAATCGCCTGCAGGTCCCTCTGTTGTCAGCATGAAGCTGTAAACATTCATTCTTTGAATCTCCACTGGAGAAAATCGACATGTATACAGAGGGAATGCAATCCACGCTTCCCGACACATGTTTCTACTGTATATCCTGACCATTTACTATTTCCTTCCCACCCATATCTGGTGTATCTGGAATAAAATATTCTCATCTACTTCATATTTCATTATATTTTTATTCTACTAAGTTTCTTCTCAGAATATGATCATATAAAAAAATTACTGAACATAAAATGATTTGTTTATTATAGTAAATTAATCTATTATAGTAGAATATAGTAAATGATAGTAAATTAAACTAATCTATAGATGCAGAAAAACTAGATCCTCAGTTACTGAAAAGGTTATCTAAGAAATCTAAGGTACTGGAGAAAGAGATTTCAGTTTCATTTTACTTAATGTATTTTATGAGTATCATTATTATGCTTTAACAGAGAAAGCACATTTAAAAGCACTAAAACTGAGCAACTCTGTCGCAAACGTTGAGCAATACACTCTCTGGATCATCTCGAAACCTGGGTTTGAATTAAAAGATCCCTGGGTAAGCTAATGGCTACCTTTTCTGCAGACAGAGATAACACTTGCGTCCGTGTTGTCTATGTTTTTTGTGGCGTTCCTCAGGGCTCGGTTCGCTTTTATTTTCAGTGATATGCTGCTACTCAGCCAGTTCTTTTACCGTATGGGCGTGCTGCCCCTAGTTAAAATATTATACTCATATTTCTAGGAATACAGGACTATTGCAGTTCTTAAAGCATAGACAGACAAAATGAGAGCATTTTGCTTATTTTTTTAAGGGGGATGGACGTTAAAATAGATATTTAGCCATAACACTACAATATATTCCCCACAAATCAAAGTCCAACATTTTCTTTATTTAGTTTTAATCAGGAAACAAAAAACAGGAGTAAAAATAATAATCTATTGCTCCTAAAACAGTAACAGTTATAATATTCATCTAGCATTGCATATAGTATTTTTACAACTGCAAGCACTGCTGGAAATGTTGCCTCACACACTCAGTTAGGTATGCTTATGTCCACATCACTATCCAGCAACATTTGTCACCAACAAATGGACACAGCTGGAATGAAGACAGAAACAGCTGCTAACATTTTTCCATCCTTTTTTCCTAGAATTCTATGATTTCTTCCAAAATCATGCTCACATTCCCACTGCTACCTGTTTTTGTAATTACAGTGGGGCCAGTGAGAGCCAGAGATTTTCCTTGTTTGAGGTGACCAAATACTTATTTTCCACCCTGATTTACGAATAAATTCTTTACAAATCCTACCATGTGGATTCATGGATTTTTTTTTCACATTCTGTCTCTCACAGTTGAAGTGTACCTCTGGTGCAAATTACTGACCTCTGTCATCATTTTAGGTGGGGGAACTTGCACAATCGGTGGCTGACTAAATACTTTTTTGCCCCACTGTATATGCTTTGTTCAATTGTCACCATGTAATGTATTATGATAAAGTCAGGCACAGGCTGTTTGCAGAAGTGGTTAAAGGATAGGTTAACAAATCGTTAGAAGTACCGAACAAAGTGATGGTAATTTATATGAGAATACTTTTACAGATATATGCTGATTAATGATTAATTGATTATCTGCCATTACTACCTCCTGCCATGCAGATGAAAAACAAAACACTTTCTGTGTGATAACTGAAAGTGTTTTGTAATAACTGTCTTTTTTTGTACCTGATTTTCACTTACAGCACAGAGGCATATCTGACTGGAAGAACGCTGTGTACAGTGGTTGTGTGACTGGAGGAGCTATTGGCTTTTGCGGTATGTAACTTACTTTATTAACTTACATTACAGCAAATTTATGCATTTTGTCCACGTGTTTATTTTTCTGTTTTGCAGCTGGTCTGAAGGCTGGTGTTTATTCTCTGCTGCAATTAAACATGACTTGCAGTGAAGCTCTATGGAGTGGCTCGATGGACAAAAACATAAATATTACACATGTGGCCCAGAGAAAGAAGACTCGCGTTGTGAGTTTGCTAACCCTGATGTTTCCCTGCACATCAAGGATTGCTGTTAAAGCAGAATTGAAGTGTACTGTTCAAACACAGGGATTTTAAGTGGCACCATAGTGGGTTAAAACAAACAAACAAACAAACATAAAAAAAAGACATGTCGGTTTTTCCTGTGACTTTCATATTGTGGACAGTTAGAGCAAGGAATGCCAATTTCTCATGGTGAATCTTCAAAGACAGAGCAGAGTGGGTCTGCTTCAGTGGCGCACTGATCAGGTAATGAAAGCTGAACTTGTGTGAATTTCACTCTGGGTCTGTAAAAACTCAGATGAGCAATGTTCTGCCTGTAAAACATTGGTTTGATGTGTAAGTAACTAATCCACACCAGGATTATTTATAATAAAAGAATTTTTTTTAAAATTGTGGATTTACTACTTTTCCTTGATTATTAAAGGACTACAACACCCAAACTAGTCATTACCTTTGCTTTAATTTTTCCTTTTTTTTATTATAGCGAAAGTAGTCTTCAGGAAAAGTTCTCCAGGCTTCTTGAAGGACATTCAATTCAATTCAATTCAATTCAATTCAATTTTATTTATATTGCACCAAATCACAACAACAGTCGCCTCACAGAGCTTTATATTGTACAGTAGATCGTACAATAATAGATACAGAGAAAAACCCAACAATCAACAATATGACCCCCTATGAGCAAGCACTTTGGCGACAGTGGGAAGGAAAAACTCCCTTTTAACAGGAAGAAACCTCCGGCAGAACCAGGCTCAGGGAGGGGCGGTCATCTGCTGCGACCGGTTGGGGTGAGAAGGAAGACAGGATAAAGACATGCATTCAAAGCTCTTCTTTTGGATGTTGGCTGCCTTTCCTTCCCTTCTCTGTCAAGATGATCCCACTATTCACTAATGTTGAGGTCCAGGGTTTGGGGAGGCCAATACACAACTGATAGCATTCCATAATGTGTTTTTCTATTTGAAGATGGTGGTGTTGTAAATGCTATTGTATAATTACGTTAGCACAATGGTGATAGGAAGTAGGGGTGGGTTTTAATAATCGATTCATCGATTAAAATCGATTCTGGATTGGATAACGTGACATTGATTCATTAAAATCCTGAATCGATTTTTTTATATAAATGTATTTTGCCCAAAATTCCAGAATCTCAGGTGAAACGTCACAAAATTTTGACGACCACCAAACATTTAAAACAGTAAATGAGAGCAGGTACACGGCTTCTGCACAAAGACGTAAACACAAAGCGCGACCCGCAGATCAGAATCAGTGAGATGTGGCCTTTCTCACCCGACCGCACGGACACGGTCGGGGCTGAAAGCTGACAGCTCGCTGATTCTGATGTTTCGGCGGGTCCGCGCTTTGTGTTTACGTCTTTTTTGCACTGATTCTAAAGCTGTTAGTTTGATCTCTCTCCAAACAATATTGACCAAACCAGCAGCAGCAACCCTGTTCGAACATAAGAGTGTCCATAAGTGCACGTGGCACCAGGACGCTCTAGGCCGTAGAGTGATGTAGGACACATGTAGCTTTGGAAGATGGGTGCAACATTGACTGTCCAGCTCAGCTCAAAATTCAGTGTTTAGACATTTTCCTAGCTCTCCCATCTTCTTCTTCTTCATCCTCCTCCTCCCTTGGTCTCCTCCTCGAACCGCCTGGTACTGGGTTGGGGGGCAATAGCACAGGAGCATCCTGGCCATTGTCTCCATCGTCATCTGTGTCACTATCAGGAACACTTTCAGTGTCGCTCTCAGATCCCTCATCTTCCCACCACCTGATTTCATCAATAATTGGATCTTCTTCTGCTACATTATTGTACACGGGTTGTTCTATTTCTAGAGGTGGATTTCTTTCTGTGTAATCTCCTGCTCCCATCTCTGCTCTATTAATGACCAATGGTCGTTCTATCTGTTGGGGTGGATTTCTTTCTATGTTATCTCCTACTCCCATCTCTGCTCCATTAATGACCAAGGGTCCTGCTATTTCCTGGGGTGGATTTCTTTCAATGCCATCGCCTACTCCCATCTCTGCTCTAAAATTTTCCCAGGGTCCTGCTATTTCCTGGGGAGGATTTATTTCGATGCCTCCTACCGGAACATCAACTGCCTCCTCTTGTTGTGGCAGTTGATTATCAACTAAACCACGCAACTGATTGATTTCAATCCAGGGGAACATCCTGTCAACTGCTCTAAGATTTCCCTGTTGCAGCAGTGCCAAAAGCAGCTCATTGACTGCTAGTCCTACACCAACATGGTTTTGTTCACCATCGTCATGGTTTTGTGAGCCGTCTCCTCTATCCATTTTTTGAAAACAGTCTGCTTTAATAGACTGGAGGAAACTGGTCGGTACAGCTGTCAAACTTTAGCTGATTGGTACAGAACTTTTAAAATGTCCTTGAAAAAGAGTTTAAATCTCTTTAGGAAACTGTTTAAAAACACGAAGCAAATGTGAACTAATCGCAACTGATTGCTGTGAGGAACACTGCGAACTAACGGCTATTTAAGGACTTTCAGATCAAAGTCAAGATTTTGATTGGTTGTGCTTTGAGCTGACTTTTGTGACGTCATCGAATTTGGTTCATTGTGATGACGGTCAACGTTCTGCTGATGAAAAAATGTCGCCGGTGACTGAAACTTTTACAGGAGAAGCATTTCCCACAAAGCCTTGAATGAATTATAGTGACAGAAAGGGGCCACAAGATGACGCCATTTTTCACGTAGTAATTCGCGCCTCAGAGACGTCGTTATTTTTCAAAAAGAAAAAAGAAAAAGAAAGAAAGAAAGAAACAGCAACAACTACTAAACAGAATTTTTACACGTTCATTGCACATTTGTAGGAATGTTTAAATATTTACTTTTTATTAATTACTTTTCATTTTATCTTTATTTTTAAAATCACTGTGCACTGGCAGACCGGGGAGGTGGTCCCCATCTTTAAGAAGGGGGACCGGAGGGTGTGTTCCAACTAAAGGGGGATCACACTCCTCAGCCTCCCTGGGAAAGTCTATGCCAGGGTGCTGGAAAGGAGAGTTCGTCCGCTAGTAGAAACCCTGAAGACCAAACCGCTGTTGACTTAGCATGATCTGTTCTCGTACCTTGTCTGTAAAGTCAGCGCATACACGGCGCACCAGTTTCGCCGTCATAAATCTCTGGAGGCGCACATCCAATTCACCAAGGACTGGGTGCAATTGTGAGTACGCCGTCATTCAAACCAAGTGAAGTCAGCTTGAGTACTACGAGTAAAATGCGTTTGATTTCCCTCCGAACATTCAGATTAGTGCAGCATAAATTCATTCATGAGGGGAAATTACAGTGAGAACGTGTGGAAGCTCTGTTAGATGGATGCCATAGTGAGTTCAGTGCACTGATGTGACATTGTCCTGAAGGATTTAGTTATTCTCTATGGTTAATGAAATTACACTAATTAATTCATATTTATTATAAATAATCCTAATTACACATCTTGCTTCCGTGTTTGTGTGCTGTGTCACTAAATACATTTTAGTGACACATTTTATTTTAGTTTTATACATTGATTAATGACCTGCAGAATCGCCTGAAGGTCCCTCTGTTGTCAGCATGAAGCTGTAAACATTCATTCTTTGAATCTCCACTGGAGAAAATCTACATGTATACAGAGGGAATGCAATCCACGCTTCCCGACACATGTTTCTACTGTATATCCTGACCATTTACTATTTCCTTCCCACCCATATCTGGTGTATTTGGAATAAAATATTCTCATCTACTTCATATTTCATTATATTTTTATTCTACTAAGTTTCTTCTCAGAATATGATCATATAAAAAAATTACTGAACATAAAATGATTTGTTTATTATAGTAAATTAATCTATTATAGTAGAATATAGTAAATGATAGTAAATTAAACTAATCTATAGATGCAGAAAAACTAGATCCTCAGTTACTGAAAAGGTTATCTAAGAAATCTAAGGTACTGGAGAAAGAGATTTCAGTTTCATTTTACTTAATGTATTTTATGAGTATCATTATTATGCTTTAACAGAGAAAGCACATTTAAAAGCACTAAAACTGAGCAACTCTGTCGCAAACGTTGAGCAATACACTCTCTGGATCATCTCGAAACCTGGGTTTGAATTAAAAGATCCCTGGGTAAGCTAATGGCTACCTTTACTGCAGACAGAGATAACACTTGCGTCCGTGTTGTCTATGTTTTTTGTGGCGTTCCTCAGGGCTCGGTTCGCTTTTATTTTCAGTGATATGCTGCTACTCAGCCAGTTCTTTTACCGTATGGGCGTGCTGCCCCTAGTTAAAATATTATACTCATATTTCTAGGAATACAGGACTATTGCAGTTCTTAAAGCATAGACAGACAAAATGAGAGCATTTTGCTTATTTTTTTAAGGGGGATGGACGTTAAAATAGATATTTAGCCATAACACTACAATATATTCCCCACAAATCAAAGTCCAACATTTTCTTTATTTAGTTTTAATCAGGAAACAAAAAACAGGAGTAAAAATAATAATCTATTGCTCCTAAAACAGTAACAGTTATAATATTCATCTAGCATTGCATATAGTATTTTTACAACTGCAAGCACTGCTGGAAATGTTGCCTCACACACTCAGTTAGGTATGCTTATGTCCACATCACTATCCAGCAACATTTGTCACCAACAAATGGACACAGCTGGAATGAAGACAGAAACAGCTGCTAACATTTTTCCATCCTTTTTTCCTAGAATTCTATGATTTCTTCCAAAATCATGCTCACATTCCCACTGCTACCTGTTTTTGTAATTACAGTGGGGCCAGTGAGAGCCAGAGATTTTCCTTGTTTGAGGTGACCAAATACTTATTTTCCACCCTGATTTACGAATAAATTCTTTACAAATCCTACCATGTGGATTCATGGATTTTTTTTTCACATTCTGTCTCTCACAGTTGAAGTGTACCTCTGGTGCAAATTATTGACCTCTGTCATCATTTTAGGTGGGGGAACTTGCACAATCGGTGGCTGACTAAATACTTTTTTGCCCCACTGTATATGCTTTGTTCAATTGTCACCATGTAATGTATTATGATAAAGTCAGGCACAGGCTGTTTGCAGAAGTGGTTAAAGGATAGGTTAACAAATCGTTAGAAGTACCGAACAAAGTGATGGTAATTTATATGAGAATACTTTTACAGATATATGCTGATTAATGATTAATTGATTATCTGCCATTACTACCTCCTGCCATGCAGATGAAAAACAAAACACTTTCTGTGTGATAACTGAAAGTGTTTTGTAATAATTGTCTTTTTTTGTACCTGATTTTCACTTACAGCACAGAGGCATATCTGACTGGAAGAACGCTGTGTACAGTGGTTGTGTGACTGGAGGAGCTATTGGCTTTTGCGGTATGTAACTTACTTTATTAACTTACATTACAGCAAATTTATGCATTTTGTCCACGTGTTTATTTTTCTGTTTTGCAGCTGGTCTGAAGGCTGGTGTTTATTCTCTGCTGCAATTAAACATGACTTGCAGTGAAGCTCTATGGAGTGGCTCGATGGACAAAAACATAAATATTACACATGTGGCCCAGAAAAAGAAGACTCGCGTTGTGAGTTTGCTAACCCTGATGTTTCCCTGCACATCAAGGATTGCTGTTAAAGCAGAATTGAAGTGTACTGTTCAAACACAGGGATTTTAAGTGGCACCATAGTGGGTTAAAACAAACAAACAAACATAAAAAAAAGACATGTCGGTTTTTCCTGTGACTTTCATTTTGTGGACAGTTAGAGCAAGGAATGCCAATTTCTCATGGTGAATCTTCAAAGACAGAGCAGAGTGGGTCTGCTTCAGTGGCGCACTGATCAGGTAATGAAAGCTGAACTTGTGTGAATTTCACTCTGGGTCAAAACTCAGATGAGCAATGTTCTGCCTGTAAAACATTGGTTTGATGTGTAAGTAACTAATCCACACCAGGATTATTTATAATAAAAGAATTTTTTTTAAAATTGTGGATTTACTACTTTTCCTTGATTATTAAAGGACTACAACACCCAAACTAGTCATTACCTTTGCTTTAATTTTTCCTTTTTTTTATTATAGCGAAAGTAGTCTTCAGGAAAAGTTCTCCAGGCTTCTTGAAGGACATTCAATTCAATTCAATTCAATTCAATTCAATTTTATTTATATTGCACCAAATCACAACAACAGTCGCCTCACAGAGCTTTATATTGTACAGTAGATCGTACAATAATAGATACAGAGAAAAACCCAACAATCAACAATATGACCCCCTATGAGCAAGCACTTTGGCGACAGTGGGAAGGAAAAACTCCCTTTTAACAGGAAGAAACCTCCGGCAGAACCAGGCTCAGGGAGGGGCGGTCATCTGCTGCGACCGGTTGGGGTGAGAAGGAAGACAGGATAAAGACATGCATTCAAAGCTCTTCTTTTGGATGTTGGCTGCCTTTCCTTCCCTTCTCTGTCAAGATGATCCCACTATTCACTAATGTTGAGGTCCAGGGTTTGGGGAGGCCAATACACAACTGATAGCATTCCATAATGTGTTTTTCTATTTGAAGATGGTGGTGTTGTAAATGCTATTGTATAATTACGTTAGCACAATGGTGATAGGAAGTAGGGGTGGGTTTTAATAATCGATTCATCGATTAAAATCGATTCTGGATTGGATAACGTGACATTGATTCATTAAAATCCTGAATCGATTTTTTTATATAAATGTATTTTGCCCAAAATTCCAGAATCTCAGGTGAAACGTCACAAAATTTTGACGACCACCAAACATTTAAAACAGTAAATGAGAGCAGGTACACGGCTTCTGCACAAAGACGTAAACACAAAGCGCGACCCGCAGATCAGAATCAGTGAGATGTGGCCTTTCTCACCCGACCGCACGGACACGGTCGGGGCTGAAAGCTGACAGCTCGCTGATTCTGATGTTTCGGCGGGTCCGCGCTTTGTGTTTACGTCTTTTTTGCACTGATTCTAAAGCTGTTAGTTTGATCTCTCTCCAAACAATATTGACCAAACCAGCAGCAGCAACCCTGTTCGAACATAAGAGTGTCCATAAGTGCACGTGGCACCAGGACGCTCTAGGCCGTAGAGTGATGTAGGACACATGTAGCTTTGGAAGATGGGTGCAACATTGACTGTCCAGCTCAGCTCAAAATTCAGTGTTTAGACATTTTCCTAGCTCTCCCATCTTCTTCTTCTTCTTCATCCTCCTCCTCCCTTGGTCTCCTCCTCGAACCGCCTGGTACTGGGTTGGGGGGCAATAGCACAGGAGCATCCTGGCCATTGTCTCCATCGTCATCTGTGTCACTATCAGGAACACTTTCAGTGTCGCTCTCAGATCCCTCATCTTCCCACCACCTGATTTCATCAATAATTGGATCTTCTTCTGCTACATTATTGTACACGGGTTGTTCTATTTCTAGAGGTGGATTTCTTTCTGTGTAATCTCCTGCTCCCATCTCTGCTCTATTAATGACCAATGGTCGTTCTATCTGTTGGGGTGGATTTCTTTCTATGTTATCTCCTACTCCCATCTCTGCTCCATTAATGACCAAGGGTCCTGCTATTTCCTGGGGTGGATTTCTTTCAATGCCATCGCCTACTCCCATCTCTGCTCTAAAATTTTCCCAGGGTCCTGCTATTTCCTGGGGAGGATTTATTTCGATGCCTCCTACCGGAACATCAACTGCCTCCTCTTGTTGTGGCAGTTGATTATCAACTAAACCACGCAACTGATTGATTTCAATCCAGGGGAACATCCTGTCAACTGCTCTAAGATTTCCCTGTTGCAGCAGTGCCAAAAGCAGCTCATTGACTGCTAGTCCTACACCAACATGGTTTTGTTCACCATCGTCATGGTTTTGTGAGCCGTCTCCTCTATCCATTTTTTGAAAACAGTCTGCTTTAATAGACTGGAGGAAACTGGTCGGTACAGCTGTCAAACTTTAGCTGATTGGTACAGAACTTTTAAAATGTCCTTGAAAAAGAGTTTAAATCTCTTTAGGAAACTGTTTAAAAACACGAAGCAAATGTGAACTAATCGCAACTGATTGCTGTGAGGAACACTGCGAACTAACGGCTATTTAAGGACTTTCAGATCAAAGTCAAGATTTTGATTGGTTGTGCTTTGAGCTGACTTTTGTGACGTCATCGAATTTGGTTCATTGTGATGACGGTCAACGTTCTGCTGATGAAAAAATGTCGCCGGTGACTGAAACTTTTACAGGAGAAGCATTTCCCACAAAGCCTTGAATGAATTATAGTGACAGAAAGGGGCCACAAGATGACGCCATTTTTCACGTAGTAATTCGCGCCTCAGAGACGTCGTTATTTTTCAAAAAGAAAAAAGAAAAAGAAAGAAAGAAAGAAACAGCAACAACTACTAAACAGAATTTTTACACGTTCATTGCACATTTGTAGGAATGTTTAAATATTTACTTTTTATTAATTACTTTTCATTTTATCTTTATTTTTAAAATCACTGTGCACTGGCAGACCGGGGAGGTGGTCCCCATCTTTAAGAAGGGGGACCGGAGGGTGTGTTCCAACTAAAGGGGGATCACACTCCTCAGCCTCCCTGGGAAAGTCTATGCCAGGGTGCTGGAAAGGAGAGTTCGTCCGCTAGTAGAAACCCTGAAGACCAAACCGCTGTTGACTTAGCATGATCTGTTCTCGTACCTTGTCTGTAAAGTCAGCGCATACACGGCGCACCAGTTTCGCCGTCATAAATCTCTGGAGGCGCACATCCAATTCACCAAGGACTGGGTGCAATTGTGAGTACGCCGTCATTCAAACCAAGTGAAGTCAGCTTGAGTACTACGAGTAAAATGCGTTTGATTTCCCTCCGAACATTCAGATTAGTGCAGCATAAATTCATTCATGAGGGGAAATTACAGTGAGAACGTGTGGAAGCTCTGTTAGATGGATGCCATAGTGAGTTCAGTGCACTGATGTGACATTGTCCTGAAGGATTTAGTTATTCTCTATGGTTAATGAAATTACACTAATTAATTCATATTTATTATAAATAATCCTAATTACACATCTTGCTTCCGTGTTTGTGTGCTGTGTCACTAAATACATTTTAGTGACACATTTTATTTTAGTTTTATACATTGATTAATGACCTGCAGAATCGCCTGCAGGTCCCTCTGTTGTCAGCATGAAGCTGTAAACATTCATTCTTTGAATCTCCACTGGAGAAAATCTACATGTATACAGAGGGAATGCAATCCACGCTTCCCGACACATGTTTCTACTGTATATCCTGACCATTTACTATTTCCTTCCCACCCATATCTGGTGTATTTGGAATAAAATATTCTCATCTACTTCATATTTCATTATATTTTTATTCTACTAAGTTTCTTCTCAGAATATGATCATATAAAAAAATTACTGAACATAAAATGATTTGTTTATTATAGTAAATTAATCTATTATAGTAGAATATAGTAAATGATAGTAAATTAAACTAATCTATAGATGCAGAAAAACTAGATCCTCAGTTACTGAAAAGGTTATCTAAGAAATCTAAGGTACTGGAGAAAGAGATTTCAGTTTCATTTTACTTAATGTATTTTATGAGTATCATTATTATGCTTTAACAGAGAAAGCACATTTAAAAGCACTAAAACTGAGCAACTCTGTCGCAAACGTTGAGCAATACACTCTCTGGATCATCTCGAAACCTGGGTTTGAATTAAAAGATCCCTGGGTAAGCTAATGGCTACCTTTTCTGCAGACAGAGATAACACTTGCGTCCGTGTTGTCTATGTTTTTTGTGGCGTTCCTCAGGGCTCGGTTCGCTTTTATTTTCAGTGATATGCTGCTACTCAGCCAGTTCTTTTACCGTATGGGCGTGCTGCCCCTAGTTAAAATATTATACTCATATTTCTAGGAATACAGGACTATTGCAGTTCTTAAAGCATAGACAGACAAAATGAGAGCATTTTGCTTATTTTTTTAAGGGGGATGGACGTTAAAATAGATATTTAGCCATAACACTACAATATATTCCCCACAAATCAAAGTCCAACATTTTCTTTATTTAGTTTTAATCAGGAAACAAAAAACAGGAGTAAAAATAATAATCTATTGCTCCTAAAACAGTAACAGTTATAATATTCATCTAGCATTGCATATAGTATTTTTACAACTGCAAGCACTGCTGGAAATGTTGCCTCACACACTCAGTTAGGTATGCTTATGTCCACATCACTATCCAGCAACATTTGTCACCAACAAATGGACACAGCTGGAATGAAGACAGAAACAGCTGCTAACATTTTTCCATCCTTTTTTCCTAGAATTCTATGATTTCTTCCAAAATCATGCTCACATTCCCACTGCTACCTGTTTTTGTAATTACAGTGGGGCCAGTGAGAGCCAGAGATTTTCCTTGTTTGAGGTGACCAAATACTTATTTTCCACCCTGATTTACGAATAAATTCTTTACAAATCCTACCATGTGGATTCATGGATTTTTTTTTCACATTCTGTCTCTCACAGTTGAAGTGTACCTCTGGTGCAAATTACTGACCTCTGTCATCATTTTAGGTGGGGGAACTTGCACAATCGGTGGCTGACTAAATACTTTTTTGCCCCACTGTATATGCTTTGTTCAATTGTCACCATGTAATGTATTATGATAAAGTCAGGCACAGGCTGTTTGCAGAAGTGGTTAAAGGATAGGTTAACAAATCGTTAGAAGTACCGAACAAAGTGATGGTAATTTATATGAGAATACTTTTACAGATATATGCTGATTAATGATTAATTGATTATCTGCCATTACTACCTCCTGCCATGCAGATGAAAAACAAAACACTTTCTGTGTGATAACTGAAAGTGTTTTGTAATAACTGTCTTTTTTTGTACCTGATTTTCACTTACAGCACAGAGGCATATCTGACTGGAAGAACGCTGTGTACAGTGGTTGTGTGACTGGAGGAGCTATTGGCTTTTGCGGTATGTAACTTACTTTATTAACTTACATTACAGCAAATTTATGCATTTTGTCCACGTGTTTATTTTTCTGTTTTGCAGCTGGTCTGAAGGCTGGTGTTTATTCTCTGCTGCAATTAAACATGACTTGCAGTGAAGCTCTATGGAGTGGCTCGATGGACAAAAACATAAATATTACACATGTGGCCCAGAGAAAGAAGACTCGCGTTGTGAGTTTGCTAACCCTGATGTTTCCCTGCACATCAAGGATTGCTGTTAAAGCAGAATTGAAGTGTACTGTTCAAACACAGGGATTTTAAGTGGCACCATAGTGGGTTAAAACAAACAAACAAACAAACATAAAAAAAAGACATGTCGGTTTTTCCTGTGACTTTCATATTGTGGACAGTTAGAGCAAGGAATGCCAATTTCTCATGGTGAATCTTCAAAGACAGAGCAGAGTGGGTCTGCTTCAGTGGCGCACTGATCAGGTAATGAAAGCTGAACTTGTGTGAATTTCACTCTGGGTCAAAACTCAGATGAGCAATGTTCTGCCTGTAAAACATTGGTTTGATGTGTAAGTAACTAATCCACACCAGGATTATTTATAATAAAAGAATTTTTTTTAAAATTGTGGATTTACTACTTTTCCTTGATTATTAAAGGACTACAACACCCAAACTAGTCATTACCTTTGCTTTAATTTTTCCTTTTTTTTATTATAGCGAAAGTAGTCTTCAGGAAAAGTTCTCCAGGCTTCTTGAAGGACATTCAATTCAATTCAATTCAATTCAATTCAATTTTATTTATATTGCACCAAATCACAACAACAGTCGCCTCACAGAGCTTTATATTGTACAGTAGATCGTACAATAATAGATACAGAGAAAAACCCAACAATCAACAATATGACCCCCTATGAGCAAGCACTTTGGCGACAGTGGGAAGGAAAAACTCCCTTTTAACAGGAAGAAACCTCCGGCAGAACCAGGCTCAGGGAGGGGCGGTCATCTGCTGCGACCGGTTGGGGTGAGAAGGAAGACAGGATAAAGACATGCATTCAAAGCTCTTCTTTTGGATGTTGGCTGCCTTTCCTTCCCTTCTCTGTCAAGATGATCCCACTATTCACTAATGTTGAGGTCCAGGGTTTGGGGAGGCCAATACACAACTGATAGCATTCCATAATGTGTTTTTCTATTTGAAGATGGTGGTGTTGTAAATGCTATTGTATAATTACGTTAGCACAATGGTGATAGGAAGTAGGGGTGGGTTTTAATAATCGATTCATCGATTAAAATCGATTCTGGATTGGATAACGTGACATTGATTCATTAAAATCCTGAATCGATTTTTTTATATAAATGTATTTTGCCCAAAATTCCAGAATCTCAGGTGAAACGTCACAAAATTTTGACGACCACCAAACATTTAAAACAGTAAATGAGAGCAGGTACACGGCTTCTGCACAAAGACGTAAACACAAAGCGCGACCCGCAGATCAGAATCAGTGAGATGTGGCCTTTCTCACCCGACCGCACGGACACGGTCGGGGCTGAAAGCTGACAGCTCGCTGATTCTGATGTTTCGGCGGGTCCGCGCTTTGTGTTTACGTCTTTTTTGCACTGATTCTAAAGCTGTTAGTTTGATCTCTCTCCAAACAATATTGACCAAACCAGCAGCAGCAACCCTGTTCGAACATAAGAGTGTCCATAAGTGCACGTGGCACCAGGACGCTCTAGGCCGTAGAGTGATGTAGGACACATGTAGCTTTGGAAGATGGGTGCAACATTGACTGTCCAGCTCAGCTCAAAATTCAGTGTTTAGACATTTTCCTAGCTCTCCCATCTTCTTCTTCTTCATCCTCCTCCTCCCTTGGTCTCCTCCTCGAACCGCCTGGTACTGGGTTGGGGGGCAATAGCACAGGAGCATCCTGGCCATTGTCTCCATCGTCATCTGTGTCACTATCAGGAACACTTTCAGTGTCGCTCTCAGATCCCTCATCTTCCCACCACCTGATTTCATCAATAATTGGATCTTCTTCTGCTACATTATTGTACACGGGTTGTTCTATTTCTAGAGGTGGATTTCTTTCTGTGTAATCTCCTGCTCCCATCTCTGCTCTATTAATGACCAATGGTCGTTCTATCTGTTGGGGTGGATTTCTTTCTATGTTATCTCCTACTCCCATCTCTGCTCCATTAATGACCAAGGGTCCTGCTATTTCCTGGGGTGGATTTCTTTCAATGCCATCGCCTACTCCCATCTCTGCTCTAAAATTTTCCCAGGGTCCTGCTATTTCCTGGGGAGGATTTATTTCGATGCCTCCTACCGGAACATCAACTGCCTCCTCTTGTTGTGGCAGTTGATTATCAACTAAACCACGCAACTGATTGATTTCAATCCAGGGGAACATCCTGTCAACTGCTCTAAGATTTCCCTGTTGCAGCAGTGCCAAAAGCAGCTCATTGACTGCTAGTCCTACACCAACATGGTTTTGTTCACCATCGTCATGGTTTTGTGAGCCGTCTCCTCTATCCATTTTTTGAAAACAGTCTGCTTTAATAGACTGGAGGAAACTGGTCGGTACAGCTGTCAAACTTTAGCTGATTGGTACAGAACTTTTAAAATGTCCTTGAAAAAGAGTTTAAATCTCTTTAGGAAACTGTTTAAAAACACGAAGCAAATGTGAACTAATCGCAACTGATTGCTGTGAGGAACACTGCGAACTAACGGCTATTTAAGGACTTTCAGATCAAAGTCAAGATTTTGATTGGTTGTGCTTTGAGCTGACTTTTGTGACGTCATCGAATTTGGTTCATTGTGATGACGGTCAACGTTCTGCTGATGAAAAAATGTCGCCGGTGACTGAAACTTTTACAGGAGAAGCATTTCCCACAAAGCCTTGAATGAATTATAGTGACAGAAAGGGGCCACAAGATGACGCCATTTTTCACGTAGTAATTCGCGCCTCAGAGACGTCGTTATTTTTCAAAAAGAAAAAAGAAAAAGAAAGAAAGAAAGAAACAGCAACAACTACTAAACAGAATTTTTACACGTTCATTGCACATTTGTAGGAATGTTTAAATATTTACTTTTTATTAATTACTTTTCATTTTATCTTTATTTTTAAAATCACTGTGCACTGGCAGACCGGGGAGGTGGTCCCCATCTTTAAGAAGGGGGACCGGAGGGTGTGTTCCAACTAAAGGGGGATCACACTCCTCAGCCTCCCTGGGAAAGTCTATGCCAGGGTGCTGGAAAGGAGAGTTCGTCCGCTAGTAGAAACCCTGAAGACCAAACCGCTGTTGACTTAGCATGATCTGTTCTCGTACCTTGTCTGTAAAGTCAGCGCATACACGGCGCACCAGTTTCGCCGTCATAAATCTCTGGAGGCGCACATCCAATTCACCAAGGACTGGGTGCAATTGTGAGTACGCCGTCATTCAAACCAAGTGAAGTCAGCTTGAGTACTACGAGTAAAATGCGTTTGATTTCCCTCCGAACATTCAGATTAGTGCAGCATAAATTCATTCATGAGGGGAAATTACAGTGAGAACATGTGGAAGCTCTGTTAGATGGATGCCATAGTGAGTTCAGTGCACTGATGTGACATTGTCCTGAAGGATTTAGTTATTCTCTATGGTTAATGAAATTACACTAATTAATTCATATTTATTATAAATAATCCTAATTACACATCTTGCTTCCGTGTTTGTGTGCTGTGTCACTAAATACATTTTAGTGACACATTTTATTTTAGTTTTATACATTGATTAATGACCTGCAGAATCGCCTGCAGGTCCCTCTGTTGTCAGCATGAAGCTGTAAACATTCATTCTTTGAATCTCCACTGGAGAAAATCTACATGTATACAGAGGGAATGCAATCCACGCTTCCCGACACATGTTTCTACTGTATATCCTGACCATTTACTATTTCCTTCCCACCCATATCTGGTGTATTTGGAATAAAATATTCTCATCTACTTCATATTTCATTATATTTTTATTCTACTAAGTTTCTTCTCAGAATATGATAATATAAAAAAATTACTGAACATAAAATGATTTGTTTATTATAGTAAATTAATCTATTATAGT
This sequence comes from Mchenga conophoros, assembly GCF_057382185.1. NCBI lineage: Eukaryota > Metazoa > Chordata > Actinopteri > Cichliformes > Cichlidae > Mchenga > Mchenga conophoros. Next base: position 4,397,457 of record NC_140535.1, on the reverse strand, counting down.
AGAATATAGTAAATGATAGTAAATTAAACTAATCTATAGATGCAGAAAAACTAGATCCTCAGTTACTGAAAAGGTTATCTAAGAAATCTAAGGTACTGGAGAAAGAGATTTCAGTTTCATTTTACTTAATGTATTTTATGAGTATCATTATTATGCTTTAACAGAGAAAGCACATTTAAAAGCACTAAAACTGAGCAACTCTGTCGCAAACGTTGAGCAATACACTCTCTGGATCATCTCGAAACCTGGGTTTGAATTAAAAGATCCCTGGGTAAGCTAATGGCTACCTTTACTGCAGACAGAGATAACACTTGCGTCCGTGTTGTCTATGTTTTTTGTGGCGTTCCTCAGGGCTCGGTTCGCTTTTATTTTCAGTGATATGCTGCTACTCAGCCAGTTCTTTTACCGTATGGGCGTGCTGCCCCTAGTTAAAATATTATACTCATATTTCTAGGAATACAGGACTATTGCAGTTCTTAAAGCATAGACAGACAAAATGAGAGCATTTTGCTTATTTTTTTAAGGGGGATGGACGTTAAAATAGATATTTAGCCATAACACTACAATATATTCCCCACAAATCAAAGTCCAACATTTTCTTTATTTAGTTTTAATCAGGAAACAAAAAACAGGAGTAAAAATAATAATCTATTGCTCCTAAAACAGTAACAGTTATAATATTCATCTAGCATTGCATATAGTATTTTTACAACTGCAAGCACTGCTGGAAATGTTGCCTCACACACTCAGTTAGGTATGCTTATGTCCACATCACTATCCAGCAACATTTGTCACCAACAAATGGACACAGCTGGAATGAAGACAGAAACAGCTGCTAACATTTTTCCATCCTTTTTTCCTAGAATTCTATGATTTCTTCCAAAATCATGCTCACATTCCCACTGCTACCTGTTTTTGTAATTACAGTGGGGCCAGTGAGAGCCAGAGATTTTCCTTGTTTGAGGTGACCAAATACTTATTTTCCACCCTGATTTACGAATAAATTCTTTACAAATCCTACCATGTGGATTCATGGATTTTTTTTTCACATTCTGTCTCTCACAGTTGAAGTGTACCTCTGGTGCAAATTACTGACCTCTGTCATCATTTTAGGTGGGGGAACTTGCACAATCGGTGGCTGACTAAATACTTTTTTGCCCCACTGTATATGCTTTGTTCAATTGTCACCATGTAATGTATTATGATAAAGTCAGGCACAGGCTGTTTGCAGAAGTGGTTAAAGGATAGGTTAACAAATCGTTAGAAGTACCGAACAAAGTGATGGTAATTTATATGAGAATACTTTTACAGATATATGCTGATTAATGATTAATTGATTATCTGCCATTACTACCTCCTGCCATGCAGATGAAAAACAAAACACTTTCTGTGTGATAACTGAAAGTGTTTTGTAATAACTGTCTTTTTTTGTACCTGATTTTCACTTACAGCACAGAGGCATATCTGACTGGAAGAACGCTGTGTACAGTGGTTGTGTGACTGGAGGAGCTATTGGCTTTTGCGGTATGTAACTTACTTTATTAACTTACATTACAGCAAATTTATGCATTTTGTCCACGTGTTTATTTTTCTGTTTTGCAGCTGGTCTGAAGGCTGGTGTTTATTCTCTGCTGCAATTAAACATGACTTGCAGTGAAGCTCTATGGAGTGGCTCGATGGACAAAAACATAAATATTACACATGTGGCCCAGAGAAAGAAGACTCGCGTTGTGAGTTTGCTAACCCTGATGTTTCCCTGCACATCAAGGATTGCTGTTAAAGCAGAATTGAAGTGTACTGTTCAAACACAGGGATTTTAAGTGGCACCATAGTGGGTTAAAACAAACAAACAAACAAACATAAAAAAAAGACATGTCGGTTTTTCCTGTGACTTTCATATTGTGGACAGTTAGAGCAAGGAATGCCAATTTCTCATGGTGAATCTTCAAAGACAGAGCAGAGTGGGTCTGCTTCAGTGGCGCACTGATCAGGTAATGAAAGCTGAACTTGTGTGAATTTCACTCTGGGTCAAAACTCAGATGAGCAATGTTCTGCCTGTAAAACATTGGTTTGATGTGTAAGTAACTAATCCACACCAGGATTATTTATAATAAAAGAATTTTTTTTAAAATTGTGGATTTACTACTTTTCCTTGATTATTAAAGGACTACAACACCCAAACTAGTCATTACCTTTGCTTTAATTTTTCCTTTTTTTTATTATAGCGAAAGTAGTCTTCAGGAAAAGTTCTCCAGGCTTCTTGAAGGACATTCAATTCAATTCAATTCAATTCAATTCAATTCAATTCAATTTTATTTATATTGCACCAAATCACAACAACAGTCGCCTCACAGAGCTTTATATTGTACAGTAGATCGTACAATAATAGATACAGAGAAAAACCCAACAATCAACAATATGACCCCCTATGAGCAAGCACTTTGGCAACAGTGGGAAGGAAAAACTCCCTTTTAACAGGAAGAAACCTCCGGCAGAACCAGGCTCAGGGAGGGGCGGTCATCTGCTGCGACCGGTTGGGGTGAGAAGGAAGACAGGATAAAGACATGCATTCAAAGCTCTTCTTTGGATGTTGGCTGCCTTTCCTTCCCTTCTCTGTCAAGATGATCCCACTATTCACTAATGTTGAGGTCCAGGGTTTGGGGAGGCCAATACACAACTGATAGCATTCCATAATGTGTTTTTCTATTTGAAGATGGTGGTGTTGTAAATGCTATTGTATAATTACGTTAGCACAATGGTGATAGGAAGTAGGGGTGGGTTTTAATAATCGATTCATCGATTAAAATCGATTCTGGATTGGATAACGTGACATTGATTCATTAAAATCCTGAATCGATTTTTTTATATAAATGTATTTTGCCCAAAATTCCAGAATCTCAGGTGAAACGTCACAAAATTTTGACGACCACCAAACATTTAAAACAGTAAATGAGAGCAGGTACACGGCTTCTGCACAAAGACGTAAACACAAAGCGCGACCCGCAGATCAGAATCAGTGAGATGTGGCCTTTCTCACCCGACCGCACGGACACGGTCGGGGCTGAAAGCTGACAGCTCGCTGATTCTGATGTTTCGGCGGGTCCGCGCTTTGTGTTTACGTCTTTTTTGCACTGATTCTAAAGCTGTTAGTTTGATCTCTCTCCAAACAATATTGACCAAACCAGCAGCAGCAACCCTGTTCGAACATAAGAGTGTCCATAAGTGCACGTGGCACCAGGACGCTCTAGGCCGTAGAGTGATGTAGGACACATGTAGCTTTGGAAGATGGGTGCAACATTGACTGTCCAGCTCAGCTCAAAATTCAGTGTTTAGACATTTTCCTAGCTCTCCCATCTTCTTCTTCTTCATCCTCCTCCTCCCTTGGTCTCCTCCTCGAACCGCCTGGTACTGGGTTGGGGGGCAATAGCACAGGAGCATCCTGGCCATTGTCTCCATCGTCATCTGTGTCACTATCAGGAACACTTTCAGTGTCGCTCTCAGATCCCTCATCTTCCCACCACCTGATTTCATCAATAATTGGATCTTCTTCTGCTACATTATTGTACACGGGTTGTTCTATTTCTAGAGGTGGATTTCTTTCTGTGTAATCTCCTGCTCCCATCTCTGCTCTATTAATGACCAATGGTCGTTCTATCTGTTGGGGTGGATTTCTTTCTATGTTATCTCCTACTCCCATCTCTGCTCCATTAATGACCAAGGGTCCTGCTATTTCCTGGGGTGGATTTCTTTCAATGCCATCGCCTACTCCCATCTCTGCTCTAAAATTTTCCCAGGGTCCTGCTATTTCCTGGGGAGGATTTATTTCGATGCCTCCTACCGGAACATCAACTGCCTCCTCTTGTTGTGGCAGTTGATTATCAACTAAACCACGCAACTGATTGATTTCAATCCAGGGGAACATCCTGTCAACTGCTCTAAGATTTCCCTGTTGCAGCAGTGCCAAAAGCAGCTCATTGACTGCTAGTCCTACACCAACATGGTTTTGTTCACCATCGTCATGGTTTTGTGAGCCGTCTCCTCTATCCATTTTTTGAAAACAGTCTGCTTTAATAGACTGGAGGAAACTGGTCGGTACAGCTGTCAAACTTTAGCTGATTGGTACAGAACTTTTAAAATATCCTTGAAAAAGAGTTTAAATCTCTTTAGGAAACTGTTTAAAAACACGAAGCAAATGTGAACTAATCGCAACTGATTGCTGTGAGGAACACTGCGAACTAACGGCTATTTAAGGATATTCAGATCAAAGTCAAGATTTTGATTGGTTGTGCTTTGAGCTGACTTTTGTGACGTCATCGAATTTGGTTCATTGTGATGACGGTCAACGTTCTGCTGATGAAAAAATGTCGCCGGTGACTGAAACTTTTACAGGAGAAGCATTTCCCACAAAGCCTTGAATGAATTATAGTGACAGAAAGGGGCCACAAGATGACGCCATTTTTCACGTAGTAATTCGCGCCTCAGAGACGTCGTTATTTTTCAAAAAGAAAAAAGAAAAAGAAAGAAAGAAAGAAACAGCAACAACTACTAAACAGAATTTTTACACGTTCATTGCACATTTGTAGGAATGTTTAAATATTTACTTTTTATTAATTACTTTTCATTTTATCTTTATTTTTAAAATCACTGTGCACTGGCAGACCGGGGAGGTGGTCCCCATCTTTAAGAAGGGGGACCGGAGGGTGTGTTCCAACTAAAGGGGGATCACACTCCTCAGCCTCCCTGGGAAAGTCTATGCCAGAGTGCTGGAAAGGAGAGTTCGTCCGCTAGTAGAAACCCTGAAGACCAAACCGCTGTTGACTTAGCATGATCTGTTCTCGTACCTTGTCTGTAAAGTCAGCGCATACACGGCGCACCAGTTTCGCCGTTATAAATCTCTGGAGGCGCACATCCAATTCACCAAGGACAGGGTGCAATTGTGAGTACGCCGTCATTCAAACCAAGTGAAGTCAGCTTGAGTACTACGAGTAAAATGCGTTTGATTTCCCTCCGAACATTCAGATTAGTGCAGCATAAATTCATTCATGAGGGGAAATTACAGTGAGAACGTGTGGAAGCTCTGTTAGATGGATGCCATAGTGAGTTCAGTGCACTGATGTGACATTGTCCTGAAGGATTTAGTTATTCTCTATGGTTAATGAAATTACACTAATTAATTCATATTTATTATAAATAATCCTAATTACACATCTTGCTTCCGTGTTTGTGTGCTGTGTCACTAAATACATTTTAGTGACACATTTTATTTTAGTTTTATACATTGATTAATGACCTGCAGAATCGCCTGCAGGTCCCTCTGTTGTCAGCATGAAGCTGTAAACATTCATTCTTTGAATCTCCACTGGAGAAAATCGACATGTATACAGAGGGAATGCAATCCACGCTTCCCGACACATGTTTCTACTGTATATCCTGACCATTTACTATTTCCTTCCCACCCATATCTGGTGTATCTGGAATAAAATATTCTCATCTACTTCATATTTCATTATATTTTTATTCTACTAAGTTTCTTCTCAGAATATGATCATATAAAAAAATTACTGAACATAAAATGATTTGTTTATTATAGTAAATTAATCTATTATAGTAGAATATAGTAAATGATAGTAAATTAAACTAATCTATAGATGCAGAAAAACTAGATCCTCAGTTACTGAAAAGGTTATCTAAGAAATCTAAGGTACTGGAGAAAGAGATTTCAGTTTCATTTTACTTAATGTATTTTATGAGTATCATTATTATGCTTTAACAGAGAAAGCACATTTAAAAGCACTAAAACTGAGCAACTCTGTCGCAAACGTTGAGCAATACACTCTCTGGATCATCTCGAAACCTGGGTTTGAATTAAAAGATCCCTGGGTAAGCTAATGGCTACCTTTTCTGCAGACAGAGATAACACTTGCGTCCGTGTTGTCTATGTTTTTTGTGGCGTTCCTCAGGGCTCGGTTCGCTTTTATTTTCAGTGATATGCTGCTACTCAGCCAGTTCTTTTACCGTATGGGCGTGCTGCCCCTAGTTAAAATATTATACTCATATTTCTAGGAATACAGGACTATTGCAGTTCTTAAAGCATAGACAGACAAAATGAGAGCATTTTGCTTATTTTTTTAAGGGGGATGGACGTTAAAATAGATATTTAGCCATAACACTACAATATATTCCCCACAAATCAAAGTCCAACATTTTCTTTATTTAGTTTTAATCAGGAAACAAAAAACAGGAGTAAAAATAATAATCTATTGCTCCTAAAACAGTAACAGTTATAATATTCATCTAGCATTGCATATAGTATTTTTACAACTGCAAGCACTGCTGGAAATGTTGCCTCACACACTCAGTTAGGTATGCTTATGTCCACATCACTATCCAGCAACATTTGTCACCAACAAATGGACACAGCTGGAATGAAGACAGAAACAGCTGCTAACATTTTTCCATCCTTTTTTCCTAGAATTCTATGATTTCTTCCAAAATCATGCTCACATTCCCACTGCTACCTGTTTTTGTAATTACAGTGGGGCCAGTGAGAGCCAGAGATTTTCCTTGTTTGAGGTGACCAAATACTTATTTTCCACCCTGATTTACGAATAAATTCTTTACAAATCCTACCATGTGGATTCATGGATTTTTTTTTCACATTCTGTCTCTCACAGTTGAAGTGTACCTCTGGTGCAAATTACTGACCTCTGTCATCATTTTAGGTGGGGGAACTTGCACAATCGGTGGCTGACTAAATACTTTTTTGCCCCACTGTATATGCTTTGTTCAATTGTCACCATGTAATGTATTATGATAAAGTCAGGCACAGGCTGTTTGCAGAAGTGGTTAAAGGATAGGTTAACAAATCGTTAGAAGTACCGAACAAAGTGATGGTAATTTATATGAGAATACTTTTACAGATATATGCTGATTAATGATTAATTGATTATCTGCCATTACTACCTCCTGCCATGCAGATGAAAAACAAAACACTTTCTGTGTGATAACTGAAAGTGTTTTGTAATAACTGTCTTTTTTTGTACCTGATTTTCACTTACAGCACAGAGGCATATCTGACTGGAAGAACGCTGTGTACAGTGGTTGTGTGACTGGAGGAGCTATTGGCTTTTGCGGTATGTAACTTACTTTATTAACTTACATTACAGCAAATTTATGCATTTTGTCCACGTGTTTATTTTTCTGTTTTGCAGCTGGTCTGAAGGCTGGTGTTTATTCTCTGCTGCAATTAAACATGACTTGCAGTGAAGCTCTATGGAGTGGCTCGATGGACAAAAACATAAATATTACACATGTGGCCCAGAGAAAGAAGACTCGCGTTGTGAGTTTGCTAACCCTGATGTTTCCCTGCACATCAAGGATTGCTGTTAAAGCAGAATTGAAGTGTACTGTTCAAACACAGGGATTTTAAGTGGCACCATAGTGGGTTAAAACAAACAAACAAACAAACATAAAAAAAAGACATGTCGGTTTTTCCTGTGACTTTCATATTGTGGACAGTTAGAGCAAGGAATGCCAATTTCTCATGGTGAATCTTCAAAGACAGAGCAGAGTGGGTCTGCTTCAGTGGCGCACTGATCAGGTAATGAAAGCTGAACTTGTGTGAATTTCACTCTGGGTCTGTAAAAACTCAGATGAGCAATGTTCTGCCTGTAAAACATTGGTTTGATGTGTAAGTAACTAATCCACACCAGGATTATTTATAATAAAAGAATTTTTTTTAAAATTGTGGATTTACTACTTTTCCTTGATTATTAAAGGACTACAACACCCAAACTAGTCATTACCTTTGCTTTAATTTTTCCTTTTTTTTATTATAGCGAAAGTAGTCTTCAGGAAAAGTTCTCCAGGCTTCTTGAAGGACATTCAATTCAATTCAATTCAATTCAATTCAATTTTATTTATATTGCACCAAATCACAACAACAGTCGCCTCACAGAGCTTTATATTGTACAGTAGATCGTACAATAATAGATACAGAGAAAAACCCAACAATCAACAATATGACCCCCTATGAGCAAGCACTTTGGCGACAGTGGGAAGGAAAAACTCCCTTTTAACAGGAAGAAACCTCCGGCAGAACCAGGCTCAGGGAGGGGCGGTCATCTGCTGCGACCGGTTGGGGTGAGAAGGAAGACAGGATAAAGACATGCATTCAAAGCTCTTCTTTTGGATGTTGGCTGCCTTTCCTTCCCTTCTCTGTCAAGATGATCCCACTATTCACTAATGTTGAGGTCCAGGGTTTGGGGAGGCCAATACACAACTGATAGCATTCCATAATGTGTTTTTCTATTTGAAGATGGTGGTGTTGTAAATGCTATTGTATAATTACGTTAGCACAATGGTGATAGGAAGTAGGGGTGGGTTTTAATAATCGATTCATCGATTAAAATCGATTCTGGATTGGATAACGTGACATTGATTCATTAAAATCCTGAATCGATTTTTTTATATAAATGTATTTTGCCCAAAATTCCAGAATCTCAGGTGAAACGTCACAAAATTTTGACGACCACCAAACATTTAAAACAGTAAATGAGAGCAGGTACACGGCTTCTGCACAAAGACGTAAACACAAAGCGCGACCCGCAGATCAGAATCAGTGAGATGTGGCCTTTCTCACCCGACCGCACGGACACGGTCGGGGCTGAAAGCTGACAGCTCGCTGATTCTGATGTTTCGGCGGGTCCGCGCTTTGTGTTTACGTCTTTTTTGCACTGATTCTAAAGCTGTTAGTTTGATCTCTCTCCAAACAATATTGACCAAACCAGCAGCAGCAACCCTGTTCGAACATAAGAGTGTCCATAAGTGCACGTGGCACCAGGACGCTCTAGGCCGTAGAGTGATGTAGGACACATGTAGCTTTGGAAGATGGGTGCAACATTGACTGTCCAGCTCAGCTCAAAATTCAGTGTTTAGACATTTTCCTAGCTCTCCCATCTTCTTCTTCTTCATCCTCCTCCTCCCTTGGTCTCCTCCTCGAACCGCCTGGTACTGGGTTGGGGGGCAATAGCACAGGAGCATCCTGGCCATTGTCTCCATCGTCATCTGTGTCACTATCAGGAACACTTTCAGTGTCGCTCTCAGATCCCTCATCTTCCCACCACCTGATTTCATCAATAATTGGATCTTCTTCTGCTACATTATTGTACACGGGTTGTTCTATTTCTAGAGGTGGATTTCTTTCTGTGTAATCTCCTGCTCCCATCTCTGCTCTATTAATGACCAATGGTCGTTCTATCTGTTGGGGTGGATTTCTTTCTATGTTATCTCCTACTCCCATCTCTGCTCCATTAATGACCAAGGGTCCTGCTATTTCCTGGGGTGGATTTCTTTCAATGCCATCGCCTACTCCCATCTCTGCTCTAAAATTTTCCCAGGGTCCTGCTATTTCCTGGGGAGGATTTATTTCGATGCCTCCTACCGGAACATCAACTGCCTCCTCTTGTTGTGGCAGTTGATTATCAACTAAACCACGCAACTGATTGATTTCAATCCAGGGGAACATCCTGTCAACTGCTCTAAGATTTCCCTGTTGCAGCAGTGCCAAAAGCAGCTCATTGACTGCTAGTCCTACACCAACATGGTTTTGTTCACCATCGTCATGGTTTTGTGAGCCGTCTCCTCTATCCATTTTTTGAAAACAGTCTGCTTTAATAGACTGGAGGAAACTGGTCGGTACAGCTGTCAAACTTTAGCTGATTGGTACAGAACTTTTAAAATGTCCTTGAAAAAGAGTTTAAATCTCTTTAGGAAACTGTTTAAAAACACGAAGCAAATGTGAACTAATCGCAACTGATTGCTGTGAGGAACACTGCGAACTAACGGCTATTTAAGGACTTTCAGATCAAAGTCAAGATTTTGATTGGTTGTGCTTTGAGCTGACTTTTGTGACGTCATCGAATTTGGTTCATTGTGATGACGGTCAACGTTCTGCTGATGAAAAAATGTCGCCGGTGACTGAAACTTTTACAGGAGAAGCATTTCCCACAAAGCCTTGAATGAATTATAGTGACAGAAAGGGGCCACAAGATGACGCCATTTTTCACGTAGTAATTCGCGCCTCAGAGACGTCGTTATTTTTCAAAAAGAAAAAAGAAAAAGAAAGAAAGAAAGAAACAGCAACAACTACTAAACAGAATTTTTACACGTTCATTGCACATTTGTAGGAATGTTTAAATATTTACTTTTTATTAATTACTTTTCATTTTATCTTTATTTTTAAAATCACTGTGCACTGGCAGACCGGGGAGGTGGTCCCCATCTTTAAGAAGGGGGACCGGAGGGTGTGTTCCAACTAAAGGGGGATCACACTCCTCAGCCTCCCTGGGAAAGTCTATGCCAGGGTGCTGGAAAGGAGAGTTCGTCCGCTAGTAGAAACCCTGAAGACCAAACCGCTGTTGACTTAGCATGATCTGTTCTCGTACCTTGTCTGTAAAGTCAGCGCATACACGGCGCACCAGTTTCGCCGTCATAAATCTCTGGAGGCGCACATCCAATTCACCAAGGACTGGGTGCAATTGTGAGTACGCCGTCATTCAAACCAAGTGAAGTCAGCTTGAGTACTACGAGTAAAATGCGTTTGATTTCCCTCCGAACATTCAGATTAGTGCAGCATAAATTCATTCATGAGGGGAAATTACAGTGAGAACGTGTGGAAGCTCTGTTAGATGGATGCCATAGTGAGTTCAGTGCACTGATGTGACATTGTCCTGAAGGATTTAGTTATTCTCTATGGTTAATGAAATTACACTAATTAATTCATATTTATTATAAATAATCCTAATTACACATCTTGCTTCCGTGTTTGTGTGCTGTGTCACTAAATACATTTTAGTGACACATTTTATTTTAGTTTTATACATTGATTAATGACCTGCAGAATCGCCTGCAGGTCCCTCTGTTGTCAGCATGAAGCTGTAAACATTCATTCTTTGAATCTCCACTGGAGAAAATCTACATGTATACAGAGGGAATGCAATCCACGCTTCCCGACACATGTTTCTACTGTATATCCTGACCATTTACTATTTCCTTCCCACCCATATCTGGTGTATTTGGAATAAAATATTCTCATCTACTTCATATTTCATTATATTTTTATTCTACTAAGTTTCTTCTCAGAATATGATAATATAAAAAAATTACTGAACATAAAATGATTTGTTTATTATAGTAAATTAATCTATTATAGTAGAATATAGTAAATGATAGTAAATTAAACTAATCTATAGATGCAGAAAAACTAGATCCTCAGTTACTGAAAAGGTTATCTAAGAAATCTAAGGTACTGGAGAAAGAGATTTCAGTTTCATTTTACTTAATGTATTTTATGAGTATCATTATTATGCTTTAACAGAGAAAGCACATTTAAAAGCACTAAAACTGAGCAACTCTGTCGCAAACGTTGAGCAATACACTCTCTGGATCATCTCGAAACCTGGGTTTGAATTAAAAGATCCCTGGGTAAGCTAATGGCTACCTTTACTGCAGACAGAGATAACACTTGCGTCCGTGTTGTCTATGTTTTTTGTGGCGTTCCTCAGGGCTCGGTTCGCTTTTATTTTCAGTGATATGCTGCTACTCAGCCAGTTCTTTTACCGTATGGGCGTGCTGCCCCTAGTTAAAATATTATACTCATATTTCTAGGAATACAGGACTATTGCAGTTCTTAAAGCATAGACAGACAAAATGAGAGCATTTTGCTTATTTTTTTAAGGGGGATGGACGTTAAAATAGATATTTAGCCATAACACTACAATATATTCCCCACAAATCAAAGTCCAACATTTTCTTTATTTAGTTTTAATCAGGAAACAAAAAACAGGAGTAAAAATAATAATCTATTGCTCCTAAAACAGTAACAGTTATAATATTCATCTAGCATTGCATATAGTATTTTTACAACTGCAAGCACTGCTGGAAATGTTGCCTCACACACTCAGTTAGGTATGCTTATGTCCACATCACTATCCAGCAACATTTGTCACCAACAAATGGACACAGCTGGAATGAAGACAGAAACAGCTGCTAACATTTTTCCATCCTTTTTTCCTAGAATTCTATGATTTCTTCCAAAATCATGCTCACATTCCCACTGCTACCTGTTTTTGTAATTACAGTGGGGCCAGTGAGAGCCAGAGATTTTCCTTGTTTGAGGTGACCAAATACTTATTTTCCACCCTGATTTACGAATCAATTCTTTACAAATCCTACCATGTGGATTCATGGATTTTTTTTTCACATTCTGTCTCTCACAGTTGAAGTGTACCTCTGGTGCAAATTACTGACCTCTGTCATCATTTTAGGTGGGGGAACTTGCACAATCGGTGGCTGACTAAATACTTTTTTGCCCCACTGTATATGCTTTGTTCAATTGTCACCATGTAATGTATTATGATAAAGTCAGGCACAGGCTGTTTGCAGAAGTGGTTAAAGGATAGGTTAACAAATCGTTAGAAGTACCGAACAAAGTGATGGTAATTTATATGAGAATACTTTTACAGATATATGCTGATTAATGATTAATTGATTATCTGCCATTACTACCTCCTGCCATGCAGATGAAAAACAAAACACTTTCTGTGTGATAACTGAAAGTGTTTTGTAATAATTGTCTTTTTTTGTACCTGATTTTCACTTACAGCACAGAGGCATATCTGACTGGAAGAACGCTGTGTACAGTGGTTGTGTGACTGGAGGAGCTATTGGCTTTTGCGGTATGTAACTTACTTTATTAACTTACATTACAGCAAATTTATGCATTTTGTCCACGTGTTTATTTTTCTGTTTTGCAGCTGGTCTGAAGGCTGGTGTTTATTCTCTGCTGCAATTAAACATGACTTGCAGTGAAGCTCTATGGAGTGGCTCGATGGACAAAAACATAAATATTACACATGTGGCCCAGAAAAAGAAGACTCGCGTTGTGAGTTTGCTAACCCTGATGTTTCCCTGCACATCAAGGATTGCTGTTAAAGCAGAATTGAAGTGTACTGTTCAAACACAGGGATTTTAAGTGGCACCATAGTGGGTTAAAACAAACAAACAAACAAACATAAAAAAAAGACATGTCGGTTTTTCCTGTGACTTTCATATTGTGGACAGTTAGAGCAAGGAATGCCAATTTCTCATGGTGAATCTTCAAAGACAGAGCAGAGTGGGTCTGCTTCAGTGGCGCACTGATCAGGTAATGAAAGCTGAACTTGTGTGAATTTCACTCTGGGTCAAAACTCAGATGAGCAATGTTCTGCCTGTAAAACATTGGTTTGATGTGTAAGTAACTAATCCACACCAGGATTATTTATAATAAAAGAATTTTTTTTAAAATTGTGGATTTACTACTTTTCCTTGATTATTAAAGGACTACAACACCCAAACTAGTCATTACCTTTGCTTTAATTTTTCCTTTTTTTTATTATAGCGAAAGTAGTCTTCAGGAAAAGTTCTCCAGGCTTCTTGAAGGACATTCAATTCAATTCAATTCAATTCAATTCAATTTTATTTATATTGCACCAAATCACAACAACAGTCGCCTCACAGAGCTTTATATTGTACAGTAGATCGTACAATAATAGATACAGAGAAAAACCCAACAATCAACAATATGACCCCCTATGAGCAAGCACTTTGGCGACAGTGGGAAGGAAAAACTCCCTTTTAACAGGAAGAAACCTCCGGCAGAACCAGGCTCAGGGAGGGGCGGTCATCTGCTGCGACCGGTTGGGGTGAGAAGGAAGACAGGATAAAGACATGCATTCAAAGCTCTTCTTTTGGATGTTGGCTGCCTTTCCTTCCCTTCTCTGTCAAGATGATCCCACTATTCACTAATGTTGAGGTCCAGGGTTTGGGGAGGCCAATACACAACTGATAGCATTCCATAATGTGTTTTTCTATTTGAAGATGGTGGTGTTGTAAATGCTATTGTATAATTACGTTAGCACAATGGTGATAGGAAGTAGGGGTGGGTTTTAATAATCGATTCATCGATTAAAATCGATTCTGGATTGGATAACGTGACATTGATTCATTAAAATCCTGAATCGATTTTTTTATATAAATGTATTTTGCCCAAAATTCCAGAATCTCAGGTGAAACGTCACAAAATTTTGACGACCACCAAACATTTAAAACAGTAAATGAGAGCAGGTACACGGCTTCTGCACAAAGACGTAAACACAAAGCGCGACCCGCAGATCAGAATCAGTGAGATGTGGCCTTTCTCACCCGACCGCACGGACACGGTCGGGGCTGAAAGCTGACAGCTCGCTGATTCTGATGTTTCGGCGGGTCCGCGCTTTGTGTTTACGTCTTTTTTGCACTGATTCTAAAGCTGTTAGTTTGATCTCTCTCCAAACAATATTGACCAAACCAGCAGCAGCAACCCTGTTCGAACATAAGAGTGTCCATAAGTGCACGTGGCACCAGGACGCTCTAGGCCGTAGAGTGATGTAGGACACATGTAGCTTTGGAAGATGGGTGCAACATTGACTGTCCAGCTCAGCTCAAAATTCAGTGTTTAGACATTTTCCTAGCTCTCCCATCTTCTTCTTCTTCTTCATCCTCCTCCTCCCTTGGTCTCCTCCTCGAACCGCCTGGTACTGGGTTGGGGGGCAATAGCACAGGAGCATCCTGGCCATTGTCTCCATCGTCATCTGTGTCACTATCAGGAACACTTTCAGTGTCGCTCTCAGATCCCTCATCTTCCCACCACCTGATTTCATCAATAATTGGATCTTCTTCTGCTACATTATTGTACACGGGTTGTTCTATTTCTAGAGGTGGATTTCTTTCTGTGTAATCTCCTGCTCCCATCTCTGCTCTATTAATGACCAATGGTCGTTCTATCTGTTGGGGTGGATTTCTTTCTATGTTATCTCCTACTCCCATCTCTGCTCCATTAATGACCAAGGGTCCTGCTATTTCCTGGGGTGGATTTCTTTCAATGCCATCGCCTACTCCCATCTCTGCTCTAAAATTTTCCCAGGGTCCTGCTATTTCCTGGGGAGGATTTATTTCGATGCCTCCTACCGGAACATCAACTGCCTCCTCTTGTTGTGGCAGTTGATTATCAACTAAACCACGCAACTGATTGATTTCAATCCAGGGGAACATCCTGTCAACTGCTCTAAGATTTCCCTGTTGCAGCAGTGCCAAAAGCAGCTCATTGACTGCTAGTCCTACACCAACATGGTTTTGTTCACCATCGTCATGGTTTTGTGAGCCGTCTCCTCTATCCATTTTTTGAAAACAGTCTGCTTTAATAGACTGGAGGAAACTGGTCGGTACAGCTGTCAAACTTTAGCTGATTGGTACAGAACTTTTAAAATGTCCTTGAAAAAGAGTTTAAATCTCTTTAGGAAACTGTTTAAAAACACGAAGCAAATGTGAACTAATCGCAACTGATTGCTGTGAGGAACACTGCGAACTAACGGCTATTTAAGGACTTTCAGATCAAAGTCAAGATTTTGATTGGTTGTGCTTTGAGCTGACTTTTGTGACGTCATCGAATTTGGTTCATTGTGATGACGGTCAACGTTCTGCTGATGAAAAAATGTCGCCGGTGACTGAAACTTTTACAGGAGAAGCATTTCCCACAAAGCCTTGAATGAATTATAGTGACAGAAAGGGGCCACAAGATGACGCCATTTTTCACGTAGTAATTCGCGCCTCAGAGACGTCGTTATTTTTCAAAAAGAAAAAAGAAAAAGAAAGAAAGAAAGAAACAGCAACAACTACTAAACAGAATTTTTACACGTTCATTGCACATTTGTAGGAATGTTTAAATATTTACTTTTTATTAATTACTTTTCATTTTATCTTTATTTTTAAAATCACTGTGCACTGGCAGACCGGGGAGGTGGTCCCCATCTTTAAGAAGGGGGACCGGAGGGTGTGTTCCAACTAAAGGGGGATCACACTCCTCAGCCTCCCTGGGAAAGTCTATGCCAGGGTGCTGGAAAGGAGAGTTCGTCCGCTAGTAGAAACCCTGAAGACCAAACCGCTGTTGACTTAGCATGATCTGTTCTCGTACCTTGTCTGTAAAGTCAGCGCATACACGGCGCACCAGTTTCGCCGTCATAAATCTCTGGAGGCGCACATCCAATTCACCAAGGACTGGGTGCAATTGTGAGTACGCCGTCATTCAAACCAAGTGAAGTCAGCTTGAGTACTACGAGTAAAATGCGTTTGATTTCCCTCCGAACATTCAGATTAGTGCAGCATAAATTCATTCATGAGGGGAAATTACAGTGAGAACATGTGGAAGCTCTGTTAGATGGATGCCATAGTGAGTTCAGTGCACTGATGTGACATTGTCCTGAAGGATTTAGTTATTCTCTATGGTTAATGAAATTACACTAATTAATTCATATTTATTATAAATAATCCTAATTACACATCTTGCTTCCGTGTTTGTGTGCTGTGTCACTAAATACATTTTAGTGACACATTTTATTTTAGTTTTATACATTGATTAATGACCTGCAGAATCGCCTGCAGGTCCCTCTGTTGTCAGCATGAAGCTGTAAACATTCATTCTTTGAATCTCCACTGGAGAAAATCTACATGTATACAGAGGGAATGCAATCCACGCTTCCCGACACATGTTTCTACTGTATATCCTGACCATTTACTATTTCCTTCCCACCCATATCTGGTGTATTTGGAATAAAATATTCTCATCTACTTCATATTTCATTATATTTTTATTCTACTAAGTTTCTTCTCAGAATATGATCATATAAAAAAATTACTGAACATAAAATGATTTGTTTATTATAGTAAATTAATCTATTATAGTAGAATATAGTAAATGATAGTAAATTAAACTAATCTATAGATGCAGAAAAACTAGATCCTCAGTTACTGAAAAGGTTATCTAAGAAATCTAAGGTACTGGAGAAAGAGATTTCAGTTTCATTTTACTTAATGTATTTTATGAGTATCATTATTATGCTTTAACAGAGAAAGCACATTTAAAAGCACTAAAACTGAGCAACTCTGTCGCAAACGTTGAGCAATACACTCTCTGGATCATCTCGAAACCTGGGTTTGAATTAAAAGATCCCTGGGTAAGCTAATGGCTACCTTTTCTGCAGACAGAGATAACACTTGCGTCCGTGTTGTCTATGTTTTTTGTGGCGTTCCTCAGGGCTCGGTTCGCTTTTATTTTCAGTGATATGCTGCTACTCAGCCAGTTCTTTTACCGTATGGGCGTGCTGCCCCTAGTTAAAATATTATACTCATATTTCTAGGAATACAGGACTATTGCAGTTCTTAAAGCATAGACAGACAAAATGAGAGCATTTTGCTTATTTTTTTAAGGGGGATGGACGTTAAAATAGATATTTAGCCATAACACTACAATATATTCCCCACAAATCAAAGTCCAACATTTTCTTTATTTAGTTTTAATCAGGAAACAAAAAACAGGAGTAAAAATAATAATCTATTGCTCCTAAAACAGTAACAGTTATAATATTCATCTAGCATTGCATATAGTATTTTTACAACTGCAAGCACTGCTGGAAATGTTGCCTCACACACTCAGTTAGGTATGCTTATGTCCACATCACTATCCAGCAACATTTGTCACCAACAAATGGACACAGCTGGAATGAAGACAGAAACAGCTGCTAACATTTTTCCATCCTTTTTTCCTAGAATTCTATGATTTCTTCCAAAATCATGCTCACATTCCCACTGCTACCTGTTTTTGTAATTACAGTGGGGCCAGTGAGAGCCAGAGATTTTCCTTGTTTGAGGTGACCAAATACTTATTTTCCACCCTGATTTACGAATAAATTCTTTACAAATCCTACCATGTGGATTCATGGATTTTTTTTTCACATTCTGTCTCTCACAGTTGAAGTGTACCTCTGGTGCAAATTACTGACCTCTGTCATCATTTTAGGTGGGGGAACTTGCACAATCGGTGGCTGACTAAATACTTTTTTGCCCCACTGTATATGCTTTGTTCAATTGTCACCATGTAATGTATTATGATAAAGTCAGGCACAGGCTGTTTGCAGAAGTGGTTAAAGGATAGGTTAACAAATCGTTAGAAGTACCGAACAAAGTGATGGTAATTTATATGAGAATACTTTTACAGATATATGCTGATTAATGATTAATTGATTATCTGCCATTACTACCTCCTGCCATGCAGATGAAAAACAAAACACTTTCTGTGTGATAACTGAAAGTGTTTTGTAATAATTGTCTTTTTTTGTACCTGATTTTCACTTACAGCACAGAGGCATATCTGACTGGAAGAACGCTGTGTACAGTGGTTGTGTGACTGGAGGAGCTATTGGCTTTTGCGGTATGTAACTTACTTTATTAACTTACATTACAGCAAATTTATGCATTTTGTCCACGTGTTTATTTTTCTGTTTTGCAGCTGGTCTGAAGGCTGGTGTTTATTCTCTGCTGCAATTAAACATGACTTGCAGTGAAGCTCTATGGAGTGGCTCGATGGACAAAAACATAAATATTACACATGTGGCCCAGAGAAAGAAGACTCGCGTTGTGAGTTTGCTAACCCTGATGTTTCCCTGCACATCAAGGATTGCTGTTAAAGCAGAATTGAAGTGTACTGTTCAAACACAGGGATTTTAAGTGGCACCATAGTGGGTTAAAACAAACAAACAAACAAACATAAAAAAAAGACATGTCGGTTTTTCCTGTGACTTTCATATTGTGGACAGTTAGAGCAAGGAATGCCAATTTCTCATGGTGAATCTTCAAAGACAGAGCAGAGTGGGTCTGCTTCAGTGGCGCACTGATCAGGTAATGAAAGCTGAACTTGTGTGAATTTCACTCTGGGTCAAAACTCAGATGAGCAATGTTCTGCCTGTAAAACATTGGTTTGATGTGTAAGTAACTAATCCACACCAGGATTATTTATAATAAAAGAATTTTTTTTAAAATTGTGGATTTACTACTTTTCCTTGATTATTAAAGGACTACAACACCCAAACTAGTCATTACCTTTGCTTTAATTTTTCCTTTTTTTTATTATAGCGAAAGTAGTCTTCAGGAAAAGTTCTCCAGGCTTCTTGAAGGACATTCAATTCAATTCAATTCAATTCAATTCAATTTTATTTATATTGCACCAAATCACAACAACAGTCGCCTCACAGAGCTTTATATTGTACAGTAGATCGTACAATAATAGATACAGAGAAAAACCCAACAATCAACAATATGACCCCCTATGAGCAAGCACTTTGGCAACAGTGGGAAGGAAAAACTCCCTTTTAACAGGAAGAAACCTCCGGCAGAACCAGGCTCAGGGAGGGGCGGTCATCTGCTGCGACCGGTTGGGGTGAGAAGGAAGACAGGATAAAGACATGCATTCAAAGCTCTTCTTTGGATGTTGGCTGCCTTTCCTTCCCTTCTCTGTCAAGATGATCCCACTATTCACTAATGTTGAGGTCCAGGGTTTGGGGAGGCCAATACACAACTGATAGCATTCCATAATGTGTTTTTCTATTTGAAGATGGTGGTGTTGTAAATGCTATTGTATAATTACGTTAGCACAATGGTGATAGGAAGTAGGGGTGGGTTTTAATAATCGATTCATCGATTAAAATCGATTCTGGATTGGATAACGTGACATTGATTCATTAAAATCCTGAATCGATTTTTTTATATAAATGTATTTTGCCCAAAATTCCAGAATCTCAGGTGAAACGTCACAAAATTTTGACGACCACCAAACATTTAAAACAGTAAATGAGAGCAGGTACACGGCTTCTGCACAAAGACGTAAACACAAAGCGCGACCCGCAGATCAGAATCAGTGAGATGTGGCCTTTCTCACCCGACCGCACGGACACGGTCGGGGCTGAAAGCTGACAGCTCGCTGATTCTGATGTTTCGGCGGGTCCGCGCTTTGTGTTTACGTCTTTTTTGCACTGATTCTAAAGCTGTTAGTTTGATCTCTCTCCAAACAATATTGACCAAACCAGCAGCAGCAACCCTGTTCGAACATAAGAGTGTCCATAAGTGCACGTGGCACCAGGACGCTCTAGGCCGTAGAGTGATGTAGGACACATGTAGCTTTGGAAGATGGGTGCAACATTGACTGTCCAGCTCAGCTCAAAATTCAGTGTTTAGACATTTTCCTAGCTCTCCCATCTTCTTCTTCTTCATCCTCCTCCTCCCTTGGTCTCCTCCTCGAACCGCCTGGTACTGGGTTGGGGGGCAATAGCACAGGAGCATCCTGGCCATTGTCTCCATCGTCATCTGTGTCACTATCAGGAACACTTTCAGTGTCGCTCTCAGATCCCTCATCTTCCCACC
This sequence comes from Mchenga conophoros, assembly GCF_057382185.1. Classification (NCBI taxonomy): domain Eukaryota; kingdom Metazoa; phylum Chordata; class Actinopteri; order Cichliformes; family Cichlidae; genus Mchenga; species Mchenga conophoros. The sequence continues at coordinate 4,377,132 of NC_140535.1, read as the reverse complement.
ACCTGATTTCATCAATAATTGGATCTTCTTCTGCTACATTATTGTACACGGGTTGTTCTATTTCTAGAGGTGGATTTCTTTCTGTGTAATCTCCTGCTCCCATCTCTGCTCTATTAATGACCAATGGTCGTTCTATCTGTTGGGGTGGATTTCTTTCTATGTTATCTCCTACTCCCATCTCTGCTCCATTAATGACCAAGGGTCCTGCTATTTCCTGGGGTGGATTTCTTTCAATGCCATCGCCTACTCCCATCTCTGCTCTAAAATTTTCCCAGGGTCCTGCTATTTCCTGGGGAGGATTTATTTCGATGCCTCCTACCGGAACATCAACTGCCTCCTCTTGTTGTGGCAGTTGATTATCAACTAAACCACGCAACTGATTGATTTCAATCCAGGGGAACATCCTGTCAACTGCTCTAAGATTTCCCTGTTGCAGCAGTGCCAAAAGCAGCTCATTGACTGCTAGTCCTACACCAACATGGTTTTGTTCACCATCGTCATGGTTTTGTGAGCCGTCTCCTCTATCCATTTTTTGAAAACAGTCTGCTTTAATAGACTGGAGGAAACTGGTCGGTACAGCTGTCAAACTTTAGCTGATTGGTACAGAACTTTTAAAATGTCCTTGAAAAAGAGTTTAAATCTCTTTAGGAAACTGTTTAAAAACACGAAGCAAATGTGAACTAATCGCAACTGATTGCTGTGAGGAACACTGCGAACTAACGGCTATTTAAGGATTTTCAGATCAAAGTCAAGATTTTGATTGGTTGTGCTTTGAGCTGACTTTTGTGACGTCATCGAATTTGGTTCATTGTGATGACGGTCAACGTTCTGCTGATGAAAAAATGTCGCCGGTGACTGAAACTTTTACAGGAGAAGCATTTCCCACAAAGCCTTGAATGAATTATAGTGACAGAAAGGGGCCACAAGATGACGCCATTTTTCACGTAGTAATTCGCGCCTCAGAGACGTCGTTATTTTTCAAAAAGAAAAAAGAAAAAGAAAGAAAGAAAGAAACAGCAACAACTACTAAACAGAATTTTTACACGTTCATTGCACATTTGTAGGAATGTTTAAATATTTACTTTTTATTAATTACTTTTCATTTTATCTTTATTTTTAAAATCACTGTGCACTGGCAGACCGGGGAGGTGGTCCCCATCTTTAAGAAGGGGGACCGGAGGGTGTGTTCCAACTAAAGGGGGATCACACTCCTCAGCCTCCCTGGGAAAGTCTATGCCAGGGTGCTGGAAAGGAGAGTTCGTCCGCTAGTAGAAACCCTGAAGACCAAACCGCTGTTGACTTAGCATGATCTGTTCTCGTACCTTGTCTGTAAAGTCAGCGCATACACGGCGCACCAGTTTCGCCGTCATAAATCTCTGGAGGCGCACATCCAATTCACCAAGGACTGGGTGCAATTGTGAGTACGCCGTCATTCAAACCAAGTGAAGTCAGCTTGAGTACTACGAGTAAAATGCGTTTGATTTCCCTCCGAACATTCAGATTAGTGCAGCATAAATTCATTCATGAGGGGAAATTACAGTGAGAACATGTGGAAGCTCTGTTAGATGGATGCCATAGTGAGTTCAGTGCACTGATGTGACATTGTCCTGAAGGATTTAGTTATTCTCTATGGTTAATGAAATTACACTAATTAATTCATATTTATTATAAATAATCCTAATTACACATCTTGCTTCCGTGTTTGTGTGCTGTGTCACTAAATACATTTTAGTGACACATTTTATTTTAGTTTTATACATTGATTAATGACCTGCAGAATCGCCTGCAGGTCCCTCTGTTGTCAGCATGAAGCTGTAAACATTCATTCTTTGAATCTCCACTGGAGAAAATCGACATGTATACAGAGGGAATGCAATCCACGCTTCCCGACACATGTTTCTACTGTATATCCTGACCATTTACTATTTCCTTCCCACCCATATCTGGTGTATTTGGAATAAAATATTCTCATCTACTTCATATTTCATTATATTTTTATTCTACTAAGTTTCTTCTCAGAATATGATCATATAAAAAAATTACTGAACATAAAATGATTTGTTTATTATAGTAAATTAATCTATTATAGTAGAATATAGTAAATGATAGTAAATTAAACTAATCTATAGATGCAGAAAAACTAGATCCTCAGTTACTGAAAAGGTTATCTAAGAAATCTAAGGTACTGGAGAAAGAGATTTCAGTTTCATTTTACTTAATGTATTTTATGAGTATCATTATTATGCTTTAACAGAGAAAGCACATTTAAAAGCACTAAAACTGAGCAACTCTGTCGCAAACGTTGAGCAATACACTCTCTGGATCATCTCGAAACCTGGGTTTGAATTAAAAGATCCCTGGGTAAGCTAATGGCTACCTTTTCTGCAGACAGAGATAACACTTGCGTCCGTGTTGTCTATGTTTTTTGTGGCGTTCCTCAGGGCTCGGTTCGCTTTTATTTTCAGTGATATGCTGCTACTCAGCCAGTTCTTTTACCGTATGGGCGTGCTGCCCCTAGTTAAAATATTATACTCATATTTCTAGGAATACAGGACTATTGCAGTTCTTAAAGCATAGACAGACAAAATGAGAGCATTTTGCTTATTTTTTTAAGGGGGATGGACGTTAAAATAGATATTTAGCCATAACACTACAATATATTCCCCACAAATCAAAGTCCAACATTTTCTTTATTTAGTTTTAATCAGGAAACAAAAAACAGGAGTAAAAATAATAATCTATTGCTCCTAAAACAGTAACAGTTATAATATTCATCTAGCATTGCATATAGTATTTTTACAACTGCAAGCACTGCTGGAAATGTTGCCTCACACACTCAGTTAGGTATGCTTATGTCCACATCACTATCCAGCAACATTTGTCACCAACAAATGGACACAGCTGGAATGAAGACAGAAACAGCTGCTAACATTTTTCCATCCTTTTTTCCTAGAATTCTATGATTTCTTCCAAAATCATGCTCACATTCCCACTGCTACCTGTTTTTGTAATTACAGTGGGGCCAGTGAGAGCCAGAGATTTTCCTTGTTTGAGGTGACCAAATACTTATTTTCCACCCTGATTTACGAATAAATTCTTTACAAATCCTACCATGTGGATTCATGGATTTTTTTTTCACATTCTGTCTCTCACAGTTGAAGTGTACCTCTGGTGCAAATTACTGACCTCTGTCATCATTTTAGGTGGGGGAACTTGCACAATCGGTGGCTGACTAAATACTTTTTTGCCCCACTGTATATGCTTTGTTCAATTGTCACCATGTAATGTATTATGATAAAGTCAGGCACAGGCTGTTTGCAGAAGTGGTTAAAGGATAGGTTAACAAATCGTTAGAAGTACCGAACAAAGTGATGGTAATTTATATGAGAATACTTTTACAGATATATGCTGATTAATGATTAATTGATTATCTGCCATTACTACCTCCTGCCATGCAGATGAAAAACAAAACACTTTCTGTGTGATAACTGAAAGTGTTTTGTAATAATTGTCTTTTTTTGTACCTGATTTTCACTTACAGCACAGAGGCATATCTGACTGGAAGAACGCTGTGTACAGTGGTTGTGTGACTGGAGGAGCTATTGGCTTTTGCGGTATGTAACTTACTTTATTAACTTACATTACAGCAAATTTATGCATTTTGTCCACGTGTTTATTTTTCTGTTTTGCAGCTGGTCTGAAGGCTGGTGTTTATTCTCTGCTGCAATTAAACATGACTTGCAGTGAAGCTCTATGGAGTGGCTCGATGGACAAAAACATAAATATTACACATGTGGCCCAGAAAAAGAAGACTCGCGTTGTGAGTTTGCTAACCCTGATGTTTCCCTGCACATCAAGGATTGCTGTTAAAGCAGAATTGAAGTGTACTGTTCAAACACAGGGATTTTAAGTGGCACCATAGTGGGTTAAAACAAACAAACAAACAAACATAAAAAAAAGACATGTCGGTTTTTCCTGTGACTTTCATATTGTGGACAGTTAGAGCAAGGAATGCCAATTTCTCATGGTGAATCTTCAAAGACAGAGCAGAGTGGGTCTGCTTCAGTGGCGCACTGATCAGGTAATGAAAGCTGAACTTGTGTGAATTTCACTCTGGGTCAAAACTCAGATGAGCAATGTTCTGCCTGTAAAACATTGGTTTGATGTGTAAGTAACTAATCCACACCAGGATTATTTATAATAAAAGAATTTTTTTTAAAATTGTGGATTTACTACTTTTCCTTGATTATTAAAGGACTACAACACCCAAACTAGTCATTACCTTTGCTTTAATTTTTCCTTTTTTTTATTATAGCGAAAGTAGTCTTCAGGAAAAGTTCTCCAGGCTTCTTGAAGGACATTCAATTCAATTCAATTCAATTCAATTCAATTTTATTTATATTGCACCAAATCACAACAACAGTCGCCTCACAGAGCTTTATATTGTACAGTAGATCGTACAATAATAGATACAGAGAAAAACCCAACAATCAACAATATGACCCCCTATGAGCAAGCACTTTGGCGACAGTGGGAAGGAAAAACTCCCTTTTAACAGGAAGAAACCTCCGGCAGAACCAGGCTCAGGGAGGGGCGGTCATCTGCTGCGACCGGTTGGGGTGAGAAGGAAGACAGGATAAAGACATGCATTCAAAGCTCTTCTTTTGGATGTTGGCTGCCTTTCCTTCCCTTCTCTGTCAAGATGATCCCACTATTCACTAATGTTGAGGTCCAGGGTTTGGGGAGGCCAATACACAACTGATAGCATTCCATAATGTGTTTTTCTATTTGAAGATGGTGGTGTTGTAAATGCTATTGTATAATTACGTTAGCACAATGGTGATAGGAAGTAGGGGTGGGTTTTAATAATCGATTCATCGATTAAAATCGATTCTGGATTGGATAACGTGACATTGATTCATTAAAATCCTGAATCGATTTTTTTATATAAATGTATTTTGCCCAAAATTCCAGAATCTCAGGTGAAACGTCACAAAATTTTGACGACCACCAAACATTTAAAACAGTAAATGAGAGCAGGTACACGGCTTCTGCACAAAGACGTAAACACAAAGCGCGACCCGCAGATCAGAATCAGTGAGATGTGGCCTTTCTCACCCGACCGCACGGACACGGTCGGGGCTGAAAGCTGACAGCTCGCTGATTCTGATGTTTCGGCGGGTCCGCGCTTTGTGTTTACGTCTTTTTTGCACTGATTCTAAAGCTGTTAGTTTGATCTCTCTCCAAACAATATTGACCAAACCAGCAGCAGCAACCCTGTTCGAACATAAGAGTGTCCATAAGTGCACGTGGCACCAGGACGCTCTAGGCCGTAGAGTGATGTAGGACACATGTAGCTTTGGAAGATGGGTGCAACATTGACTGTCCAGCTCAGCTCAAAATTCAGTGTTTAGACATTTTCCTAGCTCTCCCATCTTCTTCTTCTTCTTCATCCTCCTCCTCCCTTGGTCTCCTCCTCGAACCGCCTGGTACTGGGTTGGGGGGCAATAGCACAGGAGCATCCTGGCCATTGTCTCCATCGTCATCTGTGTCACTATCAGGAACACTTTCAGTGTCGCTCTCAGATCCCTCATCTTCCCACCACCTGATTTCATCAATAATTGGATCTTCTTCTGCTACATTATTGTACACGGGTTGTTCTATTTCTAGAGGTGGATTTCTTTCTGTGTAATCTCCTGCTCCCATCTCTGCTCTATTAATGACCAATGGTCGTTCTATCTGTTGGGGTGGATTTCTTTCTATGTTATCTCCTACTCCCATCTCTGCTCCATTAATGACCAAGGGTCCTGCTATTTCCTGGGGTGGATTTCTTTCAATGCCATCGCCTACTCCCATCTCTGCTCTAAAATTTTCCCAGGGTCCTGCTATTTCCTGGGGAGGATTTATTTCGATGCCTCCTACCGGAACATCAACTGCCTCCTCTTGTTGTGGCAGTTGATTATCAACTAAACCACGCAACTGATTGATTTCAATCCAGGGGAACATCCTGTCAACTGCTCTAAGATTTCCCTGTTGCAGCAGTGCCAAAAGCAGCTCATTGACTGCTAGTCCTACACCAACATGGTTTTGTTCACCATCGTCATGGTTTTGTGAGCCGTCTCCTCTATCCATTTTTTGAAAACAGTCTGCTTTAATAGACTGGAGGAAACTGGTCGGTACAGCTGTCAAACTTTAGCTGATTGGTACAGAACTTTTAAAATGTCCTTGAAAAAGAGTTTAAATCTCTTTAGGAAACTGTTTAAAAACACGAAGCAAATGTGAACTAATCGCAACTGATTGCTGTGAGGAACACTGCGAACTAACGGCTATTTAAGGACTTTCAGATCAAAGTCAAGATTTTGATTGGTTGTGCTTTGAGCTGACTTTTGTGACGTCATCGAATTTGGTTCATTGTGATGACGGTCAACGTTCTGCTGATGAAAAAATGTCGCCGGTGACTGAAACTTTTACAGGAGAAGCATTTCCCACAAAGCCTTGAATGAATTATAGTGACAGAAAGGGGCCACAAGATGACGCCATTTTTCACGTAGTAATTCGCGCCTCAGAGACGTCGTTATTTTTCAAAAAGAAAAAAGAAAAAGAAAGAAAGAAAGAAACAGCAACAACTACTAAACAGAATTTTTACACGTTCATTGCACATTTGTAGGAATGTTTAAATATTTACTTTTTATTAATTACTTTTCATTTTATCTTTATTTTTAAAATCACTGTGCACTGGCAGACCGGGGAGGTGGTCCCCATCTTTAAGAAGGGGGACCGGAGGGTGTGTTCCAACTAAAGGGGGATCACACTCCTCAGCCTCCCTGGGAAAGTCTATGCCAGGGTGCTGGAAAGGAGAGTTCGTCCGCTAGTAGAAACCCTGAAGACCAAACCGCTGTTGACTTAGCATGATCTGTTCTCGTACCTTGTCTGTAAAGTCAGCGCATACACGGCGCACCAGTTTCGCCGTCATAAATCTCTGGAGGCGCACATCCAATTCACCAAGGACTGGGTGCAATTGTGAGTACGCCGTCATTCAAACCAAGTGAAGTCAGCTTGAGTACTACGAGTAAAATGCGTTTGATTTCCCTCCGAACATTCAGATTAGTGCAGCATAAATTCATTCATGAGGGGAAATTACAGTGAGAACATGTGGAAGCTCTGTTAGATGGATGCCATAGTGAGTTCAGTGCACTGATGTGACATTGTCCTGAAGGATTTAGTTATTCTCTATGGTTAATGAAATTACACTAATTAATTCATATTTATTATAAATAATCCTAATTACACATCTTGCTTCCGTGTTTGTGTGCTGTGTCACTAAATACATTTTAGTGACACATTTTATTTTAGTTTTATACATTGATTAATGACCTGCAGAATCGCCTGCAGGTCCCTCTGTTGTCAGCATGAAGCTGTAAACATTCATTCTTTGAATCTCCACTGGAGAAAATCGACATGTATACAGAGGGAATGCAATCCACGCTTCCCGACACATGTTTCTACTGTATATCCTGACCATTTACTATTTCCTTCCCACCCATATCTGGTGTATTTGGAATAAAATATTCTCATCTACTTCATATTTCATTATATTTTTATTCTACTAAGTTTCTTCTCAGAATATGATCATATAAAAAAATTACTGAACATAAAATGATTTGTTTATTATAGTAAATTAATCTATTATAGTAGAATATAGTAAATGATAGTAAATTAAACTAATCTATAGATGCAGAAAAACTAGATCCTCAGTTACTGAAAAGGTTATCTAAGAAATCTAAGGTACTGGAGAAAGAGATTTCAGTTTCATTTTACTTAATGTATTTTATGAGTATCATTATTATGCTTTAACAGAGAAAGCACATTTAAAAGCACTAAAACTGAGCAACTCTGTCGCAAACGTTGAGCAATACACTCTCTGGATCATCTCGAAACCTGGGTTTGAATTAAAAGATCCCTGGGTAAGCTAATGGCTACCTTTTCTGCAGACAGAGATAACACTTGCGTCCGTGTTGTCTATGTTTTTTGTGGCGTTCCTCAGGGCTCGGTTCGCTTTTATTTTCAGTGATATGCTGCTACTCAGCCAGTTCTTTTACCGTATGGGCGTGCTGCCCCTAGTTAAAATATTATACTCATATTTCTAGGAATACAGGACTATTGCAGTTCTTAAAGCATAGACAGACAAAATGAGAGCATTTTGCTTATTTTTTTAAGGGGGATGGACGTTAAAATAGATATTTAGCCATAACACTACAATATATTCCCCACAAATCAAAGTCCAACATTTTCTTTATTTAGTTTTAATCAGGAAACAAAAAACAGGAGTAAAAATAATAATCTATTGCTCCTAAAACAGTAACAGTTATAATATTCATCTAGCATTGCATATAGTATTTTTACAACTGCAAGCACTGCTGGAAATGTTGCCTCACACACTCAGTTAGGTATGCTTATGTCCACATCACTATCCAGCAACATTTGTCACCAACAAATGGACACAGCTGGAATGAAGACAGAAACAGCTGCTAACATTTTTCCATCCTTTTTTCCTAGAATTCTATGATTTCTTCCAAAATCATGCTCACATTCCCACTGCTACCTGTTTTTGTAATTACAGTGGGGCCAGTGAGAGCCAGAGATTTTCCTTGTTTGAGGTGACCAAATACTTATTTTCCACCCTGATTTACGAATAAATTCTTTACAAATCCTACCATGTGGATTCATGGATTTTTTTTTCACATTCTGTCTCTCACAGTTGAAGTGTACCTCTGGTGCAAATTACTGACCTCTGTCATCATTTTAGGTGGGGGAACTTGCACAATCGGTGGCTGACTAAATACTTTTTTGCCCCACTGTATATGCTTTGTTCAATTGTCACCATGTAATGTATTATGATAAAGTCAGGCACAGGCTGTTTGCAGAAGTGGTTAAAGGATAGGTTAACAAATCGTTAGAAGTACCGAACAAAGTGATGGTAATTTATATGAGAATACTTTTACAGATATATGCTGATTAATGATTAATTGATTATCTGCCATTACTACCTCCTGCCATGCAGATGAAAAACAAAACACTTTCTGTGTGATAACTGAAAGTGTTTTGTAATAACTGTCTTTTTTTGTACCTGATTTTCACTTACAGCACAGAGGCATATCTGACTGGAAGAACGCTGTGTACAGTGGTTGTGTGACTGGAGGAGCTATTGGCTTTTGCGGTATGTAACTTACTTTATTAACTTACATTACAGCAAATTTATGCATTTTGTCCACGTGTTTATTTTTCTGTTTTGCAGCTGGTCTGAAGGCTGGTGTTTATTCTCTGCTGCAATTAAACATGACTTGCAGTGAAGCTCTATGGAGTGGCTCGATGGACAAAAACATAAATATTACACATGTGGCCCAGAGAAAGAAGACTCGCGTTGTGAGTTTGCTAACCCTGATGTTTCCCTGCACATCAAGGATTGCTGTTAAAGCAGAATTGAAGTGTACTGTTCAAACACAGGGATTTTAAGTGGCACCATAGTGGGTTAAAACAAACAAACAAACAAACATAAAAAAAAGACATGTCGGTTTTTCCTGTGACTTTCATATTGTGGACAGTTAGAGCAAGGAATGCCAATTTCTCATGGTGAATCTTCAAAGACAGAGCAGAGTGGGTCTGCTTCAGTGGCGCACTGATCAGGTAATGAAAGCTGAACTTGTGTGAATTTCACTCTGGGTCAAAACTCAGATGAGCAATGTTCTGCCTGTAAAACATTGGTTTGATGTGTAAGTAACTAATCCACACCAGGATTATTTATAATAAAAGAATTTTTTTTAAAATTGTGGATTTACTACTTTTCCTTGATTATTAAAGGACTACAACACCCAAACTAGTCATTACCTTTGCTTTAATTTTTCCTTTTTTTTATTATAGCGAAAGTAGTCTTCAGGAAAAGTTCTCCAGGCTTCTTGAAGGACATTCAATTCAATTCAATTCAATTCAATTCAATTCAATTTTATTTATATTGCACCAAATCACAACAACAGTCGCCTCACAGAGCTTTATATTGTACAGTAGATCGTACAATAATAGATACAGAGAAAAACCCAACAATCAACAATATGACCCCCTATGAGCAAGCACTTTGGCAACAGTGGGAAGGAAAAACTCCCTTTTAACAGGAAGAAACCTCCGGCAGAACCAGGCTCAGGGAGGGGCGGTCATCTGCTGCGACCGGTTGGGGTGAGAAGGAAGACAGGATAAAGACATGCATTCAAAGCTCTTCTTTGGATGTTGGCTGCCTTTCCTTCCCTTCTCTGTCAAGATGATCCCACTATTCACTAATGTTGAGGTCCAGGGTTTGGGGAGGCCAATACACAACTGATAGCATTCCATAATGTGTTTTTCTATTTGAAGATGGTGGTGTTGTAAATGCTATTGTATAATTACGTTAGCACAATGGTGATAGGAAGTAGGGGTGGGTTTTAATAATCGATTCATCGATTAAAATCGATTCTGGATTGGATAACGTGACATTGATTCATTAAAATCCTGAATCGATTTTTTTATATAAATGTATTTTGCCCAAAATTCCAGAATCTCAGGTGAAACGTCACAAAATTTTGACGACCACCAAACATTTAAAACAGTAAATGAGAGCAGGTACACGGCTTCTGCACAAAGACGTAAACACAAAGCGCGACCCGCAGATCAGAATCAGTGAGATGTGGCCTTTCTCACCCGACCGCACGGACACGGTCGGGGCTGAAAGCTGACAGCTCGCTGATTCTGATGTTTCGGCGGGTCCGCGCTTTGTGTTTACGTCTTTTTTGCACTGATTCTAAAGCTGTTAGTTTGATCTCTCTCCAAACAATATTGACCAAACCAGCAGCAGCAACCCTGTTCGAACATAAGAGTGTCCATAAGTGCACGTGGCACCAGGACGCTCTAGGCCGTAGAGTGATGTAGGACACATGTAGCTTTGGAAGATGGGTGCAACATTGACTGTCCAGCTCAGCTCAAAATTCAGTGTTTAGACATTTTCCTAGCTCTCCCATCTTCTTCTTCTTCATCCTCCTCCTCCCTTGGTCTCCTCCTCGAACCGCCTGGTACTGGGTTGGGGGGCAATAGCACAGGAGCATCCTGGCCATTGTCTCCATCGTCATCTGTGTCACTATCAGGAACACTTTCAGTGTCGCTCTCAGATCCCTCATCTTCCCACCACCTGATTTCATCAATAATTGGATCTTCTTCTGCTACATTATTGTACACGGGTTGTTCTATTTCTAGAGGTGGATTTCTTTCTGTGTAATCTCCTGCTCCCATCTCTGCTCTATTAATGACCAATGGTCGTTCTATCTGTTGGGGTGGATTTCTTTCTATGTTATCTCCTACTCCCATCTCTGCTCCATTAATGACCAAGGGTCCTGCTATTTCCTGGGGTGGATTTCTTTCAATGCCATCGCCTACTCCCATCTCTGCTCTAAAATTTTCCCAGGGTCCTGCTATTTCCTGGGGAGGATTTATTTCGATGCCTCCTGCCGGAACATCAACTGCCTCCTCTTGTTGTGGCAGTTGATTATCAACTAAACCACGCAACTGATTGATTTCAATCCAGGGGAACATCCTGTCAACTGCTCTAAGATTTCCCTGTTGCAGCAGTGCCAAAAGCAGCTCATTGACTGCTAGTCCTACACCAACATGGTTTTGTTCACCATCGTCATGGTTTTGTGAGCCGTCTCCTCTATCCATTTTTTGAAAACAGTCTGCTTTAATAGACTGGAGGAAACTGGTCGGTACAGCTGTCAAACTTTAGCTGATTGGTACAGAACTTTTAAAATATCCTTGAAAAAGAGTTTAAATCTCTTTAGGAAACTGTTTAAAAACACGAAGCAAATGTGAACTAATCGCAACTGATTGATGTGAGGAACACTGCGAACTAACGGCTATTTAAGGATTTTCAGATCAAAGTCAAGATTTTGATTGGTTGTGCTTTGAGCTGACTTTTGTGACGTCATCGAATTTGGTTCATTGTGATGACGGTCAACGTTCTGCTGATGAAAAAATGTCGCCGGTGACTGAAACTTTTACAGGAGAAGCATTTCCCACAAAGCCTTGAATGAATTATAGTGACAGAAAGGGGCCACAAGATGACGCCATTTTTCACGTAGTAATTCGCGCCTCAGAGACGTCGTTATTTTTCAAAAAGAAAAAAGAAAAAGAAAGAAAGAAAGAAACAGCAACAACTACTAAACAGAATTTTTACACGTTCATTGCACATTTGTAGGAATGTTTAAATATTTACTTTTTATTAATTACTTTTCATTTTATCTTTATTTTTAAAATCACTGTGCACTGGCAGACCGGGGAGGTGGTCCCCATCTTTAAGAAGGGGGACCGGAGGGTGTGTTCCAACTAAAGGGGGATCACACTCCTCAGCCTCCCTGGGAAAGTCTATGCCAGGGTGCTGGAAAGGAGAGTTCGTCCGCTAGTAGAAACCCTGAAGACCAAACCGCTGTTGACTTAGCATGATCTGTTCTCGTACCTTGTCTGTAAAGTCAGCGCATACACGGCGCACCAGTTTCGCCGTCATAAATCTCTGGAGGCGCACATCCAATTCACCAAGGACTGGGTGCAATTGTGAGTACGCCGTCATTCAAACCAAGTGAAGTCAGCTTGAGTACTACGAGTAAAATGCGTTTGATTTCCCTCCGAACATTCAGATTAGTGCAGCATAAATTCATTCATGAGGGGAAATTACAGTGAGAACATGTGGAAGCTCTGTTAGATGGATGCCATAGTGAGTTCAGTGCACTGATGTGACATTGTCCTGAAGGATTTAGTTATTCTCTATGGTTAATGAAATTACACTAATTAATTCATATTTATTATAAATAATCCTAATTACACATCTTGCTTCCGTGTTTGTGTGCTGTGTCACTAAATACATTTTAGTGACACATTTTATTTTAGTTTTATACATTGATTAATGACCTGCAGAATCGCCTGCAGGTCCCTCTGTTGTCAGCATGAAGCTGTAAACATTCATTCTTTGAATCTCCACTGGAGAAAATCTACATGTATACAGAGGGAATGCAATCCACGCTTCCCGACACATGTTTCTACTGTATATCCTGACCATTTACTATTTCCTTCCCACCCATATCTGGTGTATCTGGAATAAAATATTCTCATCTACTTCATATTTCATTATATTTTTATTCTACTAAGTTTCTTCTCAGAATATGATCATATAAAAAAATTACTGAACATAAAATGATTTGTTTATTATAGTAAATTAATCTATTATAGTAGAATATAGTAAATGATAGTAAATTAAACTAATCTATAGATGCAGAAAAACTAGATCCTCAGTTACTGAAAAGGTTATCTAAGAAATCTAAGGTACTGGAGAAAGAGATTTCAGTTTCATTTTACTTAATGTATTTTATGAGTATCATTATTATGCTTTAACAGAGAAAGCACATTTAAAAGCACTAAAACTGAGCAACTCTGTCGCAAACGTTGAGCAATACACTCTCTGGATCATCTCGAAACCTGGGTTTGAATTAAAAGATCCCTGGGTAAGCTAATGGCTACCTTTTCTGCAGACAGAGATAACACTTGCGTCCGTGTTGTCTATGTTTTTTGTGGCGTTCCTCAGGGCTCGGTTCGCTTTTATTTTCAGTGATATGCTGCTACTCAGCCAGTTCTTTTACCGTATGGGCGTGCTGCCCCTAGTTAAAATATTATACTCATATTTCTAGGAATACAGGACTATTGCAGTTCTTAAAGCATAGACAGACAAAATGAGAGCATTTTGCTTATTTTTTTAAGGGGGATGGACGTTAAAATAGATATTTAGCCATAACACTACAATATATTCCCCACAAATCAAAGTCCAACATTTTCTTTATTTAGTTTTAATCAGGAAACAAAAAACAGGAGTAAAAATAATAATCTATTGCTCCTAAAACAGTAACAGTTATAATATTCATCTAGCATTGCATATAGTATTTTTACAACTGCAAGCACTGCTGGAAATGTTGCCTCACACACTCAGTTAGGTATGCTTATGTCCACATCACTATCCAGCAACATTTGTCACCAACAAATGGACACAGCTGGAATGAAGACAGAAACAGCTGCTAACATTTTTCCATCCTTTTTTCCTAGAATTCTATGATTTCTTCCAAAATCATGCTCACATTCCCACTGCTACCTGTTTTTGTAATTACAGTGGGGCCAGTGAGAGCCAGAGATTTTCCTTGTTTGAGGTGACCAAATACTTATTTTCCACCCTGATTTACGAATCAATTCTTTACAAATCCTACCATGTGGATTCATGGATTTTTTTTTCACATTCTGTCTCTCACAGTTGAAGTGTACCTCTGGTGCAAATTACTGACCTCTGTCATCATTTTAGGTGGGGGAACTTGCACAATCGGTGGCTGACTAAATACTTTTTTGCCCCACTGTATATGCTTTGTTCAATTGTCACCATGTAATGTATTATGATAAAGTCAGGCACAGGCTGTTTGCAGAAGTGGTTAAAGGATAGGTTAACAAATCGTTAGAAGTACCGAACAAAGTGATGGTAATTTATATGAGAATACTTTTACAGATATATGCTGATTAATGATTAATTGATTATCTGCCATTACTACCTCCTGCCATGCAGATGAAAAACAAAACACTTTCTGTGTGATAACTGAAAGTGTTTTGTAATAATTGTCTTTTTTTGTACCTGATTTTCACTTACAGCACAGAGGCATATCTGACTGGAAGAACGCTGTGTACAGTGGTTGTGTGACTGGAGGAGCTATTGGCTTTTGCGGTATGTAACTTACTTTATTAACTTACATTACAGCAAATTTATGCATTTTGTCCACGTGTTTATTTTTCTGTTTTGCAGCTGGTCTGAAGGCTGGTGTTTATTCTCTGCTGCAATTAAACATGACTTGCAGTGAAGCTCTATGGAGTGGCTCGATGGACAAAAACATAAATATTACACATGTGGCCCAGAAAAAGAAGACTCGCGTTGTGAGTTTGCTAACCCTGATGTTTCCCTGCACATCAAGGATTGCTGTTAAAGCAGAATTGAAGTGTACTGTTCAAACACAGGGATTTTAAGTGGCACCATAGTGGGTTAAAACAAACAAACAAACAAACATAAAAAAAGAGACATGTCGGTTTTTCCTGTGACTTTCATATTGTGGACAGTTAGAGCAAGGAATGCCAATTTCTCATGGTGAATCTTCAAAGACAGAGCAGAGTGGGTCTGCTTCAGTGGCGCACTGATCAGGTAATGAAAGCTGAACTTGTGTGAATTTCACTCTGGGTCAAAACTCAGATGAGCAATGTTCTGCCTGTAAAACATTGGTTTGATGTGTAAGTAACTAATCCACACCAGGATTATTTATAATAAAAGAATTTTTTTTTTAAATTGTGGATTTACTACTTTTCCTTGATTATTAAAGGACTACAACACCCAAACTAGTCATTACCTTTGCTTTAATTTTTCCTTTTTTTTATTATAGCGAAAGTAGTCTTCAGGAAAAGTTCTCCAGGCTTCTTGAAGGACATTCAATTCAATTCAATTCAATTCAATTCAATTCAATTCAATTCAATTTTATTTATATTGCACCAAATCACAACAACAGTCGCCTCACAGAGCTTTATATTGTACAGTAGATCGTACAATAATAGATACAGAGAAAAACCCAACAATCAACAATATGACCCCCTATGAGCAAGCACTTTGGCAACAGTGGGAAGGAAAAACTCCCTTTTAACAGGAAGAAACCTCCGGCAGAACCAGGCTCAGGGAGGGGCGGTCATCTGCTGCGACCGGTTGGGGTGAGAAGGAAGACAGGATAAAGACATGCATTCAAAGCTCTTCTTTGGATGTTGGCTGCCTTTCCTTCCCTTCTCTGTCAAGATGATCCCACTATTCACTAATGTTGAGGTCCAGGGTTTGGGGAGGCCAATACACAACTGATAGCATTCCATAATGTGTTTTTCTATTTGAAGATGGTGGTGTTGTAAATGCTATTGTATAATTACGTTAGCACAATGGTGATAGGAAGTAGGGGTGGGTTTTAATAATCGATTCATCGATTAAAATCGATTCTGGATTGGATAACGTGACATTGATTCATTAAAATCCTGAATCGATTTTTTTATATAAATGTATTTTGCCCAAAATTCCAGAATCTCAGGTGAAACGTCACAAAATTTTGACGACCACCAAACATTTAAAACAGTAAATGAGAGCAGGTACACGGCTTCTGCACAAAGACGTAAACACAAAGCGCGACCCGCAGATCAGAATCAGTGAGATGTGGCCTTTCTCACCCGACCGCACGGACACGGTCGGGGCTGAAAGCTGACAGCTCGCTGATTCTGATGTTTCGGCGGGTCCGCGCTTTGTGTTTACGTCTTTTTTGCACTGATTCTAAAGCTGTTAGTTTGATCTCTCTCCAAACAATATTGACCAAACCAGCAGCAGCAACCCTGTTCGAACATAAGAGTGTCCATAAGTGCACGTGGCACCAGGACGCTCTAGGCCGTAGAGTGATGTAGGACACATGTAGCTTTGGAAGATGGGTGCAACATTGACTGTCCAGCTCAGCTCAAAATTCAGTGTTTAGACATTTTCCTAGCTCTCCCATCTTCTTCTTCTTCATCCTCCTCCTCCCTTGGTCTCCTCCTCGAACCGCCTGGTACTGGGTTGGGGGGCAATAGCACAGGAGCATCCTGGCCATTGTCTCCATCGTCATCTGTGTCACTATCAGGAACACTTTCAGTGTCGCTCTCAGATCCCTCATCTTCCCACCACCTGATTTCATCAATAATTGGATCTTCTTCTGCTCCATTATTGTACACGGGTTGTTCTATTTCTAGAGGTGGATTTCTTTCTGTGTAATCTCCTGCTCCCATCTCTACTCTATTAATGACCAATGGTCGTTCTATCTGTTGGGGTGGATTTCTTTCTATGTTATCTCCTACTCCCATCTCTGCTCCATTAATGACCAAGGGTTGTTCTATTTGTTGGGGTAGATTTCTTTCAATGCCATCGCCTACTCCCATCTCTGCTCTAAAATTTTCCCAGGGTCCTGCTATTTCCTGGGGAGGATTTATTTCGATGCCTCCTACCGGAACATCAACTGCCTCCTCTTGTTGTGGCAGTTGATTATCAACTAAACCACGCAACTGATTGATTTCAATCCAGGGGAACATCCTGTCAACTGCTCTAAGATTTCCCTGTTGCAGCAGTGCCAAAAGCAGCTCATTGACTGCTAGTCCTACACCAACATGGTTTTGTTCACCATCGTCATGGTTTTGTGAGCCGTCTCCTCTATCCATTTTTTGAAAACAGTCTGCTTTAATAGACTGGAGGAAACTGGTCGGTACAGCTGTCAAACTTTAGCTGATTGGTACAGAACTTTTAAAATGTCCTTGAAAAAGAGTTTAAATCTCTTTAGGAAACTGTTTAAAAACACGAAGCAAATGTGAACTAATCGCAACTGATTGCTGTGAGGAACACTGCGAACTAACGGCTATTTAAGGATTTTCAGATCAAAGTCAAGATTTTGATTGGTTGTGCTTTGAGCTGACTTTTGTGACGTCATCGAATTTGGTTCATTGTGATGACGGTCAACGTTCTGCTGATGAAAAAATGTCGCCGGTGACTGAAACTTTTACAGGAGAAGCATTTCCCACAAAGCCTTGAATGAATTATAGTGACAGAAAGGGGCCACAAGATGACGCCATTTTTCACGTAGTAATTCGCGCCTCAGAGACGTCGTTATTTTTCAAAAAGAAAAAAGAAAAAGAAAGAAAGAAAGAAACAGCAACAACTACTAAACAGAATTTTTACACGTTCATTGCACATTTGTAGGAATGTTTAAATATTTACTTTTTATTAATTACTTTTCATTTTATCTTTATTTTTAAAATCACTGTGCACTGGCAGACCGGGGAGGTGGTCCCCATCTTTAAGAAGGGGGACCGGAGGGTGTGTTCCAACTAAAGGGGGATCACACTCCTCAGCCTCCCTGGGAAAGTCTATGCCAGGGTGCTGGAAAGGAGAGTTCGTCCGCTAGTAGAAACCCTGAAGACCAAACCGCTGTTGACTTAGCATGATCTGTTCTCGTACCTTGTCTGTAAAGTCAGCGCATACACGGCGCACCAGTTTCGCCGTCATAAATCTCTGGAGGCGCACATCCAATTCACCAAGGACTGGGTGCAATTGTGAGTACGCCGTCATTCAAACCAAGTGAAGTCAGCTTGAGTACTACGAGTAAAATGCGTTTGATTTCCCTCCGAACATTCAGATTAGTGCAGCATAAATTCATTCATGAGGGGAAATTACAGTGAGAACATGTGGAAGCTCTGTTAGATGGATGCCATAGTGAGTTCAGTGCACTGATGTGACATTGTCCTGAAGGATTTAGTTATTCTCTATGGTTAATGAAATTACACTAATTAATTCATATTTATTATAAATAATCCTAATTACACATCTTGCTTCCGTGTTTGTGTGCTGTGTCACTAAATACATTTTAGTGACACATTTTATTTTAGTTTTATACATTGATTAATGACCTGCAGAATCGCCTGCAGGTCCCTCTGTTGTCAGCATGAAGCTGTAAACATTCATTCTTTGAATCTCCACTGGAGAAAATCTACATGTATACAGAGGGAATGCAATCCACGCTTCCCGACACATGTTTCTACTGTATATCCTGACCATTTACTATTTCCTTCCCACCCATATCTGGTGTATCTGGAATAAAATATTCTCATCTACTTCATATTTCATTATATTTTTATTCTACTAAGTTTCTTCTCAGAATATGATCATATAAAAAAATTACTGAACATAAAATGATTTGTTTATTATAGTAAATTAATCTATTATAGTAGAATATAGTAAATGATAGTAAATTAAACTAATCTATAGATGCAGAAAAACTAGATCCTCAGTTACTGAAAAGGTTATCTAAGAAATCTAAGGTACTGGAGAAAGAGATTTCAGTTTCATTTTACTTAATGTATTTTATGAGTATCATTATTATGCTTTAACAGAGAAAGCACATTTAAAAGCACTAAAACTGAGCAACTCTGTCGCAAACGTTGAGCAATACACTCTCTGGATCATCTCGAAACCTGGGTTTGAATTAAAAGATCCCTGGGTAAGCTAATGGCTACCTTTTCTGCAGACAGAGATAACACTTGCGTCCGTGTTGTCTATGTTTTTTGTGGCGTTCCTCAGGGCTCGGTTCGCTTTTATTTTCAGTGATATGCTGCTACTCAGCCAGTTCTTTTACCGTATGGGCGTGCTGCCCCTAGTTAAAATATTATACTCATATTTCTAGGAATACAGGACTATTGCAGTTCTTAAAGCATAGACAGACAAAATGAGAGCATTTTGCTTATTTTTTTAAGGGGGATGGACGTTAAAATAGATATTTAGCCATAACACTACAATATATTCCCCACAAATCAAAGTCCAACATTTTCTTTATTTAGTTTTAATCAGGAAACAAAAAACAGGAGTAAAAATAATAATCTATTGCTCCTAAAACAGTAACAGTTATAATATTCATCTAGCATTGCATATAGTATTTTTACAACTGCAAGCACTGCTGGAAATGTTGCCTCACACACTCAGTTAGGTATGCTTATGTCCACATCACTATCCAGCAACATTTGTCACCAACAAATGGACACAGCTGGAATGAAGACAGAAACAGCTGCTAACATTTTTCCATCCTTTTTTCCTAGAATTCTATGATTTCTTCCAAAATCATGCTCACATTCCCACTGCTACCTGTTTTTGTAATTACAGTGGGGCCAGTGAGAGCCAGAGATTTTCCTTGTTTGAGGTGACCAAATACTTATTTTCCACCCTGATTTACGAATCAATTCTTTACAAATCCTACCATGTGGATTCATGGATTTTTTTTTCACATTCTGTCTCTCACAGTTGAAGTGTACCTCTGGTGCAAATTACTGACCTCTGTCATCATTTTAGGTGGGGGAACTTGCACAATCGGTGGCTGACTAAATACTTTTTTGCCCCACTGTATATGCTTTGTTCAATTGTCACCATGTAATGTATTATGATAAAGTCAGGCACAGGCTGTTTGCAGAAGTGGTTAAAGGATAGGTTAACAAATCGTTAGAAGTACCGAACAAAGTGATGGTAATTTATATGAGAATACTTTTACAGATATATGCTGATTAATGATTAATTGATTATCTGCCATTACTACCTCCTGCCATGCAGATGAAAAACAAAACACTTTCTGTGTGATAACTGAAAGTGTTTTGTAATAATTGTCTTTTTTTGTACCTGATTTTCACTTACAGCACAGAGGCATATCTGACTGGAAGAACGCTGTGTACAGTGGTTGTGTGACTGGAGGAGCTATTGGCTTTTGCGGTATGTAACTTACTTTATTAACTTACATTACAGCAAATTTATGCATTTTGTCCACGTGTTTATTTTTCTGTTTTGCAGCTGGTCTGAAGGCTGGTGTTTATTCTCTGCTGCAATTAAACATGACTTGCAGTGAAGCTCTATGGAGTGGCTCGATGGACAAAAACATAAATATTACACATGTGGCCCAGAAAAAGAAGACTCGCGTTGTGAGTTTGCTAACCCTGATGTTTCCCTGCACATCAAGGATTGCTGTTAAAGCAGAATTGAAGTGTACTGTTCAAACACAGGGATTTTAAGTGGCACCATAGTGGGTTAAAACAAACAAACAAACAAACATAAAAAAAGAGACATGTCGGTTTTTCCTGTGACTTTCATATTGTGGACAGTTAGAGCAAGGAATGCCAATTTCTCATGGTGAATCTTCAAAGACAGAGCAGAGTGGGTCTGCTTCAGTGGCGCACTGATCAGGTAATGAAAGCTGAACTTGTGTGAATTTCACTCTGGGTCAAAACTCAGATGAGCAATGTTCTGCCTGTAAAACATTGGTTTGATGTGTAAGTAACTAATCCACACCAGGATTATTTATAATAAAAGAATTTTTTTTTTAAATTGTGGATTTACTACTTTTCCTTGATTATTAAAGGACTACAACACCCAAACTAGTCATTACCTTTGCTTTAATTTTTCCTTTTTTTTATTATAGCGAAAGTAGTCTTCAGGAAAAGTTCTCCAGGCTTCTTGAAGGACATTCAATTCAATTCAATTCAATTCAATTCAATTCAATTCAATTTTATTTATATTGCACCAAATCACAACAACAGTCGCCTCACAGAGCTTTATATTGTACAGTAGATCGTACAATAATAGATACAGAGAAAAACCCAACAATCAACAATATGACCCCCTATGAGCAAGCACTTTGGCAACAGTGGGAAGGAAAAACTCCCTTTTAACAGGAAGAAACCTCCGGCAGAACCAGGCTCAGGGAGGGGCGGTCATCTGCTGCGACCGGTTGGGGTGAGAAGGAAGACAGGATAAAGACATGCATTCAAAGCTCTTCTTTGGATGTTGGCTGCCTTTCCTTCCCTTCTCTGTCAAGATGATCCCACTATTCACTAATGTTGAGGTCCAGGGTTTGGGGAGGCCAATACACAACTGATAGCATTCCATAATGTGTTTTTCTATTTGAAGATGGTGGTGTTGTAAATGCTATTGTATAATTACGTTAGCACAATGGTGATAGGAAGTAGGGGTGGGTTTTAATAATCGATTCATCGATTAAAATCGATTCTGGATTGGATAACGTGACATTGATTCATTAAAATCCTGAATCGATTTTTTTATATAAATGTATTTTGCCCAAAATTCCAGAATCTCAGGTGAAACGTCACAAAATTTTGACGACCACCAAACATTTAAAACAGTAAATGAGAGCAGGTACACGGCTTCTGCACAAAGACGTAAACACAAAGCGCGACCCGCAGATCAGAATCAGTGAGATGTGGCCTTTCTCACCCGACCGCACGGACACGGTCGGGGCTGAAAGCTGACAGCTCGCTGATTCTGATGTTTCGGCGGGTCCGCGCTTTGTGTTTACGTCTTTTTTGCACTGATTCTAAAGCTGTTAGTTTGATCTCTCTCCAAACAATATTGACCAAACCAGCAGCAGCAACCCTGTTCGAACATAAGAGTGTCCATAAGTGCACGTGGCACCAGGACGCTCTAGGCCGTAGAGTGATGTAGGACACATGTAGCTTTGGAAGATGGGTGCAACATTGACTGTCCAGCTCAGCTCAAAATTCAGTGTTTAGACATTTTCCTAGCTCTCCCATCTTCTTCTTCTTCATCCTCCTCCTCCCTTGGTCTCCTCCTCGAACCGCCTGGTACTGGGTTGGGGGGCAATAGCACAGGAGCATCCTGGCCATTGTCTCCATCGTCATCTGTGTCACTATCAGGAACACTTTCAGTGTCGCTCTCAGATCCCTCATCTTCCCACCACCTGATTTCATCAATAATTGGATCTTCTTCTGCTCCATTATTGTACACGGGTTGTTCTATTTCTAGAGGTGGATTTCTTTCTGTGTAATCTCCTGCTCCCATCTCTACTCTATTAATGACCAATGGTCGTTCTATCTGTTGGGGTGGATTTCTTTCTATGTTATCTCCTACTCCCATCTCTGCTCCATTAATGACCAAGGGTTGTTCTATTTGTTGGGGTAGATTTCTTTCAATGCCATCGCCTACTCCCATCTCTGCTCTAAAATTTTCCCAGGGTCCTGCTATTTCCTGGGGAGGATTTATTTCGATGCCTCCTACCGGAACATCAACTGCCTCCTCTTGTTGTGGCAGTTGATTATCAACTAAACCACGCAACTGATTGATTTCAATCCAGGGGAACATCCTGTCAACTGCTCTAAGATTTCCCTGTTGCAGCAGTGCCAAAAGCAGCTCATTGACTGCTAGTCCTACACCAACATGGTTTTGTTCACCATCGTCATGGTTTTGTGAGCCGTCTCCTCTATCCATTTTTTGAAAACAGTCTGCTTTAATAGACTGGAGGAAACTGGTCGGTACAGCTGTCAAACTTTAGCTGATTGGTACAGAACTTTTAAAATGTCCTTGAAAAAGAGTTTAAATCTCTTTAGGAAACTGTTTAAAAACACGAAGCAAATGTGAACTAATCGCAACTGATTGCTGTGAGGAACACTGCGAACTAACGGCTATTTAAGGATTTTCAGATCAAAGTCAAGATTTTGATTGGTTGTGCTTTGAGCTGACTTTTGTGACGTCATCGAATTTGGTTCATTGTGATGACGGTCAACGTTCTGCTGATGAAAAAATGTCGCCGGTGACTGAAACTTTTACAGGAGAAGCATTTCCCACAAAGCCTTGAATGAATTATAGTGACAGAAAGGGGCCACAAGATGACGCCATTTTTCACGTAGTAATTCGCGCCTCAGAGACGTCGTTATTTTTCAAAAAGAAAAAAGAAAAAGAAAGAAAGAAAGAAACAGCAACAACTACTAAACAGAATTTTTACACGTTCATTGCACATTTGTAGGAATGTTTAAATATTTACTTTTTATTAATTACTTTTCATTTTATCTTTATTTTTAAAATCACTGTGCACTGGCAGACCGGGGAGGTGGTCCCCATCTTTAAGAAGGGGGACCGGAGGGTGTGTTCCAACTAAAGGGGGATCACACTCCTCAGCCTCCCTGGGAAAGTCTATGCCAGGGTGCTGGAAAGGAGAGTTCGTCCGCTAGTAGAAACCCTGAAGACCAAACCGCTGTTGACTTAGCATGATCTGTTCTCGTACCTTGTCTGTAAAGTCAGCGCATACACGGCGCACCAGTTTCGCCGTCATAAATCTCTGGAGGCGCACATCCAATTCACCAAGGACTGGGTGCAATTGTGAGTACGCCGTCATTCAAACCAAGTGAAGTCAGCTTGAGTACTACGAGTAAAATGCGTTTGATTTCCCTCCGAACATTCAGATTAGTGCAGCATAAATTCATTCATGAGGGGAAATTAC
The DNA here is from genome assembly GCF_057382185.1 of Mchenga conophoros. Lineage (NCBI taxonomy): Eukaryota > Metazoa > Chordata > Actinopteri > Cichliformes > Cichlidae > Mchenga > Mchenga conophoros. The sequence goes on along the minus strand of NC_140535.1, from coordinate 4,353,160 downwards.
AGTGAGAACATGTGGAAGCTCTGTTAGATGGATGCCATAGTGAGTTCAGTGCACTGATGTGACATTGTCCTGAAGGATTTAGTTATTCTCTATGGTTAATGAAATTACACTAATTAATTCATATTTATTATAAATAATCCTAATTACACATCTTGCTTCCGTGTTTGTGTGCTGTGTCACTAAATACATTTTAGTGACACATTTTATTTTAGTTTTATACATTGATTAATGACCTGCAGAATCGCCTGCAGGTCCCTCTGTTGTCAGCATGAAGCTGTAAACATTCATTCTTTGAATCTCCACTGGAGAAAATCTACATGTATACAGAGGGAATGCAATCCACGCTTCCCGACACATGTTTCTACTGTATATCCTGACCATTTACTATTTCCTTCCCACCCATATCTGGTGTATCTGGAATAAAATATTCTCATCTACTTCATATTTCATTATATTTTTATTCTACTAAGTTTCTTCTCAGAATATGATCATATAAAAAAATTACTGAACATAAAATGATTTGTTTATTATAGTAAATTAATCTATTATAGTAGAATATAGTAAATGATAGTAAATTAAACTAATCTATAGATGCAGAAAAACTAGATCCTCAGTTACTGAAAAGGTTATCTAAGAAATCTAAGGTACTGGAGAAAGAGATTTCAGTTTCATTTTACTTAATGTATTTTATGAGTATCATTATTATGCTTTAACAGAGAAAGCACATTTAAAAGCACTAAAACTGAGCAACTCTGTCGCAAACGTTGAGCAATACACTCTCTGGATCATCTCGAAACCTGGGTTTGAATTAAAAGATCCCTGGGTAAGCTAATGGCTACCTTTTCTGCAGACAGAGATAACACTTGCGTCCGTGTTGTCTATGTTTTTTGTGGCGTTCCTCAGGGCTCGGTTCGCTTTTATTTTCAGTGATATGCTGCTACTCAGCCAGTTCTTTTACCGTATGGGCGTGCTGCCCCTAGTTAAAATATTATACTCATATTTCTAGGAATACAGGACTATTGCAGTTCTTAAAGCATAGACAGACAAAATGAGAGCATTTTGCTTATTTTTTTAAGGGGGATGGACGTTAAAATAGATATTTAGCCATAACACTACAATATATTCCCCACAAATCAAAGTCCAACATTTTCTTTATTTAGTTTTAATCAGGAAACAAAAAACAGGAGTAAAAATAATAATCTATTGCTCCTAAAACAGTAACAGTTATAATATTCATCTAGCATTGCATATAGTATTTTTACAACTGCAAGCACTGCTGGAAATGTTGCCTCACACACTCAGTTAGGTATGCTTATGTCCACATCACTATCCAGCAACATTTGTCACCAACAAATGGACACAGCTGGAATGAAGACAGAAACAGCTGCTAACATTTTTCCATCCTTTTTTCCTAGAATTCTATGATTTCTTCCAAAATCATGCTCACATTCCCACTGCTACCTGTTTTTGTAATTACAGTGGGGCCAGTGAGAGCCAGAGATTTTCCTTGTTTGAGGTGACCAAATACTTATTTTCCACCCTGATTTACGAATCAATTCTTTACAAATCCTACCATGTGGATTCATGGATTTTTTTTTCACATTCTGTCTCTCACAGTTGAAGTGTACCTCTGGTGCAAATTACTGACCTCTGTCATCATTTTAGGTGGGGGAACTTGCACAATCGGTGGCTGACTAAATACTTTTTTGCCCCACTGTATGTGCTTTGTTCAATTGTCACCATGTAATGTATTATGATAAAGTCAGGCACAGGCTGTTTGCAGAAGTGGTTAAAGGATAGGTTAACAAATCGTTAGAAGTACCGAACAAAGTGATGGTAATTTATATGAGAATACTTTTACAGATATATGCTGATTAATGATTAATTGATTATCTGCCATTACTACCTCCTGCCATGCAGATGAAAAACAAAACACTTTCTGTGTGATAACTGAAAGTGTTTTGTAATAATTGTCTTTTTTTGTACCTGATTTTCACTTACAGCACAGAGGCATATCTGACTGGAAGAACGCTGTGTACAGTGGTTGTGTGACTGGAGGAGCTATTGGCTTTTGCGGTATGTAACTTACTTTATTAACTTACATTACAGCAAATTTATGCATTTTGTCCACGTGTTTATTTTTCTGTTTTGCAGCTGGTCTGAAGGCTGGTGTTTATTCTCTGCTGCAATTAAACATGACTTGCAGTGAAGCTCTATGGAGTGGCTCGATGGACAAAAACATAAATATTACACATGTGGCCCAGAAAAAGAAGACTCGCGTTGTGAGTTTGCTAACCCTGATGTTTCCCTGCACATCAAGGATTGCTGTTAAAGCAGAATTGAAGTGTACTGTTCAAACACAGGGATTTTAAGTGGCACCATAGTGGGTTAAAACAAACAAACAAACAAACATAAAAAAAGAGACATGTCGGTTTTTCCTGTGACTTTCATATTGTGGACAGTTAGAGCAAGGAATGCCAATTTCTCATGGTGAATCTTCAAAGACAGAGCAGAGTGGGTCTGCTTCAGTGGCGCACTGATCAGGTAATGAAAGCTGAACTTGTGTGAATTTCACTCTGGGTCAAAACTCAGATGAGCAATGTTCTGCCTGTAAAACATTGGTTTGATGTGTAAGTAACTAATCCACACCAGGATTATTTATAATAAAAGAATTTTTTTTTTAAATTGTGGATTTACTACTTTTCCTTGATTATTAAAGGACTACAACACCCAAACTAGTCATTACCTTTGCTTTAATTTTTCCTTTTTTTTATTATAGCGAAAGTAGTCTTCAGGAAAAGTTCTCCAGGCTTCTTGAAGGACATTCAATTCAATTCAATTCAATTCAATTCAATTCAATTCAATTCAATTTTATTTATATTGCACCAAATCACAACAACAGTCGCCTCACAGAGCTTTATATTGTACAGTAGATCGTACAATAATAGATACAGAGAAAAACCCAACAATCAACAATATGACCCCCTATGAGCAAGCACTTTGGCAACAGTGGGAAGGAAAAACTCCCTTTTAACAGGAAGAAACCTCCGGCAGAACCAGGCTCAGGGAGGGGCGGTCATCTGCTGCGACCGGTTGGGGTGAGAAGGAAGACAGGATAAAGACATGCATTCAAAGCTCTTCTTTGGATGTTGGCTGCCTTTCCTTCCCTTCTCTGTCAAGATGATCCCACTATTCACTAATGTTGAGGTCCAGGGTTTGGGGAGGCCAATACACAACTGATAGCATTCCATAATGTGTTTTTCTATTTGAAGATGGTGGTGTTGTAAATGCTATTGTATAATTACGTTAGCACAATGGTGATAGGAAGTAGGGGTGGGTTTTAATAATCGATTCATCGATTAAAATCGATTCTGGATTGGATAACGTGACATTGATTCATTAAAATCCTGAATCGATTTTTTTATATAAATGTATTTTGCCCAAAATTCCAGAATCTCAGGTGAAACGTCACAAAATTTTGACGACCACCAAACATTTAAAACAGTAAATGAGAGCAGGTACACGGCTTCTGCACAAAGACGTAAACACAAAGCGCGACCCGCAGATCAGAATCAGTGAGATGTGGCCTTTCTCACCCGACCGCACGGACACGGTCGGGGCTGAAAGCTGACAGCTCGCTGATTCTGATGTTTCGGCGGGTCCGCGCTTTGTGTTTACGTCTTTTTTGCACTGATTCTAAAGCTGTTAGTTTGATCTCTCTCCAAACAATATTGACCAAACCAGCAGCAGCAACCCTGTTCGAACATAAGAGTGTCCATAAGTGCACGTGGCACCAGGACGCTCTAGGCCGTAGAGTGATGTAGGACACATGTAGCTTTGGAAGATGGGTGCAACATTGACTGTCCAGCTCAGCTCAAAATTCAGTGTTTAGACATTTTCCTAGCTCTCCCATCTTCTTCTTCTTCATCCTCCTCCTCCCTTGGTCTCCTCCTCGAACCGCCTGGTACTGGGTTGGGGGGCAATAGCACAGGAGCATCCTGGCCATTGTCTCCATCGTCATCTGTGTCACTATCAGGAACACTTTCAGTGTCGCTCTCAGATCCCTCATCTTCCCACCACCTGATTTCATCAATAATTGGATCTTCTTCTGCTCCATTATTGTACACGGGTTGTTCTATTTCTAGAGGTGGATTTCTTTCTGTGTAATCTCCTGCTCCCATCTCTACTCTATTAATGACCAATGGTCGTTCTATCTGTTGGGGTGGATTTCTTTCTATGTTATCTCCTACTCCCATCTCTGCTCCATTAATGACCAAGGGTTGTTCTATTTGTTGGGGTAGATTTCTTTCAATGCCATCGCCTACTCCCATCTCTGCTCTAAAATTTTCCCAGGGTCCTGCTATTTCCTGGGGAGGATTTATTTCGATGCCTCCTACCGGAACATCAACTGCCTCCTCTTGTTGTGGCAGTTGATTATCAACTAAACCACGCAACTGATTGATTTCAATCCAGGGGAACATCCTGTCAACTGCTCTAAGATTTCCCTGTTGCAGCAGTGCCAAAAGCAGCTCATTGACTGCTAGTCCTACACCAACATGGTTTTGTTCACCATCGTCATGGTTTTGTGAGCCGTCTCCTCTATCCATTTTTTGAAAACAGTCTGCTTTAATAGACTGGAGGAAACTGGTCGGTACAGCTGTCAAACTTTAGCTGATTGGTACAGAACTTTTAAAATGTCCTTGAAAAAGAGTTTAAATCTCTTTAGGAAACTGTTTAAAAACACGAAGCAAATGTGAACTAATCGCAACTGATTGCTGTGAGGAACACTGCGAACTAACGGCTATTTAAGGATTTTCAGATCAAAGTCAAGATTTTGATTGGTTGTGCTTTGAGCTGACTTTTGTGACGTCATCGAATTTGGTTCATTGTGATGACGGTCAACGTTCTGCTGATGAAAAAATGTCGCCGGTGACTGAAACTTTTACAGGAGAAGCATTTCCCACAAAGCCTTGAATGAATTATAGTGACAGAAAGGGGCCACAAGATGACGCCATTTTTCACGTAGTAATTCGCGCCTCAGAGACGTCGTTATTTTTCAAAAAGAAAAAAGAAAAAGAAAGAAAGAAAGAAACAGCAACAACTACTAAACAGAATTTTTACACGTTCATTGCACATTTGTAGGAATGTTTAAATATTTACTTTTTATTAATTACTTTTCATTTTATCTTTATTTTTAAAATCACTGTGCACTGGCAGACCGGGGAGGTGGTCCCCATCTTTAAGAAGGGGGACCGGAGGGTGTGTTCCAACTAAAGGGGGATCACACTCCTCAGCCTCCCTGGGAAAGTCTATGCCAGGGTGCTGGAAAGGAGAGTTCGTCCGCTAGTAGAAACCCTGAAGACCAAACCGCTGTTGACTTAGCATGATCTGTTCTCGTACCTTGTCTGTAAAGTCAGCGCATACACGGCGCACCAGTTTCGCCGTCATAAATCTCTGGAGGCGCACATCCAATTCACCAAGGACTGGGTGCAATTGTGAGTACGCCGTCATTCAAACCAAGTGAAGTCAGCTTGAGTACTACGAGTAAAATGCGTTTGATTTCCCTCCGAACATTCAGATTAGTGCAGCATAAATTCATTCATGAGGGGAAATTACAGTGAGAACATGTGGAAGCTCTGTTAGATGGATGCCATAGTGAGTTCAGTGCACTGATGTGACATTGTCCTGAAGGATTTAGTTATTCTCTATGGTTAATGAAATTACACTAATTAATTCATATTTATTATAAATAATCCTAATTACACATCTTGCTTCCGTGTTTGTGTGCTGTGTCACTAAATACATTTTAGTGACACATTTTATTTTAGTTTTATACATTGATTAATGACCTGCAGAATCGCCTGCAGGTCCCTCTGTTGTCAGCATGAAGCTGTAAACATTCATTCTTTGAATCTCCACTGGAGAAAATCTACATGTATACAGAGGGAATGCAATCCACGCTTCCCGACACATGTTTCTACTGTATATCCTGACCATTTACTATTTCCTTCCCACCCATATCTGGTGTATCTGGAATAAAATATTCTCATCTACTTCATATTTCATTATATTTTTATTCTACTAAGTTTCTTCTCAGAATATGATCATATAAAAAAATTACTGAACATAAAATGATTTGTTTATTATAGTAAATTAATCTATTATAGTAGAATATAGTAAATGATAGTAAATTAAACTAATCTATAGATGCAGAAAAACTAGATCCTCAGTTACTGAAAAGGTTATCTAAGAAATCTAAGGTACTGGAGAAAGAGATTTCAGTTTCATTTTACTTAATGTATTTTATGAGTATCATTATTATGCTTTAACAGAGAAAGCACATTTAAAAGCACTAAAACTGAGCAACTCTGTCGCAAACGTTGAGCAATACACTCTCTGGATCATCTCGAAACCTGGGTTTGAATTAAAAGATCCCTGGGTAAGCTAATGGCTACCTTTTCTGCAGACAGAGATAACACTTGCGTCCGTGTTGTCTATGTTTTTTGTGGCGTTCCTCAGGGCTCGGTTCGCTTTTATTTTCAGTGATATGCTGCTACTCAGCCAGTTCTTTTACCGTATGGGCGTGCTGCCCCTAGTTAAAATATTATACTCATATTTCTAGGAATACAGGACTATTGCAGTTCTTAAAGCATAGACAGACAAAATGAGAGCATTTTGCTTATTTTTTTAAGGGGGATGGACGTTAAAATAGATATTTAGCCATAACACTACAATATATTCCCCACAAATCAAAGTCCAACATTTTCTTTATTTAGTTTTAATCAGGAAACAAAAAACAGGAGTAAAAATAATAATCTATTGCTCCTAAAACAGTAACAGTTATAATATTCATCTAGCATTGCATATAGTATTTTTACAACTGCAAGCACTGCTGGAAATGTTGCCTCACACACTCAGTTAGGTATGCTTATGTCCACATCACTATCCAGCAACATTTGTCACCAACAAATGGACACAGCTGGAATGAAGACAGAAACAGCTGCTAACATTTTTCCATCCTTTTTTCCTAGAATTCTATGATTTCTTCCAAAATCATGCTCACATTCCCACTGCTACCTGTTTTTGTAATTACAGTGGGGCCAGTGAGAGCCAGAGATTTTCCTTGTTTGAGGTGACCAAATACTTATTTTCCACCCTGATTTACGAATCAATTCTTTACAAATCCTACCATGTGGATTCATGGATTTTTTTTTCACATTCTGTCTCTCACAGTTGAAGTGTACCTCTGGTGCAAATTACTGACCTCTGTCATCATTTTAGGTGGGGGAACTTGCACAATCGGTGGCTGACTAAATACTTTTTTGCCCCACTGTATGTGCTTTGTTCAATTGTCACCATGTAATGTATTATGATAAAGTCAGGCACAGGCTGTTTGCAGAAGTGGTTAAAGGATAGGTTAACAAATCGTTAGAAGTACCGAACAAAGTGATGGTAATTTATATGAGAATACTTTTACAGATATATGCTGATTAATGATTAATTGATTATCTGCCATTACTACCTCCTGCCATGCAGATGAAAAACAAAACACTTTCTGTGTGATAACTGAAAGTGTTTTGTAATAATTGTCTTTTTTTGTACCTGATTTTCACTTACAGCACAGAGGCATATCTGACTGGAAGAACGCTGTGTACAGTGGTTGTGTGACTGGAGGAGCTATTGGCTTTTGCGGTATGTAACTTACTTTATTAACTTACATTACAGCAAATTTATGCATTTTGTCCACGTGTTTATTTTTCTGTTTTGCAGCTGGTCTGAAGGCTGGTGTTTATTCTCTGCTGCAATTAAACATGACTTGCAGTGAAGCTCTATGGAGTGGCTCGATGGACAAAAACATAAATATTACACATGTGGCCCAGAAAAAGAAGACTCGCGTTGTGAGTTTGCTAACCCTGATGTTTCCCTGCACATCAAGGATTGCTGTTAAAGCAGAATTGAAGTGTACTGTTCAAACACAGGGATTTTAAGTGGCACCATAGTGGGTTAAAACAAACAAACAAACAAACATAAAAAAAGAGACATGTCGGTTTTTCCTGTGACTTTCATATTGTGGACAGTTAGAGCAAGGAATGCCAATTTCTCATGGTGAATCTTCAAAGACAGAGCAGAGTGGGTCTGCTTCAGTGGCGCACTGATCAGGTAATGAAAGCTGAACTTGTGTGAATTTCACTCTGGGTCAAAACTCAGATGAGCAATGTTCTGCCTGTAAAACATTGGTTTGATGTGTAAGTAACTAATCCACACCAGGATTATTTATAATAAAAGAATTTTTTTTTTAAATTGTGGATTTACTACTTTTCCTTGATTATTAAAGGACTACAACACCCAAACTAGTCATTACCTTTGCTTTAATTTTTCCTTTTTTTTATTATAGCGAAAGTAGTCTTCAGGAAAAGTTCTCCAGGCTTCTTGAAGGACATTCAATTCAATTCAATTCAATTCAATTCAATTCAATTCAATTCAATTTTATTTATATTGCACCAAATCACAACAACAGTCGCCTCACAGAGCTTTATATTGTACAGTAGATCGTACAATAATAGATACAGAGAAAAACCCAACAATCAACAATATGACCCCCTATGAGCAAGCACTTTGGCAACAGTGGGAAGGAAAAACTCCCTTTTAACAGGAAGAAACCTCCGGCAGAACCAGGCTCAGGGAGGGGCGGTCATCTGCTGCGACCGGTTGGGGTGAGAAGGAAGACAGGATAAAGACATGCATTCAAAGCTCTTCTTTGGATGTTGGCTGCCTTTCCTTCCCTTCTCTGTCAAGATGATCCCACTATTCACTAATGTTGAGGTCCAGGGTTTGGGGAGGCCAATACACAACTGATAGCATTCCATAATGTGTTTTTCTATTTGAAGATGGTGGTGTTGTAAATGCTATTGTATAATTACGTTAGCACAATGGTGATAGGAAGTAGGGGTGGGTTTTAATAATCGATTCATCGATTAAAATCGATTCTGGATTGGATAACGTGACATTGATTCATTAAAATCCTGAATCGATTTTTTTATATAAATGTATTTTGCCCAAAATTCCAGAATCTCAGGTGAAACGTCACAAAATTTTGACGACCACCAAACATTTAAAACAGTAAATGAGAGCAGGTACACGGCTTCTGCACAAAGACGTAAACACAAAGCGCGACCCGCAGATCAGAATCAGTGAGATGTGGCCTTTCTCACCCGACCGCACGGACACGGTCGGGGCTGAAAGCTGACAGCTCGCTGATTCTGATGTTTCGGCGGGTCCGCGCTTTGTGTTTACGTCTTTTTTGCACTGATTCTAAAGCTGTTAGTTTGATCTCTCTCCAAACAATATTGACCAAACCAGCAGCAGCAACCCTGTTCGAACATAAGAGTGTCCATAAGTGCACGTGGCACCAGGACGCTCTAGGCCGTAGAGTGATGTAGGACACATGTAGCTTTGGAAGATGGGTGCAACATTGACTGTCCAGCTCAGCTCAAAATTCAGTGTTTAGACATTTTCCTAGCTCTCCCATCTTCTTCTTCTTCATCCTCCTCCTCCCTTGGTCTCCTCCTCGAACCGCCTGGTACTGGGTTGGGGGGCAATAGCACAGGAGCATCCTGGCCATTGTCTCCATCGTCATCTGTGTCACTATCAGGAACACTTTCAGTGTCGCTCTCAGATCCCTCATCTTCCCACCACCTGATTTCATCAATAATTGGATCTTCTTCTGCTCCATTATTGTACACGGGTTGTTCTATTTCTAGAGGTGGATTTCTTTCTGTGTAATCTCCTGCTCCCATCTCTACTCTATTAATGACCAATGGTCGTTCTATCTGTTGGGGTGGATTTCTTTCTATGTTATCTCCTACTCCCATCTCTGCTCCATTAATGACCAAGGGTTGTTCTATTTGTTGGGGTAGATTTCTTTCAATGCCATCGCCTACTCCCATCTCTGCTCTAAAATTTTCCCAGGGTCCTGCTATTTCCTGGGGAGGATTTATTTCGATGCCTCCTACCGGAACATCAACTGCCTCCTCTTGTTGTGGCAGTTGATTATCAACTAAACCACGCAACTGATTGATTTCAATCCAGGGGAACATCCTGTCAACTGCTCTAAGATTTCCCTGTTGCAGCAGTGCCAAAAGCAGCTCATTGACTGCTAGTCCTACACCAACATGGTTTTGTTCACCATCGTCATGGTTTTGTGAGCCGTCTCCTCTATCCATTTTTTGAAAACAGTCTGCTTTAATAGACTGGAGGAAACTGGTCGGTACAGCTGTCAAACTTTAGCTGATTGGTACAGAACTTTTAAAATGTCCTTGAAAAAGAGTTTAAATCTCTTTAGGAAACTGTTTAAAAACACGAAGCAAATGTGAACTAATCGCAACTGATTGCTGTGAGGAACACTGCGAACTAACGGCTATTTAAGGACTTTCAGATCAAAGTCAAGATTTTGATTGGTTGTGCTTTGAGCTGACTTTTGTGACGTCATCGAATTTGGTTCATTGTGATGACGGTCAACGTTCTGCTGATGAAAAAATGTCGCCGGTGACTGAAACTTTTACAGGAGAAGCATTTCCCACAAAGCCTTGAATGAATTATAGTGACAGAAAGGGGCCACAAGATGACGCCATTTTTCACGTAGTAATTCGCGCCTCAGAGACGTCGTTATTTTTCAAAAAGAAAAAAGAAAAAGAAAGAAAGAAAGAAACAGCAACAACTACTAAACAGAATTTTTACACGTTCATTGCACATTTGTAGGAATGTTTAAATATTTACTTTTTATTAATTACTTTTCATTTTATCTTTATTTTTAAAATCACTGTGCACTGGCAGACCGGGGAGGTGGTCCCCATCTTTAAGAAGGGGGACCGGAGGGTGTGTTCCAACTAAAGGGGGATCACACTCCTCAGCCTCCCTGGGAAAGTCTATGCCAGGGTGCTGGAAAGGAGAGTTCGTCCGCTAGTAGAAACCCTGAAGACCAAACCGCTGTTGACTTAGCATGATCTGTTCTCGTACCTTGTCTGTAAAGTCAGCGCATACACGGCGCACCAGTTTCGCCGTCATAAATCTCTGGAGGCGCACATCCAATTCACCAAGGACTGGGTGCAATTGTGAGTACGCCGTCATTCAAACCAAGTGAAGTCAGCTTGAGTACTACGAGTAAAATGCGTTTGATTTCCCTCCGAACATTCAGATTAGTGCAGCATAAATTCATTCGTGAGGGGAAATTACAGTGAGAACATGTGGAAGCTCTGTTAGATGGATGCCATAGTGAGTTCAGTGCACTGATGTGACATTGTCCTGAAGGATTTAGTTATTCTCTATGGTTAATGAAATTACACTAATTAATTCATATTTATTATAAATAATCCTAATTACACATCTTGCTTCCGTGTTTGTGTGCTGTGTCACTAAATACATTTTAGTGACACATTTTATTTTAGTTTTATACATTGATTAATGACCTGCAGAATCGCCTTATCATATTAAGTGTCCACAATTGTCACTTAAAGTCGAACTTTATGCTTTCTCACTCTTGAAAGTGATTACATCCTTGCATTACATACTTAAGTTTTTTGCTGATAGGTTTCTAAAAAGAAACATGCAGATTTAAAATATAACATGCAGCTTTCTATATATGGATACATAAAAACACTTTAGTTGTTACATTTATGATTAATGTATTTGAACGTAGACACAACACATTTGTGTCAGCCTTGGCTTATTAAAGTTCGTGTCTTGAACTTTGCCTGTGTGTGTTTCAGGTACTGCACTCTCAAAGACTGAATCAACCAGCATTGCAGCCATGGGTCATTGTGAGCATCACAGGGAAGGTTGAAGCCGCCCACTGCAGCTGTATGGCCGGAGTCGCGGAGACCTGCACCCATGTCTCTGCTCTTCTGTTTAAAGTAGAAGCAACAGTGTGGATCTGTGGCACAAGGACTGTTACAGATGAACCTGCATACTTGATTTTGCTGGGTAATATGACCAAGATACAGCCAGAGGTTGGCCATAAGATAGACTTCTCCTCTTCAGCTGCCCAAAAAAAGGCTCTCAATCAAAACATAAACAGACCATCTGTAGTGACAGGTAAAAGAAGCCGTCCTCAAAACAGAAAAATTCCACCTGCTACTGTGGAGGAGTTGGATCAACTGATGGGAAAAATATTTTTCCAAGCATAGTTCTGTTCTGAATAGCCCATAATGTTTTAATTTAGGGGGGCCTGTAAATAATTTGCATTTACTGATTATGTACTTACTAATTACCACTGTTCAAAAGTTGAATAAAGAAACAAACAAATGTTTACCTATTTTTAATTAAAACCACTTTATAGAACATCACATCAGTTACAATGTAGAGTCAATGTCATGTATAGTTTACAAATGACAAAATGTTTACATAAAATCATGACAGCATTTATATAATATCACCCAATTTCTGTAATTCTGTAATTTACTGTCTCTTTTGAAAATGTATCACTGCATAAACAGCACAAGACTTTTAAGAGTATTTAACAAGAGCATTTTCCCTGGTTTTACTAACACACTGGGGCACATGTTCACCAAAACGCAGCAAACCTTTGCCATCTTATCCAGGAGGGTCACCTTTTCACCCTCACATGGAAGAAGTAATCTGATTGGCATGGTGGTATGTAGCATGTAGTATGTATGTAGCATGGTATGTAGCATGTACAAAGATTTCGTAGTGCCCCATGTGTAGTGTTGGAACCCAGTCAGGATTTGTTTCATTCATTTCATAGGCTGGTTTGCCTGCAATAATGCCAAATAATTAGCAACTTTAGAAATAAAGGTAGTTCTGCATGTTTGTTCTAATTTGCTATGACCTCAGAGCGCATTGAAAATAAAAAGAGTAATATGAACTTATTTAGAACTTACCAGAATGAAACTACTGAAACACACCAACAGATATCTGTGGCTGGTAGAGATCTGAATATCAGCTCGTCTCACAGCTGCTATCCAGGCTAGACGCCTTCTTTTGGTAACATCCAACACATAAGCTCCCTCATGATGCTTCCAGGTGAGGAAACAATGAAAAGAGAGCCTGTTTTCAAGCTTATTCCCTTGCTGGTAGTGCAATCTAACATTACAACCGACCACACAGCAAGCATTTGTTTGGCCTGCTAATATGGCGCCTCAACCAAAAATCCTGGCTACGCCCATCCATTAAGATCACGCTCCAGAGCCCTATTCACGTACGGATCTAGAAAGAAGACGCTGCATTTTTAACTCTGAGGGAGATGGAGAATGAGCCTATTTCCAAAATAAAGTGGAGTGTGTTCCTTTAAGTACTATGTTGTATATATTGTCACAAACTAAAGCGTACATAGCAGTTGTTGTATCTTGTTTACTGTATCACTGACAGATAATTTCAAAGTCAAGTGAACGCTACATTATAGTGAGATATTGTGTAATGTGAAATACTGTAAGCAAATGAATAAACAACCTAATTCTTGCTAAACCTTTGATTCTGTTTTTTTTTAATCCAACTGTTTTTTGCAGATGAACATAAAACATGTTGTTACTTTTAGTATTATTATTATTATTATCATCATCATTATTGCACTAAATACATTTTCAATAAAGGATACTTTGATATACATTTTACTGTAAGGTTGGAAATGTGTTTTCTTCACTCTGAAATATCTTTTGAAATGCATTTTGGTTTGAAAAAAATATATTTTCAATTTCAAAAATATATATTTTTGAGCATCACAAATACAACATATATTTACCATATATTTGAAATATATTTTGGCCAGGAAAAATGTGATCTTTGATAGTGTTCCCCACCAATGCTATGGAAATGACACCGTTAGAGTCCTCACTGCTATCCAAAAGCAACATCGATTATCTTAAATTCTTGAGTGATGCCAACATTTTATAAACTTCCCTGAAAACAAATCTGATGTGTTGGTTATGAGTAGAGTTTCTTATATCACCTCTGCCCACAGTGAGCTTGGTTCATGGACTAAAGACACCTGATAAAACCATGGAGATGTTTTTTAATCTGACCTCTGTTTTGAAGTTAAAAAACGTCGGATATAAAATAATAATGATATTAATAATCATCATCATCTTTTTTTTTGTTTTTTACTTTTAGCTGTGTTGTATTTTCTCCACTCTATTAAAACAACCGAGTTAAGCCTAGTTTAGTCCGCGCACCAACTGGAAATGAAGGTACATTCGGCTGACCTCTAGGCTCTAGATATTTAACATTTAGTTTCTGTTATGTTTTTAACCTGTAACGTTTACTTGTAATAACACTTGAACTTCTTGATTAGGTTTCTTTCTTCTTCAGAGCCTGAAGCTTTCCTTCGCAGTCTGTCTGTGGTGTTTTAGCTTTCCCGTATTCACCTTCCTCAAGGTCTGCTCAGTGCCGTCCATCCCCCATCACATCTGCTCCTCTGTGGGATTACAGCGCAAATGTCTGTCTGAAACACTCTGTGCTGAGGGGGGAGATTACAAGTGCACTGCTCCATCCAAGAGAGGTTAACCAATCAGGGCATACAGATGCAGGGATTAACCAATTGCACCACAGAGAGGGAGGGCAGAGGGATTAAGCAGAGCACAGAGTGGGATTAGGTCAGTGTCGAGTGCAGAAAAATGCTTTGAAATGTCCGTTGCTACCCGCTCACTACTCTCGCTGCGCTACATTTTCATAGTCAAGGGCTGAGATCAGACCATTTGCATGGCAACAAAAACTGGTATTACTTATTACTGTAAATATCAGAATGGCATCAGAAATGTGTCATCAAACCTTTTATGCTAGTGTGGCTGACATGAACAGTTTTTGTGATACTCAGCTTAAATGGCAAACTGTTCCATTTTTGGGTAAAAACGTGGAATTTATTTAAAACATTTGACCAAACCTACTGCAACACACAAACTGCTCCTATGTGATGTCAGCAGTAAGTTGGTGTTGCAGTAATCATGTTGGGACTGTCAGAGGAGCGGTGAAATAAGTGGAACCGCTCAGCTGATAGTGAGCTAACACAATTAATGAAACAACTGTAAGCAAAAAGCACTTTATTAAACTGCACTGTGGTCAGTGAGACAGCTGTTTTTGGGAGATGCAGCTAAACTGAAAAGGCTTTAAGAGCCAGAGGTGGAGGAAAAAGTAATACTGCAAAGCTGATGAGAGAGAATAGACAGAAAAGATGGAGGGAAACAGGAGAAAGAGGGGAATGGAAGTGGAAGAAGAGGCTGAGGTAGGTGACAGACAGAGGGAGGTAGGGCAATAATCCTAACTAATTCACTTAGGGCATTGCTGAAGGGATTCTAAGAGGATTGGAACACTCCCAGAATCAGATAAGCTAAAATAACCAAGATGGAACAGTGAGAGCCATGCAGGCCTTATGACAAACATGGCGGCTCCAGAGCCCACTGCTACAACATGGCCACTTTACATCCAACGTCCACTTCACACTGACCCCTAACTGTGACTTCCAAATCCGCTAAAGCTACACTTTCAAACTGGAACTCATCCCAAAGATCATCAGTGTGCAAACATGTAAAGAATAGATCACTTTAATGTGTCACATTTAAAACAGAAAATCTATTTTTTTCTCCATCAAACAGATCAGGATGATGACACTAAAGGTGAACACTGTAATACTTAACACGAAAGCTAAAAAAGATCTAAATGCAGTCAAATTAGATATTCAAATGGAACTTCAAATAATAATATTAATAACAATAAATAGCTCAAAATAACGTAACCCTGAAGGAGGACCTACAGGAGCTCCTCCAGGACAAAAAGCTCTCCTTTCACTCTATGCAAATGGAACACAAAGTGTGTGTGTGTGTGTGTGTGTGTGTGTGTGTGTGTGTGTGTGTGTGTGTGTGTGTGTGTGTGTGCGAGAGAAAGAGATAGCTTGTGTTGTTTCTCCAGTCTTTTCCTTCAAACTGTTTAAAGGCGTTTGTTCTCTTATTTAAGATAACACGAAGAAGAAAACAGACATGATTTGCAGTCAGGCAGCATCGATGACACTCATTCATTTGTTCATCTCCAAACCTTTTAAATCAAATGCATTTCCTACAGAAAATCTTACAAATGACAAACTGAGAAATCAATGTTAAGTCCTCTGGGAGAACTGCTTTGCCCTATCTTACATGGGATTCACTGATGCACGTGGCATGTTGACACCCTTTCTAGAGAACCTGGAACTTCCAGGAGTTTTGGTCCTTGTGATCCAGGCAATCCATTGTGGTGAAGCCCAGCTTCCAGGCCTGCTGGTCCTTGTAGTCCAGGCAGTCGACAGAGGTGAAGCCCAGGGAAGAGGCAGTGCTGTAGCCCTGTGAAGACAGAGATGCTGGGGACTGGCTTAAGGAGCCCCCCATAGAGGGCACAGCAATGGGGCTGAGAGCACCTCCGGTGCCTGACAACTGTGAATGCATGGGGGACAGATAGGCGCTGCAGTCCAGGCCAGTGAAGTAGGAGGTTGTGCTAGCATAGCCCTGGGTGTAGGCTGACGGCTGGCCATAGCTCATAGGGTAAGGTGAGGGCCGCTGCATGCAGGGTGCCGAGGAGGAGGCCAAGGGGTCTGGCAGGGGTGAGATGGCTGGGCTCCAAATGGACACGGCAGTGTTTCCGGTGCTGGAGCTCGGGGCCAGGCTGGGGCCAGAATGGGCTGAGGAGGGGCTGAATGAGCCAGATGGGTTAGGAACGGGATCAGGAGCGCTAGGCTCCTGCGCTGGCGAGGCCTTCTTTTTGGGAGGCCGGGGCTTGGACTGGCCACTGCTCTGCTGCTGCTGCTGGCGGCACTTGGCACGGCGGTTTTTAAACCAAACCTGAGGTCACCAAAACAAAATAGATTCAACATGTTACCAGTCATGCAGACATGTCATAACGTATTAATAATCAGAGGTTTGGGTTACAGAGGCATAGACATAGACTTCTATGCAGAAGTTCATAACACAGCACACTATGAGGAACGCACAAGGCCTGAACACAGTGGCCTCCATCTTGGCAGTAGCCTACTTCTCCAGTACCTGGACACGTGACTCAGGCAGGTTGATCTTGAGGGCCACCTCCTCCCTCATGAAGATGTCTGGGTAGCGGGTCTTTGAGAAGAGCGCCTCCAGGATGTCCAGCTGTGTGCGGGTGAAGGTGGTGCGCTCCCTGCGCTGCTTCCTGGGAGTGGCTGAAAGAAATGACATAGAGAGGGGATTATCGTGCTAACATCAACAGAGGGGCGGCATGAATTATGAGTTTTTATGTGAGTGATTTGAATCATCTTTGTAGAAAAAGAACACAACAAGCGCTCAAGTGATTCTTTGGACAGTTTTATTTTCCAGCTATGTGCGTGGATGACAACAAATACTAAAAAGTATTAATAGAAATATCTCAGTATTATGCCATGCCAGTTGTTAATATGTTTTCCCCACGAAAAAGACAAAAAATAAATAGAATAAGTCTCAAAATGAAGTATCATAGTCAGAGGTTGTTAGAGGAGTTCCCTTTACTTTGAAAAGCAGAAACGGCGACTTTTTATTTCATAAAATAGGATTTCCATTAAAAGTACTGTGAGTCTACCCTTCATGGTGCATAGAGCCAACTGCCTTGTTGTATTTGCAGAAGAACAAGAATTATTACAAATATTTTATATATTAGAATTTCTAATATATAAAATACCAATCTGAGCGTTAATGAAGCCGCTAAGAAAAGTTAACAAAACGGTAACAACAACAATCTATGTTCATCTGAATTCAGAACTAATAGTTTTCCATTTAATTAAAAAATAAATCTCACGTATAAATTTATCCACAGAGCCGCATAATGTGGAAGTTTAAAGGCCGACGGACAAAATATCTCTTACTACAGAGTTCTTCCGAAATATTCAATTTTATTCAGTCCAGCGTAATAATTAGAGACTATATTCAGCATCGGTCACTAACAGAAAAGAATGTTTTCGTTTGCTAAAGCATCGAAACCTGCGCGTTTTACGCACCATTCTGACAAACGTGATTCTAGAAACTGTGAGGACAGAAATGCGTATTTTTTGTTTTTTCCTATAAAAGTTCAAACTTACGTGGATAAGCGACGGTTGTATGAAGCACATCCATCCCAGGGGCAGGCACGTTTAACCCGTTCATGGTGTAATGGGGTTGCTTTATGTAGGACATCATCCTTACAGCAGCCTTTTAAGTCCTCTCGCTGACTTGTAGGTCGGACACGCAACGCAGCAGCCGTGGCCCCCTCAGAGCTCAGCCGGGGCAACAAGTCGGTGCGTCCGAGGCCAGGCGCTGAACGGATAAGCGGGGCGCGCAGGAGTTCACAAGACAAGCGTCAAAGTGCTTTTTTCTTCTTTCTCTTTCCTTTTTTCTTAAACTGCTCTTTCAGCTGTAACCGACTGTCAGCTAAGCTGGGCAGCACACTGCAGAGCAGCGAGCATCCGGACCGCCTCTCTGTCCAACTTCACACAGTCAAAGTCACACAGGTGAAGTGGCCTTCGGATGCCTTTGCGCCTTGGTGAGGTCGCTCTACTGAGTTTCTTTACCGGCGCAGACTGCTAATTAGAGGGAGCAAGTGTCTCCAACAAACCCCTCCCCCACACACACACGCACGCACAGAGGCAGGCACGCGCAATACTTTGCCTGAACAATTTATTCTAACCTGAATACATACAAAGAAAGTCCTCCAAGTATAAATAATATAGATATCTCCCCCAAACTTCTAATCTACTATATTAAATATATAATTTTCAGTCTGATTGTATATTTTAAACATACAGTCCACAATCCTAACCTGTGTAGTTTATCAAAATAAAAAATAATTTCTAGAATAAAAACTATGATGCCTACAAGAAGTTAGTTCCCACAGATCATGCTCAGTCATTTTCCCTCCCTGATCAGTGAACCTGGGGCACATCTGCAACACTTCATGGATTCACAGATTATATCTATCTGCAAAGCAGCTGTATTAACACACACACACACACACACGCACACGCACACACACAAACACCCAGATGCACAAAAGCGATAAAGCTCATTTGATTTATCATAATATGCTTTATCTCAAAAGTAAGTATCTTATCTCCAGATAAAGAGAGGAAAGACAGAGCAATCCGTTCAGTGGCGGTGCGGGATGGAACAACAGCAGCAGCACTGCAGGGGTGTGAATTGGATGGGTCAGCAGGTAAACTTAACCAAAAAAGGTAAGAGAAGAAGATGCACTGGAAGGAGAGGAGAGAGCGCACAACAGAGAACTCAGAGCTGCTGCACCTGAAGGAGGCACCTTGGGTTTACATGGGAATGGATTAAAAACACACAGTTGGGGTCGCGTTAGTCCCAAACTGTTCTTGTGGAGCAGGTTGTTGCCAGTGATGAAAGAATCATCCTCAGGAGTGAGTGTATCATACTGTACATGTGTGACTGACAGGCACCTTTACAGGCTTATAGGGTTCTGGCCTCGACGAGCTTTGTTGTTGTTTTATTAGATTGTTAAATCATGACTTATTAAAGAGTAATGTTTTACTTTTAGCTATGTAATCGTTCTGTTTTATTTTCTTTTAGGGCGTTGGTGTTGTTGAATAGTGATGTTCTTTTTATTAAACACTGCTAATCTTTTTGGACTGATTTATGTTTGTTTAAAATAGAAGTGGTGTTCAAACACTGCCCGCTTGATGATTGCAATGTGCTCTCTGTTCATCAGTGGGACAGCTCTTCCTACGGCTGCAACAACAAATAGGGAAATAGGGAAGAGGACTGAGCTGGTTTAATCCCTACCCTTCCCCCCAAGACAGGACTTACAGAGACATTTTCAGAGTGAATCAAGTGAGCCAACGTCTATATATGAAACTGAACATTTTCTGATTTGTGTGCTGAACGAGGCCTTAAAGCTCAGAAAGATGGTAAAGAAGACAGAGACCAGGTATCCAGGTGGATGGAAGGCGGGGAGAAAAGACCCACATACAGATGGATGGGTGGATGGAGGGGAAGTGAGAGGAAAAGCAGGTGAAGGGGCAGGGGGTGGGGGAGGCTCCGGTCCTCGTCCCAACTGACACACTGCTGCAGTTAATCCAGATTAGAGTGTCTAAAACAGGTCGGCTAAATCTGCAGGCCAGCCAGCAATACAGAGACTGCTGTCAGGACCAATCACTCACCCTGCACACACACACACACACACACACACACACACACACACACACACACACACACACACACACACACACACACACACACACACACATTTTAGTAATCTCCTCTGTGCAAACCAGGTGCCACCAGCAGCTCCACACAGAACGCCATTAAACAGCCCACCAGCCCCCGCCCCCAACTACCAGCCAAGTTGGGACTCACACCCGTTGGAGCACTGTACTGTCAGAGACATTTGTCTCACCCAGTTCTTTCGTGGTTGCACATTAATTTAATTCTGTTTAATTTTAATTATATATTGCAACTATGAAAGTAAATATCTAAAGATAAGATGAGACCTTGCAGCAAGAAAAAAATATTACACATAAAAACCCAATGATAGAGATTTTAATCCTGATAATAGGGGATTACACTTATCTAAGAGTTGGAAGTTAGAAATCATCATCCTGACATGGGATGTGTTTTAAACTCAACAAGAACAGGTGACTCAAAAATGCAGAATGACGAGATTAAGGTCAATTTCCCCTGATTTTATTAATAAGAGATGTGTCCCTATAGGATGTGGTGACACGACGCAACAGACAGTCAGAGATGGTAGTTTACAAAGATGGGGTTTTTAGGCAAGGCTACTTGTGCCCAAGAGGAAGGGGAGGCACAAGTGAGTACTGGGAATGACTACAAGTGAGTGAATTTGAATGTCCTACCATGAATATAGTTTAACTGATTTGTGCCATCTGGCTTCAGTATAACTCATCTGCATACCAGGGGAAATGTCTTCTGTGTGTTCTAGTTATAAAACGTTCTACTAACTGCCTAAGAGAAACATGTACAGTAAGAAAGATGTTGGTCCCAGCACAGAACCCTGTGGAACTCCATGACTCACTGCTAAGACTAATTAATTAAAATTTGAATTTAAATAAATAAATAAATACTAAAGGTAAAGGTGTGAGCTTTAACCTTTTTAATTTATATTAAAAACACTATCCCTTATCTCATCATATCATATCTTAACTGTGTTAATAATTGAACAAAAAAATCCTTCTGTCATTATTAGATGTTGTCACCTATATTATAATTTCTTGGCACTATCCCATAGATGTTGAAGAAAATGGATTTATGTTCTTTACAGGGAGAATTTGGCTCTTGACTTCCAGCTGTTTTCCTTTTTTGTCTGTTAGTCTTTTTCATATCAACTTTGATTTTTTTTTTTTTTTACTTGAGCCACAGTGTTTGCTGTTTTTTATTTTTTCTATTTATTTTTAATCACTCTGACTTTGGAAAGCTGTGCCTCTTATTGCGTCTTCTGACGACCTCAGAACCTATTATTTAATTTTCTGCAGTCACACTTTGTTGCCTTAAACGTTCAGGCCTGTCTCTTACAACATGGTTACCTGAATGTAAACATGCTAGCATATAGGGGGATATTAGATTATATGGAAACTGCAGAAAGACTGTTGGTTCCAAATGATTCTGATTTATTGATATATGCTATTTTGGGGTTTAAAACAATGATGAGATGCTTTGGTATAACCTAAAATAGTCCAACAGACCATTCATGTGCAAAAAGTGTCCAGTTTAGCTGAATCAAATCAGTACTGTAAATTCCAAAAGATGGTACAATGGGCTGTGAGGTCAGGTCCTTGATCAATAACATGCAAATTGTCATAACCACTGATCAACAACCACTGATCAAGGTAAACTGATCATTGATTAATGGCCATGAGTCCCATTCACAGAGAGTTGGGGAATGGCTGCAATCACAGCATTGTCAGATGGTGATAGATGTACCCTTAGGCCCCCTCCTCGATTCAGAGATGGTCTTTCCCGTTTCACCTAATTGGCCTCCTTGACTCAAACCAGCGTTCCTCCCTGTCCAGGATGTGTACATCCTCATCATTGAAAGAGTGTCATGTGGCCTGTAGGTGTACATAAACTGCGGAGTCCTGGCCTGACGAGGTAGCTCTTTTGTGTTGTGCCATCCGCTTCACCAGAGATTGTTTGGTTTCCCCGATGTATAAATCCTGGCAATCCTCCTGGCACTTAACAGCTCACACTATGTTATTCTGTTTGTGTCGGGGGACCCGATCCTTGGGGTGGAGCCCCAAGTGTAAGTGTCACAGAAATGGCTTATGTATAAAGAAGTTTAATAGATGGTTCCAGCAGTTAAAATGTTCTTGCTTGTACGTTTCTGTGGCCAATATTGTAAGGGTGTGTTTATCTTGTCAGAAAGAACAAGTTTTGTTACACCGCTATTATCGCGAGGTTTGGGCGTGATAGTATAGGCTGTGAGCCCACGTTTAATAATCACGCTAAGGAGTCCAGCGAGCTATCTGCAAAGGCCTGGTTAGTCTACCAGCGGTACAAGGTATTTGTCATTTGCCATAACTGTATTGTGATATTGTAAAAATTTGTAATGTATGGTGTTCTAATTATTTTATGTTTTAATTTAGAATGCACAAGACTGTAAAGCTATTCTTCTAGGACCTCCGAAGTGGCAGGCGGCCACGAGGTAATTTTCGTTGTTAAAGCACAAGTGTTAATTTTGATAGACTGAAGCGTTTAAAGTCTTTGTGTTTTATGTTTGTAGTTTTCACGGCGTTCAATAAATGCAGCGAAGCGCCCGTCTTGAAGAAGCTGTGCCTGTGTTGTCATTTCGGAGTTACACCAAGGATTTGGGGTTTAAAAGCCACGGAGATGCGGTGTTTAGAAAAAAATGTGTCTCAACTGTTCCAATATTCCTGACACGTACAGGTTCACTACTAGTTTTCGCAGCGGTTGTCCTTCTCCCCTGGATCGGCTGGAGCTTTCTTTAGGCACCTTCCCAGCTTTGACAAATGTCCAGCTGGGATAACCACATTTACTCAGGGCCTTCTTGATGTGATGTTCTTCTGGTGTTTGCTCTGTGTTGTAGCGTCCTGATGACACCCAGTTTATGCTCCAGTGGATGATGAGAGTCAAACCTTAAATACTGATCCGTATGCGTAGGTTTACGGTACACATCAATTTTTAAATGTCCCCAATTTCTGCTTCTATGGAAGCCAACCTGCCACTTTTCATATCCTCCCTGGTGAATTTGAGGTGTTGGTCCACTGAGCTGAGCTGGTTTCAGTCATGCAAATGTCCTGTTTATATGATTGGGGAAACCTGCAGTTAGCTGAGACTGAAGAAGTCGAAACGTTTCTCCCACTGAAAACACTACGGCCAGATGAACACAATCAACCTTTTGGGATTTACTTACCTGGATGATTGAGCACGTATCAAGACAAAGCAATACTGTAAAGAATTATTTTAGTTCGTTTTATTATTTCTGTCTAGTATTAAAATTTATTTGAAAATCTGAATCATGTAAGTGTGACAAATATGCAAGAAAACAAAGAAAGAAATCAGAAAGGGTTTTTTTCACAACGCAGTATATGCAGGATTGAAACATTGACTTCATTTGCTGATTTGCTATCTGTGTATAGATTATATTCAAAGTAGAAAGAATCAAGCTTGAGTCAGTAGTTATCTACACAAGCTGTTTTATTTTATTTGTACACAGTCACAGTTTGTCCAATTTGGCAACACTATCAAAGTTAAGTGTGTTTAACTCACAAAACACAGCTGACATGCAGTCCCATGCTTCTGCAGAAAATTGTGTTGTATGTCATCCTGTCAAGCTGAAGTTTGCATCCACATTTCTATAGATTAATATATTTACTGAAGACTCTGAAGGAATTTATGTAGATGTTATCAGTTTATTTTTGTTGTTTTTGAGGCCTCTGACTATCAACACTGACATCTAATCTGTTCAACTCTGAGATGAGGTTATGATTCAAGTCAGATTTGTAGAAATTCACTTATAGGACTGAAATGATAAAAAACAGACAAAGAGAAATCTAGCATATTCATATATCAGTGAGAGCGCTGTCCTTACATACAGTTACAACAGCTTAAATTTTAGTCGCTGTCTCTTTCTCCTTTTCTACACCTAAACTGAGGAATACTCACCCTCTGAAACAAGAAACTGCAGTGCAAGGTCATTTAACCAGCTAAAATTTCCAATGAAATAATGAACAAATACTTCAAATGGAGTAAAATGTCATGTTTCGGCTGTGTACAGGCAGGAGAAGGACCCAAACGCGAAACTCACGACAACGAAATTAAACTCAAAAAGCTGCTTTATTGCAGAATGGCATGGGGAAAACTAAACTGGGACATGGCTAACTGACACACAGGGAAACACAGCCATGAGGGAGACTACAACACTGACAAAGAGAAACACCGGGCTCAAATACACAGAGGGATAACGAGGGAACAAGACACAGAAGGAGAGCACAGCTGGGAGTAATCAGGCTGGACGAGACAAGGGAAGCAAAACTAGAAACACTGACATGAGACACGGACCTTCAAAGTAAAACAGGAAACACACTGACTGAACTCTAGACATGTAAACTTAACAGCAACTGGGGAGACAGAACATAGGAACCTGAAACATGGTACAAAAACGTCACAGTAGACACAACATGGAACACAGGGAAGCCATATTACAAAGCCAAAGAACTAAACCTATGATAACCATAACTGAGACCTAGGGAAACAAGAAACAGTACAACAAAGGACTCAAAACATAATCCATAATATAAAAACACGAGATCTCTTCAAAATAAAATTGGAAACATAATGAGAAGCAGACATGACAACCAGAACTTGACAACGTAAGACACAGACATGAAACACACGAAGGGCAAGGGAGACTTAACATGGGTTGGAAACACAAGGGGGAACTAATAAGCAAATGAACATAGGAGACCTAATGAGCTTAAACATACTATAAACATCAAAATGAACTAAAACTCAAAACACTGGGTCATAAGACCCAGGATCGTGACATAAAATCCCAGCCTGAAGAATCGAGCACAGTGAAGTCAGCATATATCATACTGGACAAAGCTGTGGTAGGAACAAAACTCAAAAATACACCTCGGACAAAAGGTTTCTGACTGTACATCATGTTACTGGACTAATTAGTTATTATCATATGTGTTATGTTTCATATTATTCACTGCACACTTGGTTTAAGGTAAGACAGGTAACATGATAACCAGGTGTTGGCATAATGATAAGATTGGCAATATAATTAGTAATCTTAATGATGCGATCACTAAATATCAAACTCTATTCTAAAAGATTTTCTTTTGCAGTCTCAGCCCATTCATCATTTAGTAAAGTTTCCATCCCACTAATATACATTTTGTTTCCTCAAATCCCACCAAAGACCTTTTAAGGGGATTGACATCTAGAGACTGAAACAACCCATCAAACTGTTCCTGGATTGGATTGATTTGCTCCTTGGGTTGACCCGGGCGTATGTTTGGGATTATAGCCTCCACAGAAAAGTCGGTTATTACCAAGCTACTGTTTACACACTGAGAGCATCCCATTCTTCTTCAAAGAGCTCCGGCATGTCACAGTATCCGCTGCAAGGGTCAAATCTAGGCGCTCTAACAGTAAAACACAGTGACAACAGGATAAATTGTGTCTGACTGCTGGAATTGTCTAAAACAGACTCCCAGAACTTCACTGGTCATTCTGGGATGTTCAAGTTGATGTTTGTGTGATTTTTTCCCTGTATAATGTGTTCCAACAAGACTTTTTGAACATTAATTCATTGTTTATTTGTTGTCTTGGTCTGTACTGATGCTTTTGTTCCTGTCTCCAGCAGGTGCATCTGCAGCTGTTTGGAACATAGACAGTTTTTTGATATTTTGCTTACCTGATGTTTTCTGACGTTTTCATTCTCCTTGGAGAAACTGTACTCTTTGGCTGTTTAAACAAATATATATATAAAGATTGTGAATTGTCAGAAAACCTTGAATGTGTATATACTGGATACACATATTCTATATCATACTGTAGTATATAATTATATACAGTGGGGCAAAAAAGTATTTAGTCAGCCACCGATTGTGCAAGTTCCCCCACTTAAAATGATGACAGAGGTCAGTAATTTGCACCAGAGGTACACTTCAACTGTGAGAGACAGAATGTGAAAAAAAAATCCATGAATCCACATGGTAGGATTTGTAAAGAATTTATTCATAAATCAGGGTGGAAAATAATTATTTGGTCACCTCAAACAAGGAAAATCTCTGGCTCTCACAGACCTGTAACGTCTTCTGTAAGAAGCTTTTCTGTCCCCCACTCGTTACCTGTATGAATGGCACCTGTTTGAACTCATCATCTGTATAAAAGACACCTGTCCACAGCCTCAAACAGTCAGACTCCAAACTCCGCCATGGCCAAGACCAAAGAGCTTTCGAAGGACACCAGGAAAAGTATTGTAGACCTGCACCAGACTGGGAAGAGTGAATCTACAATAGGCAAGCAGCTTGGTGTGAAAAAATCAACTGTGGGAGCAATCATCAGAAAATGGAAGACATACAAGACCACTGATAATCTCCCTCGATCTGGGGCTCCACGCAAGATCTCATCCCGTGGGGTCAAAATGATCATGAGAACGGTGAGCAAAGATCCCAGAACCACACGGGGGGACCTGGTGAATGACCTGCAGAGAGCTGGGACCAAAGTAACAAAGGTCACCATCAGTAACACACTACAACGGCAGGGAATCAAATCCCGCAGTGCCAGACGTGTTCCGCTGCTGAAGCCAGTGCATGTCCAGGCCCGTCTGAAGTTTGCCAGAGAGCACATGGATGATACAGCAGAGGATTGGGAGAATGTCATGTGGTCAGATGAAACCAAAGTAGAACTTTTTGGTATAAACTCAACTCGTCGTGTTTGGAGGAAGAAGAATACTGAGTTGCATCCCAAGAACACCATACCTACTGTGAAGCATGGGGGTGGAAACATCATGCTATGGTGCTGTTTTTCTGCCAAGGGGACAGGACGACTGATCCGTGTTAAGGACAGAATGAATGGGGCCATGTATCGTGAGATTTTGAGCCAAAACCTCCTTCCATCAGTGAGAACTTTGAAGATGAAACGAGGCTGGGTCTTCCAACATGACAATGATCCAAAACACACCGCCCGGGCAACAAAGGAGTGGCTCCGTAAGAAGCATTTGAAAGTCCTGGAGTGGCCTAGCCAGTCTCCAGACCTCAACCCCATAGAAAATCTGTGGCGGGAGTTGAAAGTCCGTGTTGCTCGGCGTCAGCCCCAAAACATCACTGCTCTCGAGAAGATCTGCATGGAGGAATGGGCCAAAATACCAGCTACTGTGTGTGCAAACCTGGTAAAGACCTATAGTAAACGTTTGACCTCTGTTATTGCCAACAAAGGTTATGTTACAAAGTATTGAGTTGTATTTTTGTTATTGACCAAATACTTATTTTCCACCCTGATTTACGAATAAATTCTTTACAAATCCTACCATGTGGATTCATGGATTTTTTTTTCACATTCTGTCTCTCACAGTTGAAGTGTACCTCTGGTGCAAATTACTGACCTCTGTCATCATTTTAGGTGGGGGAACTTGCACAATCGGTGGCTGACTAAATACTTTTTTGCCCCACTGTAATAAGCTCAAGTTATTCATGTCCAGTTGTTTACAAATCCACACCTACTATCCATCGCCTGCTCTGATCACTCTGTTTACATGACTTTGGTCATTTAGTTTAAGCTCAGTCAGTACATTGCTGTGCTAATATGGCACAAAGCAATTTAACATTCATTGTACATTTTCAGTTTTTTAATTTAAAATTTCCATTTTTTTATTTAAAGTGACTTGTTGTTTTTAATGTTTTGCACAGTCAAGGAGCAGATTTCACTGTGTGTTGTATGACTATGCATGTGACAAGTAAAGAATCTTGGAATCCCACATAATGTTGGTGGGTCAAAGTAACATCTGTCACGCTAATCTTATCTGATTTTTACTGCACTAAAACTTCTTAAATTATGTTTAAAAAGATCAAAGTAAACAAAATGAAAACACGATACTGTCCCCTTAAAAGTACATACAGTACTGCCCATAGAGTGAGCTGCCTTGGAGAGGTTTGTGCTCTCAGAGTGCTTCTTGTTCCTTCATGTTTTTATTGTTAATCTCTTCTGGTTTTTGCTTTGTCTGTATATCTAACACAAATGGTTTGTTAATTTATATTTATATTGGCGATGCTTATTAATAGTTTGTCCAGGTACTGTGCATGAAAGTCACTATTATAACCAAATCCAATAAGTGATAAATCACACAGTGATGGTAAACCTGATTAACACGTTTTACATTCCATATAAAACTACAGCCATAAGAAACATCCTAAGCAAGGTACACGTCTCCCTGTGTGTGTGTGTGTGTGTGTGTGTGTGTGTGTGTGTGTGTGTGTGTGTGTGTGTTTAATGACTCAGGAGTTGCACTGTGAGGTGAGGTGTGTCACAGTGAAGGATGAGTGATTACAGTGGACAGTAATCCTGCAGGTGGATTAGCAGGTGGCATTAGGAGAAGTGGGGGTGTAGCACATTGCCACCTCCATGAGGGACCTCACCTCCATCTGCTTCACCTCAACACAACATGCACAGGACACTGTAGCACACACTGTCCAAGGATCTGACAACAAAGACAAAGGTCACTGAGGATTCTTTTTTCTGGGTTTCTCCATTTAGATTGAAATCAAACTGAGCAACCAAACTTAGAACTGAAACAAAACCAATATAAGTCAGTAAGGCATTCATCTATAGATGCAGTGATTCTACTCTCCCATATGACACTTTAACAGTGTATTGATGTCAGTTACCCACAGATATACTTCTGTTGTGAACTATTACTTTCCAAGCATTTCTAAGTCCTACAGTAAGTGCTTGTGATCCATATTAGAAAGTTTAAAGTTGTCCACAGCTTGGAAACGACACATTTCTCTGCATGTTGTACTCTGTATGATTGTGTATGTAACCAATAAAGCTTGTTTCTTCTTCTTCCTTGTCTTCTTCTTAAAGATTGTTCATCGTTGTAATGATATGAAGACTTTCAAAGGAATTTTAGATGTTACAACAAAGCGTCCTCAGGTAACCCTTTGTATTTGTTCTAGCCAGTGAGGTAAAGTTGGTGAGCGCAACAAAGCATTTCATAAAATGTTGAATTTGCAGTGTAATACCTTTTCTGAACTTTCCGTTTCTCCTCAAATAATGATTTAAGGAGAAACAAATAAATAAAAATAATACTGAAACTCATGAAAGGGATCATTGCTAAGCACCAAACAACAAAATGAACAAATTCACTGTGAAAAAAGCTAATGCCAAACTGAACTGAAATCTAAACTTAAAAACAAAATAAAGATTCAAACTAATTAAATATGAAGCTTTAATAAAGTGGGTTTGTGCAAAGCAGTTTGTTATTGATGCTGCTGCACAGACGCAGCTTATAACCTCTGGATAGTCTGCTTTCTTATGGATAAGGTGAAAAATCGCCCGAGAAGTCAGTGCCTTAAAACAGACGGTCTGATGTTTTGGTTGGTCTAATCGAATATTTCAAGAAATAATTGAAGAAATAGTTTTCAGTTGAATCAGTGACTTCTCATCCTTCAGTCGCTCAAACAAATGTGATTACAGATCAGGCAAGAACAAACTAATCTGCGCTTCATCTTCATCTAAGCTAATTGATTAAAAGTAATAATTAATAAATGAATTATTGATTAATAATTCTCATGTGTGTCTACTATATACACAGCCTTCTTCTTCCACTCAATTCTCAGTGAAATGCTTTGACCTACCTGCACTCAAAAAAGTCAACTAAGGCAGTTGTTTGATTAATTCAATAGACATTTGTCTATTTAACATGAACATATTGAGTTTAGGTTTTTAAATCATTATCAGTTGTTGGTTTAACATAAAATAACAAAAAGTTTAATGAACTAGATTTGCATTCTTCAGTTCAATTAAATGTAACTATTTTAAATCAACAACTCTAAAACCGATGCCTAGTGCGCATGCTCAAACTTCCCAGAAGTGAAAAGGCACCGATGCCTAGTGCGCATGCTCAAACTTCCCAGAAGTGAAAAGGCGGGAACGCGGAGAAAGTTATGTGTTCAGTGAACTGCCATTTCCCCCTGCGGAATCTTCCACAATACAGGTAAGTAATAAATAACTCAAAATATCTTAGTCAAACGAAGTTGTTCTGTCCGTTAATTGTTTAACAATGTTTTTAATTCCAAATGTGTAAGTTGTCATTAGACAGCGGGAGTGGAGCAAATGCAGTGAAAATCTGGTATTAGACGGTGCCAATCGGTACCGTCTAATACCTGATTTCTAATCCGCTCTGGGTATATTTATACTATTATTAGCATTTCCACTTCATTGTTTTTCTTTTTTTTTTTTTTTACCTGTTTTTGCAGTTAGTCTTATAGTGTTTTTAGCGGTTATTGATATGTTTAATTCAATATTTAACACGTTTGTAATTCACTTTCAAAGTAAATGAAGTTAGCTAAAGCTAGTATGGTTGTCTCATTGAACTTTTACCTAGCTCTGTTAGCATTCACTTTGGTTTTAAATGACGGTTATTGCAAGACATGGTCTTTGTTCACTTTTTTTATTATTATTTGCATTTTTTCTTTCTTTCTTTCTCCTTTTATTTTAAGCATTCGGCCTCTCACAGTAATGCAAGTTAAACTAGCATGCGCGAGTTGCTAAATATTAGCTGTGTCCAAATTCAGGGGCTGCATCCTTCGAATTGACTTGATCGCTAGTGCATGGGAAAAAGAGCATAAACACGAGGTCAGAGGAAAAGGCAATGGCGGATAGTTATGAAAATTGCCTGTCGGACCTTTACCGCAACTACCAGCATCTTTATTGCATAGTGTGAAACACTGCTATTACATTTGGCAACAGATTGGATATTTATCTGTGAATTTTATATTGCAAGAGGTATTTATATGTATTTGTATTTTTTTTTTATACATTTGCAACAAAGTAAAAAAAAATCCACTGGAATTTTTATAAAATAATTGTCTGTTTTCTTTACCATAGTAACACCACAAAGAAAGCTGACCCCTTTTTCTGATTGTTTGTGCCTCCTCTTTAATACATGGTAAGCCTTTTACCATCATATATTTATTATGATAGTTTTATGATTTAATCAAAGTGGAAAAAAAGGTGCCAATAAAACCATCCTTAAAACTGCTTTTCTTTTTTTCTTTCAGTGACTTGTATGTGGCAGTGCAAGCGTTGTTCCATCAGGGAGAGTAGTAGGTACAAATTATTGAAACGCTGTACAGGGCTCGCATAGCCCGACGTCCCGGGGCTAGCGATTTTTCCAGTCGGGCTACCAAAATCTATCTCTGCCCTGCCCGTCCGGCTTTTGTAGGAAGGAAAAATATATGTCAATGCTTTTGCATTCTTTCGGAAATGTAGCTGGGTAATTATATCATTGGCATCGGTGAGCCACTGTCAATATGTGACATATTGAAATCGCGTTTGAATTTGCGCTTGTTTTTTGCTTTCACTTTGCAATCGTGCGAACTGTGTATAGAGAGTGACAGGACTGATCTGTGAGTGAGGATAATTTGCGCACCAATTCCTCTGACATCGTCTTATCAATCGTTAGCTTACTATGCAAGCATGACAAGTGAAATCTCCCGCAGCTTAAACATGTGAGAGGTTGATCGCGCAGAGAATCGCTGAGCTTATGTGAGTGCGTGTGTAAAAGCAGGAAGATATATATTTCAGTTCTGCTGAGCCAAATAAGACAGGTCAGGGTGAAGAAGTGACAGCCAAAGAAAAGCTTACCACAAAACGGAGAAGTTATGACAAATCAGACTATAAGGCAAAAAGAAAGTGCAGCTTTATGGTTTCATGGACAAAAGGATTTCTGTGGCTGCGATATGACGAGCTAAATAACCAGGGCTGCACATAAGTGGTCCGCAGGTGCGCATTCGCTGTCAAAATAAAAAAACACGCACAAGAGAAGAAGTTGCAACGCGTGCTTGCGTACATAAGATTTTCAGGAGGAGGACAGACATTTGTTTAGAACTCTTAAAGATGTCAAGAAGCTCCTTTAAGCAATTACTTTGGTGTTCCTCCACCTCCAAAGAAATGTCAGAAGGAGTCCGAACCACAAAAGAAGTGCGTATTCTCAGAAAAGTGGTTGAAGGAGGTGAGCTGGCTTCAAACAAATGATGAATGCACAGATGTGGTGCAGAATGTGCCGTGAAAATCCCACTCTAGCGGACAAAAACAGTGCTTTTTATATGGATGCAAACGCGCGTTGCAACTTCTTATCTGGTGCGCGTCTTTTATTTTGACAGCGAATGCGCACATGCGGACCACTTATGTGCACCCGTGTAAATAACATAATGTTCTGCCGGGTGTGTTGTTGGTTTTCCCTCGATTCCTGAGTCGACAAGCGCCTTTGTTACTGGGACCAGTAATTTTAAGAAAGGCCCCCATTAGAAATGGATTATTGCTCAGTCTGCAATATCTTTCCCAGAACAAACACCAATTGCAAATAATATACTAAAAATAAACCTGAAAAATCTGTTTAGAACAGCATACTATGTTGCAAAGAGTGAACTACCACTGGTGCAATTTAGCAGTCTTTGCAAACTTCAAAAAGCAAATGGCCCAGATCTTGGTTCCACTTGCCTCTTACTTGTGACTTTAGTGGAAATTTCAAATTCAGGATCTGACACAGACTGATTCATGTTCTACACAGACAGCACTGATGTCTGCATGGTCTTCTAAAAGCAGCTTTAGTCAGCTTAGATGTGAAGTGAGTGAAATATACAGTTGAGTTTTTAATCAATGTATTTGTTCTCTATTGCAGATTGACAAGGAGTTTCTGCGAATCACCACAAAGCCTCTGCTATCTACTTTCTTTGCCGAGCTTGACCAATACGCGCCACGCTTAATGGAAATCTTTCTGACCAAAGGAGGGACACGTGGAAAGAAAATAAGAGGTCTCATGCTTGCCATCTCCAAGGTTTGTATTAGGATTGAGTAGACTTTGTCATAGGCAGCAAAAATAACTTTTATTTGGAGATGAAGTTGTCAATTTTGTTTCAGCTTAACAAATGGTACATGCCAGGTTCTAACCTAAAGAATAATTATGCAAGTTAACTGATTACCATAGCTTTAAGAAAAACAGCCTGGTTTTGGCTCATATTATCTCCTCCTCCTCTCCAGCATGACAACATCTATACCAGACGAGCATGCATCTTGAAGTCTTTGTGCATCTACCTAAACGAAGACTATGAGAAGTTAATAAAGGAGTACTTGGTGAGTCACTGTGACAGCATGTTGACCGTAACATTCTCATACAAATTGTGACGTTGCCTCAAATGCAAATCGTTAAAATTAAAATTTTGAGATTAGCAACAAGACACCTGGTATTGGGGAAAGGATGTCTTGAATACCAAACAGTATTAAGCGTTGCAATAAAGAATTTCTGGGATTTGGTATTGGAAGGAAAGAAATTTATGCCTACTTAAACTTGATACACAAACATACAATGCATTTAACATGCATCAAGACAATATTGCTTTTGAATCTGTACTTGGATTAAAACAAGTCCTGTTGTTTTTTCATTGCTATGGTCATCAGTATTTGTAAATAGAAATGTCTATGAACTTTGAGCTGTTTAGTACTAACACTTCTATACCTGTTTTATTTTAGCAGCTGAGTTAGCCTTTTCTCGAGTCCTGTCCCCCTAAGTTACTCTTGCTACGTCCGACAAACAAATGGTTTCCTCTGCGCACCAATGGGTACCCGAATGTGCAAGCAGACATGCTTCATAATGTTCGGTACAGTTACCTGGGAATGGGGCCATACACACTGTTTAATCCATTCACGTTGTTTTTGACTTTGTGAATGGAAAGAACACAACTCCTCCAGACACAATCTCTCAGCGTATCGGTGGGCACACCGCTTCTCCATCTTGCTTGAGGTTAATGTTTGTCAGACACAGTAACGGTTGCTATAATGTGTAATTGGACAATGGCCCTTTCGGGGGAGGGGCCGGTGAGAGGTCAATTATGCCACCTCTTTTGACATGAGAGGTGTATTTTATAATTTATGTATTGGAGTAATTACTAACAACTACTTTAGTGGTGTAATTTTCTGTTTATTACTTTAACTACAGTACTTGGATTTTATGAACAGCATAGAAACAGTTGTTTAAACAATCTCTTAAATTTTACTTTGTTGTCTTATATTTTTTCATGTAGGATACGGACAGCGAGGCAAAAAGCTGCATGGAGCAAACTGTGATGGGGGTGTACGTCATCCAGAAGGAGGGTGCTGAACCTGAAGATGACCCAGAGGACGTTGGTGTCCTGATTGAGGGTGTGGAGGCTAACACTGATTTGGGTAACATTGCACAAGCATGTGCTCTGTTGTTTGGACTCGTATACTGTTTGAACCTGAGCTACCCACCAGAACTTAAATGCACCTTTGAAGTCCTCCAGAAGATACTTTTAAATCTTGATGGACAAAAGCTGTCTTCAAAGGCACAGTTTCTGAAAAACAAGCTTATGGGGTGAGGGCACTTGAAAATGACTGATAGGTCTTGAATGGTTCATTGGTGCAATGGTGATTTCCAATATATAATGGTAATATTTGAGTTGTTTATATTTTTTTCTTTCATTTAAAATTTTTTTTTTAAGTTTTTGGATTCTCTCTGTTGGGCAATTCACCTTTTATACAGCACTGCAGATGATTTTTGTTTGTCCTTATATAGATGGCTCAAAATGGATCAGAAGTACTGACAGAAGTACTATGTTGTGTTTATGTGTCAAGGTCCTGTAAAGTTTAAGACCACTGCCACCTGTTAAGTTCACTGTATTATTGTTTCCATTTTGCTTGCTAGCATGTTTTAAAACACAGCAAAACTATATTGCTAGCTGTGGAGGACTGCAACCAAAATTAAAAAAATAAATACAGAAATGTAAAAATTGGTCAAACTAATAATTATTTCAATGAGATACACCAAACAAATATAGATTTTCATCACCTATGGATTGTTTTGTTGTTGTACTGCCCCCAAATTATTTCTAATTATTTTATTTTTCCAAATTCACACAATAGTAATTCTATTTTGTCACATGTTTTAACTTGCCAAGTGGGAGATGTATTTTTTATCTTTTAGTTTAATTTTTTTAAAATGCAGTCGATATATTGAGCAAATTTTGCATCTGTTTTTAGTTGTGGAAGCTTTGGTTCCAACATATTACCTATGTAAATAAGTATTCTAACGTTTTACCTTTTGAAGTGGCATAATGCTTGCAGGTGTACAAAAATGGTAAGCTTTTATATTGTCCACTAAATCCAGTTAATAAAGATAATGTTATCATAATCTGATTGTGACTTTTTTTGTAAAGTAGTGGGTTTCTAAATGTGTAACAAATGTAAACAAATCTAATTGAAATAATTTGGTTGAAATGAGTGAAATCATTGACTTGATTAACAAAGTAGTTGTTGAAACAACAAGATTTAATTCTGTTTTCCTAAACTTTTTAAATTGTGTAGAATGAATTAAAACAAATTTCACTCTACATACTTAAATAAATCACTTCAAATCAATGTAAGTATAGTATGTTGATCCAACGTAATCTGATTACATTAAACCACCAAATGCTAAATGTGTTGGTTTGACATGATCGAAAAGGGTTTATTGTACTTGGTTAAATTGTGTGCAAAAAGGGTGCCATGATTAAATTGTGTTCATCCAACAACAGATTTTTTTGAGTGTGGGTTGGTTTCTTAAAATTTCTACATTAGAAAAGCACAATGCTGGTTGGAGGACTTTATATGGTTTGAACAAATAACAATTTTGCTTTAAATAACATAAACTCAGGAGACTTTGACCTGCCGTTTAGTCTTCTTAACATTCTTCAGGATTAAATCAGATTGGGAGGAGGACGATAGATAGATACCCCATTGTTCTTGTTTTTTTAAATAAATACATTTTTATTTATATAGCACCTTTCAAGACAGAATCACAAAGTGCTGCACATAAGATTACAAGTCATAAAAAGATTTAAAAAGAGAAAATAAAACAGGCAAAAAATTAACCAAAAGCAGTTTTAAAAAGGTGAGTTTTGAGTTGTTTTTTAAAAACAGCTACTGAGTCCACAGTTCTTAATGTTTGGGGGAGAGAGTTCCACAGTCTAGGGGCCACAGTGGCAAAAGCTCTGTTACCCTCAGTCCTCCTCTTAGTATTTTTTATAGCAAGTAAGCCCTGATCAGATGACCTCAAAGACCTGCTAGGGACATCGGGCTGTAGCATCAAAGATGTAGGCAGTCCGTGCACAGCTCTGTAGGTCAAGACCAGGATCTTAAAATCGACTCTAAATTTAACAGGAAGCCAGTGTAACTGAGATAATAACGGTGTCACATGTGAGTACTTGGAGGATTTTGTCAAAAGTCGAGCTGCAGCGTTTTGCACAACCTGCAGACGATCCAGAGAACCTTTGCTTAGACACATAAACAGCGAATTACAATAATCCAAGCGTGACGAAATAAATCTCGAGTTCAGAGCGAGATAGAACCGGGCTTAGCCTAGCCACATTTCTCAAATGATAAAAACAACGCCGAACCAGAGATTTCACATGCCCATCCAATGTGAGACTCGAGTCAAAGGTGACACCTAAATTCCTGATAGAGAATTTAACATAAAGTGAGAGAGGACCAAGAGCTTTCACTATCTGCGATAGAAACCTATCAGGGGCGCATACGAGGACTTCGGTTTTCCCCTCGTTGAGTTGGAGGAAATTTGCAGCCATCCAACGTTTGATCAAATCTAAGCAATCATTCAGACGCTGAAGCTTAGATAAATCCTCGGGCATAAAAGAAACGTTAAATCATTGTGCTAACCTTTACTGAACACATAACCTGATCTGCAGCAGGTTCCGAGTTAGGATTTAAAGTCTGCTGGAAGTCCCCTTTTCACTTATTCTGTTATTTACAGCATGTTTTAGGTGCATTATTGAGTCTCTGATGGGGAATACGAGTTATATGCACGAATTGTATAGCTTTCTAATGTCTAACTTGACTGGGTGAAGTGCGGAAATGTGCATGCATAAAATATCGGCATGATTCTAATCTGCTGTTGAGTATATTTTAGACTGCTTGAACAGCAGCTCACAGCGCACAGGTCACACTAAAAATACATGTTCTGTCCATCAATCAAATCATTTTCACTTTGATCTGCAGGTAAACTAAGGCGGTTCCCTCATCTCATTTATTATGCTGTGAGACAATATCCTTAAATGTTTAGAGCTCTAATGTTCACCCTCCGCCGTAGAAATGATCAGAAAGCCTGTTTTAGCAGAGCAAGTTGTTCCATCGTTGTGTGACCCTTGGGACAGACCCAAGCCGCACGCCCGGATAACACACAGACAACCATTCACGCCTAGAGCCGATTCAGAATCACAAGTTAACCTAAACCCACGCGTGTTTTTGGACTGTAGGAGGAAGCAGAACCCACTGCCTGGACTTGAGCAGAGGTCAGTGCTAATCACCGCACTACGCGTCTCTGGAATTTCTTCATCTGCATGAGTGGGTTAGCTCTGACCTCTGGTGGTTGAGCATCAATGTATTCATGCAACTAATTGTTTTGTTGCAGCAAACATTAATTAAACACACATGCATATAATAATACTGAATCAGGAATTGTCAAAGGTGTACGTGGAAAAAGACATTTTTAGAACTGAAATAAATGCAACCAGAAAATTAAAATCCCAGACAAAAAAACTTCAGTACATGCTTTCTTGTTTAAAAAGGAGGGATTTAGTGCCACTAGATGGCAGCACGATACAAGCGATGCACTGAATCTGTCACCCGTTTACTACACGAAGAAAAAAAGCCACGCGCTGCCTTTCATGGCGTAGTAAAGTGGAGGAATTAAACCAAACTGGGAGAAGGCTTATATTAAATGACAACCAATTTAAGCGTTTTTGTACCTCAAAAAGAATGGCTGATTTTACTCTGTAAAGGATGTGTGACATTTTAAATGCACGTAAAATGTCAGCTGGCAGCTGTGTTTTGACCACAGAATGAAGAAATTTCACGGGAACAACGACAAATCTACCTTAAAATTACTTTCTAAAATATAGCAATATTTTCAATTATTCCGATAGCGGTTTTGTCCACAGTGGCCCGGGTTTTCTCTCCCCTGAGTCCCTTATAGATATTAAATCCCATATTTCCAATGAAAGTGAACGCAGCTCGGGTCAAACCCGGATATTTTTCTTCATGCGTACTGTCTATGGCTATTCAAGTTGTTTATTATATCTTAGAGACACTCGTTAGAGGATATGTGATATCAGAATAAAATAATATTAACTGAGTTATTTTAGCGTCGATATGCAATTTGTGGAGAGTGTTAGCTGAATTTCAAAATGAACGAGCGGGAACATTTTTAATCCAACTCATTGTTGTGGAGTTTGAGGGCTCTGCAGCCACTACACAAGCATGAACGGGGAAAAGTCTAAATGTTTAATACAAATCGTAATATAAACCAGTGATTGTGCTTGTATCCTGCAAGATGCTCCGAGAATCGTATCCCTTCGTGGAGGACAGTTTCAGCCGCTTCCCGTCGCAGAGCAACATTTATGGGCTGTGTCAGGCCGGGGAGCAGGAGCTGTTAGCGGCCACTCTCAAGGGGAAGGTGGTGTGTTTCAGATACCAAGAGCTGCAGCAGAAGATCCGACCGGTGGCCAAGGAGGTTCAGTTCACTTACATCCCAGGTACGCAGGGGAAAGACGGGTCAAGTGCTCAAGTTTCAGTACTGAAGAAATTATGTTTATTTCTACTATTTCTTACACATTAAACATTAGACCTAGACCTCCTTTCCTGTTTCCTGGATCTTCTATCAAATAAAAAAAATTTTTTAAAAAAAATAAATCTTAAAAGCAATTATAGAAGACAGCATCCGTCAAAGTAGATTTTTGGATCAGGACAAGCTTCTCCTGTCGTTTATAAACTCCTTACATTTGTGTGACTCTTTGAAGAGACCTGACTGTATATTAACATCTCTGTGTTAACAGTCTTTTTCTTATGGACTGACCCCTGGGTTTGGAAAATAGACTGTACATAACAGATAGGACGTAACTGCTGTCACCCATTGGTTCTGAACTGTAAGACACAATCCAGGCAATACTGTGCAGTAAACAGCAGACCTGTTCAAAGTACAGAAGTCTGCTGCAGTTAAGTCAGGGCTCCAGCATGTGATGAGATGGTCCTTGTGGAGTAAGAGTGAATGGAAGTAAGTGGCTAAAAAGTAATTTGCATGACAAAAAAGCCACATAGAAACAGACAGGTTCAATGATTGGGGCCCCTGGTTTTTGAGGTCTGACAGACTTTATCCCCTCCCCCCCTTAACAACCAATAGACGACTTAAAATGAAGCTATAGGGGCCCCAGTGAGTGGGGACTGGAAAGAACTCTTGTTTTACTCCTTTGTTGTGCAAGTACTCAGATATGTGCACATAGATGTTGCTACAGAGCTTGTCCTTAAGGTAAGGAAGCTACACAACACAATAGAAAGACTGTGTTTCAACGTAAACTGCATGCACTGAATATTTTACTCACGTAAAATTACAGAAGTTTAACACTTCAAGCAACAACTAAACAATTGTACAGATTGTATATTTCAGAATGACCTATAGGAATGCACAAATATGGTCTGATATTAGTCTTTTTGACTCATGTCATGTTTATTACTCATGTCATGACTCATGTCATGTTTATTATTTCAGCTCACCCGTGGTTTTCTGTTGAGATTAGATGTCACAGATAGTAGGATGAAGACTTGAAACAGTTATTGTAATGAAGATTTTTTGTTTCCTTCGCCCAATCAGTGCATCCCTTCTATATTATTATAAAATGATAAGATTGTTGATTTATGCTGAAGACTGGAATTTATTGTGTCACAGAAGCCAAAACTTTAAAACCAGCCTTCAACAAAACAGATTAAATAAAGGAGAATATACATATTCTCCTGCTGTATGCGGTTTGAGACAACATACAGCAGCGGTCCCCAACCCCTGGGCCACGCACCAGTACAAGTCCGGTCCGGTCCGTGGTCGTTTGGTACCAGGCTGCGAGAGTTGAGGCCCGGGTGTAAAATTGATGGTTTTCAGGGTTTTTATCGGTTTTTATCATTATTTTTTTAACGTTATTATCGTAAACTTGGTTTCCCTGGGTCTTTTCCAGTGTGTTATTAATAAATCTTTTCTTTTGGTTTTATTTTGTTGTATTTTTCCGCGACACCTTAAATGCCATCCATCCATCCATCCATCCATCCATCCATCTTCATCCGCTTTGTCCGGGGCCGGGTCGCGGGGGCAGCAGCCTAAGCAAAGAGGCCCAGACCTCCCTCTCCCCAGCCACCTCCTCCAGCTTATCCGGGGGAATACCAAGGCGTTCCCAGGCCAGCCGAGAGATATAATCTCTCCAGCGTGTCCTGGGTCTGCCCCGGGGCCTCCTCCCGGTGGGACATGCCTGGAACACCTCACCCAGGAGGCGCCCAGGGGGCATCCTTGTCAGATGCCCGAACCACCTCAGCTGGCTCCTTTCGATGTGGAGCAGCAGCTGCTCTACTCTGAGCCCCTCCCGGATGGCCGAACTTCTCACCCTATCTCTAAGGGAGAGGCCAGCCACCCTTCGGAGGAAGCTCATTTCTGCCGCTTGTATCCGCGATCTCGTTCTTTCGGTCACTACCCACAGCTCGTGGCCATAGGTGAGGGTAGGGACGTAGATCGACCGGTAAATTGAGAGCTTCGCTTTTACACTCAGCTCCCTCTTCACCACGACGGACCGGTGCAGCGTCCGCATTACTGCAGCTGCAGCCCCA
This sequence comes from Mchenga conophoros, assembly GCF_057382185.1. NCBI lineage: Eukaryota > Metazoa > Chordata > Actinopteri > Cichliformes > Cichlidae > Mchenga > Mchenga conophoros. The sequence goes on along the minus strand of NC_140535.1, from coordinate 4,312,268 downwards.
ATCCGTCTGTCGATCTCCGGCTCCCTTCTCCCATCACTCGCGAACAAGACCCCGAGATACTTGAACTCCTCCACTTGGGGCAGGAACTCATCCCCGACCCGGAGTGGGCACTCCACCCTTTTCCGGCTGAGAACCATGGCCTCAGATTTGGAGGTGCTGATCCTCATTCCCGCTGCTTCACACTCGGCTGCGAACCGCTCCAGTGCGAGCTGGAGGCCCTCACCCGATGAAGCCAACAGAACCACATCATCTGCAAAAATCAGAGATGAGATTCTGAGGCCACCAAAGCGAAAGCCCTCCGCCACTTGGCTGCGCCTAGAAATCCTGTCCATAAAAATGATGAACAGAACCGGAGACAAAGGGCAGCCCTGGCGGAGCCCATCACCCACCGGGAACGAGTCCGACTTATTGCCGGCAATGCGAACCAAGCTCTTGCAACGGTTGTATAGGGATCGAATCGAGGCAGTCCGAAAGTCTTTTTCCATGGCCTCTCCGAACTCCTCCCACACCCGAGTTTTTGCTTCAGCCACTGCCCGAGCCGCATTCTGCTTGGCCTGTCGATACCTGTCGGCTGCCTCCGGAGTCCCACAGGCTAACCAAGCCCGATAGGACTCCTTCTTCAGCCTGGTGGCTCCCTTCACCTCTGGTGTCCACCATTTGGTTCGGGGATTACCACCACGGCAGGCACCAACCACCTTGCGGCCGCAGCTCAATGCAGCAGCTTCGGCAATGGAGACGCTGAACATGGTCCATTCGGACTCAATGTCCCCAGTCTCCCTCGGAATGCTGTTGAAGCTCTGCCGGAGGTGTGCGTTGAAGATCTCGCGGACTGGGGCCTCTGCTAGACGTTCCCAGCACACCCTCACTACGCGTTTAGGTGCACCAGGTCTGTCCAGCGTCTTACCCCGCCACCTGATCCAACTCACCACCAGGTGGTGATCAGTTGACAGCTCAGCCCCTCTCTTTACCCGAGTGTCCAGAACATATGGTCGCAGGTCTGCTGATACGATTACAAAATCGATCATCGACCTACGGCCTAGAGCATCCTGGTGCCACGTGCACTTATGGACACTCTTATGTTCGAACAGGGTGTTCGTTATGGCCAAACTGTGATTAGCACAGAAGTCGAATAACAGAGCACCGCTCGGGTTCAGATCAGGGAGGCCGTTCCTACCAATCACGCCCCTCCAGGTCTCGCTGTCGTTACCCACGTGAGCATTGAAGTCTCCCAGCAGGACAACAGAGTCTCCAGGTGGAGCACCCTCCAGCACCCCCCCCAGGGACTCTAAGAAGGCTGGGTACTCTGAACTGCCACTCGGCGCATAAGCGCAGATGACTGTCAGGACCCGTTCCCCGACCCTAAGGCGCAGGGAACAAACCCTCTCGTCCACCGGGAAAAACCCCAACGTACCGGCAGCAAGCCGAGGGGATATTAGGATACCCACCCCAGCCCGCCGCCTCTCACCAGGGGCAACTCCAGACTGAGACAGAGTCCAGCCCCTCTCCAGGAGACTGGTTCCAGAGCCCAAGCCATGTGTAGAGGTGAGCCCGACTATATCTAGCCGGTACCTCTCAACCTCACGCACTAACTCAGGCTCCTTCCCCACCAGAGAGGTGACCCTTATGAAAAGGACATCGAGGGAACAGTTTACCCTGCCCGGGATAGGGTTACCGGGGCCCCGCCCTGGAGCCAGGCCCGGGGAGGGTGCCCGAGGGCGAGCGTCTGGTGGCCGGGCCTTAGTCCATGGGGCCCGGCCGGGCACAGCCCGAAGAGGAGACATGGGCCCATCCTCCCGCAGGCCCACCACCCGCAGGAGGCGCCATAGGGGTCGGGTGCATTGTGTGCCGGGTGGCGGCCAGGAGCGGAGGCCCTGGCGGACTGACCCCCGGCTGCCAAGACTGGCAATAGGGACCTTAAATGCCGGTCCGTGAAAATATTGTCGGACATAAACCGGTCTGTGATGCAAAAAAGGCTGGGGACTGCTGGGATACAGTATGAATAAATACAATGTAACAGCACTAAAAAGATACAAATGACAGAAAATCAAACAAAACAGAAAAAAGCAAAATAAAAACAATAATCAGTGGCCATAGTGATCAAACTTAAATACAGTGGTACAGGGAGCTTAATAAGTGAATCGGGTAATAAATGAAGGCATTGTGATATGATCAATGAAATACTTTCACAACAGAAGAGAAAGTGTTGCTGCGTTTCATATAAATGGTGTGAAGGGTGGTGAAGAACTATTCAGAACTGATACATGAATGTGTTCTTTATTTTAATGGTGATGTTGAATATTTACTGCTTTAATATACGTTTTATATTTCTTCTTCTAGTCTGTAGAGTTTGCGTAGGGCATACATTTTTGTTTTCGTTTTAAATGACATCACAGTGTATTTGCTGAATATATTTTGTATTCTAAAAAAAGTTTTCAAATAAACATAAAGGGTCTGAGCAATATACTGTAGATGATATTGGTGGAGGTTAACAATATAGATCTCACTTCATGAAGGAGAGCATCTCTCTCTCATTAGCGCAGAGCAACAAAACAGATTTTCTGCCTTATAATGAAACATTTTCTCTGAATATTTATCCTGTTATTTCAGAAAAAACAAACAAGATAAATCATTCTGTAAGTCTGAAATGAATGATGAAGCTGTCGGTGTACGGTCGTATGTTAATTCTGTTATGATGCACGTTGTTGTTTGTAGTCGCTCAGTGCTGAAAAGGTTTGACTCTGTTTTCTTATCTAGTTGATGCAGAGATCGTATCAATCGATGCTTTCATCAAGTCTCCACCCAAGAGAGGTCTGGTGGTGGGCATCACCTTCATTAAGGTATTGTAACTTTAAAATCAGAGTATGAACTGTGCCATGGTAGAAGCATACTGATTCATGGCTGATCTCCTCGCAGGACTCTGGGGACAAAGCCACTCCATTCCTAAATATCTACTGTGACTATGAACCTGGCTCAGAGTTCAACCTGGACTCTATTGCACGTGAGCGATGCATTGTCTGCGTATGTGTTGTGCTCTCGCTGACATGTCCTGATCATGTCGTGTTTCTCTGAACAGAGAGCTGCCTGAATCTGGAGCTGCAGTTCACGCCCTTCCAGCTTTACCACACAGAGTAAGTTTGCTGCTGTACAAAGATAGTTCTTGCTGACTATAGTCACCATGGTAACTAACCTTGCAGATTTTGCCACATAGTTTTAACCAAGAATTAAAAGAGAAAACCGAGCTCTTCCTGATCTCCTGCTGCAGGTTATGACGATCTCCTTTGGGCTGTAGCGTCAATCAGAAATTACTAAGAAACAAACAGGCACAATACAGGTGGTGGCTGTAAGGGCTTCACACTGAAGCTGGATATGCAAAATGTGATTTTTGGCAGTTTAACGTGAAAGATGACTCATGTAAAAGATATTCGTGACGTCTTTGCTCATGCTGTTTTTGCTTACATAGTGAAAGAGTTCAGAGTTCTAATGGCCAAAACTCTGACAGTGTCTGAGTGTACGCGCTGCTGCAGCGTACTCCTACTAATCAAGCAGCATGAAATGACACGCTGATCAATATGATGCTGGCACCTGTGTTTGGGATTCCAGCAAGGAAGAAAATCCACTTCAGTTGAGGGAGCAGAAGCTTGTTTGTGTGCTTCCCCTGCTGTTATCATAGAAACAGACAGCAGAGGAATAACACACATACATCCTGGCTCACATTCAGGAGGTGAGCTGATGTCCTGCCCAAGTCTATTAGATTCATGTTGGACAGTTTAGCTTAAAAATAGCTCAGAAAATTGCTAAAAAATCACACATTTTGTAGACATTTTAAAACAAGAATACATGGAAAACAATTAAAAGTAAATAAAAAATACATGCACAATAATCATTCTGCAGAACTGTGGACCGTTTATATGATTATCAATCATTACAAAATACAGAAACACAACTCCAGGCTGGTAGCATTACAACTTTAGCTACTTGACAACTGAGATTTCAGTGCTGTTAAATATTTAATGTTTTTCTCAAGTACTGATAAATCTATTGTTACCACATTTTATATCCTATTGCTGTGCTGAATCATCGTGTTTCTGCAGGCTGACTCAGTTTCTCAGCTGGAGTCCATCATTTTTCATGAGCTGGTACAGGAATATTCATGAATGGGCTTTAGTGTCTTTATGGCTGTGCTCAGTCACTGAGCAGTTTAAGTACAGACTGTGTGTGTGTGTGTCTGGATAGTAAATGTAATGTTTTTCTCAGGTAGAGCAGGTCGTCTACCAGTCAGGGTGTCGGTAGCTTGACTCCTGGCTCCTTCTGTCTGTGTTAAAGTACCAGTACAAATAAAATGCTTAGGTATAGATAGAAGCTGTATGAATGTGTGATTGGGTGAGTGAGACTCGAAGTAGAAAGCATTTAGTGCTCAAATTAAGTAGAAATATATCGAAGTAGCAGTATAATGTATATAAGTACCAGTCCATTTACCATTTATCATGTGAGTGAGCTTGTCTCCCTCTGTCTGTCAGAGTGCAGTGTGCTGAAGGAGGGAGTGAGACGGTGTTTCTGCTAAGCGGTCATGACCAGAGGATCCACCTTTACAAGGAGGTCAGAGACAATACCAGATCAGTGCATTCTAATGACAACTTAAAATATTTGTCTCCTTCTCATCTGTGTATCAATGTATTCTCTAGTAAGTCCCTTTATCCATTATGTGGAGTCACGGTAGCAGCAGACTAAGTAGGGGATTGCAGACATTAGAGTTGGGAATCACCTCTCATGTCTAACCATCAGAAAGTAAACGGTTGGATGGCTTCTCTTTGTGTTCCCAGTGGAAGCTGTGGGGAAAAAATCTTCAAACATCTTTCTTTAAAAATATTGTTGAACATAAAGTAAAATCTGGCTTCAGCCTTTCAGAAGAGCCAAAAATAAAAATGTCTTCCACAGTGAGAGCCTGTTTACTGTGAAACCCACTCTATGTGTTGTCTAAGCTCCACTGCAGCTCAGCAGGGACACCATCCCTGGAAATTCCAGAGGGAGTGTTGGACCAAACAGCCATTGGATTTGTCTCAGTCATACTTCTGAAGCCTCATACTAGCAGAAAACAAGAACTGTGCTTTGTTCTTCCTCGTCACCTCCACTGGAAGCACATAATAAAGGGATTTTGTTATGGCTAGCATGAACAGGAGGAAAGATCACAGCAAGTAAACCCTGCTTTAGTGTTCACTTAGGAACCTGAATATAATCAGACAGGAAAAATCATTAAAAAAATTCTTTTTAAAAGAATTTTATGAAAAAAAGTCAGAATTCTGATTTTTGTTCCAAAACTGTGAAAAAAAAAATCCTAATCGTCTTCCAAAATTTAAAATGAAACCATATAGATGCATGCAACAGAACTAATACTACAGGAAGCATTGGAGATAAAATATGATTGTAATCTGTTGTAACTTTGTATATCTGAAGATGTTTACTTTGATCATGCAAACATCAGCGTTGCATTCAGCCTGACTCTCTTGTGTCTAACAGAACGCCTCCTTGCATCAGTTTGAAGAGCAGCCAGTGGAGAGACTCTTCCCCGAGCTGCAGCAGCTTCCCAGCAAGTGAGTCCCTTCAGCTCTCATCTCTCTGGATGTGGCCGCTGGGCTGATTGGGTTTGATGAGGGATGAGCATTATGTGTTTCTCTGTTAATCAGATTCATGATTTCCCACATTATCCAGCTTACTGTTCTGATCACTGTTTGTACAGTTTGTTTGTACTCAGTTAGCAGGTCTATTACTATACACAAGAACGATAATGTCATTATAGTGTCATTTACTGAAGTTTGAGTAACGAAGGAAGCATGGAAATGTGGAAAGAATGTTTTAAGATACGAAGTTACGAAGAGGATGGTGCATATAATAACAGTCAGCAACACTGAGAGTTGAACAATGAGACCGAGACAAGTCCCACATGTTTCAGATCTATCATCCATTCTTTTTCCACTTATCCGATTAAGGGTCACGACGAGGCTTGAGGCAGCTCCCATAGGGCAAGATGCGGCTACACGCTAGACTGGTTGCCAACCTGCAGCAGGGCTAACACAGAGAGACAGACAAGCATTCACACCCTCAGTGTGGGGAAAGTCTTCAGTTTTTGGTCTTGTTCTTTGCTCAGTGCCTTTAAAAAATGTTGGATTTGTTGTGTAATACCTGCCGACACCTCCCATACAATAATGATTTAACGAGAAACAAATAAATACAGATAATACTAAAACTCATAAAGTGATCATTGTTATACACCAGGCAACAAAATGAAATGAATAGATTTACTGTGAAAAAGAGCTCTAAAAGAAAAAGCAGCACATCATGTCAGGACCTAAAGAAACTCAGCAAGAGATGAAAAACAAAGTCACTGATATCTGTCAGTCTGGGAAGTGTAAAAAAGAAATTTCCAAAGATGTGGGACTTCAGCAAATCACAGTGAGAGCCATTATTAACAAATAGAAAAAACCTGCAATAGCAGGAACCTTCCTACCCAGCCAGCCTACCCAAATTACTCCGAGAGTGCCAGACGCTTTCCTTTCTTTCTCCGACAGGTCAGGTAGGCTTGAATAGTTTTTTTTCTTCATAAAATAAATTAAATTCATAATTTAAAAACTGAGTTTTGCATTTCCTCGGGTTATCTTTGAATATAAAAATTCCTTTGATGATTTGAAACATTTAAGTATGATAGATTTACGCAAAGCTAAGTAATCAGGAAGAGGCCAAATAATTATTCCCAGTACTGTAGCTCTTTGGGAATCACCTCGTTGGCACAAAAATATAATTTTATGCCCATCAAACTGTCAGGCACATCTCTGGAAATTTTCCAAAGATTAAACTAATGAACTGGGAGCAATTTGTATTTTTTGTGATGGGCCGCTAGTAACGAACTGTCTAATGATACAAGTTAAAATTAGTTTTTTACTAAGTTGTCTATTATGTGTAGAAAGCAAAGATTCGTCCCTTGAGTTAGGTGCCTTTTTTAATCAAGCTGTTGTTTATTTAGCATCATCATAATAACGGCTTAACAAACAAAAAGCATTTCTCTGAAAAAAGGGAAAAAGTAGCCAGTGTCCAAAGAAAAAGTTTGAATGACTTCCAGAAAGCCTGAACAAGTGTGTCTACTTTAACAATGACAAGAACGTTTGGCTTCTTGGAAGCAAACTATGATAGTTGGGTAAATACTTTCATTGTTATCGATACGAGAAAAAAACACACGTATCATCTGTAAACACGTTTTTGTTTCCTTCTCTCTGTGCAGTGTGTTATGGATGGATATACAGAGCATAGCTGGAGGCCGGCGGCTCTCGGTGTTTGGCTGTCAGAATGGCTGTGTTGGGCTAGCTGTGGTCAGCCAGACTGAGCTAGGTGAGGCGAGTGGAACGTACTTGAACGTTCCTCTTAGAGTCGCTCCATCACACGACTGTCTCATGATTCCTTAACCACCACTGACTTAGTCAAACTGAACTCCCGGCTTCTCTGCAGGAATGCTGAACATACAGTGCATCCGAAAAGTATTCACAACTTCACTTGTTACACATTTTGTTACATTACAGCCTTATTCCAAAAATAAATGAAATTCATTTTTCACCTCAAAATTGTGCACACAATGCTCCATAATCACAAGGTGAAAAACCAAAAATATGACATGGATGTACATGTAAGTATTCACAGCCTTTGTTCAGTACTTTGTTGAAGCACCTTTGGCAGCAATTGCAGTCTCAAGTCTTTTTCAGTATGAAGCTACAAGCTAGCACACCTATTTTTGAGAAGTTTCTCCCATTCTTCTTACAGAATCGCTCAAGCTCCAACAGGTTGGAGTGTCGGTTCACTTTCAAATCTCTCCATTCTCTTTCAATCGGATTAAAGTCTGGGCTCTGGCTGGGCCACTCACCCAAAGCTACTCCTTTGTTATGTAGGCTGTGTTTAGGGTTGTTGTCCTGCTGGAAGATGAATCTACTCCCACCCTGAGGTCCAGACCACTCTGGCTATCATCAGAAATGGCTCTGTATATTGATACATTCATCTTTCCCTCGACTGGTCTCCCAGTTCCTGCTGCATAGCGTGATGCAGCCACCACCATGCTTCACTGTAGCGATGGTATTGGCAAGGTGGTGAGAGGTGTCTGGTTTTCCCCAGACATGACACTTGGCATCAAGACCAGAGTGAGAGTTCTTGACTATAAATCTTTAAAATGTTAAATGAGATTCTTTCCCACACGTAGCATAACATAGGTTACATTCCACCATACAATGCTCTCTACAATAAAAAGTTGTCTAGTTCGATTAAAGATTTGTTGAAGTATGTTAAAAGAAGCCAAAGCCTAATTACGTCCATGCAATATTAAGTTTATAGGTGTGTCTA